>NC_063340.1:28993709-29020910 GCF_021869965.1 Rhincodon typus | reverse complement strand
TTTGAAAAACATTAAGGTAGACAAGTCCTTTGAAAAACATTAAGGTAGACAAGTCCCCAGGGCCTGATAGGATATACCCCAGAATACTGAGAGAGGCAAAGGAGGAAATTGCTGGGGTTTTGAGGGAAATCTTTGTATCCTCACTGGCTACAGGGGAGGTCCCAGAGGATTAGAGAATAGCCAATGTTCTTCCTTTGTTTAAGAAGGGTGGTAAGGATAATCCAGCTAATTACAGGCCGTGAGCCTTACATCACTGGTAGGGAAGTTATTGGAGAGGACTCTTCGAGACAGGATTTACTCCCAATTGGAAATCAGTAGGCGCACTAGCGAGAGGCAACATGGTTTTGTGAAGGGGAGATCATGTCTCATTAACAGTTGAATTTTTTGAGTAAGTGAAGAAGATGATCGATGAGGCTAGGGCAGAGGATGTTGTCTACACGACTTCAGTAAGGCCCTTGACAAGGCCCCTCACGGCAGGCTAATACAGAAGGTAAAGTCGCATGGGGTCAGAGGTGAGCTTGCAAGATGGATAAAAAACTGGCTCGGTCACAGAAGACTGAGGGCAGCAGTGGAAGGGTGTGTTTCTGACTAGTGGTGCTCCTCAGGGATCAGTGTTGGGACCTTTGCTGTTTGTAATATGTATAAATGATTTGGAGGAGAATGTAACTGGTCTGATTAGTAAGATTGCCGATGACACAAAGGTTGGTGGAATTACGGATAGCGATGAGGACAGTCAGAGGATACAGCTGGTTATAGATCAGTCAGTGATTTGGGCAGTGAGATAGCAGATGGAGTTTAATCCAGAAAAATGTGAGGTAATGCATTTTAGAAGGTCTAATCCAGATGGAAAATATACAGATCCCTTAAGAGTATTGACAGGCAGAACGATCTGGGTGTACAGGTACACAGGTCACTGAAAGTGGCAACGCAGGTGGAATAGGTAGTCAACAAGGCATATGGCATACTTGCCTTCATCGGCTGAGGCACCGAGTTTAAAAATTGGCAGGTAATGTTGCAGTTTTATAGAACCTTAGTTTGGCCACATTTGGAATATTGTGTTCAATTCTGGTCACCACACTACCAGAAGGATGTGGTGGCTTTGGAGAAGGTACGGAAAAGATTTACCAGGATGTAACCTGGTATGGAGGGCACTAGCTATGAGGAGGGGTTGGAGAAACTTCAGTTGTTCTAATTGGAATGACAGAGATTGAGGGGCGACCTGATAGAGGTCGACAAGATTATGAAGGGCATAGACAGAGTGAACAGTCAGAAGCTTTTTCTCAGGGTGGAAGAGTCAGTTACCAGGGGCCATAGGTTTAAGGTGTGAGGGGCAAGTTTTTTTACACAGCGGGTGATGGGTGCCTGGAACTCGCTGCCGGGGGAGGTAGTGAAAGCAGATACTACAGTGACTTTTAAAGGCCGTCTTGACAAATATCTGAATAGGATGGGAATAGAGGGATATGGTCTTCGGAAGGATAGGGGGTTTTAGTTGTGATGGGCAGCGTATCGGTGCAGGCTTGGAGGGCCAAAGGGCCTGTTCCTGTGCTGTAATTTTCTTTGTTCTGTTGTATAAAATTGGTCACAATGTGATATCAATTAGCTTCTATTAGAAATACCAATAATCAGGGCACTCTATCTAAATGCACGCAGCATTCCCAACACGACAGAGCAACTAAAAGGCATAAATACAAGTAAATGGGTATCATCTGATTGCCATTACAGAAACTTAGGCTGCAGGGTGACCATGATTGGAAACTGATTACTGAGGGATATTCGACATTTAGCGAAGGCAGAGAATAAAAGAGGTAGAACTGTGCCAAGAAGGGTCAGGTCAGTAAAAAGTCAACATAGTCTGAGAAGGCTGCTCTCTCATTAGAGAGAAACAACTGGTGGTGAGTTAATCTGAGGGTTTACATGCCTCAGGTGGGGCCATCTTGTGGCTCAGTGGTAGTGTCCCCACCCCTGGACCGAGAGACCCAGTTTCAAGTCCCACCTGCTCCAGAGGTGTAATAACATCTCTGAACAGATGGATTTTAAAAACAGTTACATTGAAAAAAATGCCTCAGGCAGGGAGCAAGGTTGAGAAGACAGAACTTTCATGGCGACACCAACAGCCAGTACAGAAATCAAACCTGCGCTTTTGGCAATACTCAACATCACAAACAGCCTTCCAGCCAACCGATTACTAATCAGATCGTTATTCTTCAGATCCGAGATCTTCCGTTTTTAATGAGAGGAATGTGTTTAGTTAGAACGAAGAAACAGCAAGGGGCAGCAGACATCGATTGGAGTTTATTGTCCACCAAATAGTAATGGTAGCATGTGGCATGGTATTAATCGGCAATGAGGGAAGTAGTAATCACAGATGATTTCAATGTGCATATATTTCGGGTAAACCCATTGAGCACTAAAAGCAATGGAGGAGAGTTTTCTGGAGTGTGTTGGGGATGGTTTTCTAGGCCAAGGTGTTGAGGAGCTTACTATAAGACAGGCTATTTTTAAGCTTGGTGTTTTGTAATAAAAAGGGCTAAATTATTAATTTTGCTGCAAAATAACCTTTACGGATGACTGACCACAAATGTGACAGAATTTTGCTTTATGTAACTGGCTGAGGTGGATTGGGAAGGCACGTTACAATGTAGGCAATGGATAATCTTTAAACAACTATCATTTGGCTCACAGCAATTATACATTCCTTCAAGGTCCAAAAACTCAGAAAAGGGCAATCAACTGTAGCTACAAAGCAAGTTCAGAATTGTACAAAATTAAAAGAAAAGGTTTTTAAAGTTGCTCGATAGTGTACTAAAATTGAGGACTGGCAGGTTTTGTTTTAAGCATAGAGCAAAGGGGAATCAAGAAACTGACAAGGGAAGGTAAGATATGAACGCACTCTAGCAAACAACTAAAGTGGACTGTAAAAGCTTCGAAAGGTTAGGCTGAACATGTGTCCATATTACAGACAGTCAGAATTTATATTGGGGTATACAGAAATGGCACAGGAGGTCATTGATTACCTTATGTTAGTTTTTACTGAGGTAGATACAAGAATCATAGAATCCCTACAGTGTGGAAACAGGCCCTTTGGCCCAACAAGTCCACGCCAACCCTCCGAACAGCATCCTACCCAGACCCACACCCATACCCCTACCCTTTCCCTGTAAGCCTAAGTTTCCCATGGCTAACACACCTAAGCTACACATCCTGAATATTACACTCAATTTATCATGGTCAATCCACCTAGCCTGCTCATCTTTTGGACAGTGGGAGGAAACCGGAGCACTCAGGGGAAACCCTTGCGGACACAGAAAGAATGTGCAAACTCCACACAGACAGTCACCCAAGGGCAGAATCGAATCCTGGTCCTTGGCGCTATGAGGCAGCAGTGCTAACCACTGAGCCACAGTGGAAATTAGTGGAAAATTCAACTAAACAAATGGTAGAACTCTGGGAGCACAAACAATTTCCCAAAACGCCTCTCAAAACGTATTTCAATTCAAAGGATGCTGGGGTTGTGGATAAAAGAAATACAACCTCTCATCGATCATATTGCCATGTAATCTGTTCTATGTATTAAATATTGTACTGTATCACCACACCCGGTTGCAAGCGTTCAATTAGCCTAGGAAATTAATATAGTATCCATGGATCTAAAGATATGAGAAAACGATCTGAAAGTCTGTTACATTTTGGTGATAAGCAATCAAGTTTAGCATATCTGTGGTGATAAACAATAAGACAGATGGGTTATGGTCATGGAAAAGTGGGTCAGCACTGGCAAAATTCTGAACGGATCATGGAGATGAATTTGCAAATGACAAATTTCACAATGTGAGAGAACTTAAATATTACAGAAATGCATACTTGCTGCAGAAAGTTTGTTAAGCAACAGCTTGTGGGAAGGAATCCAGGCAACAATTGACATGTTGCACAAAAAATGGTAGATCAATCAACTGTTAAGCTAACCGCACAGGCATTACTTTCAAAAATATTTTTAAAGGTGATGGGAGGTATAAACATAGCAATTACTACATGGTCTGAATATTCAAGAATATTCAGAATATTCAAAACTGCCATCAATACTGCCTGACAATCCTCCAGAACCTAGGTGAACTGGCCAAACTAAATTGCCCATAGTGCTCAGGGATGTGTAGATTCGGGGGGTTATAGGGGGACGGGTCTGAGTGAGATGCTCTGAGGGTCGGTGTGGACTTGTTAGGCCGAAGGGCCTGTTTCCACATGTAGGGATTCTATGTAAAAACCAGAAAGGATAACGATCTACTCAATTCCTTAACATCTATCAATGTGTGTCATACACTGGTAGAAAAACAATCATTAAAGCTGAGGCATCAGAAAAATATTGGACTGCACAGACAGTACGTGAGGCTGCTTGGGGAGATTTCAGATCTGGTGACACAGTTTACTATAAGAGAGGACACCGGGCCAGGAAAAAAGTTCTCTTATCACGTCCGATATGTTTCATAACACAGTATTGGAATCAGTTTATAAAGGTACATTCCTCATGAGTAATTGGATAAGTTATAAATTTTCAAATTCTGCAAACCATGGGAGACAGTTCGGATGATGAAATGTAGTGATTGTAACAAGGTCAGCCAGGTAGACCTCATAGAATATGAGTTCACTGACAGGGGCTGTTAATCTGGCAAATCAAGGAGCCCTGGCTGATAGATAAGAATAGGTCTGTCAGACATCCTATTCACTCAGAGCTGGCTGTGAGGAAGCTGGATCAGTGTCAAGGACTCTCCACATGCAAATACAGGGTGACTTGGTGACAGGATTCCAGCCTCTATGGAGTTATTTCAGTGGCGACAAGAGTGGGATTCATGATGTAACCACATAATAGCGCCTACTAGCCGGAGCCCACCTGGACTTCAGACAGGCACTACAACTGGCTTTATCATTAGAAAATGAGGCAAGTGGAGCATATGAGTTGCAGAGCATTACAATGGAAGTGGACACCCTTGCCAGTCCGATTGAGCTTAGCGAACACCACTTGAGTGAAGGCAATTGCATAGCCTCACTCAGGACATATTCTGAATGGACGGACTCTAGGTCAGTCCACAGCAACACCCCAAAACAAAGCCAAGCCTTGGCCAAACGGTTAAATGTCTTTTCAGGATCCAGACCGGCTAGCCATTGTAGTTGCTGCTGGTATGTAAGCTCAAGACAGCAAACAGACTCACTAGACCAAGTCGATACAGAGTGGAAAACCAAAGGAACACAGCAGATCAGGCAGAATCAGAGGAGCAGGAAAGTTGGCATTTTGGGTCAGGATCCTTCATCAGGACTGGGGAGGAGAAAGGGAACTCAGAAATAAATGGGCGGGGGTGGGTGGGCCTGGGAGAAGGTAGGTGGGGCGGTGATAGGTGGACGTAGGCAGGGATTGTGAAGATTGGTCAATGGGAATGGTGGGGCAGATTGGTGAGAAGGAAGATGGGCATGTTGTGTCAGGTCAAGGAGGCGGGGATGAAAGGGAGGGCTGAACATTGGATGAGGCCGGGGTGAGGAGATTTTGAAGCTAGTGAATTCTACGTTGAGGCCATTGGGCTGTAAGTTCCCAAGGCAGAATATAAAGTGTTGTTCCTCCAATTTCCGTGTGGCCTCATTGTGACATTGGAGGAGGTCCAGGATGGACATGTCACCAAGGGAAATTGAAATGGCTGGTAACCAGAAGGTGGTGCTGATTGGAGCGTACAGAACACAGATGCTCCGCGAATCTATCACGCTTGGTCTCTCCAGTGTAGAGGAGACCACATTGGGAGCAACAGTTGCAGTAGACCAGGTTAGAAGACGTACAGATAAATCCCTGTCTGATACAGAATAATTGTTTGGGGCCTTGGACGGGGTTAAGAGAGGAGGTTTAGGGGCAGGTGTAGCACTTCCTGTGGTTGCAGGGAAAGGCGCCGGGTGTGGTGGATTTGGTGGAGAGTGTGAAGCAGACAAGGGAGTCGCGGTGAGAGCGGTTCCTACGGAAAGCAGATCGGGTAAGGAGGGGAATACCTCTTTGGTGCTGGGGTTGATTGCAGGTGGCGAAAGTGGCGGAGGATGATGCGTTGGATTAGGAGGTTGGTGGGGTGGTATGTGAGGACCAGGGGGACTCTATCCTTGTTGTTGCTGGGGTGAGGGGCTTTCAGGGCATAAGTGTGGGAAATGCAGTAGAGGGCATTATGAATCATGGGAGATGGGAAGTTACAGTCCTTGAAGATGGAGAACATTTGGGATGTCCTGGAGTGAACACTGCATCCTGGGAGCAAATGCGGCGGAGGTGCCGGAATTGGGGAGTATGGGATCACATTTTTGAAACAGGGTGGGTGAGAAGAGGTGTAGTCAAGATAGTTGTGGGAGTCAATGAGTTTGAAATAGATGTCGGCGCTGAGACGGTTGCCGGAGATGGAGGTGTCCTGGAAGGGGAGGGAGGTGTTGGAGATGGTCCAGGTGAATTTGAGGTCAGGTTGAAAGGTGTTGGTGAAGTGGATGAACTGTTTGAGGTCCTCATGGGAGCCCGACACAGCATCAGTACAGTCATCAAAGTAGCGGAGTAAGAGGGGAGGGATGGTGCTTGTGTAACTGCAGAAGAGGGGCTGTTCCACATATCCTACAAAGAGGCAAGCATAAATCAAATCCATGCAGGTGCCAAAAGCCACCCCTTTGGTTTGTAGGAAGTGAAAGGAGTTAAAGGAAAAGTTGTTGAGGGTGAAGACAAGTTCCATCAAGCAGATGAGTGTCGGTGGAGGGGGGAGTGGTTGGGCCTGCAGGAGAGGAAGTAACAGAGGGCTTTAGGTTTTCCTCATGGGAGATACAGGTGTAGAGAGACTGGATGTCTATGACGAAGAGGTGGTATTTCGGGCCAGGGAACTGAAAGTCTTGGAGGTGGTGGACTGCATGGGTAGTGTCCCGAACATAGGCGGGGAGTCCTGAACCGAGAGGGGTAAAACGGAGTTCAGATAGGCGGAGATGAGTTCAGTGGGGCAGGAACAGGCAGAGACAATGGGTCAGCCAGGGCAGTTGATGTTCAGCAGGAGATAGAAACGTGTGGTGCGGGGTTGGGTATCGATCAGGTTGGAGGCTGTTGACAGGAAGTCTCCTGAGGCGATGAGGTTATTGACGGCCTGGGAGATGATGGTTTGGTGATTGGGGTGGGGTCATAATCAAGAGGACAGTAGGAGAAGATGTCAGAAAGTTGGTATCTAGCCTCAGCAATGTAGAGGTCAGTACACCACACTATCATCGCGCACCCCTATACCCCTTATCAGCAGGTATAATGGAGAGGTTGGGATTAGAGTGGAGGGAGCAGAAAGCTGTGCGTTCTGCTGGGGAGAGGTTGAAGTAGGTGAGAAGAGTGGAGAGATTAAGGAGATTTATGTCACGACTGCAGTTGGAGATGAAGACATCAATGGAGGTTAAGAGGCCACGGGTGGTGTCCAGGGGATGAGGCTTGTCGGAGGCGGGAGATGGGATCTGCAGAGGATATATGTTGGACTCCCATTGGAAGAAATAGGCGCAGAGGCTCATGTGGCAGAAAAAGAGTTCAACATCAAGGCGTGTACAGAATTCGTTGATGTGTGAGCGTAGGGGAATGAAGGTGAGTCCTCTGCAAAGGACTGACCGTTCAACTTCAGTGAGGGGAAGGTCTGGGGAGGATGGTGAATACCCAGCAGGGCTTGAGGTTAGGGCTTAGTGTTGCTGGGAGTGGAAGTGAGGGTGGAGACTGTCTCTGTAGTGGGTGCGTGTATGGGAACAGTCACGTGGGCAGAAGCAGAAGTAGCAATGTTGGTCGGCTGCGTCAGTGGAAGTGATCTTCAGCGACAGGTGATAAAACCACAGAGCCCACCCTCGGTACCAGGGTAAGGCATTCCAGACAGTGATGGGCATGACAGGTAGTGAACAGCATGTGGCAGGAAAAATGATAAAATTCCTCAAAAAAATAAAATGTTTAAAAACCATGAAAGAAAAACGTGTACCCGCAGCCCATCAGATGATGGCACATTTTTCTAACTAACGATTCTTCGTCTTAATGCTCAGTTCATGCCCCTCTACACTTGGAAGAGCGCCTTTGGTAACTTAGAAGAGGCTGCCCAATATACGGTTGTGACTTGAACGACCCCAGTCATTCCCTCCTCCCGTACCTCATGTAACATCAGTATGGCCCTGTCCCTAAGCTGTGGTAATGCTAGAGGTTGACACACGCCACTAGACCTAAATTGAGTAACAGAACTCATAGGGCGATATCCAGAAGAATGCACATCCTGAAAAGTTCACTTACATCTATTTTGGAACAGATAAATTACTCAGTAACATTCAAATCAGAACCAATCAAAATAATCATCTGGTTAAATGGTCACCCATTTCCACTGGAGGTCAATACCGACGTGGCCATTTCAGTCATCGCAGAACCAGTTTTCAGTCTTCAACAAAATTTGCTCTGGGCTCTAACCCTTACATTCACACAAGACCTCAACTAGACCGAGAACCTGTACCAAGGAACCTTTACAGATTAAGTGTACAAACTTTGGTTTCGGTCTCTTATGAGAAGCAGCTGGTTCAGTTACCACTGATTGTAGTAAAAGGGTAGGGCCCAAACTTAATGGTGGAAAATTGGTTGAGAACAATTCACCTTGATTGGCTCAACATTTTGATTAGAAAATTGCTGCCTGAGTGAAATCCCAATTAAACATCAGACGTTTTTCTGAAAGTTCTTAAGGACAATCAAAGGCGACAAGGCCAGCTTGCCTATTGAACAGGAAGCAATTCCAAAATTCTGCAAGGCCCGCCCAGTGCAAAAGTAGTGCAGAAATCAGAAGGCTGGAAAGCAAAGGAATCATCAAACCATCCAGTTTGCTGAATGGTCAGCACCAGTCATGCCGGTTGTGAAGCCCAACAGGTCAGTTCGCCTTTGTGGGGATTTTAAACAAACTGTAAACTGCTTTTCACAGCTGGATAAATATCCAATCCCTCACATAGAGGACTTATACACAAAGTTGACAGTGGGCATGAGCCATGCATACTTGCAATTGCAGTTAAATGATGATTCGCTGAAGTGCGCTACAATTACTACACATAAGGACCTGTACCAATATATGAGGCTACCACTTGGGATAACGGCAGCCTGTGCAATTTTTCAGTGGACAATGGAGAATATTTTACAAGGCCTACCCCAGGTCACCATTTATCGAGATGATGTGCTAATAACAGACCAATGACAAGCACTTAGAAAACTTGGACTTAGTCATTAGACATTTCTCCCAGGCAAGCATATCTTTTAGAAGGGAAAAACATATGTTAAGGCACTCCAAGTAGCCTACTAGGGCTAGAGTTTTCAAGACTGGATTACACCATTGCAAGATAAAAGTGGGGGCAATTAAAGGTGCCCCAGCTCAGTCTGCCCAGGAGCTTAGGTCATTTCTTGGGCTGGTAAATTATTACGGAAAGCTCATAGATAACCTGGCCTCCATCCTGGCAACTCCTCAAAAAGGGTCAGCCTTGGAAATGGTCACAGACAGCAATCATAGAGTCATGCAGCACAGAAACAGACCCTTTGGTCCAAACAGTCCAGGCCAAACATAATCCCAAACTAAACTAGTCCCACCTGCCTGCTCCTGACCCATATCCCTCCAAACCTTTCCTATTCATGTATCTATTCAAATGTCTTAAACATTGTAATTGTACCCTCTTCCAACACTTCCTCAGGAAGTTCATTCCACACATGAACCACCCTCTAAAAAAATTTCTCTCTCATGTCTTTTTTAAATATCTCCCCTCACCTTAAAAAGTGTGCCCCTTGGTCTTGAAATCCCTCATCCTAGGGAAAAGACAACTACCACTGTGTTCATCCAGCTCTACCACTAACTCTATCTATACCTCTCATTATTATATGAGCTTCTCTCAGGTCGCCTCTCAACCTCCTTCGTTCCAGTGAAATAAATCCCAGCCTATCTAGCCTTTCTTTATAACTCAAACCTTCCATATCTGGCAATATCCTTGTAAATCTCTTCCAAACCCTCTCCAGCTTAATAATGTCCTTCCTATAACTGGGCAACCAGAACTGGACACAGTATTCCAGAACAGGCCTCACCAATGTCCTGTACAACCTCAACATGATTTCCCAACTTCTATATTTGAAGGACTGGGCAATGAAGGCAAGCTGCCAAACGCCTTTTTAACCACCCTCAAATGTGACGTAAACTTCAAAGAATTATGTACCTGAACCCCTAGGACACTCTGTTCTACAACACTACCCAAGGTCCTAACATTAATTGTATAAGCCCTATCCTTGTTTGTTGTACCAAAATGCAATACCTTGCATTTATTCAGATTGAACTCCATATGCCATTTGTCAGCCCATTGACCCATTTGATCAAGACCCTTTGTAATCTTAGAAAACCTTTTTCACTGTCTACTATGCCAGCAATTTTTATGTTGGCCACAAATTTACTAACCATGCCTTCTATATTCTCATCCAAATCATTTATATAAATGACAAACAAAGGAGGACCCAGAACCGATCCCTATGGAACACCGCTAGCCACAGGCCTTCAGTCAAAAAGCAACCCTTCACTATTACTCTCGGTTTCCTGCTATTAAGCCAATTATGTATCCCATTAACCAGCTCACCCTGAATCCCATGTGACCTAACTTTACCAATTAATCTACCATGCCAAATCTTGTCAAAGGCTTAGTTAAACTCCAAATAAACGCAATGTCTCCTGTGCTGCCATCAAACCTTTTGGTAACTTCCTCAAAAAACTCAATCAAGTTTGAGAGACAATTTTTCCTTGCATAAAACCATCAATTTTTGCCTCTCTAAATGTCCATTAATCCTATCTTCTATAATCATATGGTCATGCATTGAATTCATTCATCAAACACGAAGACGATGATAGAAAGACTGCACACATCTTTTGCAATGCATGGACTCCCAGAAGTGTTGGTCACGGATAACAGGCTATTGTTTCCAGCAGGGAATGAGTATTTCCTGAAGCAGAATGGTGTTTGAGATATAAGCACAACTCCATACTATCCATCATTTAATGATTTGGCATAAAAAGCAGCCTAATGAAACAGTCTACAGCTTCACTAGATGCCAAACTATCCCAGTTCCTATTTGATTATAGGACCATCCCTCATGCAACTACAGGGATAGCTCCAGCAGAGATGCTAATGGAGAGCTGGCTCCATACCAGGTTAAATCTGATCTTCCCAGACTTGGGTGGCGGGGGGGGGGGGGGGGGGGATGAAACGGCATCAGGCATGCCAATGCCTGACATGAGACCCCGCTAAGTGAGAGAGACAGTTTAATTCAGGAGATGAAGTTTGGTGTAGGACCACAGGAACACAAGGTCAGGTCCAATGATGTATAAAGTTCGGATAGGCACAATGGTCCTAAACAAGCACATGGACCACATGAAAGCTACAAACTCGCAAACGGTACAGCAGCAAAACGTGCCTCGTTCATCGACAGCCTTTCTGACTATTCCAGAACTCATGGGTTTTCCATCTCTGTCAAGTGTTGAACGTACCTCAGAATCTGAGACGGACACAGGAAATATCACCGCCTCCATGCCTTTACCACCCAAAGAAGGGAATGGATTTCTTCCAAGAATCCCTGGGCACAAGAGGTGAACTACGCATTACATGCCACCTGATTCAGAGGCACAGTTTGAAAAACCTGACCCAGTGCTAATATGTCCCAGGAGGATCTAGAAAGGAAAAGAGCCAGCCTATGTCCTCAGACTCAGGGGAGGGATGTAGTGGACAGCCAGGTGGACCTCATGGAATATGATTTCCCTGATTGGACCAGAATAACGGCCCCTTTCAGGGAGCCATGACTGACAGATCACTGGAGTGATCACTTAATGTACACACAAAGCCACAGGTGATGTGGGGAAAGTATAAGCACTACAGCTGGGCCCTCTCTGGACGCAGTGGTAGTGTGAGGGAAATATAAAAAAAAGGAAAGAAAAAAATTTGTTAAAAAAGGAACAAGAGTGTCAGACATCCAGTTTATTCAGAGCTGGCTCAGTGTCAAGGACTCTCCACGTGCAAATACAGGGTGACTTGGTGACTGGATACTGGCCTCTGTAAAGTTATTTCAGAAGCACCATATACTTTGTAGACCCATGAATTCTAGGAATTGGAATCACAAGGACAGGACATAAGGGCTTAGGAAATATATATCGATACATGTATTAATTGTGAAGAGCTTTAAAAATTGGAGATCATATGCCCAAAGTTGGTTCATAGATAGTTTACCAGCCACCACAGAAGATGACTACACTAGCAGGAAAGTCTACAGGAAAATATAAAATCTAGCTAAATGTCTAAGATGAGGGACAGTAATGAAGGCCAGATGCTGCCTGACTTGCTGTGTTCTTCCAGCTTCCTGTTTGTCTTCCCCATAGGGAGTTGGCTTCTGGACAGGGAACGAGCTCAGAAGAGAGATGGAAACTTTTGCCAATGCTAAACTATAAATTTACAATAAACACCTGCAAATCTCTGAAAGTCTCTTGGTGCTTAATTCGACACATAGATATCGGTGTATGGAATAGTGTGAAGGTCAGCGGGGTCAGTTGTATAATTACCAAGGAATTTGACAATTTTAATTTGTATAGCATTTCTTAGATAGCTATCCAAGTAAACAAACTGGATCCTTCCCAATAGTGTTGGAGACAATCATGCAGGATTTTGGGGAACTGTGGAATTGTCCATCGGAAGTTTATACTTCCCCAGCAATTCCTGCAGGAGTCGGTGCATCACCATTTCCAAGGGTCCTGATACTCATCTTTGATGGGTAAGTTGTCTCCAAATAACTGAAGACTGGAAGATCTGTGCCTTTGCTTAATTGTATAAGGAAGCAAAACTCAGGTAGGACAGTGATGACTACATACAGGTGAAAATGCAGGTCTGCATAATAAAGGAGTTAAAATTTGCATTATAGCAAGATGCATCCAACAGATGTGATCTGGAGAGGATTGCTTCAAGTTTGATCATTCATCAACATCAATTAGGTAATTAAATATAGTCAAAGAGCAGTTCCAAGTTAGTATTGGCATCATTGCCAGAAAAAGTGCAACTGAACTCCATGTTTCTGGATGACAAGACTAAGGGGTAGCCTATAAAAGTGATCTCGAAAGGCACCACGTATAGAGCCCTGGCAAAAGCACAGCCGAGTTTGAAAATGGAAAGAACAACTACTGGAAGTGCTTTAATGGCTTTGTCATAAAACCAAGAGACTGAAGTCGTAAGAAACTGAACTGTTATGCAAATTAAGACTGTGCTTGGCAGCAAAGGCAATTAAGAAAATCTAGAATTTAGAGACATCAATCCACTCCAAAGGAGTAATTTTCATCATGATCAGGGGAATCTTCCTACTATGGTTGCAGAAAAAAAGTTGAGTCTCAAATAGACAAATGAAGGTAAAGTTGCAATACAAGAACTTTTTCTTAGAACTCTTCAATAGACTACTACCAGAGAAAAGGATGTACTTTAGGGTTGTTCTTACCCCTAAAGTGGATTAACAGTATGAAGAGGTTTTGGGCAGAGTTAGGTTGGTAATGTTGGTGTGTATTATGGTGAGCAGAGCAAATTGGATGGTCAGGAGCAGATTATAGAACTAGGTGTCAGGTTCAAGTGAAGAGATTCTGAGTCATAAAGTATAGAACCAGGCTCTTCAGCCCACCATGTCCATGTCGACCAACAATCAGCAACGACCAAACAACACCAATCCCATTTAGCTGCAGCTGCTCCATAGCCTAGCATTTTAAGTGCTCATCCAGATGCTTCTTAAATGTTGCAAGAGTACCTGCCTCCACCACCTTCCCGGGCAGTGTAAAACATCCACAATTCCAGAGGTTCCTAAGATCCCCTCTAAAGCAATTACTCCTCACGTCAAACTTATGCCCTCTGGTCTTAGGCATATCTGCCAGTTGGAAAAGAGTCTCTCAATCTACTCTATACCTCTCATAATTTTGTAAACCTCAATCAACTTCCTGCACCCACCTCAGCCTCCTCTGCTCCATGCAAAACAAACCCACTATATCCAGTCACTCCTCATAAGAGTATCCATCTCAAGCAACATCCTGGTAAAACTCCTCTGCACCCTCTCCAGTACATAGTGTAGTGAGCAGAACTGCACACAGTATTCCACTCACCTCTTAACTAACATTCTATAACGTTGTATCAAGACTTCTTTGCTTGTATATTCTACACTTCAGCTAATGAAGGCAGGCATCCCGTATGCCTTCTTCACAACCCTTTCTACCTGTGCTGACACCTTTAGGAACCTAGGGTCCCATACACCAAGATCCGTTTGTTCATTCTTGAAACCTTTCATTTGTGTATCCTTCCCTTATTAGAGCTCCCGAAATGCATCACCTTGTACCTTTTGGGATTTAATTCCATTTGCCATTGCTCTGCCCAACTTACCAGTTGATCAATCAGACTGTAGCCTGGGACCATCCTTCTCATTATCAACAACACCATCAATTATTGTATCATCTGCAAACTTACTAATTATACCTTCTATATTCACATCCAAGTTGTTAATATACATAAACTGCGAAGGTTCCAAGACTAATCCCAGTGGTACACCGCTGGTCACAGGCTTCTAATCACAAAAACAGCTCTCCAAAAACTCAGTTTTTTTGCAGAGGTTAACAAGAAGATAGATGACGTCTGCATGGACTTTAGCACGCCTTTGGCAAGGTCCCATATGGTAGACTGGTTAATAAGGTTAGATCACCTTAGATCCAAGGAAAGATAGCTAATTGGATACAAAATTGGCTTGACAGTAGGAGACAGAGGGTGGTGGGAGAGGGTTGCTATTCGGACTTTAGGCCTGTGATGTGGTGTGCCGCAAGGATTGGATCTGGGCCCATTGCTGTATGTCATTTCTGTAAACAATTCGGATGAGAATATGGGAGATGTGGTCAATACATTTGGGGATGACAAGCTCCAAGTACTGTTAAGCCAGAAGCGCATGGCATTTCTGAGTGTAAGACAACAGCACTTGGAAGAGAAAAGGCAGGCCTATGGGCAACTGAAGGCAGAGGTCCAACAACAAACCCGTGACATGAACAACAGGTGGTTGGAAAATCATAGATCATAGAATCCCTACAGTGTGGAAACAGGCCCTTCAGCCCAACAAATCCACACCGACCCTCAGAGCATCCCAAACAGACCCATTCCCCATAACCTACGTAATCTGCACATCCCTGAACACTATGGGCAATTTTGCATGGCCAATCCACCTAGCCTGCACATCTTTGGACTGTGGGAGGAAACCAGAGCACCCAGAGGAAACCCACGCAGACACGGGGAGAATGTGCAAACTCCATACAGACAGTCGCCCAAGGATGGAATTGAACCCAGGTCCCTGGTGCTATGAGGCAGTAGTGCTAACCACTGAGCCACCGTGCCGCAAGGAGGCACTTGAGGGTCAACGAATGGGTGACAATCAGGATATGCATGGTTTCTTCATTGTTGTCAAGACCAAAAATGGATCAAACACCCAATACCTTCTCAACTAAGGCTCTGTCGTCAATCTGAATGTCCTTGAACACAGCCCACAACATGCTACGTGCCACAAGCTCAGCAAAACCCCAGCCCTACACAAAGTAGAGAAGGCCGTCCGCCAGCTTAAGAACAAGGCGGCTGCTGGAGCAGAC
This sequence comes from Rhincodon typus, assembly GCF_021869965.1. Taxonomy (NCBI): domain Eukaryota; kingdom Metazoa; phylum Chordata; class Chondrichthyes; order Orectolobiformes; family Rhincodontidae; genus Rhincodon; species Rhincodon typus. Next base: position 29,005,230 of record NC_063340.1, on the reverse strand, counting down.
GGTATCCCCGCTGAGACATTGAAGTGCAGACGCAAAGAGCTCCTGCTGCAGCTACATACCCTTGTCTGCTTTATCAGGAAGGAGGAGAGCATCCTGGGAGAGCTCCGAGATGCCACAGTCATGAGCATTTTCAGAAAAGGGAAAAGTCCAACTGTGGTAACTACAGGGGAATCGCCCCGCTGTCGAATGTTGGAAAAGTCAGCGCCAAAATCCTCCTCAACTGTCTCCACCCCACGGGTGAGGAACTCACTTCTAAGTCACAGTGTGGCTTTCAGCCATGGAGGGGCACAATGGACATGATTTTCACTGCCCAACAACTACAGGAGAAATGCAGAGAAAGAACCTACCCGTTCATGGCCTTTTTGATCTTACAAAGGCCGTTGACACCATCAATCGGAAGCATTATGAAGTGTCCTTCGCCACTTTGGATGCACCATGAAGTCTGTTATCATCCTTTGCCTGCTCCATGGCGATATAGAAGTCATGGGAATGACAAATGGCTCCATCATAACCCATTCCCCATTCACAGCAGTGTCAAGCAGGGCTGTGTCATCGCCCCAACACTGTTCTCAATCTACCTTGCTTCAATGCTGCAATGCTTCACCTCACCAACAACAAGCTTCCTGCTGGAGTGGAGCTAACTTATAGAGCCTGTGGAAAATCATTCAACCTCCAGCGCCTTCAAACAAAAGCCAAAGTCACCCCTGCCAGTGTCTTCTGGCTTCACTACACAGATGATGCTTCTCTAATTTCAGAGGATGCAATCTAGACCATCGTCAGCACTTGGCATATAAGAGTATGGGTCTCACCCTGAACAATTGCAAGATGAAGATCCTTCACTAACCTGGCTTGGCATTGCAGAGCGAACTCCCAGCACTGGAGCAGTAACTACCAATGCTGCCTGCGGAAGACCCTGCGCTGGGAAGAGATACCCACCAGTCCTCAACCAGGCCAAAATCCCTAGCGTTGCAGCACTGTCCATGCTTGATCAGCTACCATGGGCTGGGCACATCATCCGCATGACTGAGGAGCAGATGCTCTATTCCCAACTTCAAAACAGCAGGCAAGCCCCAGGTGGACAGAGGAAGGACTTCAGTGATACCCTCAAGGCCTCACTGGCAGAGTGCGACATTCCCACAGACACTGGCCCAAGGCTGTCCAAAGTGGAGGAAAGGCGTCCAGCACCTCAAGACTTGCCACCAGGAAAAAAATGGAAGCTAGGCAAAAACAGCAAAGAGAGCACTGGCACACCAATGCCCCACCCATTCCTTTCTGTGACCAGCACCTGCCCCAAGTGTAACAGAGCCCGAGATAGCCACACCGGACTGTACAGCGACCTACAGACTTACCCTGAGAGTGGAAGAGAGTCATCCTCATCTGCAAGGGACTGCTATTTAATGAATGAATGAATGAAATCTTGATCAGATGATTCTTTGGACCAAAGTGGCAGATCGAGTTTAATTTAAATAAATGCAAGGTGTTGCATTTTCATTAGGCAAACCAGGTAAAATTGTAGATAAAAAGGTAAAATTGCAAAAATTAAAAAGACATTTGGACAGGTACATGAGTAGGAAAGGTTTACAGGAATATGGGGCCGAATGCAAGCAACTGGGACTAGGTCAGTTCAGGAATCCTGGTCGGCATGGATGAGTTTGACCAAAATGTTTGTTTCCATGCTGTATGACTCTGATTCTAGGCAGCTGTTTAGGAAAATTAAAGCTCATGGAATAGGAAGTAATGTATTGGCATGGATTAACGATTGGATAACAGATTTGAAAACAGAGTCAAATTAAAATGGGTCATTCTCACATTGACAAGCTACGGGATACCACAAGGGTCAGTACTTGGACAATCACAATTTACATCAATGATTTGGAGGCAAGGACCAAACGTAATATTTCCAAGTTCAAGCATGATACAAAGCTAAGTGGGAATGTGTTGTGAGGAAGACATAAAATCAACTTCAGGAGGAGTTGAATAGACTTAATGTATCGGCAAGAACATAGCAGATGGAATATAACATGGAAAAATGAAAATATGAAATAAACCTAACATGTAAGTGCATATAACAAAGGTTAATGGAATTTATTGGAAGGGGATTGGAGCACAGGAGTAGTGAAGTCTTGTTTCAATTGCGTACGAGCTTGGTTAGACTGAACCTGGAGTACTGTGTGTAGTTTTGGTCTCTGTATCACAGGAAAAATATTATTCCGATAGAGGAAGTGTAACAAAGGTTCACCATACTGGTTCCCAGGTTGATGGGACTTTCTGATGGAGAGTCTTCAGGCAAACTGGACTTGTATTCTCTAGAGTACTAATAATGAGGGGTAATATTATTTAAAACTACAAAATACTTAAATCAATAGGCAGGGTAGTTGCAGGTGAGATGTTTCCCCTGTTTAGAACGCGAGAAAGCACAATTTAAAAATAAGGGGGATGCTACTTGGGTCCAGGAAAAGGAGAATTTGCGTTATTCAGAGGGTTGTGAACCTTTGGAAAGCTCTACCACAGAAAGCTGTGGAAGCTCAGCCTTTGTATATGTTCAAGGTGAAGATTGATCGATTTCTGATTACCAATGGCATACAGGGTTATGGGAATGGAGTAATTAAAAGACAGTGAAGTGTTTGACTGGCCTTGATCGCACTGAATAGCAGGAAAGGCTCAACGGGCGGAATAGTACACTCCTGCTCCCAGTTTCTTATTCTCTAATTCCACTAGTGGAATGACTACTTTACCTCGTAAAATTTACATTCCTATTAGTGTTTTCTTTATTTGCAAATACTGGCAATTCTATAGAAGAGTGATCACATATTTTACAAATTTATTTGTTTGAGAGTGATTTAATTAAAATCAAAAGAAAGGTCTTACAACTGAGCAAAGTTGAACATTCTAGAAATAGTGGCAAACCAGAGGTCCGGTGAATATAAAGAAACTGGGGAACTTTATAGTTAAAAAAAGACTGCATAAATATCTTACACCTGCTGGCCTGAATGAGAATTTAAAAAGGGCTCTCAATTTAAAAAAAAGGTAGATTTATTGGTTGTCACTTCCCAAAATTTAAGTTTACAAGACTACCTCCATGAATTTCAAAGTAAGTATAATCCTACCAATCTAGAAAGAAGGATGTGAGAACGTGCAGAACTATCAATCAGCTAGCTTGCCTGACATTAGGAATAGGGAAAATGTCTTTATCATCAGAAACATGATAACAGGGCACTTGAAGAATCATAATCTGATTAAGCAGAGTTGGTGCTTTATGAAAGGGGAAATCTGTTTTACAAACCTGCTGTCATTTTTTTTTGAGATTCTAAGTAGTAGGGTAGATAGCTGGGGAGCAGTGGATGCCATGCATTTGGACTTTCTAAAAACAAAAACATTCAATAGGATGCCACAAAGGTTATTACACCAATTTGGGATTAATGAGATTAGGGTTCCTATATAGCATGAATCAAGGATTGATTCACAAAAATAGTGGGTACAAATGGGTTATTCCTAACTCTAACCAGTTAGGACATGAATCTGTATCAATGTCATTTTTGGCTTTGTAGTGCATTCTATATTTGCTGGCTGAAAACTTGAGAATTTTGAGACTCAAGTGCCTTGAAACAGTCGTTTCCACGATAGCTGAATATTTACATTACTATAAACAAATTACAGAGCCACTGAATAGAACCAGCCTGTCCTGGGATACCTGATCAGAGACAAGTACTCTGGAATTGTGAATGAACCACATCTTCCAACCCACTTACGCAAGAGCACCTTGGTGGGAAAAGCATTAGCATTACTCACTTCATACAAATGGCATAGAGAAAGGAATTCCATAATCCAATTAAGTTGAAATCGTACATCCAGAATCCACTAGTCATGTCCATATTTTGTAAACTAGTCAGTTAGAGGGACATGATAATGTGACAAGCCAGGTAACTTCTATTATGTTTAAAGAACTGTTTCTCTTTCCCCCCCGGATCAGAGATCAGAAGAGTCAGAGAACGGACACACTCTCTTTTTCTTCTTCCTGCCCACCCATCTTGCAAGCCCATGCCATCTCCATCTGCTGTTTCACCAATCATGCACTGTAAAACAGTTTTATTTTAAATCAACACATCAGCAGCTGGTTCCAGAAAGAAAGTTAAATTGACTGTCAACTTATTTAAATTTGTCTCAACGCTACATCTTGAAGGACCACTGAGACCCACCTAAAACTATCCAAGTCGTCAGCCTACAGACCCATATACCTTTATTTTTTTATTCCTATTGGTTAATCGATTCTTTCCATTACTTGTGTGTGTGTCAACCTTGAGGAGGTATATGAAATTCTTTTGCAGATGATAACACGTGTGGAAACTGCATAGCCATTCGACATCTTCTCTTCTGTTCATAAAAAATTACTTTGAGGGGGCAAGAGTGTAATGTATTCAAGCTTGGCGACAATATGAAGTTAAGTAAGGAAAAAGGTTGGGGTGGGGGGGAAGTCTCACAAAAATGCAAGTATATAGGCAGGTTAAGTGAGTAAACCAGAACATGGCAATCCAAAAAAAAACTGGAGAACTATGAAATTCAAAGCTACACCACTGGCGTCCACCCAATGTGAAAATTTCCCAGGTCCACAAAAAACAGAACAAATCAAACACAGTTAATTAACATCCAATTTACTCTGGCCATCAGGCAAGCGATGGAAGTGGTAAAGTTGTTGACTTGCTCACTGAGCTGGCTTGTTCTCGTTCAGACATTTCATTACCATGCAAGGTGACATTAGTGGAGCCTCCGATGAAACAGCGTTATTCTACTCCGCTTGGAATTTATACTGTTTGGTCCATTATGGTGAGTAGTGTCATTTTTAGTTTTTATCTGTATGGGTTTGTATATAGAGTCCAATTCTATTGCATTACAGGTGGAGAACCATGCCTCTAGGAATTCCTGTGCGTGTCAACGTAGGATTATGTCACCAAGCATGGTGACGAAACGTCCGAACGAGAACAAGCCAGCTCAGCAAACAAGTCAACAACCTCACCCACAACCCGAGCTACAGATCTTTACCAAAACTTTGATGGAAGAGGTAATTGACAGTGGTATCAGGTGACATTTGCTCAGCAGTAACCTGTTCACGCATGCGCAGTTTGTTTTTCCACAGGCCCACTCAGGATTTGACTTTATTACAACCTTGGTACAAATATGGATCAAAAAGTTGAACTCCAGTGACTACCCTAACAAGGCAGAACTTAACTAAGCATGGTGCGAAAGAGCCTGAGAAAAATTGGGGTCAATGGAATTCAAGAGGAAAAGTCTTTGTTGGTTGGAGTCAGACCTTATACGAAGGAAGATAGGTTATGGATACTGGAGCTCAATAGTCTCATTCTCAGGATATTGCTACAGAGCTTCCTCAGGATAAAGCAGCTGAAGATGGTTAGGCACTATATCAAATACCTTCCCTCCATCATGTGGTCACAGGAGACTGTGTGTGCAATGTTCAACACTATTCACAATGCCTCAAATACTGAAGTAGCCTGTATGCAAATAAGTTGCAAAATGCCAAGTAATATTTGCATCACACAAATGTCATACAATAATAACGATCAAAAACTGAGAATCCGCATCTCCCCTTAACAATAAAATGGCATTACTATCACTGAAGCCCCTATTATCAACATTCTGGGGTTACTATTGACAAGAAACTGAACTGGACCACTCATACAAATACTCTGGCTACAAGTGCAGGTCAGTGGCTAGGAATCCTAAGGCAAGCAACTCACCTCCCGTCTCCTAAATGCTTGCCTGCCATCTGTAAATGTAAAAGACTATCCTTACAAATTTTTGTATTTTTAATTGTGGACTGAAATGAGAAAAGAAATGGGTGAAAACCAAGGATTGTTGGCTGTTTTGAAAGCAAGTAATCTGATACTTATTGTAAGTGCCATTAATACAACTGCTTGTTCAAGCAGCAGTTGAAGTGTAGTTGCAGACAAACTGGTGCCAATGGGATATGCACATGGAATACTGGTTGGTACAAATAGGTGACTGGTTTGTGGACTGTTATTGATGACAAAGGCCTTTGGCTAGCTAACAGTTTAATTCTCAGGTAGCCAAACAGCTTGGGTCTGTGAACAAGAGACAGGGAAGACACCAGACCTCCATCAGCTCAGGAACTCTCTCTGCTACGTGCAGTAAAAGCCACTTTAAGCCTGGAAACCAGTCGATCATTCCTTCAGCAGTTGCTAAGCTGCAACGTTTACACTGATTAGTCAAAGAACTTTTAATAGTGAGCCTGCATCCTGTGCGTCTTGCTAACCAGTAGATGTATCCAGAGAAGAACAGTGGAGAAGCAGCACTCTGATCAGTACAAGAATCAGAAGAATAATCTCACAAACCACTGAACTGGCTTCCTAGTCTTTCCCTCCATCCATAACACCCATTATTTTTTGCCCTTGTCCTCATGTATAAGGGGGTGTTTACAAGGGTATTAGAGTTTTAGTTATATGCCAATAATTAATAATTGTTGCTTTCAGTTGTTTCAGCGGCGGGAGTCCGGGAGGAAGCGCGAGGGCAGCCTGGGAAGGTAAGCTTTTCGATTATAAAAGTCTTACCTCGCATGACTCCATTTTTGGAGTGAGTAAGTGAGGTAATATATTTGGGCGGTTGCTTTACCTGAAATACTACCTAGGTAGTGTCTCCCACCCATCCTCCTCCTCTAACCAAAAAAAAAAGGTTCTGAGCGCTGATTTGGTAAGGCTACTAGTTTTTTTTTAATAGTCTGTTTCGGAATTCAGAACAGTGGGAATGGATGTTAGGGCAGTTGCATGCTCCTCCTGTAGAATGTGGGAGGTAAGGGTCACCACTAGTGACCCCACTGACATCATCTGCGGGAAGTGCACCCAACTCCAGCTCCTCTGAAACCGCATTAGGGAACTGGAGCTGGAGCTGGATGAACTTCGGATCATTCGGGAGGCTGAGGGCGTAATTGAGAGGAGTTACGGGGAGGTAGTCACACCTCAGGTACAGGAAAAAAGTAGATGGGTTACAGTCAGGGGACAGAAAGGGAACAGGCAGACAGTGCAGGGATCCCCTGTGGCCGTTCCCCTCAAAAACAAGTATACCGTTTTGGATACTGTTGGGGGGGACGACTTACCAAGGGTAAGCCATGGGGTACAGGTCTCTGGCACAGAGTCTGTCCCTGTTGCTCAGAAGGGAAGGGGGGAGAGAAGGAGAGCATTAGTCATTAGGTACTCATAGTTAGGGGGACAGATAGGAGATTCTGTGGGAACGAGAGAGACTCACAGTTGGTGTGTTGCCTCCCAGGTGCCGGGGTCCGTGATGTCTCGGATTGTGTTTTCGGGATTCTCAAGAGGGAGGGGGAGCAGCCCCAAGTCGTGGTCCACATAGGCACCAACGACATAGGTAGGAAAAGGGATGGGGATGTAAGGCAGAAATTCAAGGAGCTAGGGTGGAAGCTTAGAGCTAGAACAAACAGAGTTGTTATCTCTGGTTTGTTACCCGTGCCACGTGCTAGCAAGGCGAGGAATAGGGAGAGAGAGCAGTTGAACACGTGGCTACAGGGATGGTGCAGGAGGGAAGGATTCAGATACCTGGATAATTGGGGCTCATTCTGGGGTAGGTGGGGCCTCTACAAACGGGATGGTCTACACCTGAACCAGAGGGGTACCAATATCCTGGGAGGGAAACATGCTAATGCTCTTCGGGAGGGTTTAAACTAATTCAGCAGGGGGATGGCAACCTGAATTGTAGCTCCAGTGTACAGGAGGTTGAGAGTAGTCATGGATAAGGTTTCAAGGTTGCAGGAGTGTACCAGCAGGCAGGAAGGTGGTTTGAAGTGTGTCTACTTCAATGCCAGGAGCATCTGGAATAAGGTGGGTGAACTTGCAGCATGGGTTGGTATCTGGGACTTCGATGTTGTGGCCATTTCGGAGACATGGATAGAGCAGGGACAGGAATGGTTGTTGCAGGTTCCGGGGTTTAGATGTTTCAGTAAGATCAGGGAAGGTGGTAAAAGAGGGGGAGGTGTGGCATTGTTAGTCAAGGACAGTATTACGGTGGCAGAAAGGACGTTTGATGAGGACTCGTCTACTGAGGTAGTATGGGCTGAGGTTAGAAACAGGAAAGGAGAGGTCACCCTGTTGGGAGTTTTCTGTAGGCCTCCGAAAAGTTCCAGAGATGTAGAGGAAAAGATTGCAAAGATGATTCTGGATAGGGGCGAAAGTAACAGGGTAGTTGTTATGGGGGACTTTAACTTTCCAAATATTGACTGGAAATGCTATAGTTCGAGTACTTCAGATGGGTCAGTTTTTGTCCAATGTGTGCAGGAGGGTTTCCTGACACAGTATGTAGATAGGCCAACAAGAGGCGAGGCCACATTGGATTTGGTACTGGGTAATGAACCAGGCCAGGTGTTAGATTTGGAGGTAGGTGAGCACTTTGGTGATAGTGACCACAATTCAGTTACGTTTACTTTAGCGATGGAAAGGGATAGGTATATACCGCAGGGCAAGAGTTATAGCTGGGGGAAAGGCAATTATGAGGCGATTAGGCAAGATTTAGGATGCATAGGATGGAGATGGAAACTGCAGGGGCTGGGCACAATTGAAATGTGGAGCTTGTTCAAGGAACAGCTACTGCGTGTCCTTGAGAAGTATGTACCTGTCAGGCAGGGAGGAAGTGGTCGAGCGAGGGAACCGTGGTTTACTAAAGAAGTTGAATCACTTGTCAAGAGGAAGAAGGAGGCTTATGTAGAGATGAGGCGTGAAGGCTCAGTTCGGGCGCTTGAGAGTTACAAGTTATCCAGGAAGGACCTAAAGAGAGAGCTAAGGAGAGCCAGGAGGGGACATGAGAAGTCTTTAGCAGGTAGGATCAAGGAAAACCCTAAAGCTTTTTATAGGTATGTCAGGAATAAAAGAATGACTGGAGTAAGATTAGGGCCAGTAGTGGGAAGTTGTGCGTGGAGTCTGAAGAGATAGGAGAGGCGCTAAATGAATATTTTTCGTCAGTATTCACACAGGAAAAAGACAATGTTGTCGAGGAGAATACTGAGATACAGGCTATTAGACTAGATGGGATTGAGGTTCATAAGGAGGAGGTGTTAGCAATTCTGGAAGGTGTGAAAATAGGTAAGTCCCCTGGGCCGGATGGGATTTATCCTAGGATTCTCTGGGAAGCTAGACAGGAGATTGCAGAGCCTTTGGCTTTGATCTTTATGTCGTCATTGTCTTCAGGAATAGTGCCAGAAGACTGGAGACTAGCAAATGTTGTCCCCTTGTTCAAGAAGGGGAGTAGAGACAACCCTGGTAAATTATAGACCAGTGAGCCTTACTTCGGTTGTGGGTAAAGTGTTGGAAAGGATCATAAGAGATAGGATTTATAATCATCTAGAAAGGAATAATTTGATTAGGGATAGTCAACACGGTTTTGTGAAGGGTAGGTCGTGCCTCACAAACCTTATCGAGTTCTTTGAGAAGGTGACCAAACAGCTGGATGAGGGTAAAGCGGTTGATGTGGTGTATATGGATTTCAGTAAAGCATTTGATAAGGTTCCCCATGGTAGGCTATTGCAGAAAATACGGAGGCATGGGATTGAGGGTGATTTAGCGGTTTGGATCAGAAATTGGCTAGCTGTAAGAAGACAGAGGGTGGTGGTTGATGGGAAATGTTCATCCTGGAGTTCAGTTACTCGTGGTGTACCGCAAGGATCTGTTTTGGGGCCACTGCTGTTTGTCATTTTTATAAATGACCTGGATGAGGGCGTAGAAGGATGGGTTAGTAAATTTGTGGATGACACCAAAGTCGGTGGAGTTGTGGATAGTGCGGAAGGATGTTGCAGGTTACACAGGGACATAGATAAGCTGCAGAGCTGGGCTGAGAGGTGGCAAATGGAGTTTAATGCGGAAAAGTGTGAGGTGATTCACTTTGGAAGGAGTAACAGGAATACGGAGTACTGGGCTAATGGTAAGATTCTTGGTAGTGTGGATGAGCAGAGAGATCTCGGTGTCCATGTGCATCGATCCCTGAAAGTTGCCACCCAGGTTGATAGCGTTGTTAAGAAGGCATACGGTGTGTTCGGTTTTATTGGTAGAGGGATTGAGTTTCGGAGCCATGAGGTCATGTTGCACCTGTACAAAACTCTGGTGCGGCCGCACTTGGAGTATTGCGTACAGTTCTGGTCACCGCATTATAGGAAGGGTGTGGAAGCATTGGAAAGGGTGCAGAGGAGATTTACCAGGATGTTGCCTGGTATGGAGGGAAGGTCTTATGAGGAAAGGCTGAGGGATTTGAGGCTGTTTTCGTTAGAGAGAAGAAGGTTAAGAGGTGACTTAATAGAGACATACAAGATGATCAGAGGATTAGATAGGGTGGACACCTCGGATGGTGGTGGCTAGCACGAGGGGACATAGCTTTAAATTTAGGGGTGATAGATATAGGACAGATGTCAGAGGTAGGTTCTTTACTCAGAGTCGTAAGGGTATGGAATGCCCTGCCTGCAAAAGTAGTAGACTCGCCAACTGTAAGGGCATTTAAATGGTCATTGGATAAACATATGGATGATAATGGAATAGTTTCGGTTAGATGGGCTTCAGATTGGTTTCACAGGTCGGCACAACATCGAGGGCCGAAGGGCCTGTACTGTGCTGTTCTGTTCTATGTTCTATGTTTACTTGTAGCTAGATTTAGGATGGCCATGAAGACAAATGTCCTTACTCAAAGGTCTACATTGCACTGAACTAATCAATGTTTACATTTATGGTCCACTGTATCATAACATTTCATTTTTTTCCTCACATACACGTTTGTTTAGCTTCCTCTTAAGTTCATGAAAATCATTCATTTTAACTGCTCTCTGGGTTAGAAAGTTCCACATTCTCACCACTCTTTGGGTGAAGTTCCTTCTGAATTCCCGGTTGGATTTCTTAGTGGCCATCTTACATTAATGGCCACTAGGTACGCTCCTTGCCACAATAGGAAACATTCTCTGTGCACCCACTATCACAATTTAAATACCACAAACCTCATCTTAAATTATTAAAAACTCCAACATTCCACCAAATTGATTGCACTCTAATCTCAATGGTTTCTTAAGTAATTTTCCTCAAGTAATCTCTTATTAAACTCAATGTCTTTGAAAGATTAAAATTCTGAATTTGGCACCCAACAAATGGAACAACCAATAGATTAATAAAGATTAAAGGCAGACTCAATCAATATAAATTAGAAAATGCAAAACATTTCAATTGGATAGGGAACCTTGTGTTTCACATAGCAGGAAAGTTTATACCCCGCCCCAGGGGTCAGACCTGAGAGGTTATTATAGAGAACAGAAACAAACCCTTCAGTCCAGCCAACAAGGTGCAGGGCTGGATGAACACAGCAGGCCAAGCAGCATCATAGGAGCAGAGAGGCTGACGTTTCGGGCCTAGACCCTTCATCAGAAAAGGGGGAGGGGAAGGGGGTTCTGAAATAAATAGGGAGAGAGTGGGAGGCAGATAGAAGATGGATAGAGGAGAGGATAGTTGGAGAGGAA
>NC_063340.1:28970649-28988709 GCF_021869965.1 Rhincodon typus | reverse complement strand
CTGTGTTCATCCAGCTCTACATCTTGTTATCTCAGATTCTCCAGCATCTGCAGTTGCTACTATCTCTTGGAAAATAGGTGACAGGTTTAGATAGAGGATCTGGATCGGCACAGGCTTGGATGGCCGAAGGGCCTGTTCCTGTGCTGTAATTTTCTTTGTTCTTTGTTCTATACAAAACAAGCTGCGAGAGGAGTCTTAAAGTCATAGAGTTGAACAACACGGAAACAGACCTTTAGATCTAACTTGTCCATGCCAACCAGATATCTTAAATTAATCTAGTCTCATTTACCAGCATTTGGCCCATACAGGTAGTTCGCCTGTGAAGCCATAGTTGTGTTCTTGTGACCAAACGTTGTGTAAAATCACGCTATAGAAAATCACGTTATAGGGAAATCACTATATCTGTACACCAGAAAGTTCACGTTATACAAACAGTATCTGCTATTCAATCGCGTTACAGCCAATTCGCATTAACAAAACACGCATTATAGCACAACTATCCTTGTTAAACCTATCCTATTCCCATGCCTTTTAAATGTTGTAATTGTACCAGCCTCCACCACTTCTTCTAGCAGCTTATTCCATACACAGTCCACCCTCTGAGAAAAAGTTGCCTCTTAGGTCCCTTTTAAATCTTTCCCCTCACCCCTTACCCCTTACACCTATGCCCTCTAGTTTTAGATTCCCCTACCCTGGGGAAAAGACTTTGACTTTTATAAACCTGTATAACATCAACTCCTCAGCCTTCTATACTACATATCTGTGCTGCTTCTCTCTCTGGTCCCGATTTGGAAAAGTTCCTGGATTTTGCTTCCAATTTCCACCCTGCCCTCACTATCACCTGGTCTATCTCTGATTCCTCCCTTCCTGGACATCTGTTTCCATTTCTGGGGATGGACTGGCCACTAATATCCACTATAAATAATATATAATATGCACTTTGGGCAGCACGGTGCCTCAGTGGTTAGCACTGCTACTTCACAGCGCCAGGGGCCCGGGTTCAATTCCACCCTCGGGTGACTATCTGTGTGGAGTTTGCACATTCTCCCTGTGTCTGCATGAGTTTCATCCAGGTGCTCTGGTTTCCTCACACAGTCCAAACATGTCCAGGCTAGGTGGATTGGCCATGCTAAATTGCCCATGGTATTCAGGGCTGTGCAGATTACGTGGGTTATAGGTGGATGGTCTGGGCAGAATGCTCTGTGGGTCAGTGTGGATTGGCCCAAAGGGCCTGTGTCCACACTGTAGAGATTCTATGAATCTATGAATAAACCCAATGACTCCCACAGCTATCTGGACTATACATCCTCACACCCTGCTTCCTGTAAAGACTCCATGCCATTCTCTCAGTTCCTCCATCTCTGTCGCATATGGTCAGATGAGGCCAACTTTGACAAGGGAGCCTCCAAAACGTCCACCTCCTTCCTCAACCAGTGAATTCCCCAGCACCGTTGTTAACAGGGCCCTCAACCGGGTCCGACCCATCTCCTGACCTTCCACCCTCACCCATTCTCTTCCCTCCCGCTACAGCGATAGGGTCCCCCTTGTCCTTACCTACCATTCCACCAGCATCCACATCCAGAAGATCATCAGATGCCATTTCTGCCACCTCCAGCGAGATGCTACCACGAGACAGATATTCCCCTCCCCTCCCCTCCCTTGTCCACGTTCCACAAGGACCATTCCCTCTGGGACTCCCTTATCCACTCTTCCTTCACCCCCAATATCACCACACCACACCACACACGTACCCACACCCCACCCCCACTCCCAACAGCCCCACGGCACCTTCCCATTTACCTCCTCCCTCCCCACTATACAAGGGCCTAAACATAGTTACAGGCGAAGCAACACTTCACCTGCACTTCCCAGAATCTAGTCTACTGCATTCGCTGCTCACAATGTGGTCTCCTCTACTTTGGGGAAACAAAGCATAGACTGGGCGACCGCTTCACAGAACATCTGTATTCTGCTCGCAAAAAAGACCGAGCTACTTGCTGCCTGCCACTTTAACACACCACCTTGTTCCCTAGTCAACATCTTCATCTCTGGCATGCTGCAGTGTTCCAGCAAAGCTCAACGCAAGCTGGAAGAACAACTTATTTTCCGCTTGGGGACACTGCAGCCCTCTGGACTCAATATCGAGTTCAATAATTTTAGGGCCTAAACTCTCCCATGTCCTAGCCCCCACCCCACAAACCAGGCCTTGTTATCACAGCCTGCCATTACACACTACGTATTATTAGTCATTAACAGTCTCCATTAACAACTATGCACCCTCCTAGCCAGATTGTTATCAACTCCATTGTCTATCTAACTAATTTTCTCTCTCTTTGGGCTCTATCCTATCATTTACTCGCTACCCCACCCCCCTCCCTATTTTCTGCATATAAACCAACATTTTCCCAGCTACCATCAGTTTTGAGGAAGAGTCACAGGACCCAAAAAAACTTAACGGATTTTTTTCTTCACAGATGGTGCCAGACCGGCTGAGCTTTTCCAGCAACATCTGTGTCTATACAGCCAAACATGACATTCCACTTCCTACACTCAATACACTGACCAATAAAGGCAAGTGTACCAAACACCTTCTTCACTACCCTACATGCAATTCCACCTTCAAAGATCTATGAACCTGCACCCCAAGGTCTCATTGTTCAGCAACATGCCCCAGGAATTTACCATTAAGTGTGCACATCCTACCCTGGTTTGCCATACCAAAATGCAACGCCTCACATTTATTTAAATTAAACTCCATCTGCCACTTCTCGGCCGAATTGACTAAGGTCCCGTTGTACTCGGGAATAACCATCTTCACTGTCCACTACACCAGAGATTTTGGTGACATCTGCAAACTTATTCACATCCAAATCATTTACATAAGTGACCAACAACAATGGACCCAGCACCGATCCTTGTGGCACAACACTGATCACAGGCTTCCAATCCAAAAAAAACAACCTTCCACTCCTTTAAAGAATAAAGGTTAAGCTCCCCACCTCCCACCAGCCCCAGACACTCCTGGGATGAGGACAGCACCAGTTAAGCCCAGAGCAAAGCTCACTCTACCCTTTAAAAGCTGAAAAGTGAAAGATGCCCTGACTTTTGAACCAAAATGAAACTCCAGTGACTGGAAAAAGAAAAAAAACAAACAAACAAAGATGGCTTTTCTGGATTTTGCCCCTACCAACCACCCTTGGAGTAGGGACAACAAAAAGGTCAAAATGTGGAGTAAATATTTCCTGATAAAATAACAGCACCCCAAGGTTTTTCCACAGGGTCAAAAATTGAAACAGAGACAAAATAAGGCTGTCTTCTTTTTGGGGCACCAACTCAAAAGGCAAAACAGAAAAACTTACTAAATTAAAATGTTATTGTTTGCCATTATGATGTTCTCCAGCCCTCGTGGTACCTATCAGTCAGGACCGTATTAGGGATCACCACGCATTCCAACTCCAGGAACACCCAAACGAGGACATAACTGCGAAAGAAGGTCAGTCAGGAAAAAGCAGCCCCTCCTTGGGCTGCTGCCTGGACCTGTCAGTGGTCATCTTAACCAGGCCAGGAGCAAATGGCAAGCCCTCCCCGCACCAGATGCCTGTAGGTCAGGAGCATGGGCTGAAGTGCCCCCAAAATTTCAACAGCAGCCCCTTCAAAAAAAAACCCGAGAACAAAAGGCTGCAGACAAACGCACTCAACATAAGTGGAAGGTAGTCTCCTCCAGCTCAGAACGTGCATGTGATTTGGAACCTGGTAAACTTGCTCAGTCACCAGGTGCATGGGACTGCTGCGTGCAGCACTCTCCACTCCAGATCCTCTATGTAAGAGGGGAGGACCACATGTCCGAGTGGTAGGTGAAGGCATGGTACAGCCTCAGCCCGTACAGATAATGCCTCTGTGCCATCCAGAAGGGCACCAGGAGGATGTCACTGATGTGGCTCATATTGCAGGGCACCTCGTCACAGGGGAGGGTCTGCAGCATGGGGCCAATGTCGAGTTACAGACGGACAGAGTCAGTTCGTCCAGAAGACCACCACATGCCTGAAGTGCCTCCGGTGCACGCGAAGTGTTTGGGCCAAGCACCTTGTCCGGCAGGGTCTGGATGATACAGGTCGTGAAACAGAGGTGGAATGACGCCCTCATGGCCGACTGTGCTGGCGTCATCCAGCCCTCTCTCCTCTGCCATTCAGTTCGTCCCCAATCTGGTCAGCCCTGCATCCCAAACTCACTCCTTCTCAGCCAGCACAAACTGCACTCTAGGAGGAACCTGTTCCTGAGCAGCAGCCCCATGACGACAGCAGCCACCAGCTAGTTTATGACCAGCACTCATGCTCCGTAAGACAACACTCAGCAGTCCTGTCCAGTGTGCTAAGTCAGCAGTCACCTGGTTTGCAACTCAAGCCAATTCGCCGGCCAGGATTCCTATGCTGGATTCCCAGGTAGAGGAAGTGAGTGGTACTCTACCAGAAGCACCAGAGCTTCTCCAGTAGGGGATCCATCTGCCATGGACCGACCAGAAGGCCCGAATACTTTCTTCAGTTGATCCTTGCAGAGGACACAGCAGGGTAGATTTCTTGGCACTCACATCCTCCACAGGTCAGCTGGGTCTGTGAACATTAGAAGCATGTTATCGGCGTACACCAAAAGAACGACCTCCTGTCCCAGCCCGCGCAGAGCCAAACCCGAAAGCTGCTTATGCAAGAGGCGTATGAATGGCTCCACATACAATAAAGCTGGCCGGACAGGGGACAGCACCAAAAAACTCCTCTTCCAACACACAGGGGTGCCATCAGAGACCTATTAACCCTCACAAGGCACTCCGCAGCAGCATACAGAAGTCAGATCTGGGGCAACAGAGTGTGTCCTGAACCCAAATGCTCGCAGTCCCAAGCAAATGTTCATGCTCCACTCTGTCAAACAGGAGAGAAAAGGTACTCAACAGGCCAGTCCTCTGAGAATAACAGATCACATCCCATCCCATGGGTGCTCCGTTCCTGCACGGTATAGGACTGCCCTGGGTGGATCATGTGGTACAGCATGGTGCCAAGGCAAGTCAAAAATGCCCTCGCAAAGACTCTGTAGTCCATGCTGAGGGAGACCAGATACAAATTCTTAAACAAACCATCAGAGATCCTCCTTCTAAGGCAAAAGAGTGATGACCACCCTGCGCCAAGAAAGAGGCATCACTCCAGTCACGATACATTCCTCCATGATCCACGCACAGTCGCACCCCACGACATCCCAGAACACCCTGATGAACTCCACGGTCAGCCCGTCCAGCCCCGTAGACATGCAGGTGCCAGACAACTCCTCCAGACTCAAAGGGGCATCAAGCCTCTCTGAACCCTCAGAGTCTACATGCGGCACACAGAACTTTGCAAGCTCTCTCGTTGGACAGATCCGGAGAGAAGAGAGCCATATAATAGTCCCCCTGATGCCCTCTGAATCTGAAAGAAGGGATCTATCGTCGACTAGCAGCACAAGGACCCACTGGTGGATTTCATGCCTTTCTTCCCCAGCGCGTAGAAGGAGAAGCCACAGTCAGGATCCTGAAGGAACTGACCTGTGATCTCACATATGCACCCCAAGACCCAATAAGATGCAGATCCCAGAATGTGGCCTTCTCCTGTTGATATGCCCCCCACACGGCCATGTCCACATCAGGCTGACCATGTTCTCCAACCCCTCGATCCTGGATTTCCACCTCTTTGTTCAAACCCCACGCATACCGCTAACAGAGACATGAGTCTTGCCCTCATCCCACCATAGCCTCAACGGAGGAAAACCCCCTGCTTCTTTCTCCAGCTTGTCCAGAAGTGACAAAGCAAGTCCCAGAACCACTCATCTTCCAGCAGCAGGTTGTTAAAGTGGCAGTATGCTAATTAGCCCTGGCACTGAACAAAACGAGGTTCTGCCCACACCACATTGTGATCAGAGAATGATACTTGCCAAATGGAGGCCTTTAGAACACAGGAAGCGTATGCCCTGGAGATGTAGAGGCAGTCAATTATCAACGCTCCACCACCAGGCCTCACAAAGGGGAGGGCAATAGAATCAGGATGGAGATTGCACCAGATGTCTACCAAGTCAAAAGGTCTTAACCAAGTCCCTCAACTTCCCCACCAACACACTGTTCTTCTGGGTACTCTCACTGTCCTGCTTCTTGAAGGTGCAATTGAAATCTCTCCCGCAAAGGATGAGAAAGGACGAGTTTGCCTCACCGATGGAGCCAAGAAGAGTAGACACTCCCTTGAAGAAGCAGCTCTGCCCAAGTCCCATGCAAGACACGTATACATTCACAACGTGAAGCACCATGCTTCCGGAATGAACTGGGAGTTGCAGCAGACAACCTGGCACATGCTCTTTGACTCTCAAGATCTCCAGCTAAAAAAAGGCCAACAAAATTACCACCCCACCAGAATTGGAGGTCAGGTGACTCACGAAGATCCATCCCTGCCATTGCAAGAGCTATGTAGCTTCATCTACTGAAATGGTATGGGTTTCTTGCAGGAGGCTCACCATGTGCTTCCATTCCCCAAACAGCAAGAGGATATAAAATCTGCACTGGGCCTTCCTTCTGCTATTGACATGGAGGCTAGCTGTGAATGTCTTCGTGGCTACAGTATGTGGCACCACCACCGGTTAAAACAATGAAAACCAATTTACTGAGCGGGGTGAAGCACTTTTTTCTCCTCCACTGCAAAGGAATCCCTAGCACCACTGTTTCATGTTCTTGTCTGTTCCCACGGCCTAATAAGACTTCAGTTTTGTTTACTGTTTCTTTCTGTTATTTGGAGCCTGGGGCCTGTGACAGATTGATACCTGGGTTCTCTTCTTACTACAGATCTGCCAATAACTGCCAAGAAGACAAGACTTAGTAGAGAATTCCACTGGTCCACAGCCAACTGGACACTCTCTCTCGGCAACCAAGCGCCACTTGCAAAAAATTCTGGAACTCCCTGACATGGATGAGTGGGACCTTGTCCGCAAGCACCACCTCTCCCTTCACTTCATCTAACTTGGCGGTGCTCGCGACTGACACCCAGTCCTCCTCCAGATCGTCACCTCCAACCCCTGACCGTTCAGCCCCTTCTCCACCGCCTTCCCATACATCTCTGACATGGCGACAATGGTGGGAGCGCCAACTACACCAAGGCATGTCTCCATAGTCATCTCGGGGCGAATGTAACATTTCATCTGGAGCTTTTTGATCAAATAAGTAAAGAGGGAACGACGAGGCCCCCGGAGGTACGGCGATACTTTAGATACAACCAGCCATGTAGCAATGACAGGACCCTGACTCAGATGTTACTTCAGAGGGTCCCATAGTGGCCATCGCCCTCCTCACCAGGACCACAAAAATAACAGAAAGAAACAGTAAATAAAACTGAAGTCTTATTAGGCCGTGTCAGCCAGCTCAGTACCTTAGGCAGCCACGTTCTGACCTGCTACCTAACCCACTGGTCAAACAATAGTTTTCTAAAGCCCAAAGGCAGCAGTCACCGGCAACAAAATGCAATAGTACAGGCTGCAGCTAGGGAGTCGTAGTAAGGAGAGAACCCAGGTATCAATCCGTCACAGGCCCCAGGCTCCAAACCAGTCACTCAAAGGCAACAGTTCAGGCCCCAAACCGTTACTATCCAGGCCTGACCAAATTTAAAAATAAAAGTGTCCAAGCTCCAGGAACAAGCAACCCCAGCAGCAGACAGAATAGAAAAGTCCAGGATCCAGGAACTGGCCCTCCTACGCACTGGCTAGGGAGAAATACAGGCCATTGGACTTCTCTCGGCAGCGGCAGCAACAAGTCCCAAGCTACAGTCCTTCCAGGCAGGCCACACCACCTGAGACTGTAGTCTCTAGGCCTCAAATCAGCAGGTGTTATGACAGTCTTCAACTCACTGAGGAGAAATGCAGGTGACCAGGCTTCCAAAGGCAGTAGCAATATAGAATTCTTAGCTCAAGTCCCTCTAGGCAAGTAAGGTGCAGCACCAGAGGCTTCAGACCTCAATTAGCTCCAGCTGCTCTCAGTTGCAACAAGTGTTGCCACTTCAGCCTGCAAGTTCCAATTACAACAGCAACACAATGCAGACTCCCCTCTACAGGGAAAACAATCCTTTACCACCACAATCTGCCTTCTACCTTCAAGCCAATTTTGTATCCAATTGGCCAACTCTCCCTGGATTCTGTGATCTAACCTTGCTAACTAATCGACCATGCAGAACATTGTCAAACGCCTTGCTGAAGTCCATACAGACACCATCCACCACACTACTTTCAATCTTCTTTCAATCAGAGGATTAGATAGGGTGGACAGTGGGAGCCTTTTTCCTCGGATGGTGATGGCTAGCACGAGGGGACATAGCTTTAAATTGAGGGGTGATAGATATAGGACAGATGTCAGAGGTAGGTTCTTTACTCAGAGAGTAGTAAGGGCGTGGAATGCCCTGCCTGCAAAAATAGTAGACTCGCCCACTTTAAGGGCATTTAAATGGTCATTGGATAAACATATGGATGATAATGGAATAGTTTAGGTTAGATGGGCTTCAGATTGGTTTCACAGGTCGGCGCAACATCGAGGGCCGAAGGGCCTGTACTGCGCTGTAATGTTCTATGTTCTATGTTCTTCTTTGTCACTTCTTCAAAAAACTCAAATCAAGTTAGTGAGACACGATTTCCAACACAGAACGCCTTGTTGACCATCTCTAAGCAGTCCTTGCCTTTCCAAATAGACATAAATCCTGATCTTCAGTAGCCCCTCCAACAACTTACCCACCACTGACTTCAGGCTCACCAGGCTATAGTTCCCTGGCTTTTCTTTACCATTTTTCTTAAATAATGGTACGACATTAACCACCCTCAAGTCTTCCAGCACCTCAACAGTGGCTATCAATGATACAAATATCTCAGCAAGGGGCCCAGCAATCACTTTCCTAGCTTCCCACAAAGTTCTATGATACACTTGATCAGTTCGTGGGGATTTATCCACCTTTTTGCATTTTAAGGCCTTCAGCAATGCCCTCCTCTATAATATGGACACTTTTTAAAGGTATTACTATTTATTTCCCCAAGTTCTCTATCTTCCAGATCTTTCTCCCCAATAAATACTGGCGCTAAATACTGGTTTAGTATCTCACCCATCTCCTGTGGTTCCACAAACATATGGCCTTGTTGATGTTTAAGAGGTCCTATTCTCTCCCTAGTTACACTTTTGCCCTTTAATGTTTTTGTAGAATCTCTTTGGATTCTCCTTAACCTAATTTGCCAAAGCTATCTCATGTCCCCTTTTTGCCCTCCCAATTTCCCTCAAGTATACTCCTACTGTCCTTATGCTCTTCCAGGGATTCACTCAATCCCAGTTGTCTATACCTGATATATGCCTCCTCCTTTTTCTTGACCACAGCCTCAATTTCTCTCGTCATCCAGCACTCACTACACCTACCAGCCTTGCCCATTAAACTAACAAGAAGATACTGCCTCAGGACTCTCTCATTTTTGAGGGCCTCCCACTTTCCAAGCATCCCCTTTCCAGTGAACTGCCCCTCCCAATTAACTTTTGTAAGTTCTTGCCTAATACCAAAATTGGCCTTCCTCCAATTTAGAACTCTGACTTTTAGATCAAGTCTATCCTTCTCCATAGCTATTTTAAAACTTAACAGAATTATGATCACTCACTCCAAAGTGCTCCCTCACTGCCACCTCAGTCACTTGCCCTGCCTTATTTCCCAAGAGAAAGTCAAGTTTTGCTCCTTCTCTAGTAGGTACATCCACACACTAAACAAGAAAAATTTTCTTGTACACACAACAAATTCCTCTCCATCCGATCGCTTAACACTACGGCAGTCCAGTTCATGTTTGGAAAAGTTAAAATCCCCTATCATTACAACCTTATCATTCTTACAGACAGAGAATCAAACAGCACAGAAACAGACCCTTCGGTCCAACCGGTCCGTGCCGACCATAATCCCAAACTAGTCTCACATGCCTGCACTTGGCCCATGTCCCTCCAAACATTCCTCATTTATGTACTTGTCCAAAAGGTCTTTTAAACACTGGAACTGTACCTGCATCTACCACTTTCTCTTGCAGTTCATTCCACACACGAACCACTCTAAAAACAATTGCCCTTCACATCTTTTTTTAAATCTTTCTCCTCTCACCTTAAAAATATTCCCCCTTGTCTTGAAATCCCCCACCCTAAGGAAAAAAAAACCTCAGTAAGGCTGAGATCCCCTTACATATTTGCTTCTCAATTTCCCACTGACTATTGGGCAGCCTATGGCACAAGCCCAATGAGGTAATCATCCCTTTCTTATTTCTCAGTTCCACCTAAAGAACCTCACTGGACAATTTCCCCAGAATACAGCCATAATGTTATCCCTAACCAAAAATAGCCATTCACCCTACTTTCTTGCACCCCTTTCTATCCTACCTATAGTATCTATATCCTGGAACATTAAGCTGCCTTTTCTGAGCCACATTCCTGTAATAGCCATGATTTCCTAGTCCCATGTTCCCAACCATGCCCTGAACTCATCTGCCTTACCCATCAGGCCTCTTGCATTGAAATAAATGCAGTTTAATTCACCAGTCTTTCCTCATCCTCTGTTTGCTCCTGCCTACCTTAATTATTTGACTTGCTTCGCTTCTCAACAGTACAAGCCTCAGAACTCAGACCCCAGAGCCACTCAGCCCCAGTTTAAAGATGACATTGTTTTGGTCACCTCTACCTAGTCAAATGGGACTAGTTCACTTTAGGAAATCTGGTCAGCATGGATGAGTTGGGCCGAAGAGTCTGTTACCATGCCGTATGACTATGACTCTATTATCTGCATTCTAAATCTCAAATTTGTCAAAAATTAAACCATTAAGTAGAAATCAAATTATTTGTCAGAATGGCAAACTAAACAAGGAACCCTTTTTGAAAAAGCTCAAAATAAAGGGTAATACAAGCAGATAAGTAGCCAAAGAAAACAGACTTAAAATGGTTTGGAAAGTTGGTATCCCAATGTACTGCATTACCAGAGGTTTATACCCATACTGTAAACTCAAACTCAGTTTTGAATTATGAACAAGTGGAACAGCAATACTACATTCTAAATGGAATCAGTCCACACCATGCAGAAGACGCATGGCAGCAACTCCCCACAAGCTCCATCCAAAGCATCTTTTAAACCTGCAATCTCCACCACCTAGAAGACAAGAGCACCAATAGTGTTGGAACTTCATCACCTTCAAGTCACATATCATCCTGATTTAATCATATTGGTGTTTCTTCACTGGGTTAAAATCCTGGAACTTCTTTCATGACAGCACTGTGTACACCAACCTCAGTGGTTCAAAGCAATAGCTCACTACCGTCTTTTCAAGGGCAATAAGGGATTGAGTAATAAATAACAGCATTGCCAGCAAAGCCCACATACCATAAACTAATAAAAAACAAAAATGATGCTGGTGACAGAAGATGTGGGGGAGGAGGCAATTAAACCAAGTGACTTTTGTTATTTTCAATCTAGTAACACTAGGGCAGCATTTTAAGAATTTAGAAATTGATTGCTTTCCTATCCAGCAGACCTCTAGAAGTATCTACACTGGAGTTGTGCAACTTGGAATAAATAATTTCCTTTGTCCCATACAAATGCTGTTAGTCATAAATAGATAACTAGTACTAAGATAAACAGTAAACACTATAAATTCAAGTTAAACATTTTTCAGTGACTACTCATTAATTGGAAGGAACTACATGCAAAAGTAAACTACACTTACAGCCATTAGAAAAGATATTGGGGCAGCGAGAAATGTAGATAAGGCTGAGAAGGTTGAACAAATGTAAGAACTCTTAAGGAAGGAAATAACCTCTTAAATGAATGGAGCTTAGTCTATATTTCATGAAAATACTCACTAAGCCCATTGAAAACAATCACAGCTGCAAATTCACGGAAACCTAACACTGATTCAATGCTGCCTACTCCATGTTGAACTAGAAGTTTGTTTTATTAAAAAGAGGATTTGAAACTGACAAAGATCAGGTTCTGATGAAGAGTCAGTAGACACAAAACATTAACTCTGCTTTCTTCCCACAGATGCTGCCAGACCTGCTAAGTTTCTCTAATTAATTTCTGTTTTTGTTTCCCTTTTATGGAAACGTTGTGCACATGGAATCTGGTAATTTTGAGTTCCTCATTTAACTAGACTGCTCATAAGGGGATCAGGTGGCTCAGTTGGCTAAAATGAAATACAGCAATGCCAAAAGCATGGATTCAACCCTCACACTGGCTGAGGTTATCATTAAGGATTCTCCTTCAACCTTCCCCCTCACCTGAGGCTGGTGACCCTCAAGCTAAACCACCAGTCATCTCTCTAATGAGAAGCAGACCTATGGTCAGGTAGGACTATGGCAGTTTTGTCCTTATGCTCATACCATAGATCAAAGTAGGAAAATAATAATCTAGTTTCAAAGAATTTTCCTTGTGCTTTCCAAGAAAAATGTAACTTCAAGTAAATATGTCAAACAGCAGTACACAATAAAATAATATTAAGAATTCATGCTCGTGTTGCAACACACCACTAGCTCTGAACATAGGTTAGAATTTCAACATTAATTTTAAATCCTACTTCTAAATCAAGTGATTCTAGCTTTAATTAGAACTGCCAGTGATGCCATCAGGAACTGGAAACCATCTTGTTAAATAAGTAGGCAACCCTCACACTGCTTAGTTTGGTAACTCTGCTGAGACATGTTTTCTGATGTCACCAGTACAGAAATTCATCAAGATATCTCAAAAATAAATCCTTGTAGTGATTGGATTCTTAAATTGGTCACCGATGGGGAACAAAGTTAGAGTTCTATTTACAAAGTTAAGCTTTCCTAACAAAAAAAATTGTCACATTGAACTGAAATTACAATGCATTTGTAAATGAACAGGTTTGATGTTCAATGGTAAAGGGTGATTTATGAAATATTGCCATTGTCATCTTCTCCCAACCAGATAACTCAACTGGCATAGAAATTTAGGGTTGTGATGACTTTGACAACCACTGACAGTACTATCCTCACCCTGCTGTAAGGCATCACATTTCAGTCACCCTGTCTTGTGAAACATAGGTGCCTCACATACTTCTCCTGCATAAGATGAAACATAATAACTGCTCCCTCAAGGCTCTACAAGTACTCCTCTCTATACAGATACCCCTCCTTCGTGTCTGTGATTCACTTGAGTCACATTGCAGACTTAACAGTACTGCAACAAGAGCCTTCGTTACTAAAGTAGATTTTTCTCCTGAAAAGCCAAACAATTGCTGATTCCTCACCAAAATTTAGTACCTCTTTCTTGTAGATCCTAAACTATTGTTGTATACCTCCAAAATCAACAAATTGACTCCACTAGTTCCGCACCAAAAGAATTCCAAAGGCACTTAAACTGGAGATTGCACCATTAGCCCCTTAAACAGTACGACTGCGAAGCGGAGGAAGATAAGTTGTCTCCACTGCAGATGGACATTACGGGGACCTAATCTGTCCTAAATGACAGACCATGATATATCAGAATTGGAGACCGCTTTACGTACATGTACCTGTCTG
This sequence comes from Rhincodon typus, assembly GCF_021869965.1. NCBI lineage: Eukaryota > Metazoa > Chordata > Chondrichthyes > Orectolobiformes > Rhincodontidae > Rhincodon > Rhincodon typus. The sequence continues at coordinate 28,975,130 of NC_063340.1, read as the reverse complement.
CATATCTGTACTTCCTACGTATTTCCGGCCCCCACACACACCATGTCGAAACGAGTACCGCTATGGTTAAGGCACCCTACAAGTGCCGTGGAAGAAGCATTCAGAGCTGACATATAGAACTGCTCTAGGGCTCACAAGACTACAGTGGAGTCTCAACTTCATACAGCCTCGATATCTGGAGAGAACCGAATCAATAAGCAGAGGTGCCCAGAGCCAACCTTTTAACTTTGGTACATACGTGCACAGAAATGCGGGTAAAGGAAAAGAGAGAGCCTTGGGATGTTTTATAACGTTGGAGACTCGACGTAAACACAAGTTGTTGACACTGTGATAAATGCGCACTCACCTGCCGCTGCTGTCACCGTCATTCGGTACCAACCCGGAGCTCACTACCCATTCAGTGATAAACAACGGACAGGCTGCCTATTCTTTTGTGCCCTGAATAAAACGATAGGTGGTGAAGAACCGAGAACCGGCACTAATCCAACAGCCGTCTCTTCCCCAATTCCACCTCCGGTTGGGAGACTAACTACCCATCATGCATCGAAACGACGCATACACGCCTCTGACTCGTCCCCTCGCTCTGCTAATACTTGCTTCTCATGTTTGGTTCCGGCGGAAGAAAAATGTGCACTAAACAGTTCTGATCTTATTTCACCATCTAAACTATTCCGCAGCAAAATCATTCATATTCGGCGGAGATTACCTTGTAACCACCAGAAAGAATAATTCACGAAAATAAAATCAGGCTTCAGTTCGGAGAATAGAAATGTTAACTGTTAAAAAAGATACTGGAAACACCCATTTAGTCTGACAGCATCTGTGGCGAGAAATCAAATTTAACATTTCGAGTCTAGTAACCCTTCTTCAGAACTGATGGTAGCTAGGAAAAAGGATGGTTTTTAAATGCAAAAAAATTGCGGGGGGACGTGGGAGTAAACAGTTGGTGATGATAGAGAAAAACATTTCGACAGACAAGTAGCGGAAAATTGGATGCTGTTCATTCAGTGTACACTGATCTTCTCTGGGGCACTGCAGGAAGCCTGAGACAAAGATGTTGGCCAGAGAACAAGGTGGTGTGTTGAAGTATCAAGGAAGTGGAAGGTCAGGATCTTCTTTGCGGAGAGAATATGTGTTCTGCGAAGCAGTCACCCAGTCTGCACTTTGTTTCCCCAATGTAGGGGGGAAAACCATATTCTGAGCGGTGAAAAGAGGAGGTTAGATTGAGTGAACTACAAAGAAAGTGGTGTTTCACTTGGAAGGTGTGCTTGGGACCTTGGATAATGAGGAGGAAGTAAACGAGTAGGTATTACACCTTCTATGATTGCTGTGCAGATGTGTTGAGAGTGAAGGAGGAGTGGACCAGGGTGCCCAAGCCTGAACAATCCTTACAGAAGGCTTACAAGGAAAGGGAGGGAATATGTGTTTGATGGTGACATCCTGCTGGAGGTGGGAGAAATGGTGGCTAATGATCTTCTGGATGTGATTGCTGCTGAGATGGTAGGTGAGGACATTAACACTGTTTATCGTCACATTTGCAGATCTGCTGAGTTTTCCCAGCACTTCCTGTTTTTATTAAAGTCGGGATGATGTTTTAATCAACATGTTTAACAGAAATATGCAACAAAAATGCCTACCTTATATAAATCATGGGATGAACTTTTGGGAATGAGAAGGCTTGGCATGATATCATAATTGTTTTCTTCTTCACTGATTTGCATTTGTAGACTCTCAGATGATTTATAAATTTTAAAAGTGACTTTTAGAATCTCTGTAGTGTCTTTAAAAATTCCAAAGCACTTACAGGAGTTTTACAAAGAAAAACACTAAAGAAACCCACATTACATCAGAAAAAACCTATAAATCATACTTGTAAAAATCCTAGACTTTCTGGATGATCATGCCTGACTAAGTGGAAAAGACTGGCAAGAAAAATAATGTTTGGAAGTGAACATACTGGAGATTTGTTCTGAAGTATACATTGTGTCATTCACAACTATTACTGGTGTTTCTTCCAAGACAGACATTTCCTTAGATGTCAAATGAGTCTGCAGGAAAATACACTTAATTTTTATTTGTATAGACCAGAAAATTTGTCTCACTCAATCATTTAATAAACTGGTTTAATGACTGGTGTGTTATTTACAATTTTTACATTATTTATTGTATACACAGAAGTCAGGTTCTCACCATTATCATTCGAATCTGCAGCCAGTCTGCTTGCCAAATAGAGTTGTCATCCATGTGTAGGCTTGCAATTCATGCAGCGGCTTCATGTGTTTCATCACATCTACTCAAGGATTCCTCATTTTGGACTGCTGCTATATTAGCAGGACCTTCTCTCCATCATAAATGTCAGAAGGGGAGATGTTCGCTTATGATTGCACAACATTCAACAACATTTGCAACTTCTCAGGTACTTAAGCAGTCCATGTTTAAATGCAAGAACATCTTTACAATATTCAGGCCTGTGCTGACAAGATGACAAGTAACATCCACATCTCAAATGCCAGGCAATGAACTTATCCACTAAGATACAATACAACTACCATCTGGGCCCCCACAATTTCTTCTCTAGACACTTGCAGGCTTCTTGGATATATCAGGTCAGGACCAAGAGATTTATCCACCTTCATACATTCTAATACATCCAACCCCTCCTCTACTGAGATATGTACTGTCCCCAAGATTAACTTCCAGGTCTTCATATCTTTTTCCACAGTAAACAGAGGAGGAATAGTAATGGAGGACCTCACCCTCCTGCAGTTTCACACATACATGTCCACTTTGGTCCTTAAAGAGGTGTCCTATTCTCACTAGTTATAGTTTTTCCTTTAATATACTTAAAAGAATTTCTTTAGATTCACCCTAAGCTTTGGCTGAGAAGATACCTTGTGCCCCTTTTTGTCCTCCTGATTTCCTTCTTCAGTAAACTTCTGCATCCCCTTTATACCCCATGGATTCCCATGATCCCAGCTGCCTGTACCTGACCCATGCCTCCTTTTTTCTGGTCAAAGCCTCATTATCTGTTGTCATCCAGGGTTCCCTACTCTTGCCAACCTTGCCCTTCGCCTTCACAGCTGAAGTTTAAGGTCTGTATGTTCCTAACATACTTTTAAAGGCCTCCCACTTTCCAGAGGTTCCTTTGCTTACAAGCAAAGTACTCCAATCAACCCCTGCAAGCTCGTCTAATTCCATCAAAATTTGCCTTGCCCCAGTTTAGAACTTGAACATGTGGACCAGTTTTATCCCTCTCCATAACTATTTAAAATTAATAGACCTATGGTCACTGGTCCCAAAGTGCTCCCCCACTGTCACCTCAGTCACCTGTCCTGCCCTATTTTCTAAGAGTAGGTCGAGTTTTGCCCCTTCCCAAGTAGGACCCCCTATGTACTACTCGAGGAAACTTTCCTGAACAGAGTTAACAAATTCCACCCCATCTAAGCCCTTAATACCAGGGCAGTCCCAGTCTGTTAGGAAAATTAAAATCCCCTACAAGGACAACCCTATTGGTCTTGCAAGTTTCCAGTCTCCCTGCATATTTGTTCCTCTAATTCCTGTTGAGTATTTGGGGGCCTATAGTACAACCCCAAAAATGTCACCATCCCCTTCTTATTCTTAGCTCCTCCCACAAAGCATCACTGGATGACCCCTCAGCTATTTCATCTGACTACCACAGTGATACTCCCCTTAATCAAAAATGCAACTCACCCTCTCCTTTCCTCACCTGTCCTGCCTAAAGCATCTGTACCCTGGCACATTATGGCCATTACAGAAATGTGGCTAAGGGAGGGACAGGACTGGCAGCTTAATATCCCAGTACCACATACCTATCCATGCTGAGTTCATCAGCCTTACCTGTCAGCTCTCAAATTGAAATAGATGCAATTTAATCCAACAGGCATTCCTTGCTCCCTATCATCTTCCAGCCTGACCTGTCTCTTCCACTTGCTATTGCTGATTAGTGTATCTCCTTCCAGCCTCATACTTGCCTCCCTGCTGTTGAGAATTCCACCTCCCTGCCAATCTAGTTTAAACCCTGTTGTAGCACTAGCAAGTCTGCCCGCCAGATTATTGGTCCCCCTCCAATTCAGGTTCAACCCGTCCCTCTTGACCAGGTCACTTCTGCCTCAGAAAAGGTTCCAATGATCCAAGAATCTGAATCCCTGGCCCCTGCACCAATTCTTTAGCCATGCATTCATCTGTGCTAGCCCTCACCAGCAGGTGGCACCAGAAGTCATCTGGAGATTACTGCCATTGAGGTCCTGGTATTTAACATTTTTCCTAACTCTCTAATCCCTCTACAGGGCTGCATCCCTGTCAACACGCACGCACAAGAATCTATGGGGTGAATTAGTATTTGCAGATACGTTCTAATTTGTTCAAAAGCACAATTTTTAGCCAAGTGGCATTTTATAATTAGAGATAACAAGGTTTAGAGCTGGATGAACACAGCAGGCCAAGCAGCATCAGAGGAGCAG
>NC_063340.1:28949224-28970249 GCF_021869965.1 Rhincodon typus | reverse complement strand
CTGATGCTGCTTGGCCTGCTGTGTTCATCCAGCTCTACATCTTGTTATCTCAGACTCTCCAGCATCTGCAGTTCCTACTATCTAAGGCATTTTATAAATTCCCACTTTAGGAAAAAAAACCAGTATGACTCCAAAATAAAACTCAGATTCTAAACAAGGTCTTACACCTAACATGCATTGTCTGACCTAAAATGTCACCTCTTCTTTACACTGATAAAACCTTTGGTTCTCTGGACAGTGACGAGAGGAATTCAGGGATTTACATATACATATCAATCAATTAAAACCTTCTAACTGATTAAAGATTTAACAGCTTCTCAGGTTTAATACATCCTGATCAGTGATGTGACCCTTTGATCTTTTACTTTTAAATTCTGTGTCTGATACAACCTCTCTCACTAACACCTGAAGATGGAGTGAAGGTCAGAAAGCTTGTGTTTCAAATAAACCTGTTGGACTATAACCTGGTGTTGTGTGATTTCAGACCTTGTTCAGCCCAATCCATTACCAGCACCTCCATATTTGTGCCACCCCAATGTGCACAATGACATAATGACTTCTGGCTGCTCACCCTCCCCCTTGAGAACATTCTGCAGCCGCTCAGAAATATCCTGGACCTTGGCACCTGGAAGGCAACACACCATCCTGGATTCCTGAATGTGACCACAGAATCTCCTGTCTGTCCCCCTAACTATCGAGTCTCCTATCACTAAGGTGCTATTTTCCTTTACTCTTCCCGCTGTACCCCAGAGCCAGTCATAGTGCCATCAACCTGGCTACAGCTGCTTTCCCCTGAACACTCATCTCCCCGCCATCCCTAAACAGTATCCAAAATGTATACTTGTTTGAGGGGAATGGGATTCCTGCACTCTCTGCCTACTCCCTTTGCCATTCCTAGTGGTCACCCAGCTACTCCCTGCCTGCACCTTAGGTGTGACCAACTCATTAAAACTCTTATCTATGATGCACTCAGCATTTCAGATGATCCTGAGTGCATCCAGCTCCCTAACAAGTCCCCCAGGAGCTGCACATGGATGCACTTCCAACAGGTGTGGTGATCAGGGACAATGGAGGTCATCCTGAGCTCCCACATCCAGCAGGAGCATGCCACTGCACTAATTGCCATCTCAACTGCTTTAAGACTAAAGAGGAAAATTGAAAGGACTTTACTTGAACTTACATGTACTTTTTGCTGAGCTGCTGCTCACCAAAACCTCTTGAGCCTAAGTTTCCTTATTTACAGTCTTGAGGACTTTCCTGGATGTCTGACAGAGTTCCTACAATGTTCCTATCTGTGCTGAGCAGCTGTGAATATACAAGCTTCCAAAAACTACCTAAAATTATGCAAAGTATCATAACTGATTCAGCCATAAGTGCAATATTACAACCTCAGTCAGGGTGAGTAACCCTTTTGGAGAGAAAAGAATCCAAAGTCTCTATACTCTAACATAGAAAATCAACATGGGTTAAACATGATTGAACAAACAAATAATCAGTCAATTATAAACTATAAATTACAAACTTAATAGCAAATACAACTAAGACAGATCTTACAAATTGGTTCAAGGCTTCACATATTATAAAGATCCTCAAATTAGTCAAAGTCTTTCAAAGGTCTATCTTCCTTATATCAAAAATGTAAAAAAATTCTTCAAGATAATTTTAGCTTGTCCCCTTCTAAATCTAGCCTGTGAGCCAACTGCAGTGCATAACAAAGCTGAGTTCCAAAGACATTGCCTTCACCAAAGATAGCTCAAGTTTGAAGAACCTCATCACAATCTGGATAGTATTGTTTTATATAGTGATTGGAACCAAGTGGATTTTATTGACTATGAAAGCCTTGATTCGGGTTGTTAACCTGGGCCAATCAAGGGGCCTGGTTCAGCTGCTGCTTCAGGCTCACCCATGGACTTGCGTTGCTGCTGTTTCTGCAGTTGTTGCCTATGTCCTGCCCTGGGTCCCTACCCATCGACTCTTGCTGCTGCCTGGGGACTACCATCTGGATCATTGCAGGCTCTTCTATTGCCTGAGGCCTGCTGACATCGGGCCCTGTGGACTTGCATTACTAGCTAGGCCTGTTATTTGTGGACTGGTGTTGCTACTACCTGGGTCTGTCATCTGTTGCTGTCAGGCCTTAAGACCTTCGAAACTTCTGGCAGCACTAGTCTTCTCCACTCCCTTGGTTTCCATCCCCACTTTTCTCACTCACAACATGGCTAGCATAGCTACAGCAGTCGAGCCTAGCTGATGTTATGCTGGGGTGGCTGCCATTTCTGCCCAGGCTGCAACTCCATCACCACTCAGGCTCCTGAGAAAGGGCCTGGGGGTCAGAGCTAGCCATTGTTGCTGTGACCAAAATTTATGGGAAGGCAATGTTTTTAATTCGGTCCAAGTGGGCAGTGCACCTGGCCTTGGAGAAGGGGCTCACTGTGGGCGGGACATATCTCACGATCGATCCTCTGGAGATCATGGTCCAAGAGGTCGTGATCTCCAATGTTCCACTCTTCATTACCAGTGACTCCTCCTCCCCCACTTACAACTGTTGGGGGATGTCTGGTCAGGTGTTGCTCCCATAACGCTCGGACTGAAGGACCCATCTCTTAAACATGTCTACTCCTTCTGACACCAGGTTTTTTATTTGCTTGGTCCAGGAGGTGACCAAGGGTCCCTTTACTATGCTCCATGAAGGTACGGACTACCATGCCTTCCGGACGGTGGATAGTATGCTGTGTCACCACTGCCAAGAGATGGGGCATGTGAGGAGGAATTGCCTCACCCTATAGGCTGCCAAAGCCACACTAGCAGCTGCTGGTGGCACTGCTGTCCCCCTCCCCCAAAAGTAACAGCGGGAGCCTCGCATGCAGGGGCCCAGGTCAGAGGTTGCCGCTTTGAGGTGGGGAGGTGGCATCCAGCAGAAAGAAGGTGTGGAAGACCAAGTTGTTTGAGGCTGTCCCCATGGATGTGTCCCCTTATGCCCCAAACGCGGTCACCCCATCCCCAGAGTCGGGGCCTCGGACCACCATGATAATGTCCGTGGCTGCGTTTGCATTGCCCCAGTGCAGGAAACCCAACCCCTGACCTCAGCCCTGACAGTCCAGGCCCGACACCTGCAGCCCCGCACCACCGAACCTCAGGGGCTCCAAACCCAACTCCAATCCACATTGCGTAACTCCTGGCCCACCTTACCTGACCTTGGGGGCTCCAGGACTGACACCCGCCCCGCAGCAGTCAAGTGTGGGGATCCAAATCCCCAATTAGGCCCCAGCCCTGCCCATCCTTACCTGGAACCGGAGCAACACTGCTGGCCTTCCCCAACCTCACATGCCCCTCGCCTTCCCACAGCTACTAGCATTGCTCAGTCAACCCAATATGGACCCAGCCCTGTAGGGGTGTATAATGGGAAGAAGGCCACACTCCAAGAACTGTGTTCATTGGGACCCAGGCCGTGTACATGAGGTGTTGGATCTGGCTCTTCAAGGAGCTGGACAGCAGCTCCCCTTCTACTCGCTGGACAAAAGGCATGGCACCCATCAGCTGCTCCTTGTGCTGTTGGCTGATGACAGGTCCCTCATCTTGGATCCAGAGGGCATCAGGGTCCAGATCAACACCTGTTACATGGCTCTGTTCTCTCCAGATCCGTCCAACAATGGTGCTCAGTTTTGCGGGATGACATGCTGCAGGTTATTCGGGGGAAGCCAAGATGCTTGATGCTCCTGTCCCTTTACAGGAGGGCCAAATCCCCAGGGTGGATGGGCTGTTAAGGTGTGCAGAGTATTCATGAACTGGAAGGCAGGAAGTTAGAATTTGTCGATAAAACGTGATAGTGGGGGAAAGCAGTGTGTTGTCCCTTTAAAAGATGGTGTTTTTTTTCAGTGCTTAGATTTAAAAATAGATGTCTGACTAGCAGCTTGAAGTGTAGACTCCACAGATAGAACACCTGAATATAGCGAACAGCTAAGTAGCATTTTTACCAAGTCAAAATGTCTTCAAATTTAGCCAATTTAAACCAAACCCTTATTTTCAGTATCTAGTATTTTTAGAATTTTAAATTTAAATCTGATGATGTTAATAACATCAAAACAATCTTATGTAAGAAATATTGTTATGTCATCATGGTTATAAAGATAAGGGCATTTGGATAATTGGGGAGAGCCAACTGCCAAGAGACAACACCTTTTAGCTCTCAGAGAGAGCGCCACGGCATTTCTAGCTAGAAGTCCTCACAGAAGCAATTAGACAGAAAAATCAGTGGAAGACAGACATTTGTGATGTGAGATTGACAGGAGAAAGGCTGGAGAACGCAGAATGTTCCAGAAGACAGTTTGTGCCAACTTGGAGAGATTAACTTTTAATTTATTGCTGTCTTATTAATTGGGTTTATACAAGTTGGACTTGTTTATTTGAACAGCACTCCAGTAGAATTTAGACCAGTTAGGGAGTAGTTAGTACTTAGGTGGAAATTGTTTGGTTTGTTAGTAATTCTGTTAATTTGTTCATTGTTAGGGTTAAATAACAAGTTTCTTGTTATTTACAAGGGGATCAGGGGTTTTCTTTTAACCACTCATAACAGATCACAAGGGGAAAGACAAGCTTCTCTGGGTGTTGTTTCAGGGGTATTTATTAGAAGGGAACCTCTACTCCTGTCATAACAGATTGGGGCTTGTGTTTTGGTTTAATTATCAGATGGGTTTGGCCATTCCCCCTCCGTAACAGGGCTGACCGTTGAGTTCTTCAGGGCGTTCTGGAAAGTCTTGGTGGGAGGGATGGACATATGCAGATCCTGAGGCAAATGTTTCTCGGCCAGAGAGCTACCCCTTTCTTGGTGCAGGGCAGTCATCATGCTGTTGCCAAAGAAGGGGGACCTTTGATCTCTCAAGAACTGGCATCCAGTCTCTCTCCTCTGCACAGATTTTCGCCAGGATGTTATCTTCTCACCTGACATCCATGGTGGACCACATGATCCACCCTGACCAGTCGTACACTGTCCTGGGCCGGAAGATCCATGACAATGTCCATCTGGTCCAGGACCTGATCTATTTTTATCAGAGGACTGGTCCGTCGAGCTCTTTCCTGTCCCTCGAAAAGGTATTCAACAGGATCAATCATGATTATCTGTTTGACATTCAGGTTTGGGATCCAGTTCTTTACCCATATCCGACTTTTGTACACCACCACAGACTGTCTGATTAAGGTTAATGGGTCCCTGAAAATGCCCCTTTGCTTTGGGATAGGAGTATGTCAGGGCTGCCCCTTGTCTGGCCAAGCTGTATTCCCTATGCATGGAGCCTTTCCTGTAGCTCTTACTGAGGATGTTGTTGAGGCTGGCTCTGCACAGGCCGGGCCTGGGTGTAGTTCTTTTGGCTTTCACTGACTGTGCTCCTCATGTTCACCAAGCTGGCTGACCTGGGGACGATGTGCGAGTGGCAAGCGCTGTACTTGGCAGCGTCTTCTGCCAGGATCAACTGGGCCAAGGGTTTTGGATTCCTGGTTGGCCTGTGGCAGTTGGACTCTGCTGGAGGGATTATTGGGGTTCTGCTGAAATACCACCCATCTCCTTTATCTGCTGGGGGGGTGGTGGGGGGGGTTGGTGTGACGGAGGCGGAGTGTCTACATTAGCTCAGGTGAGGAATCCTGACTGGCAATTTGGCAGGAGCTGGAGGCCAAAGTCTCAGCTCACCTAAGCCATTGAACAGGACTGCTGAGTACCATCTTACAGGAGTTGAGTGCTGGACATAAACCAGCTGGTGGCGTCCATATTGTGTTACCAGCTGGTCCCTTTGGTCCCTCCTCCTGGTTTTGTCACCAACATCCAGGGAACATTGGTTCACTTCTTTTGGGACAAAAAGATGCACTGAATCATGGCACAGGTTGAGTCTCCCTGTTGTGGACAATGGTCAGTCACTGGTGTGCATCTGTACCCAGGTGGTGACTTTCCACCTTCAGACCTTGCAGTGATATATTTACATTGAGCCTTGTCCCAGGTGGTGCACCCTGGTGATGTATTTTTTTCTGCTAGGTGCATCACCTCAATTACAACACGTAGCTCCTGTTCATTGACTGAGAGGGTTTGCAGGTTGCCCTCAAGATGCTGCCAGTGTTTTATCAGGGCCTGTTCACTGTCTGGAACTTGGTCGAATCGCGCCAGGCCCTCACACTGTCGGGAGTGGAGACTATCATCAGGAAACTGTTGCTCAGGAATCCACACCTCCACAACTGTGGGTTTGCATGGCTCGCGGAAAGGAGGGCTACAGATGTGACCAGAGTTGGGGATGCGCTGGGTGGTGAGGGCCTGGGCTGGATGCTGCCACAGGAATGGCACACAGGGCAGCAGTAGACACCTGGCTCGTGACCACTACCATCCAAGGCCTTAAAACGGCATTGCTCAGACCAGAGTGTAACAGTTGGAGGATGTTGAGGCGTGTGGGACCAATCACATTGGTCCCAGGATCCCATACTTCCCCTGGGCACATGTGCCCCACGACTTGAGCCACCTCCAAAATTTATCCTTGGTGTGCACATTAACTGCCGGGCAGTGGGGAGCCCATTGGTGGGGTCTCTACGTGGGAGTCCTCCCTCTTTCCCTCAGGGTGGAGGTTGTTGCATGCAGAAGTCCCTAGTAACCAGATTCATGGTTCATGGACTTCCAGCCAAACTGCTCTTTTGCAGTGCTGTTTACATTCCCTTTTCTAGCCCTTTATGAAGAGCAACAGGAGGAGATGTACAAGCAGACAGATCAGCAACATGCTGAGGACTTGGGTCCAGTACAAGAAACACTTCAAAAAATTTATATTTTGGCAAAGTGAGTATGGAGAGAAGCCAAGCAATCAGCCACAAATATGTTAAAGGGAGTGCACTCCCAGCTCCCCCAACCCACCCACCAAGCAGAAGGGCTCCAAGATAGCTGATAAGAGAGAGTAAGGTTATTGTTAGGTACTTTCAGCCTAACAGGTCCTTTAAAGTCTGTTCAAAATGAATAGAAGACACATGCACTTCAATGCATAGCATATTCATTAGCTTAATCTACATATTTTGTTTTTTTTTTCAAAAAATGAGAGAATCTATTAGCTTATGAGTCTCACTGCCTTTTGATTCGTCAGGGACTGGTGACAGCTAGAACTCCAAGTGCCATCTCCAATTCCAGGGTACTCATCTCAAAGCCGAGTCCATTGATGAAAGTCCATGGCCCTGGTCTTGCAAACCCCGTCCAAAGGTGAAACTCCAACAAAAAGGGGCAAAGTCCAAAATATTAATATGGTTCTAAATCTAATGTTACGTGCTGTTTCACCACTTAAGTACTCTCAATACTTTGCCAGGCATTCCATTGTTAAAAAAACTCCTGATTTCTGTGTTAACCAGTATGTTTCCCAGTCCTAGCCAAGGTCAGTGAAGTTACCTTCCAGCCAAAAACAGGTTGTTTTTGTACAAGGCCTTCTCTCCATGTAATTTTCCACTTTCTTCAATGGCTCATTGTCATGTCGAATTAATGCTTAAAATCTGGTTTGGAGATTTTTTTAAGCCCAACACTACTCACCACTCCTTGAAACAGTTGATCAATACAAGCATGTACATATTGTTCAATCATTGCAGATGAGATACAGTTCACAAGCCATTCTACAGTTCAGTTCACTAATGTCCTTTAGGGAAGGAAACTGCCATCCTTACCTGATCTGGTCTACATGTGATTCCAGATTCACAGCAATTTGGTTGACTCTTAAATGCCCTCTGGGCAATAAATGCTGCCTAGCCAGCAACACCCTCATCTGCTGAAAGAATAAGAAAACAAAAACATGCAAATAATAATTCAATAATTGAATGCCATAAGAGTCCTGCTGAAGGTTTACGTGACCACTCCCTAAACATGTCCCATCAATGATTCATAATAATGGTTCCTAAATTGTCCACTGTGCAAATAATTGACCATGATTGTAAGTCATGGCCGTTTCATGGTGTACTGCTGCCAAAGTAATGCTGTGCAAGGAATGCCGGTGATTTCATAAATGTCACAAATGGAAGTACCCTTCACAAAAATACACAGTTATTGCCTTTAATTATTTAAATATGTAGGGTTTATGTCTAATTGCATCATAGATTTTCCCTACATAAGTTATTGACACAGTTAGTATGTGTGCTGTTCACACACACATGGTTAAGGACAATTTTGTGAATGATTGTATCATTGGGTGGCAACTTCCTCCATATGCAAGTACCCCTGCTATGCTGCCATGTATATGGCTCAAAGGTAGAGGTATGGAAGGGGCATATTAGGCTTTTTGCTATTGCTCATAATAATCCTCCTGGTCGGGTTAGTTATCATCCAACCATTTGCCACAAAACAAGAGTATCCACAGCATGTCCCCAAGGTAATAAACTGGCACCATATTTGCTGCTGTGTACTATTTAAAACCAGAAAGGTAGCATTTACATACAATAGCATTGCAATTAGCCTATAACAAATCAGACTTAAGCATTAAGTTAGCATGTAAAATTAAATCATCATCTCCAAGACAATAGGAATGAAATGATTTGTTCATGCCCTTGTGTCAAATCATATAGCTCTAACAAATTACAGTGCATTCAAATAGCTTCATCAGTAAGATCCATCTGACCTGTTACCCAGAAAGTGTTGTTAGCAGACTTCCAAATTATCTTGATCAGAAAGCAAATTTACTAAATCTCTATGTGCTAACAGTTTGATCCATACAGCAGATAATTTAGTGGCCTCCATACTTACTTGCCCAATCTTAGCAATCTTATTTTATAGATTCTCAATATCCATAGAATTTAAGTGCACCTACTGTTACTTCCAATGTTTTGTGTTATGTTCTATTTTCATTTATTGCAGGGTTCTCTTTACTCCACTTTCCTGTACCACCCAAGTCTTAGCTCAGCCATCTTTCACACATGCTGACTGTCCTAATACATTACAATTTCACCTACTAGCTTGAACACTGAGGTACATGTATCATACAACAGCTGAAGGTGGACTAACTATAGGTCATCCGATGGGCCTTTCCACTCAGTCCACCATAATTACCCCCATATCCTTTCATTTGTGACAATATCCACTGTTAATCACCCTTTTATTTCAATTTTACCTCTTTTTCAATGGTTTGGTTTCCATCAATCATGTGCCAATTAAACTATATTTTTGTCCTCTTCCAGGCCACAAATAAGTACATGTCAGAGACCCATTCTTCAGTGCATGTTCACCTTTTATTTTCTTGTGTTTGTTACTTCAGATGTAAAAATTATTTTTTGCATGCTTACACCGGTATCACACATACCACACATTCTTGATTTTCTGCCAAACTTTCAAAGGATCAAAAATTGGTGGACGGTAACTGTGTATCCTCCTCAACTGGTCCCAATGTTCCAGATGGTGGCCAAATCATCTAATTCAGTCCCTTTAAAAAGAAACACACTCACTGAAAAAGGCATATGTATCTCCAAGAGAAAACTGACACTTGACTTTTCTAATTCTATCTAGACTTAGATTTCATTGGATATATTCCATTTAACTATGCCAATTCATTCCATTTCCCTTTGATGCTGTCACTTTTTCCCCATCACTATTCTTTTGTTCTAAGTATGGCCCCCATTAATAATTTTTATAACTGATTCAGGAACTCTGCAGAAAACTGTCAGAAAAGACATTTGGCCCATCTAATCCACATTCACCCTCCAAAAAGCATCCCACCCAGAGGCATGCCACGACCCTATCCATGTAACTCTGCATTACCCATGGCCAATCCATCTAATCTGCACATCTTTGGACTGTGGAAGGAAACACATGCAGACACAGGGAGAACGTACAAACTCCACACGCAGTCACTTGAAGGTGAAATCAAACCTAGGTCCTTGGCGTAGTGAGGCAGCAGTGCTAACCACTGAGCCACTGTGCTGCCAAGTCACGAGTAAACAAAAAGCATGCATTTGTAACAGCTTTTAACAAAGTGACAAACATGTATTACTATGTAGTTTCAAGTATTACCAAATTTCATGTTTGGTCTTTCTTACAAAAAAAATACAATTTTCCCCAAATGTAATTGATTAAATTTTACTTGACTTTCCTTCTTTCAAAATTATTCAAAATTCACAGACTTAAAGGTTTCTTTTGTATACACCCTCAGCAGTATTGTTGGGCTGACAGGTTTCATTAGTTGTCAATTAATTTCTTCCCAAACAATCTATCCTCTTTTATTCTAAAAAATTAAAACCACTGAGACTGTTTCCATTGGCTCTTGTTTCAAAATTTAAAAAGGTTTCAGTTTATTTGCCCTTTTAAATTTAATTCAATTTCCCATTGTGTGCTTGAATTCACAAGTTGTACCAAGTAATTTTAATCTCAACTTCTCAAACAATTGCAACCAGGCTCGGTGGTTTTGAACAGTGCACATGTTATAGATTCAAGTGATTGTAGTCAGTTCAAGGTTCCCATGTTTCCAAAGACTTTGTCTTTATAACACTTCCAGTTTCTTCGCTGTGTTCAAAAAACAAAATCCATGGTGGCTCCAAGAAGAAACCCAGCAGGTTAATTATGTTCAAACACCACATCTTAACCCACAGAAGACAATGCGAGAGAAGATTTAAAACTGTCAGTAGTAACAGTAAACCCCACTGGTCTCAGAAGGGGCAGAGTCCAAGTCACTAGGTGATTTATGTATTTGATTTAAAAGATTTGTCATGGAAATTCTGAATACAATCCATTTTTCCACAGAGGGCTTCTTTTACTTCATTGGGGGAAGTTTCATTAACTTTTCCCTAATTGTGCCGCAGGATCCTAATCCATTGGCCATCCTTTCTGGCTCCTGTGTGACATTATATTCTCACTTTGTCTCATTATAAAAGGATGAAACATTTAGGGAATTATTGTCAGCTACATTCTCAAGGTTACCTGCCTTGTCTTGTAAGATAAGAGTCTAAGCTGCTGTCTGTCCACAGATCTGTCTGGCATGTTTTGATTTTTTGCCATTGGATAATTCTGTTCAAAAAGAATTTTCTTTCCAAAATTCCAATTTTCCCTATTTTTAAAGCACCAATTCACACCAAACATTTAAGATGGTCAAATAGATTAAGATTCACTCATATTACAGTAACACTTGGATGTTCACTTTGGTCAGAAAATGAAATGCCAAACACAATAACTCAATCATAAAAGGGTTTTGAAATTTACCATTTACCCAAGACTCTTTCCTCAAACTAAAGACAACATAGACAGCACAGCATTTTAAAGGAAAGAGGAAATAAGTTAAGCTCTTTAACTTAATTTCTTTCCTTGAATTGGTTTCATGCAATTGTAACCAATTCCAAGAGTAAATTTTCATCAAGTCTTTAAGAAACTAATTCTAAACAGTCCATAGCAGGATATTTTTAACACCACCTCCTTGCTCATTAAAAAGAGACCTCAACTCAAATCATACATGGTCTAAACCGATACAAACACACATTGTGCTTTCACATCACTATACACTCTCAAAATATAAACTAAACTCAAACCCAGATATCAAGCTCCAGGGGACAAACACACAAATGGCAAGACAGCATTTTGACAGCCAATGAATGAAGAAACAATCAAACTAGACTACAAAGGCTTAACACTTACTTTACTGTGAACGCTCGAAGAATTCACATTCAGACAGAGAAGATTTATTACCTTTTATTCAACAACAGTTACACTAGCATGGCTTTTCGGTCAAGTCCTGCCCATGCTCAGCAACTCTGAGGTCTGTCTCAAGACTGTAGAGACAACAGTGTGAATCTGGAGGAACACAGCAGGCCAGATAGCATCAGAGGGGCCAAAAAGTTGACATTTTGTGTTGGGAACCTTCTTCAGAAATGGGGAAGGAACTGGGAAATAAATAGGGAGAGGAGGGGTGGGGCTGGGGATGGTAGGTGGGATACTGATTGGTGAATGCATGTAGGGAATGGTGGGGATTGAATGGGTGGGGCAAATAGATGGGAGAGAAGATGGACAAGTTGTGTCATGGCAAGGATGAGAGGGAGGTCATGGGATGAGAGCGGGCCCAGCCTACCATCCCTAGCCCTACCTCTCCTCTGTCTATTTATTTCCCAGCTCCCTTGCCCCTCCCCATTTTTGAAGAAGGATCCCAAACTGAAACATCAACTTTCCTGCTCCTCCGATGCTACCTGGCCTGCTGTGTTCCTGTCTCTGACTCCAGCATCTGCAGTTCTTGCTATTCCTCAAGACTTGTAGTTGCCGTGCCTAGTGAACTTTCAACTGTCCAAAAGGCCGTGACTACGCCTGTAGCTTCACACAACTTTTTAAAAAATCTACCACCTTTTGACATATCATAGACCTTCCTTTTTAATAGTGGAATGACTAAATGATTTCACTCCACACTCGGAGCCCATTTGCAGTGTCAAAGAGATTCATTGTTGATATCTCTCCCTCTCTCTGTTGCTCTCGCACACACAGCTGAAGCAAATAAAGAGCACACTTTCATTGGATTCATCTTCCAAGTTTCACCTACTTGTTGTGCTGCATAGTGGCCAGCTTGTAGACTGTACTAAGTCTGCTTTTCTCCCCCGAATTCAATCCGACCTCTTTCCTGGCAGCACATCTTTCTGCTGTTCCGCTATAGTCAGCGTGGAAGTCAACATACCGTTGACCTCCTTTAATTCTGGTAAATTCCAAGACAACATACACAGAGTCCAGTCAGCAGAATTCTCCCATTGGGTGACATCCTTGGTTTGCTTGGGAAATCTACCTCCTCTAGACAGTCCTTCTTGGCGTGGAACAGCCCCTTAGGATTTTGCTCCAAATCCCCCCAAACCAGCCAACCTGTTCGCTAGCACACCGAATCCATTCTGAGACGCGAAATATTTCCTCAACCAAAGTATCCTTCTTTTTCTTCTTAAACATTTTGCTCAGACCCTGCTCACAATACCTAAGTGTATTGTTAAGCTGAATGTACGTAATGAGTTCTTTTAGGTCTGATCAAAATGAATATAATACATATGCACTTCAATATAGTTACAGCAAGTTTATTAGCTTAAAGAGTCATAAAGTCATAGAGTAATACAGCATGGTAACAAGCCCTTCAGCCCAAACTGGTCTAAGCTGATCATGGTGCCCACTCAACTAATTCTAATTGCCTGCATTTGATCCATATCCCTCTTAAACCCTTCTCATCCATGTACCTATCCAAATGTTTTTTACACGTTGCTATTGTACTTGCCTCAACCACTTTCTCCGGCAGCCCATTCCATATACACATTACTCTCTGTGAGAAGACGTTGCCCCTCAGGTCTTTCTTAAATCTTTCTCCTCTCACCTTAAACCTATGCCCTCTAGTTTTTAATTCCCTATCTGTGGGAAGAAGATACATGCATTCATCCTATCTATGCCCGTCATGATTTTATACACCTCAATAAGATCACCCCTAATTCTCCAACGTTCCAAGGAATAAAGTCCTATCCTGGCCAACCTCTCCCTATAACTCAGGCCTACCAGTCCTGGCAACATCTACTTTGCACACTCTAGTTTAACTATGTCTTTCATGTATCAGGGTGATCAAAACTGTACACAATACTCCAAGTGCAGCCTCACCAATGACTTATACAACTGTAACATAGCATCCCAACTCCTATACTCAATGCCTCGACCAATGAAGACCAGTATGCTAAATGCCTTCTTCACTACCTGTCCACCTGTAACGCTGCTTTCAACAAACTATGTACTTGTATTCCTGGGTCCCTCTGTTCCACAACAGTCCTCAGAACCTTATCGTTTACTGTATAGGCCCTACCTTGGTTTGACTTTCCAAAATGCAACACCTCACACTTATCTGTATTGAATTGCATTTGCCAATCCTCAGCCCACTTCCCCATCTGATCAAGATCCCCCTGTAATTTTTGATAACTTTCTTCGCTAACAATGATACCTCCTAATTTTGTGACATCCACAAACTTACTAATCGTGCCTTGTACTCTCACATCCAGACCATTTATGTAAATAACAAATAACAAAGGTCCCAGCACCGACCCCTCTGGCACACCACTAGTCACAGGCCTCCAGTCCAAGAAACAACATTCAACCATCACCCTCTGCTTCCTACCATTGAAAAGGAATCTATTTAATATATATTCAAACTCATGAGTGAATCTATCAGCTTAATTTACTTCATATACAAACTAATGAGTCTCACTGCCTTTCAGCTCTGGGGACTCACGACAGTGGCACTTGGACTTCTATCTCAGATTCCATGGCACTGATCTCACGAACCCCAGTCCAATAAGTGGGGCAAAGTCTTCAATATTAATACTATTCTGAATATAATGTTATGTGCTGTATCACCATTTCTTAGTACTTTCACTACTTTTTCAGTCATTCTGTTGTGGTAAAACAACTCCAGGTGTTTCTGAATTAATTGCATAATAGTCTGTTCCATAAGTCCAGCCAAGGTCGGTGCAGTTACCTTCCAGCCAAACAGATCATTTTTGCACTAGGCCTGCTTTCCATGTAATTTTCTACTTTCTTCGATTGCTCATTGTCATGTCCAATTAACACTTAACAATTAAACTGTAACTATCTGCTTTGGAGATACATTTTTTAAGCCAAACATGATATGAGGAGATTATTGTCCACTGTCAATGCTTAAATGAGAGAAGAAATCAAAATGATGTAAGCTTGTGAGTTTGGTAACAACAGGATCAAGGTATCTTCTAAAATCAAAAGATTGCAGGTGGTGGAAATCTAAAATAACGAAGAGAAAATGCTGGAGAAACTCAGCAGCTCTGGCAGCATCTTTGGAGAGAGTGCAATTATATTAGACTTGAAACATTAACTCCGTTTCTCTCTTCACAGATGCTGCCGGAGCTGCTGAATTTCTCCAGCATTTTCTCTTTCATTTCAATATTTCTAATTGTGGCTCATGATGGAAAAACAGATACATTAAGCTTAGCTGACCTCACCATCTTCACATTGCAGGAGAAATGAACACAGAAAATCTGTGAGAGGAGTACTTCAGGGATGAAGTGTCCAGCCTGGTTTACTGACACAAAACAAATTAATACCAGATCTGGTTAGTCAAATACTTCACCTCTCATTAATGTTGAAGGAGAACACTTCCCACACCTTGGCAGCCACCTCCCTCAAAAGACCATCATTAATGAAAAAATACAATACTGCCAGCTCAGCCTTCTACAAATGACAGCAGTGGGTGCTTGACAGCAAAAATCTCTTCAAGTCAAAAAAAATCCTAGTGTACAGAGCAGTTGTCCTCAGAGTAAGACCTAGACCATGTATCAGTGACACATAAGAGCACTGTAGAAATTCCACCATCAGTGCCTCTGTTGCAATCTTCAAATTCAATCGGAGGACAGTTGAACACATGCTAGTGTCCTTCTTGAAGTCAGTTCTACAAGCATTCAGATGAAACCTATACAAAATTAATTACACTGGACTGGACACTGAGCCCAGATAGCTGAGAAGTATCTCCCTGCCAGCATTCCCAGACAGGACAACGAAAACACTACAAAGACACTCTGAGCCTCTCCTTGAAGTGAAATTGCATTGACATTACTGATTGGGAAGAGCTTACAGCTAGTCTTTCAAAATGGTGACAACTTGTCCAGGAAGATGGATCACAATTAATCCAAACATCTTAATAATGAGAAAGGGAAGGGAAGGGATCATGCTTTCCAGAACTCACCATCTTATGGGGTGCTCCATTTGCCCAAAGATCTGTGGATCTATTCATTCATATAAAGGACCATGGTAGAAACTCACAGCCTTCAGCTGACACATCCTCAATTTGAAGGACAGCGGATGACAACAAACAACCCACTTAGTTGTGCTTGGAGATCAATCTTGGCAGCCCCAGGATATCACGTGACGGGTTTTCAGAGTGGTGTATTAGGCCAAACAACCATCTTCTGCTCCTTCATCAGTGCTCCCTCCATAATCAGGTAAGTAATGGCGACGTATTCGACGATTGCATACTGTGTTCACAACTCCTCATATTCAAGTAATTTATGCCTGCATGCAGGAACACATGGAAACATTCAGGCTTGGGCTGATCAATGGCAAGTAACATTTCTCTCAATGGCATTCAACAAAATTATAATTGCACACCAGCATCAACATCCTAGCGGTTAGCCTTGACTAAAAACTGAACTGGACTCCTCATATAAATATTGTGGCCACAGGAACAGGTCAGGAGCTGGGAATTCCGCAACAAGGAACTCTTCTAATTCCCTTGTCCACTACTGTACCAAAAAGGTCAGTTCCAGAGTGTGACGGCATACTGTTTACTTACAGGGATGAATGCTGCTTCAACAACATTTGAGATTAAACAACATCAAACACCAAACAGCCTGTTTTATTGGCACCCAATTCACTACCTTAAACATTCTCGTCCTTCACTAGTACATAGAAAATGGTGTGTACCATGTACAAGATGTAATGTATGAAAGGTTCTTGTGATACCTTCCTCCAAATCTTCTACCCCTACAGCCTAGAAGAATAAGGGCTGTAGTTGCATGAGAGTACCACCATCTGTAAGATCACTTTGAAGTTATATATCATAGCTATGTCTGACTGATTTATTAGAGTTTTTTGAGGAAGTTTCAACCAGAGTAAATAGAAAGGAATCAGTAAATGTGTTGTATTTGGACTTCCGGAAGTCACAGAAGGTTGAGCCATAAGATAAGAGACCATAGTGTTGGTGGTAGCATATTGGCGTGGATAGAGAATTGGCTAATGGAAGAAAATATCAATTGAGGACACGGGTTCTTTCTCAGGTTGGCAACCTCTAACCACAGAGTTCCACTGGGATCAGTACTGGGACTGCAACTGTTTACAATTATATATTAATGACTTGGAGGAAAAAAAATGAACATACTGGAGCCAAATTTGCAGATGACATAAAAACAGATGATAAGACAAGTTGTGAGAAGGATACAAACATTTTACAGAGAGATAGTGATAGGTTAAATAAGAGGGCAAAAAAGTTGGCAAATCGAGTACAATGTGGGAACATGTGAAGTCGTTCAGTTTGGAATGGAGAACAAAAGAACAGAGTATTATTTAAATGGAAAAAAAATACTGCAGAGAGCTGCAATACAAAAGGTCTTGGCATGAAACATGTGCACAAAACACAGAAAGCTGGTACACAGGTGCAGCAGGTAATCAGGAAGGCTAATGGAATGTTGGGCCTTATTTCAAAGCGGTTAACGTATAAGAGTAGGGAAATCTTACAGCAACTGTACAAGGTGCTGGTGAAATCACATTTGGAGTACTGAGAGCAGTTTTGGTCCTCTAAGATATTGTTTCATTGGAGGCAATTCAGAGAAGGTTCACTACGGTGATCCCTGATGTGGAGGGATTGTCCTATGAGCAAAAGGATTCTACTCATTGGATCTAGAAGAATAAGAGGTAGTCTAATTGAAACATATAGAATTCTTAAGGGGCTTGACAGGATGAATGCTGAGAGGATAGTTCCCCTCAAGGGAGAGTCTAGGACCAGAAGGCATTTTCTTGGAATAAAGGGGTGCCAATTTAAGACTGAGATGAGGAAGAATTTCCTCTCTCAGAGGGTGAGTCTTTGGAGCTCCTTGCCAGAGAGATCTGTAGATTTTTGATCAGTAGAGGAATTAAGAGTTATGGGGAAAATATAGGAAAGCAGATGTAAGGAATGTCAGACCAGCCACCAACTTACTGAATGGCACAGGAAGCTCAAAGGGCCAAACAGCATACTCCTGTTCCTACTTTTTATGGTCTTACAGAGTACAAGGACCATAAAATTGGTATGGTAGCCACAGTGCAATCTTTTGATATCAAACAGATTGGTGTATGACATAAAGAGGGTGAAATTTTATTGACTACTCCATGGAACAACTTTGAAGCAGCTTCTGCTTCTGTTAAGTCATTTCTAGTAGATGCCACTTGATGAGCTGAAAAATATCTGACAAATCCTTCACTGAGATAAAGTAGATGAGCTAACTAATGTTCTCCTTCTTATATTAGACTTATTCCAGACAATCAGCAGTAGCTGAGAATGGAGGCCAAGGCGGACGACAACTACAACCTGAGGAACCACCATAGCTGGAACCAAACGGTCGCCACAAAACAACTGTATGGCACCTCGCTGTAACCTGAGGTGACTTTAAATGATGGCACAAGGTTATCATCACAACAAATCTGAGCAGGAGCAGGTGATGAAGGCAGAGGCCATTTTGGACAGTCCCCATTAGAGACAGAAGGAACTCCAGCCATGTTGACTTGTACCAAGATGCAGTCTTGAGAACCAAAGATGTTTGGACATCATATAGTTTCCTCAGCAATGTGGTCCCTAGCAGTTAAAATAAAGTGGTATATTCAAGGCATGATTACTGCAATGTCTCATTTGTAACAGTTGAGAAGAGGAAACAGTCACAATGGACTGGCTGGAGAGATTTTATGGTACATTTACTAATCTGTTGCATCGATGGCACATGAATGTATGCACATTCTATTAGGTGCTCATATGCACCTGGTAAGTGAAGAAGTGCAGCTGAGGCAAGTTGAGGCAAGAAGGCATACTCTTGATGGTGTCAACACCTAAGGGACTTCATCTTCTGAAGCTCCCTTTCACCATATGACTGAGGCATCTGATAAGGCTGATGTCCCTATGAATAAAGCCATCCCATACATATGCAGCTGGAATATCTGTTCCAGAGCCATCACACAGTGACCCAAGGATGAACGTCATACACAACCCTGACAGTGGAATACCCTCTTGAGGAGCTTGACTCCATATATGATCCAGCCAAATGGGTTGCACTATGTAGGAGCTCTCACAAGAAACTAGAGAAGTGGCAGAAGCATTACTTTGAGTTTCACGTGGATGCAAATTATAACATTATTCAATGCATGCATTTTAATATAAGAGGGCTATGGCTGAAAACTAACAAGTTTTATGTCTTTCATTCTGGAAATTTGTGACCTCATCTCCATGTCTTGCCTGTGCAGTGTGCTTTGCATAGGAGACCTGATGCAACACTGTATGCTAAATCCCTTGAGGAATTTTTGCAAGCGTTGATAAAATCTTTAACTTTTGTGATGTTTCCAGGAATACTGGACTTAATTTCCAACACATTACCCCAGCAAGTCATGACAATACACAAGGTGATAAATAAGAGGCATGAATTGGAGATAAATATCTGGGGCTAGAATTTTCACAGGAGCTCCCAAATTTTCCATTGCGAATTAACTGAGAAATAGAATGAATGGGAGACTCCACAGAAATTTAGATGCTGTACTGGTTGGGGAAAAGTCTTGCAGTTTGGCTGTACTGCATGGGGCTGCTGCAGTTTGGATTGGAAGTGTTTAGTTTAACCATCCCTGGGTAGGGGAACTGGCAGGTCGAAAGAAAGTGAACTTAATGTTTGGGACAACTAGATGAATATGAGGTAATTTCACTGGTATACTCATCACCTCAGGTGACCTCCCACCCACGGCCTCCAACCTCATCGTTCCCCAACCTCGCACTGCCCGCTTCTATCTCCTTCCCAAAATCCACAAACCTGAATGCCCTGGTCGACCCATTGTCTCCGCCTGCTCCTGCCCCACCGAACTGATCTCCAACTATCTAGACTCCATTTTCTCCCGCTTGGTCCAGGAACTGCCTACCTATGTCCGTGACACCACCCACGCCCTCCACCTCCTCCAGAACTTCCAATTCCCCGGTCCCCAACACCTCATCTTTACCATGGATGTCCAGTCCCTCTACACCTGCATTCCCCATGCAGATGGCCTTAAGGCCCTCCACTTCTTCCTGTCCCGCAGGCCCGACCAGTCCCCCTCCACTGATACCCTCATCCGCTTAGCCGAACTCGTCCTCACACTCAACAACTTCTCTTTCAATTCCTCCCACTTCCTACAGACAAAGGGGGTAGCCATGGGTACCCGCATGGGCCCAAGCTACGCCTGCCTCTTTGTAGGTTACGTGGAACAATCCCTCTTCCATACCTGCACCGGCCCGAAACCCCACCTCTTCCTCCGTTACATTGATGACTGTATCGGCGCCGCCTCGTGCTCCCACGAGGAGCTCGAACAGTTCATCCACTTCACTAACACCTTCCACCCCAACCTTAAGTTTACCTGGATCATCTCTAACACCTCTCTCCCCTTCCTGGACCTCTCTGTCTCCATATTGGGCAACCACCTAGAAACCGATATTCATTTCGAGCCCACCGACTCCCACAGCTACCTAGGATACTCCTCCTCCCACCCACCTTCCTGCAAAAATGCTATCCCCTATTCCCAATTCCTTCGCCTTCGCTGCATCTGCTCCCAGGATGAGGCATTCCACTCCCATACATCTCAGTTGTCCTCGTTTTTCAAGGACCGTAACTTCCCCCCCTCGGTGGTCGAGAACGCCCTCAACCGTGTCTCCCACATCTCCCGCAACTCATCCCTCACACCCCGTCCATGCAATAAGAACCAAAAAAGAATCCCTCTCGTCCTCACGTACCACCCCACCAACCTCCGGATCCAACGCATCATCCTCCGACACTTCCGCCATCTGCAATCCGAACCCATCACCAAAGACATCTTTCCCTCCCCACCCTTATCTGCTTTCCGGAGGGACAACTCTCTCCGTGACTCCCTTATCCGCTCCACACTCCCCTCCAGCTCCACCACACCCGGCACTTTTCCCTGCAACCACAGGAAGTGCTACACCTGCCCCCATACCTCCTCCCTCACCCCCATCCCAGGCCCCAAGAAGACTTTCCACATCAAGCAGATGTTCACCTGCACATCTGCCAATGTGGTATACTGCATCCGCTGTACCCGGTGTGGCTTCCTCTACATCGGGGAAACCAAGCGGAGACTCGGGGACCGCTTTGCAGAACACCTACGCTCGGTTCGCAACAAACAACTGCACCTCCCAGTCGCGAACCATTTCAACTCCCCCTCCCATTCCTCAGACGACATGTCCATCCTGGGCCTCCTGCAGTGCCACAACGATGCCACCCGAAGGTTGCAGGAACAGCAACTCATATTCCGCTTGGGAACCCT
>NC_063340.1:28915833-28949124 GCF_021869965.1 Rhincodon typus | reverse complement strand
CCCCCTTGACCTGTCCGTCCTCCCTGGACTGACCTATCCCCTCCCTAACTCCCCACCTACACTCACCTTTACTGGCCCCATCCCCGCCTCTTCGACCTGTTTGTTTCCTCTCCACCTATCCTCTCCTCTATCCATCTTCTATCCGCCTCCCACTCTCTCCCTATTTATTTCAGAACCCCCTTCCCCTCCCCCTTTTCTGATGAAAGGTCTAGGCCCGAAACGTCAGCCTTTCTGCTCCTATGATGCTGCTTGGCCTGCTGTGTTCATCCAGCCCTGCACTTTGTTGTCTCGGATTCTCCAGCATCTGCAGTTCCTACTATCTCTGATTCACTATTTTAAAAATGCAGTTTTAGTACAATATGCATAAAGTATTATAGTTAACTGGTATAACAGTGGATTGCATGCAATTAAAAAAGTGACCTTTTTATTTCATACTCTTAACATGAGCAATAAATTGGTAATTCTTTACTGTAGTGACACAGTCTGAGTTTTTGCTCTTCTTAAGTGATTACTTAAAGTACTTTCTGTTTTGATTTCAGATTTCCTGCATCCACAATATTTTGCTTCTGTCTTCCAATATAAACCCTGCGTAGCTGTAATTTAAAATCCCAGACTGCTGTGGGAGGCAAGAGAGGAGAATGCAGGGGCTCTGACATTAATTTTGATATCTTGTCTGGCCACAGTAGGAATGCCAGAGGACTGGAAGATAATTAATGTGGTACCATAGTTCAAGAATTGTAGTAGGGATTAACCAGGAAACTACAGGTCAGCAAATCCATCATCAGTGGTAGGGAAACTATTGGAAAAAGTCCTGAGGGGCAGAATTAATGTTCACTTGGAGAGGCAAGGATTAATCAAGGATAGTCAACATGATGTTGTCAGGGGAAGATCATGACTAAATAAAATTTGAATCTTGTGAGGTGGTGACTAGGTTTGTACATGGGATCGTGTAGTTGATGTCATCTACACAGACTTCAGTAAGGCTTTTGACAATGTGTAAGCTTTCGTATGGGCTGATCTACTTGCTTAATTAGTGGGACTTAATTTACACTAATGATGAGACATGGTTTACCATGAGACTTAGTTAAAACACGGGATTGATGTATATACATTACAAAATAAGTCTTTCCATCTAATACCCCAATAAATCTTAAAGTTCTTAAGTGTCTATGCCCACATACGAGTTTAAAATATGCTTTAGGAGTGCAAGATGTCAGCAAGTGTATACTACCTTGATTAAAGCTGGTCGAACTGGAGTTGAGGCTGTACTTTCTGCTCCCAAGATTCCTACTTTTTGGTCCTGATGTTCCCTGGAGTGCATGAGACCCGTCTGATTTGAGTGGCTTACTTTAACTAGTTATCTAAATCATGTCTGAGCACAATGGCTTAGTAATAGTTTGAAACAATGTAATTAGCATAATTTAAATTGAGTTTCTATCTCAGGAAGGATGTTACAAAAGACAGTATTGGATATTGTGAGGTAGCAAGAACTGCAGATGCTGGAGTCAGAGGGAACACAGCAGGCCAAGCAGCATCAGAGGAGTAGGAAAGTTGACATTTCGGGTCAGGACCCTTCTTCAGAACTCCGAAGAAGAGTCCTGACCCAAAATGTCAATTTTCCTGCTCCTCTGATGCTGCCCGGCCTACTGTGTTAGTATTGGATATTGTAATTTTCGATATTGATTGAGCTGACCCTAGGAGCCAAGCTGTCTCAAAAACAGTTCTACTGAAACTCAGATCTACTGTTCCACCTGAAAACTTGCAGCATTGTCTCATCAACAACTGATTCAATGGTCAATCAAGGTGAATGGCTTGCATATCTGTCTGGCTTGATTCAATTTGACAGTGAATGCTGCAAGCTCCCTGGCTTAATATCTCAGTTCCACTGTCTCATTTCCACATTTGCAATACAATCAATCAAGGTAACCTATTTGTATGCCTGTTTGTCTGATCCAATTCCCTGTATGCTGTTCAGTTAAACCAGTTTTCCCAGCATGCCATTCAGTCAGCCAGTATTGCTTTCAGTGTCCCAAAAGAGCAGTTATTTCCTTTAAAAGGGACATTCTACTACCTATAAAGGTCTCTTTTGGCAAACTGGTTAATAAATGAAGAGTTTATAGGATCCAGGCAATTTGGATCCAAAATTTGAGTGGAATATTCCCAGCCTCTGGAAGAGCATGGTAAGAATGAACACATGAGATTCTTGATGTCAAGGGATGAAAAAGCTCAAATTTACACTTAAGGTTTCAACGGCGAGATGAGGATCTTTTTAGTAAGCAATGAAGACTTCCTAGTGTGCGTGGACATCTCATTATTACCTAATCTTATTTTATGTAACATTTGCTATTCTCCCACACACTTCATTAGAAGAAGGCATCAACCTCACTGAATCATCAGGGCTCATGTTTGACTAACTTATTCAGTTCATTACTTTGGTGCTCACTAACACCTTAATTTGCAATACTGCTGCCAGGATACTGTGCATGCAGGGCCAAGCCCCATCTCATGCATTAGAACAGGTGCGTCAAAGATTTCTTAGCAGTCATTACTCTGCGCTTACTTGGACATTCAAAGTGTCTCTGTCTTGCCTTTTAGTGCAGATAAAAAGCCAGGCAGCTTGTCATACTTGCCAACAGTGAATAGTCAAGGGGGCAAATATGTTGGTGTACAGCGCTATGCTAAGTTAATATCACACCTGCAGCATCTGCCAGCAATTTGTACAGCAAGCACACTGCATGTGCTTCAACCAAAACTCCATGTTTGAAAGTCTAAGGGAAGTAGTCCTTAATTCAGCCAAGGAGAACCTTGGTCAATCAGGAAAGATGGTGAGGTGTCCAGAGTGAATGAGTAGTGAGTACAGAGGGCATAAAGGAAATGGGGTGGAGTGAGATCCATTGAGGGAAGATGCTGCACACAATGGGAGCATGATAGAAGATGAGCCTTGTGGGAGGTGGGTACAGTAACAGGATTAAAGTGAGCATGAAGTATCAGAGAGAAGATGGGGGCACTCAGCCTCAAGTGCAGAAGGTCATTAGGCTTTTGCAACTTTGCTGCATGTTCATTCAGATTGTGGATACCACACTGACCTAGGCTGATAGCATCCAGTCTATTCTGGCTATCATGGGCAAAGAGGACTGCTGTCCTCTTTCCCCCACCCATCCACCAGGACCTCCAGATCCCTGGAGTTCAGAGGATGCAAATTTCCCTCTCTCAGCCATGGCTTTCGGAATTGCACACCTTCCATCATTTTACTCGATGGAGAGTACACTGATGGGGCAACGATTGATCAGGTTGGATTTGTCCTGTTTTTGTGTACAGGACTGGGCATTTTTTTTTACTTGGGTAGATGCTAGTATTGTAGTTGTACTGGATGAGTTTGGCTAAGGGTACAACAAGTTCTGGAGCTCAACTCTTCAGTACTATTGCTGGAATGTTGTCAAGACCCATGGCCTTTTCAGTATCCAGTGCCTCCACCTGTTTCTTGGTATCACGTGGTGAATCAAATTGGCTGAAGTCTGACATATGTGATGCTGGAGACCTCTGGATGATGTTGAGATAGATCGTCCACTGGGCACTTATGGCTGAAGACTCTTATGAATTCTTCTGCCTTTTGCACTGATGTGCTTGGCTTTCCGATTGTTGAGGATATTTGTGAAGCCTCCTCTTCCAGTGAGTTGCTTGAATGTCTATCACTATTCATAACTGGATATGGCAGGACTGCAGAGCTTAGATCTGATCTGTTGTTTGTGGGATGGCTTAGCTCTGTCTATCACTTGCTGCTTAAGTTTCACAGAGAAAGCTATCTCTGGTTCATGTGACAAGTCAGGATTCATAACCAAATAGACCACAGCTCTGGATGAAGAATCGATATGTTTGTGTTTTTCCTCAGACATCTATGGTTACATTGTCATAGTACCACAGCCAAAGTCTGAACTCCATTTACACTGGCATCTTGGTGTTCAAAAGAAAGTAACCAAACCTTATGGTTGGTTTTCACTTAGAGATAACCGCATCACATAGAGAATTTGTGGAATAAGAATGACCCTAATGCCTTCAGAAGAAACAATTGGTGCAATGATTGTATGTGATCTGGGGTCCCAAGGATGATCTGAAAGTCCACTGAAGTTCGACATAGACCCTGTCTTTGAAGACCTTCCATGGTTCTGAGACCCACTGCACATAAGACATTGAACGAGAGGCTTTGCTGCTTCAAATGGTGATGTGAGGTTGTAGAAACATCTCCTCTAATATTCCCATGTCTGCAATAAGCTATCATAGAACATAGAACAGTACAGCACAGTACAGGCCCTTTGGCCCACGATGTTGTGCTGAACTTTTACCCTAATCGTAAGGTCTATCTAACCTCCACCCCTACCTATACTATCATCCATATGCCTATCTAATAGCTGCTTAAATGCCCCTAATGAGGCTGACTCCACTACCCTCTCCGGCAATGCATTCCACACCCCTACCACTCTCTGAGTAAAGAACCTACATCTGACCTGTATCTACCTCTACTCACTTTAGCATTACGCCCCCTCGTAATAGCTATCTCCACCCTAGGAAAAAGTCTCTGTCTGTCCACTCTATCTATACTTCTGGTCATTTTGTACACCTCTATCAAGACACCTCTCATCCTTCATCATTCTAAAGAGAAAAGCCCGAGCTCTCTCAACCTTTCCTCGTAAGACCTTCCCTCCATTCCAGGCAACATGCTGGTAAATCTCCTCTGCACCGTTTCCAACGCCTCCACGTCTTTCCTGTAATGAGGTGACCAGAACTGGACACAATACTCTAGATGTGGCCGAACCAGGCTTTTGTACAGCTGGAGCATAATTTCATGCCTCTTGAACTCGATCCCTCTATTAATGAAAGCTAACACACCATACGCCTTCTCAACAACTCTATCCACCTGGGTGGCAGTTTTCAGGGAACTGTGAACATGAACCCCGAGATCCCTCTGCTCCTCCACAGTGCCAAGAATCTTTCCGTTAACCCTGTATTCTGCTTTCAAGTTTGTCCTTCCAAAATGAATCACCTCTCACTTTTCAGGGTTAAACTCCATCTGCCACTTCTCAGCCCAGCTCTGCATCCTATCAATGTCCTTTTGTAACCTAGAACAACCCTCCGCACTGTCCACAACGTGACCCACCTTCGTATCGTCCGTGAACTTGCTAATCCACCCTTCCACTCCTTCATCCAAATCGTTTACAAAAATCACAGACAGAAGAGGACCCAGGACAGATCCGTGTGGTACACAACTCGTAACTGAGTACCATGTTGAATATTTTCCGTCCACTACCACCCTTTGTCTTCTAAGGGTCAGCCAATTCTGAATCCAATCTGCCACATTTCCCCCTATCCTGTGCCTCCTTACCTTCTGCATGAGCCTACCATGGGGAACCTTATCAAATGCTTTACTTAAATCCATGTATACCACATTCACTGCTCGATCTTCATCCATGGGTTTGGTCACCTCTTCAAAGAATTCAATAAGGTTTGTGAGGCATGATTACCCCTCACAAATCCATGCTGACTATCACGAATCAAACTGTGCCTTTCCAAGTGATCATAAATCCTATCTCTCGGAGCCCTTTCCAATAATTTGCCCACCACTGATGTAAGACTAACTGGCCTGTAATTTCCGGAGTTATCCCTGTTCCCTTTTTTGAACAAGGGAATGACATTTGCCTCTCTCCAATCTTCCGGCACTATACCCATGGACAATGAGGATGAAAAGATCATTGCCAAAGGCCGTGCGGCCTCTTCCCTCGTTTCCCATAGAATCCTTGGATAAATCCCATCAGGCCGGGACTTATCTATCTTCAACTTCCTCAAAATTCCTAGCACATCTTCCTTACTAACATCGACCTCCTCTAGCCTACCAGCCTGTTTCACACTGTCCTCCTCTACAACTAGGTCCCTCTCAGTTGTGAATACCGAAGAAAAGTATTCATTAAGGACCTCTTCTATCTCTTTCAGCTCCGTGCATAAATTCCCTTTACAATCCTTGATTGGCCCTACCCTTTCTCTGGTCATTCTCTTATTCCTCACGTATGTGTAAAAAGCCTTGGAGTTTTCCTTGATCCTATCTGCCAAGGTTTTCTCATGCCCCCTTATAGCTCTGCTAAGCTCTTTCTTCAGCTCCTTCCTGGATAACTTGTATCCCTCTAGAGCTTTTTCCGTTCCCTGTTTCCTAAACCTTATATAAGCATCCTTCTTCCTCTTAACCAGTCGTTCGACCTCTCTTGAGAGCCAAGGCTCCCTCACTCGACCACATCTTCCCTGCCTGCTCGGGACAAACATATCGAGCACACGCAGTATGCATTCCTTAAACAATCTCCACATTATCTTCGGAAAAGAACAGCTACGTTAGCTGTATTTGACCAGGACTGTGACCATGCTTGAGTAGGCGTGGACAATTTCATAGAAGAGCAGGTCTGAAAGTATTGGGTTTTATTACATGGTCTTTATTTGCACTATTTATGTGAGGGTACAATGACAGGCCTAAAGCTCTTGTGGCACCGTGATGCTCTCTCTAACCCTGGGCCAGAGGGTGCAGGTTGAAGATCCAACTTCCCCAGACTTTTGTTGTAACATGTCTAAATCTGTTGACTAAAAATAGCTCATCATTATAAATGTGGCTGTAGGAATTTATAATGATAATGTAAAAAGTTGACAGGACAAAGCAGAAATTGTTGGTTTAATTCAGTTCTAGCAACATCTGTGGGGAGAAAACATTAATTTTCACAGATGCTACATATCACCCTTCTAGTGGATGAGGACACTCTTCTTTGTATTACTGACCCAGTGTAGACATGAAAGTCCAACGTTCAAATCCTAGACTGTCAACACCTGAGCCACCAGAACTCAGCAAGAGTCAGCAACTGAAGTAAGCAATGAGAAAAATGAGGAAACAAAACAGTTGATTTGACTTTGTATAATAAGCATTGAAGGCTAAATATAAAATACGTTGAAGATTTTGAAATTACAGTATCTACACTTGCAAAATCGAAGGCGAATAAAAACTGCAGTAATTTCTGCAAGGCTCTGGCATTTGATTAGTGGAAGTCAGGTGTTTGTTTGCATTTGCTATTACCCTTCCACTCATCTTGCCTTGTCAGAATTAGCTCCTGCTCTGCTACAGAGAAAGGAGCTGGAAATAAGCCACAGCAGTCCTGCAACATGGAGTCGTAACAGAGTCATTGCCAGATCCTGTGGAGGAGGAACACAGGGAGTGGAGTCAGTACTTGAATTTACTCATTCAGCTGCCCACAACTGAACTAGGACACAAAATTGACATCACAGGAAGGCAGTGAGTTGACTAGCTGATAAGGAACTAACCCTGGGTAGCAGTAATTTAGAATAGCATATTCTTAGTAGGGATTGACTGACAAGGGATGAGTAAAATCAGAGAATAGGTGAAGGAGCCTAAAGTTGGGGTAAAAAGAGAAGCTTTTAGTGCTAGGAGAAAATTACTGCAGATGCTGGAATCTGTACTGAAAACCAAAAATGCTGGAGATCATGCGGGTCAGGTAGCATCCATGGAGAAAGCAAGCCAATGTTT
This sequence comes from Rhincodon typus, assembly GCF_021869965.1. NCBI lineage: Eukaryota > Metazoa > Chordata > Chondrichthyes > Orectolobiformes > Rhincodontidae > Rhincodon > Rhincodon typus. The sequence goes on along the minus strand of NC_063340.1, from coordinate 28,941,557 downwards.
CAAGTCTAGGTGACTCTTCATCAGAGCTTTTAGTGCTGATAGTTTCTGAAGTATTATTTTTGTTTTAAAGTACATAAGGGTACTGAGTGAAAATGTCTGGAGACTTTTTGTAGTTGTAGTCTGCTCGGAATATAAAGCAGGAGTGAGAGTTTGATGACAAATGGGTAAGGTTAAGTAATCAGTTCCTGGATTGCTGTTTGTAGTTGATAAGGTTCAAAATGGCAGGAGAACTTGCCACCATGGAATGCTCCTCCTGCAATATGTGGGAAATCAGACACTTATATGTTCAGTTGCAGCACCTGATTTGCCGCATGGAGTGCCTGAAGCTGTAAGTGGACTCTCTATGGAACATCCATGAGGCTGAAAATGTTGTGGATCGCACATTTAGCAAGCTGGTGATATCAGTAGTGAGGACTACATAGACAGAGAAGAGTTGAGTGACCACCAGCAAGACAAGCAAGCATAGCCGGGCGGTACAGGAATCTCTGTGGCCATTTCCCTCTCAAACAGGTTTACCATCTTAGATACTGTTAGGGTGTTGGTCTCTCAGGGGAAAGCAGCAGCAGCAGCAGCCAAGTCAGTGGCACCACAACTGGCACTGCTGTATGGCAGGGAGTTTTGAAGTGTAGGTGAGCAGTAGTGATGGGGACTCTACACTTAGGAGCATAGATAGGCATTTTTGTGGCTGTGAGCGAGACTCCAGGATGGTGTGTTGCCTCCCTCGTGTCAGGGTCATAGACGTCTTTGAATGGGCACAGTATATTCTGAAGGGGAAGAATGAGCAGCCAGAGGTTGTGGTCCATATTGATACCAATGACATAGGCAGAAAGAGAGATGAAGTTCTTTCAAGGGATTTCAGGGAGTCAGGCAGGATGTTGAAAAGAATGACCTTTAGGGTTATAATCTTGCCATTGCTTCCTATCCCATGTCACAACAAGGCTACAAATAGAAAGGTAGTACAGTTAAATATGAGGCTAAACAGCAGATGTAAGAGGGAGGGTTTAGCGTATGTGGATCATTGGGATATCTTCTGGAGCAGGTGGGACCTGTACAAGAAGGACAGATTGCACCTAAACTGGAGGGCACCAACATCCTTGCAGGGAGGTCTGCTAGTGCCACTCAGGAGGGTTTAAACTAGTGTGGTAGGTGACCAGGAACCAGGGCAGTAGGTCAGCAAGGAAAATGAGCAAAGAGGACTCTGAGACTAAGAACAGAGATGGGGATGTTACTGAACACAGCGGAACTAAAGAATCTGATATGTTGTGCCTATTATAGAGACTTAGTTGAGAGAGGGGCAACACTGACAGCTTAATGTTCCTGGATTTAGGCATGATAGAGAGAGATGTTGAAGAGGTGGGGCAGTTGCATTACTGACTGGGGAGAATATCACAGCTGTACTGAAGAAGGGCCACCGTGGAGGTCCCGTCCAGCGAGGCCATATTGGTAGGTCGCAGTAATAGGAAGGGTGCTATCATTTTGATGGGATTGCACTGCAATCCTCACAAAAACCAGTAGATGATAGAGGAACAGATATGTGAACAGATTATGGAAAAATGTGAAAACAATAGGGTTGTCGTAGTGGGTGATTTCAACTTCTACTGCATTGAGTAGTACTCGCTTAGTGCCATAGCTTGGATGGGTAAATATTTGTTGGTGTGTCGAGGACGGTTTCTTGAAATAATATGTAATAATCCACCTCAGGAAGAGGCCATACCAGACCTGGGTATTGAGGAACGAGCCCACCAGGTGATTTAAGTTTCAGTGGGAGAGCATTTCGGGAACAGTGACCATAATTCTCTAAGTTTTAAGCTATTTATGGATAAGGATAAGAGTAGAACTTGAGTGAAAGTACTAAACTGGGAGAAGGCTAACTACCACAATATTAGGCAGGAACTGGGGAACATAGACTGAGAGTAACTGTTTGAGGGTCAATCCACATCAGTCAGATAGGAATCTTTTAAAGGGCAGTCAGTTAGAGTTCAGGATCATCATGTTCCTGTCAAAATAAGCGGTAAGGATGGCAAGAATCAGGAACCTTTGATGACAAGAGAAATTGAGAACTTAGTCAAAAAGAAAAAAGAGGCAAAGGAAAGGTTTAGGAAACCTGAAGACAGACAGACCTTGAAGAATACAAAGCTAGCTGGAAAGAACTCAAACAAAGGATTAGTAAGGCTAAAAGGGGCCATGAAATGTCTTTGGCAAACAGGGTTAAGGAAAATCCCAAGGCGTTTTATACACATATATAAAAGAGGCAAGAGGGTAGCACGGGAAACAGTAGGTGCACTCAAAGACAAAGGAGGGAATTTATGCATGCAGCCAGAGGAAGTGGGTGAGTCCTTAATGAATACTTTGCATCGGTATTTACGTAGGTGATGGAAATGGTGGATGGTGAGTCTTGAGAAGGTAATGTTGATATTCTGAGGCTTGTCTATATAAAAAAGGATGAGGTGTTGGGTGTTTTAAAAAGCATTAAGGTAGGCAAATCCTAGGATTTGATGGGGTCTATCCCAGAATGCTGAGGGAAGCAGATGAGACAATTACCTGGGTCTTGTATGAAATCTTTGTATCCTCTTTAGTCACAGGAGACGTCACAGAGGAGTGGAGAACAACCAAAGTTGTGCTATTATTTAAGAAGGACAACAGGAATAATCTGGAAAATTACAGGCTGGTGATCCCTACATCAGTGGTAGGGAGAGTATTAGCGAAGATTCTTAAGGATAAAATTTGCTCATTTGGAAAAATATGGACTTATTAACAGGCAGCATGGCTTTGTGTGGGAAAGCTTGTGTCTTACAAACCTGATTGAGTTTTTGAGGAAGTGACAAAGAATATTGATGAGGGCAGAGCAATTGATGTTGCCTATATAGAATTTAGCAAGTCTTTGACAAGGTCCCTCATGGTAGGCTGGTACAAAAGGTGAAGTCACATGAGATCCATAGTGAGCTGATAAGAAGTCTACAGGACAATTTAGTCACAGAAAACAGAGTAGTGGTGGATGGTGTTTTTCTGACTGGAGATCTGTGATCAGTGGTGTTCTGCAGAGATCAGTGCTGGGATCCCTGTTGCTTGTAATAAACATAAATGACTTGGAGGATAATGTAGGTGGCCTGATTGGTAAGCTTGCAGACGACACAAAGATGTGGGGAACTGCAGGTCATGAGGAGGATTACCAAAAGGTACAGCAGGATATAAACACGGTGGAGACTTGGGTGGAGAAATGGCAGATGGAATTTAATCAGGACAAATACGAGGTGATGAATTTTGAGAGATCTAATGCAAAGGGAAGTATACAGTAAATGGCAGAAGCCTTAGTAGCATTGACATACAGAGGGATCTACAGGTCCACAGTTCCCTGAAAGTGGCAACACAAGTCAGTAAGGTGGTCAAGAAGGCATATAGCTTGCTTGACTTCATCTGTTGGGGTATAGAGAATAAAAATTGGTACACCATGTTGCAGCTGTAGTGAACTTTAGTTAGACCACGTTTGGAAAATTGTGTATAATTCTGGTCGCCATATTGCAGAAAAATGTGGAGGCTTTGGAGAGGGTACTGAAATGATTTACCAGGAGATTGTCTTGTTTGAAGTGTTCTGGTTATGAGGACAGATTGGATAAACTTGGTTTGTTTTCACTTGAACAGTGAATGATGTGGGGGCGACCTGATAGAAGTTTACAAAATGATGAGAGGCATGGATAGAATGGATAGCTGGAGTCTTTTTCCCCAGGATAGAAATGTCAATTATTAGGGGACATGGGTTTAAGGTAAAAGAGAGCAAGTTTATAGGAGATGTGAGAAGCAGGTTTTTTACACAGACGGTGGTAAGTGCTGGAATGTGCCACCAGAAGTGTAGGAATAGAAGTGTTTAAATGTATATAATAGAAATGTTTAAAAGGCATCTTGACAGATATATACGCATAGTCAGGGGATAGAAGAATACGGACAGCGTTGAGGCAAAAGGTTTTTAGTTTAGATTGGCATCATGTGTCGGTGCAGTCTTTGTGGGCTGAAGCACCTGTTCCTGTGCTGTACTGTTCTTTGGCTCTTGGCTCTAAGGGCTTTATTTCAGAGTTCCAGAGTAGAAGGACCTAGAATTATTAACGTTTGAGTTTAAGGACATTTAACTTAAAGGTATAAAAGATGAAAGGCCATGGTTTGCTCTTCCTGCCCTATGTGGGAAGCCAGGCACAGTTCTGGTACCCTCGTCAGCATGTGTGTTGGAAGTGTCTCCAGCTGCAGCTCCTGGAAGCCCAATGGTTAGGAGCTGGAGCAGCAGCTGGGGACACTGTGGAGCATTCACAGGGCTGAGAGTATCATGGACAGAGATGGTCACTCGCAGACTAAGACTCCACAAGATGCAAATGGGTGACCACTAGAAAGAGGAAGAGGCCTAAGGAACTAGTACAGAAATCCACTGTGGTCACTCCCTGCAAAACAGATATATGGCTGTTGGGGGAATGGCCTCTCAGAGGAAAGTGGCCTCAACCAAAGTCACTGCACCACTGTTAGCTCTGCTGCACACACGAGAGGGATGAAGAGTTTTCATGATGTTTTCATAATTAAGTATTCAATAGTAATGGGAGCAGATAGACAGTCTGTGGCCATAATTGAGATACCAGGATGGTATGTTGCCTCCTGGGATTTAACATGAGGATGTCTCAGAGCAGCTACAGAACATTTTGAAATGGGAGGGTGAACAGCCAGCTGTCATGGTACATATTGGTACCAACGACAAAGGTAAGGCAAGAGATGGGGCCCTGAAAACAGAATATAGAGAGTTAGGAAACAAGTTAAAAAGTAGGACCTTGAAGGTAGACAAACAGGAGGCTGGAAGAACACAGCATGTCAGTCAGCATCTGGAGGAAAGGACTGTCCGCTTCTTCCTGGAGCAAAGACCTTGAACCATCCCCACCCATCACCACTCTCCTCCACTTGGCCAAGCTTGTCCTCACCTTCAGCAAATTTTCTTTTAACTCCTCTCATTTTCTTCAGGTCAGAGGGGTGGCCATGGGAACTCGCATGGGCCCCAGTTATGTCTGTCTCTTTGTGGGGTACGTGGAACATTCCTTGTTCTAGTCCTATTCTGACGCCCACCCACAACTCTTTCTCCGAAAAATCAATGATATCATTGGTGCTGCTTCCCTCTCTTGTCCGAATTGGAGAAGTTCATCAATTTCGCTTCCGATTTCCACCCTGCCCTCACTTTCACTTGGTCTATCTCTGACTCCTCCCTTCCCTTCCTCGACATCTCTGTTTCCATTTCTGGGGATAGACTGGCCACTAATATCCACTATAAACCCACTGACTCTCACAGCTACCTGGACTATACATCCTCACACCCTGCTTCCATCTCCGTTGCACATGTTCAGATGAGGCCAACTTTGACAAATGCCAGCCTTTTTCCTCAACTGAGGATTGCCCAGCACCATTGTCGACAGGACCCTCAACCAAGTCCAAACCATCTCCTGCACTTCTGCCCTCACCCCTTTTCTTCCCTCCTGCAATAGCGAAAGGGTTCCCTTTGTCCTTACCTACCGTCCCACCAGCATCCACATCCAGAGAGATGCTACCACCAGACACATATATTCTCCTCTCCTCCTTTGTCCGCCTTCCACAGGGACTGTTCCATCCAGGACATCCTGGTCCACACTTCCTTCACCCCCAACACCGCCCCCACCACCACCACCACCACCAGTGCCCCACAGCACCTTCTGCTGCAACCAGCAAAGGCGCAACACCTGCCCATTTACCTCCTCTCTCCCCACTATCTGAGGGCCCAAACATAGCTTTCAGGTGAAAGAACACTTCACCTGCACTTAATCTAATCTATTGCATTGGCTGCTCACAATGTGGTTTCCTCTACATTGGGGAGACGAAGCGTAGACTGGGTAACCACTTTGCAGAACATGTGCATTCTGCTCACAAAAAAGACTCTGAGCTACCTGTTGCCTGCCACTTTAACACACCACCCTGTTCCCTGGCATACATCTCTGTCTCTGGCTTGCTGATGTTCCAGTGAAGCTCAATGCAAGCTGGAAGAACAACACCTCATTTTCTGCTTGGGGACCCTCCAGCCTTCCAGACTGAATATCAAGTTCAATAATTTTAGGGCCTAAACTCTCCTGTGTCCTAGGTCCCTACCTCACACACCAGGACTTGTTATCACATACCCGGCCATTACGCACTAACTATTGTTATTCACTAACAGTCCCCATTAACAACTATTCACACTCCTAGTCAGATCATTATCAACTCCTTTGTCTATCCCCAGTTCTGAGGAAGGGTCACTGGACCCAAAACGTTAACTCTGTTTTTTCCTTCACAGATGCTGCCAGACCTGTTGAGCTTTTTCAGCAACTTTGTCTTTGTTCCTTTGTCTATCAACTGCTTTTCTCTCTCTTCGGGCTTCATCCTATCGTTTACTCCCCCTCTCTATTTTCTGCACATAAATCAAAGTTTTCCCAGCTACCATCAGTTCTGAGGAAGGGTAACCGGACCCGAAACGTTAACTCTGATATTTTCTTCACATATGCTGCTACACCTGCTGAGCTTTTCCAGCACTTCTGTTTTTGTTCCTGATTTACAGTATCCATAGTTCTTTTGGTTTTTATCCAAAAGTAGAAACATATTTCCATTAACACCACTGGAAGCCGCAGTCCTCTGCTGACAAAATGTTGTTTTTAATCATTGTTTTGAATGGATCCACAACCTGGTTTCTTAATTAAAAAAATTCTCTCTTGGAATTAACACTCAACAGCCTCCATTTTGAAATTTAAATTCAGACCATGGTATTGCAAAGCTTTCATCAAGCTGTTTGATACTGCTGTCTCAAATCAGGATCCATCTGTTACAGATATTTAATCGGATGGGCTAAACATGTCAGGATCATTTGCTGAACCTTTCTCCATTTTACTTCATGTTTTCAAATAATTCACTGTGATAGTTTTCACTTCCAGAAAGGTTTTAGCAACAGTCAAAGCTATTTTGAAATTCAAATCCATGTAATATACTTTACAATAGCGCTTCTTTATGTACGACTTCAATATATCCACATATTTGTTTTTAAAGAGTCACATCACTCAAAATCAATGACTGTTACTCCTGTAAAGAGTCCCAGCTTATTATGATGCTAGGTTATGGCAGTACTGGACAAGTCATTTTAAAGTGTGACTTGGCTCGATAGGCCATAAGTTTTGTTTTTGTTATCTGTTTACTGTTGCGGTCAGGCACTGAACATATTCATAGAGGTTGTTAATTTACTTTTAACAAAAGAATAAAGTTTATTATACACAAAAAGATCAAAACTGTTTTACATTATATTGGTTGTAAAGGTCTTATTACAATTGTCAAAAATAGAAAATCAACTCTCTTACTCTGAATAACAACTTTACAGATACTTGAAGATCAGTGAAAGGTTACCCTGTCTCCAATTTAAAGTTCCTTGTTCAATTGGCGTGGCTGTAACTGGTTTCCGGAGCTCTCTTACAACTAACGTCAAAACACTTTCAGAGCATGCGCATGGGTTATACTGAGATTCCAGTGGTTTGCTGTTTCTGGATTTTTTTTCTTGAGCCAATCATGACTTTTCTTACAGCCCTGATCTTTGAAAGACTGCTAAAAGTAAGCACTTTTGCTGCCTGGCTGAATCTCGTACAGACTGCCTGATCTTTTGGACTTATCTGTCTTCTTTGGGCTCCAGTTGCCAAGCAACAGTGAGTTTTTCCTCTTCTACCCTTGTTTCTAATGCACTGAACTATTCAGGTAAAAAGTGATAAAGGTCTCATTTTGATGCATGTGGAAAAACTTCAGATGATGCATTCACAGTACTTAAAAATAAAACTAAACTGTCTTTCTCTTTTTAAAGCACACACGATATAAAAATATAAATCAGACTTATAATGGTTCTGTCCACTTAGAGTCCAGATTCCCAAATAATTATAATATATCATGTACCTCCATCACACCTCCCAACAGAAAAAAAATTACAAGGTATCTTTAAGATGGGTTTACATTTTTCCAAATGGTTACCTGGTATCAATCTCCTACTTTTTACTCCCTAGCCTTGTATGTTACTTTTATCCAAATAATGATCCAATGTGGTCCTGAATGATTCAAAGAACAAAGAAAATTACAGCACAAGAACAGGCCCTTCGGCACTCCAAGCCTGCACCGATTCAATTGAACCTGCCTCCACCAAGCTTATAGGTAGTGCATTCTGTAACCTAAATATTCACTGAGTGAAAAGATCTTTCTTCACTTCAACTTTGCTTCGCTTGCAGATTAATTTACATCTATGCCTGTGAAAAGAATGGGTGACCACTGGGGACTCAAAGAGAAATAGGCAGGTAGAGTAGGAAACCTTTGTAGTCCCACTCACAAATCAGTTTTCCATTCTGGGAGCTAAGGAGGGCACTGTTACCTCAAGGGAGTATAGTTAGAGCCAGAGTTCTGAAACGACCAGCCAGCTTACTGTATACAAGAGGAGGGAGAAGAAAGCAGGAGCGATAGTGATAGGCAATTGTTTAAGTCAGATGTCACACAACACCAGGTTAAGGTCCAACAGGTTTATTTGAAATCACAAGCTTTCAGAGCGCTGCTCCTTAGTTAGGGGAACAGACAGGCATTTCTGTGAATGTAGATGGGACTCCAGGATGGTGTGGTGCCTCCCTGGTGCCAGGGTCAGAGATGTCATTGAGTGGCTCCAGAGTTTCCTGAAGAGCAAGGATGATAAGACAGAGGCCATGTACTCATTGGTACCAACAACATAGGTAGAAGGAGGGATGATGTCTTGCGTCAAGAGTTCAGGGAGCTAGGCAACAGATTAATAAGCAGTGTCTTAAATGTTGTAATCTTAGGATTACTTCCAATGTCACTGGCTAGCGAGCACAGAAATAGGAGAACTGAACAGGTGAATATACGGTTTAAGAGGAGGGAGGGTTTGAGATTTCGTGGTCACTGGGACTGTTTCTGGGGAAGTTGGGACCTCTACATTTGGGGCAATCTGCGCTGAATCAGTGTGGGAGGGTTTGCTAGTGCTGTTGGGAGGAGTTTAAACTAGTTCAGCAGGGGCAGGAAACATACTGAGTTGGTTTAATATCAAGCATATAACTTAGAAAAAGCATTAAAGTGCAGCAAGTTCAGTCATGTCATGTCTCAAGAGAGTTAGGTGAGGCCTCACGGACCCTACTGTAATGCTAGGGATATTAGAGGTAAAACAGATGAGTTAAGGGTGTAGACTGACTCGTGGAATTGCGATGTTGCCATCACGGAGACATGGTTAAAGGAGAGACAAGACTGGCTTCTTGACTTTCCAGGGTATTGTATCCTCAGGCAGGACTGGGAAATGTGTAAAAGTGGAAGTGGTGTCGCATTATAAGTTTGGGAGTGAGATACTGCAGTAAACAGGGATGATATCTTGGAATGGTCATCAAATGAGGCTTTGTGGCTAAAACTTAGGAATAAAAAGGGGCAGTCTCACTGTTAGTAGTGTATTATAGGCCCCAAACAATGAGCAGGTAATTGAAGAGCAGATCTGTAGTCAATTTACGAAAGCATGTAAAAATAATAACAGGGTAATTGTATTAGGAGATTTTAAGTAGCCTAATATTAATTGCGGGTTTAGAGGGGGCAGATTTCTTGAAATATGTACGGGAGACCTTTTCGAGTCAACATAAAAATGGCCCTATAAGAGACAGCGCAGTGTTGAACTTAATTCTGGGGAATGAATTTGGACAGGTATTCAAAGTGACTTTGGAGGAGCATTGTAGTGAAAGCAACCACAACGCCGTACGTCTTAAGTTTGTAATGGAAATAGAGAAAGATGGTCTGCAAAAAATGGTGTTGGATTGCGATAAGACAGAATTTTTAAAATAAGGCAGGATCTGGCCAAAATAGATTGGGAACATTCACTTGAGGGTAAATCTATAGCAGAACAGTGGGAGGTAATTAAAAAGGTACTCGGGGATTACAGGCTCGAAGTGTTCCCTTTCGGGTGAAATATAGGAGCAACAATTCCAGAGAACCATGGATGTCTAATAATATTCAAGACTGGATACAAAGGAAAAGAGAGGCATATAACAGGGATTAAGGGAACAAAACAACTGAGGCCCTGGAGGAGTATTGGAAGTCAATAAAGCAATTAGGAGAGTAAAGAAGGAGCATTGGAAAACACTGGCACACAATATTACAGAGAATCTCAAAATGTTTTACAAGTGTATCAAGGGGAAAAAAATAACTAGGGAAAGAGTAGGGCCAATTAGGGACCAAGGGGGCAATCTGTGCGTGAAGCTGGAGCACATTGGTAGAGTGTTAAATGAGTACTTCACATTTTTACTTGGGAGAAGAAGATTGCATGTGAGAATTCAAGAAGATGGACGGTGAAGTTCTTGAGCAGATTGATAGTACAAAGTGAAGAGGTATTGGAGGTTTTGGCGGATTTGAAAGTGGATGGATCCCCAAGTTCGGATGACTCATATCCTAAGCTACTGTGGGAGATGAAGTAGGAAATTATAGGGGCCATGACACAAATTTTAAATTATCTCTGGCCACAATGGAGGTGCTAAAGAACTGGAGGACAACTAAGGTGGTTCACTTTACAGGAAACGTGGTCACAGTAGACCAGGGAACTATAGGCAAGTGAGTCGAACATCAGTGGCAGGGAAACCATTTGAGAAAATAGTGAAAGGGATAATTAATTTCCATTTAGAGAGGTATGGTTTGATCAGAGACAATCAATATGGCTTTGTCAGAAGGAAATCATGCCTCTGAATGAATATGGTGGAACTTCTTGAGGAGGTGAGCAAGTATGTGATGAAGGTGGGTCAGTTGATGTACATAATATGGATTTCAGGAAGACCTGAGGACAAAGCCCCACATGCAAAACTGATAAAGAATGTAAAAGCTCTTTCGGATCCAGGGTAACTTGGCAAGATGGTTCCAAAATTGGCTTAAGGATTGGAGACAGAGGTGGCAGAAGACTGTTTGTGTGTCTGGAGCCTGGTGTGTAGTGGTATACCACAGGGATCAGTAATGAGTCCTTTATTGTTTGTAATATTCTTAAATGATGTAGGTGAGAAGGTGGGAAGGATGATAAGTAAGTTTGCAGATGACACAAAGATTGGCCGGGTGGCTGTCAGTGAGGAAGAAGGTCTTGTGTTACAGGAGGATATAAATGGATTGATCAGATGACCATGTTAATGGTAGATGGAATTTAACACTGACGAATGATAAAATGTGCAGGTTAGGTGGATTGGCCATGGGAAATACAGTGATAGGGTAGAGGGTTGGATCTGGGTGCAATGCTCTTCAAAGGTTGGTGTAGACTCAATGAGCTGAACGGCCAGCTTCCACATCGTAGGGCTCTATGAATGGGAGGTGTTGCACTTTGAAAGAAGGAACAAGACAAGTAGTCAATGTACTCAATGTATGGCAAGACACTAGGAAGCACAGAAGGTTCGTAGGTGCTTGTCCACAGATCCCTGAAGGTGGCATAATTTTAAAGCGAAAGGCAGGAGGTTGAGAGGGGATTTGGGGAAAAACATTTTCACGTAGATGGTGGTGGGCATCTGGAATGCACTGCCTGAGAGGATAATTGAGACAGAAAACGTTACAACCATTAAAAAGTACCTTGCTGAGCACTTGAAGTGTCATAATGTGCAATGCTGTGAGCCTAGTGCTGGAAAGTGGGACTACAGTAGACAGTAGTATATTTTTGGCAGTACAGACTTGATGGGCCAAAAGGCCTCTTCTGTACTGTATGTTTTTATGATATGCTCTCTTGTTTTGGTTCCTTTTATGAGCCAGAATAACTTCTCCCTATGTACTCTATCCAGCCTGCTCATGATTTTGAAAACCTCCATCTCACTGCCTCTTCTTCTCTCCAAGGATTACAGTCCCAATCTGTTCAATCTATCGTCATAGCTGAAGTTCCTCATCCCTGGAACCATTCTTGTAAAGCTCCTCTGTACTCTGTCCAATGCTTTCACGTCCTTCTTTAATGTGGGCCCCAGAACCATACACAATACTCCAGTTGTGGTCTAATAAGTGCTTTCTAAAGTTCAACATCAACTCCTTGCTCTCAGCTCTGTGGGATTATGAATTTGGATGTTCAAGTAACTTCATCACAATCTGCAATGGCTTCATGATGGTATGTGAATAGTTTTGAGTTGGAGATCTGAAACAGATACCTTCAAAATCCAGGTATGGTCAAGAAATGTTATGTGACAATCACTATATCATGGTTATTCACTTAATCAAAGATCAACTAAAACCTCTTGTATGACTATTAAATACTTCCTAGATGAAGATCTCATTACTGTCAGTTGCCTCCATGATATTATAGAATTCAGAACTCTTCATGGATTGAATGAATTAACAAAAGATAAACAGTTACACATGGAAAGCAGCAGTAATAATGTTTTTGGAATAAGCTGGTGAGGGACAAAGACAGGCTGTTTCATCAAGACTGAAAGAAATTAGATATGTCTTGGAAAGAAGGGAGACAAGAATACATAAACAAAACTGCTTTGACAGCTGCTTGATATTGCTAAAATGGATAAAGATTGCCCTGAAGAAGAATTTAAGGAGTTAACTGCAGCAAGGCTGTGTCTTCAAATAGACAGTCGGTGCCAAATATAACAAGGAATAAAAAAGCTACTGCTGGTAAGAAGGCAAGCTGCAGACTTGCACTAATTCAGATGAAAGGATTTTTAAAAAATCAATATCACACATAGACCTGATCAATGAAAATCTGTAAAGAATCAAAGACCAGAACTCACTCTTTAGCAGAACTTCAAAGAAAAACACTGCAAATGAAAAAAACCCTGGACACTCCCAGAGACAGACACTATTAGTGGAATCATGGTCAAATTCCGCCATTAATTGGGTAATAGTCAAGTCGAGTTGTGAGACTTAACTGTGAGATTTCTTAATAAGTAGTCAAATTAAAGGTAACTTGTGATGATTCACTCATTACACCTCCATAGGTATAAATTATCTGGAATTTATCTATGACCACATTGTTGTTAGGCATTCTGCTCCAGATTTGACAACCAGTCCTAATATTATCAATCCTGAATGCAAGAAACTTAGACTTTTGTCAAAACAAAATTCATTACAATTCTCATCTGGTCATCCAAATTGTCCATCTCCTACACATGTTGAAAATGACACCCTGGAATATGTTGAACACTTCCCTTACCTTCATAAACAACCTCTCTCAAAAAGCTACCATTGACGAGGATATTGAAACATTTGATCAGCTGCATAAGTCCAGCCTTCTACAAACTACAGTGACAAATGTTTTAAAAAGACATCGTCACGTTAACAATAGTCCTCGTGTACAGACTAGTTGTTGAGACTAAGCTCCTATATTGTAATAAGACTTGGGCTGTGTATTTCCGAAACACAAGAGCATTAAAGAAATTCTACCAGCAATGCTTCCACCGTATTCTCCAGATTCAATTGTTGAATGCCCCCATAAAATCGGTTTTGATCAATTGTGTTTGCGAGCAGGTCCTGTTTTCTGAACTCTCAAAAGACCAACAGGGAAGGATAAAGGAAACATTTCAAATGACATTTTGTAGCTGTCCTTGAAGTATGGCTAAATGAGTGGAGGAGCTTGTTATCAATCATTCAGAATGAAGCCGCATCAAGGGTTACAGGGAAAGGCCAAGAAAGTGGACTTGAGGAATGTTGTATCAGCTATGATCCTATTGAATGAAGGAGCAGGCTCGATTAACTAAACAGCCTATTCCTTTTCCTATTTCTTTTGGTCTTATGGTCATATGCTTTGATTCCCAAAGCCTTAATAATGAGCCAGAACATTGGAAGGGAAAGAAAAATATTCTTTCGAGTCTTGAACTCCGATCCCAGCAACTCGTGGAACCCTCTGCCCCATACAACCAAAGATCTGTGGATTCAAGAATCAGTTCAGCCAATTGAAAAACCCAGAAAGAAAATTGCACTACTGAACAGATGTCATTATTAAATCAAGGGACAGCCAATGATAAAAATCAGTTTGTGGGAGCTTGCTGTATCAAAATTATCTCCCACACTGCAAAAGTGACTACACCATAAAAATCTTTAACTGATAGTGAAGTGCTTTAGAATGTCCGGTACTCGTGAACAATACTATAAAAAGACTTGCATATTATTAGACTGCAGGGTGCTAAGCAACAAGGACACAATTTTTCTTTGATAATACTCATTTACCAAAGGTAATTCTGTCGCTTGAAGTGGTCACTATGGTGACTGATGCCATGGTAAACTCCAACTGACAGTTTCTGAGTTTTACTCAATAATGGGCACAAGATAAACAATATAGAAATACAAAGGTGAATATGTGAAATGCAATAAAAAAGTATTTTGTTTTGAAAATTGGACCTTCTGACAAAGTCGCAATTTCAGATGAAAAAAATTCTAACTATTTTCTTATATGAGATAAAGATCGATAATTTAAACACACCAGGAGATAGTTCACTGATATTAAATAACAAATGCAATGATGAATGAAGCTCCAAATATGACAAAAGAAGTTAAGAATCATTCTAGAACAAAGAAAAGAACAAAGAAAATTACTGCACAGGAACAGGTCCTTCGGCCCTCCACGCCTGCACCAACATGCTGCCTGTCACAACTAAAACACATTACCCTTCCGGGGACCGTATCCCTCTATTCCCATCCTATTCATGTATTTGTCAAGACACCCTTTAAATGTCACTATTGTATCTGCCTCCCCTGGCAGTGAGTTCCAGGCACCCACCACCCTTTCTGTAAAAAACTTGCCTCAAACATCACCTTTAAACCTTGCCCCGTGCACCTTAAACCTATGCCCAATAGTAACTGACTCTTCCACCCAGGGAAAAAGCTTCTGACTGCCCACTCTGTCCATGCCCTTCATAATCTTGTAGACCTCTATCAGGTCGCCCCTCAACCTCTGTCATTCCAGTGAAAACAACCCAAGTTTCTCCAAGCTTTCCTCATAGTGAATGCTCTCCATACCAGGCAACATCCTGGTAAATTTTTTCTGTACCCTCTCCGAAGCCACCACATCCTTCTGACAGTGTGGCGACCAGAATTGAACACAATATTCCAAATGTGACCTAACTAAGGTTCTATAAAGCTGCAACATTTCCCGCAATTTTTAAACTCAGTGCCCCTGCCAATGAAGGCAAGCATACCGTATACCTTGTTGACTACCTTCTCCACCTGCGTTGCCACTTTCAGTGACCTGTGTACCTGTACACTCAGATCCCTCTGCCTATCAGTACTCTTAAGGGTTCTACCATTTACTGTTTATTGGATTAGACCTTCCGAAATGCATTACCTCACATTTTTCCAGATTAAACTCAATCTGCCATCTCTCTGCTGAGTCACCAACCAATCTATATCCTGCTGTATCCTCTGACGGTCCTCATCGCTATTTGCTAAACTAAATACTGAACAAACCAGTTACATTTTCCTCCATATAATTTATATATATCACAATTAGCAAAGGTCCCAACACTGATCCCTGAGGAACGCCAGTAGTCATAGCCTTCCATTCAGAAATGCACGCTTCCATTGCTACCCTCTGTCTTCTATGACCAAGCCAGTTTTTTATCCATCTTGCAAACTCACCTCTGACCCTGTGCAACTTTACCTTTTGTATCAGTCTGCCATGAGGAACCTTGTCAAATGCCTTACTGAAGTCCATGTAGACAATATCCACTGCCCTACCCTCATCAATCATCTTCATCACTTCCTCAAAAAACTCAACCAAGTTAGTGAGATACGACCTCCCCTTCACAAAACCATGTTGCTTCTCGCTAATACTCCCACTTATTTCCAAGTAAGAGTAAATCCTTTCTCGAAGAATCCTCTCCAATAATTTCCCTACCAGTAATGTAAGGCTCACAGCCTATAATTAGCTGGATTATCCCTACTACCCTTCTTAAACAAAGGAACAACATTGACTATTCGCCAATCCTCTGGGACCTCCCCTGTAGCCAATGAGGATATAAAGATTTCTCTCAAGGCCCCAGCAATTTCCTCCCTTGCCTCTCTCAGTATTCTGGGGTATATCCCATCAGGTGCTGGGGACTTGTCTACCTTAAGTTTTTCAAGGCCCCCAATACATCCTCCCTATTGATCTCAACATGACCCAAACTATCTACACACCCTTCCCAGACTCATCATCCACCAAGTCCTTCTCTATGGTGAATACTGACGCAAAGTACTCATTTAATACCTAGCCCATTTCCTCTGGCTCTACACATAAATTCCCTTCCCTGTCCTTGAGTGGGCCAACTCTCTGCCTGGCTACCCTCTTGATCTTTATATATGTATAAAACTTCTTGGGACTTTACTTAATCCTGTTGGCCAATGACCTTTCATACCCCTTTTTGCCCTCCTGACTCCTTATTTAAGTTTCTTTCGACTTTCCTTGTATTCCACCCTTGTTTTGTATGTTCCTAGCCTCTTAGCCTTGACAAATGCTTCCTTTTTCTTTTTGACTAGGCTCACAATATCTCTTGTTATCCAAGCTTCCCTAAACTTGCCATACTTATCCTTCTTCCTCACAGGAACGTGCCAGTCCTCAGTTCCCAGCAACTTACACTTGAAAGCCTGCCACATGCTAGATGTTGATTTGCCCTCAAACATCTGCCTCCAATCTACATTCTTCAGTTCCTGCCTAATATTGTTGTATTTAGACTTACCCCAATTTAGCACCTTCACCTGACAACTACACTTATCTTTATTCATCAGTCCCTTAAAGCTTACTGAATTGTGATCACTGTTCCCGAGCTGCTCCCCTGCTGAGATGTCGACCACCTGGCCAGGCCCATTCCCCAATATTACGTCCAGTATGGCCCCTTTCCTAGTTGGACTATCTACATACTGTTTCAAGAAGCCCTCCTGGATGTCCCTTACAAACTCTGTCCCATCTACGCCCAAGCACTAAGTGAGTCCAAATCAATATATGGGAAGTTAAAATCACCCACAACAACAACGCTGTTACTTTTGCATCTTGCCAAAATATGCCTACATATCTGTTCTTCTGTCTCCCGCTGGCTGTTGGGAGGCCTATATAAACCCCAAACATTGTAATTGCACCCTTACGGTTCCTGAGATCTACCCATATTGCTTTGCTGTATGAGCCATCTGTGGTGTCCTCCCTCAGTACAGCTGTGATATTCTCCTTAACAATCCCCCCACCCCTTTTACATCCCCCTCTATCCAACCCGAAAAATCTGTATCCTGGAATGCTAAGCTGCCAATCCTGTCCTTCCCTTAACCAAGTCTCGGTAATAGCAATAATATCGTTGCTCCAAGTACTAATCCAACCTCCAAGTTCATCTGTCTTACCTGTTACACTTCTTGCATTGAAACAGATGCACTTTAGTCTACCAGACCCACTTTGATCAGCAACTACACCCTGCCTGCTCTTCCTCTGAGTTTTACTGGCCCTATTCTCTTGTTCCCTTTCAGTCAATTCGCCTTTGCTTTGATTCCCAACCCCCTGCCAAGCTAGTTTAAATCCTCCCGAGTGACACCTGCAAACCTCCCAACCAAAATTTTTGTGCCCCTACAGTTTAGATGCAACCAGTCCTTCTTTTACAGGTCCCACCTGCCCCAGAACAGATCCCAAAGGTCCAGATATCGGAAACCCTCCCTCCTACACCATCTGTTTAGCCATGTGTTGAGCTGTACCATCTTCCTATTTCTAGCCTCACTGGCACGTGGCACATGGAGTAATCCTGAAATTACAGCCTTGGAGGTCCTGCTTTTTAACTTTCTACCTAACTCCCTGAAATGTTGCTGCAGGACCTTGTCACTCATCCTACCTATGTCATTAGTACCAATATGTACCACGACCCCTGGCTGTTCACCTTCTCCCTTCAGAATGCCTTCTGCCTGTTCAAAGGTATCCTGGACCCTGGCACCAGGGAGGCAACATACCATCCTGGAGTCTCTTTTACATCCACAGAAGCGCCCATCTGTACCTCTAACTATAGAGTCCCCTATAACTACTGCTCTAGTGCTTTTTGTCCTTCCCTTCTTAAGAACAGAGCCAACTGTGATGCCGCCAGTCTGACTGCTGCTGCTGTTATCCCCTGATTGGTCATCCCCCCCAACAGTATCCAAAATGGTATGCTTGTTAGAGAGGGGGACGACCACAGGGGATTCCTGCACTGGCTGCCTGCCCCTTCTAGCGGTCACCCATCTATCTGCCTGCTCCTTGGGTATCACCACATCTCTAAATCTATTGTCTATGACGTTTTCCGCCACCCTCATGCTCCTATGTGTATCCAATTGCTGCTCCATCCTGTCCACGCAGTCTGTGAAGAGCTGCAATTGGGTGCACTTCCTGTAGATGTAGTTGTCTGAGACGCTGGAAGCATCACGGATCTCCCACATCTCACACGTGCAGCGCTTAATCCCACCAACTGATATTTCTATCCCCAATTAGGCTGTTTAAGAACATTTATTAAACACTTATGCTTACTTATTGCTGAGAATACCCAAGGTAGGTCCTCCCTCACTCACCTTCCCAGGATGCTCTCTGGATCTCTTCCTTTCCCCTGCTTCTGGTCCTCACAGTGGTTTCTGTGTGTTTCTTTTTGGTTAGAGGAGGAGGTAGGGAGGGAAACACTGAGGAAGTGTCTACTACTTGCACTCACGTGTAGAAAACTCACTTTGAATATGAAATATAAGAGTAAGATTAACTGAGTCACATCTGCACACACCTGCAACTAGGATAAATTGAACTGAAAACAAAAAGGAATGCATAAAAAGACTTGTCCCAGAGTATAACAGTTGTAGAAGCATCAAAAGACCATAAAACATAGGAGCCAGAAGAAGGCTACTCTGATAATCCAATCTGATCTCATAATCCTCAACTTCAATTTTGCTGCTTTATCCCCTAATGCTTAATTGCCTCATGATTAGAAATCTTCTATCTCTGTCTTGAATATACTTAGTGACTCAGCCTCAACAGCCCTCTGCAGTAAAGAATTCCACAGATTCACTACCCTCTGACAGAAAGGATTTCTCCTCATCTCTGTCTTAAATGAGTGGACCCTTATTCTGAGATTGTGTCGTCTGATCCTAGACTTTCCTTGAACTATCTGCATCAATGTTCTCAAATTTACTAAGAATCTTATACGTTTCAATAAGGTTACCTCTCAGTCTCCAAATTCCAGAGATTATAAACCCAAACTACTCAAACCTCTCCTCTTAAGAAAATCCCTCCAAACCCAGAACAATTAATATGCACTAAAACAGCAAGGGAACCAGCACCAACCCCGTGCCATGCCTTAAAAATACCTTTGAACATCACACTCTGCTTCCAGCTGCTAAGCTGATTTTGTTTCCAAAATGCCAAATTGTGTGGATCCCATGAGTTCTTAGCTTACTGACCAGTCTGCTACGAGACCTTATCAAAAGCCACACTGAAGTCCACGTCGACTACATCATCTTAATTATCCTCATCTACACACCTAGTGACCTTCCCAAAAAATTAAGATTTGTTAGATCTGCTCTCCTTCTTCTGTTGACTATCCTTGATTAATTCTTGCTTCTTCAAGTGGAGTTTAATACTGCCTCTCGGAATCTTTTCCAACAGTTTCCCTGCCACAAATTTTAGACTATGTAGCCTAATTCGTGGTTTATTTCCACCACTCGTTCTTGAATTGCAGAACGATGTTAGTGCTCCTCTGGCATCCCTCCTGTGGTTCAAAAAGGATTTGAAGAACCCCTGAGACATCCTCCCTTGCGTGCCACAACAACCTGGTATATATCTCATCTGGTGGTGGGGATTTATCTATTATCAATCCTGATGCAACTGTTAATTCCTGTGAGTTCTGAGGAAGGGTCACCAGACCCGAAATGTTAAGTCTGTTTTTCCTTCACAGATGCTGCCAGACCTGCTGAGCTTCTCCAGCAACTAAATTTCTGTTTTTGTTGTTGTTTTTGTTAATTCCTCCTGTCTCTTAGTTCTAATTCATTCACGTGTTTCATAACTGTCCCCCACATCCCGCCCTGCGATTTTCATGCCTACATCATCATTCTCTGTAGAGGGGCTAATGTAAATACTCACTTAAAACCACCTAGGTCTTTTGATTCAACACAGATTGCTACTTTGGTTCTTAATGGCTTTACTCATTCCTGGTAATTCTCTTGCTCTAATATACATATAATGCCTTTGAATTTTCCTTAATGTTATCTGCCAGTGATTTTCCATGACCCCCCTATGCTCTCCTAATTTATGTTAAGAGAAGATTATTTACAAAATTATGATAGAAAATGGATCAGAGCTATAATGACAAATGATGCAGAATCAGTCATTGTAGACAGTGTAGATGATAGCATAAAATTACAAAGGGATACTGATACACTAAATGAGTGGGCAAAACTGAGGTAGATGGAGTTCAATGCAAGCAAGTCTGACATTATCAATTTTGGATCATAAAAGGATAGATCAGGGTACTTCTAGATGGATTGAAGTTAAATACAGTGGATAGACAAAGAGATTTGGGGTTTGAGACACATAGCTCTTTAATATACCATGAACAGGTGCGGAAAATAATCAAGAAAGCTTATGAAATGTCAACCTTTATATCTAGAGGATGGAGTACAAGGATGCAGAAATAATACTTCAGTTATACAAAACCTGGTTAGACCCCACTTCGAGTACTATAAGCAGACCTGAGCACTACACCTTATTGACCTAGGACAGAGTACAATGTAGGTTTACAAGAATGATAACTGGACTTCAGGCCTTGTTATGAGGAGAGTTTATTCAAATTAGGCCTTTTTCTGTAGAATTTAGAAGGTTAAAGCGTAATCTGATCAAAGTCTTCAATATATTAACAGGAAAAGATAAAATATTTCCACTGGTTGAGAATTCTAGAGATAGGGGGCATAGTCTGAAAATTAGGGCCAGATTATTCAGGAGAAATGTTAGGAAGTACTTCTACATGCAAAGGATGGTAAATACTTTGAAATTTCTTCCAAAAACAGCAGTGGATGCTGCGTCAGTTGTTAGTTTTAAATCAGAGATAGATTATGTTTTGTTCAGCAACTGTGTTAAGGGATTATAGGCCAAAGGCAGGCATGTGGAGTTAGACCACAGATCAGCCATGATCTCATTGAATGGTGGAGCAGGCTTAAGGGGCTGAATGGCCTTCTCCTGTTTTTATGTTCCTAAGTAAGGAGTAGCATGGGTCAGAAGTTCCTTGTGGGAGTAATCTATAACTACCCAAACAGTAATTCCACATTAGGGCATAGTATAAAGCAAGAAATACTGTGCACTTGCAAGAGAGATAGGACAATGATCATGGGTGATTTTAATATTCATAGAGACTGGATTAATCAAATTGGTATGGGTAGCCCTGAGTGAGAGTTCATTGAATGTATCAGAGATTGTTTCTTGGAGCAATATGTTGTGTAACCAACTAGGAAGCAGGCTTTTCAGCATTTGGTACCGTGTAATGAGGTGGGATTAATGAAAGATCTCATAGTGAAATATCCTTTATCTTCATACCTGTCCTTCACCCTTGATGGTCTACATTGCCCTTCATGGGTTTTACATGTAAATTAATCAATTGGAAAACAGGCATGATTTTCTGGTAGTGGTTAATAAATGAAAAAATGCCATGGGTGACTTTGTGAAAGGAGAAATATAGTTCTGTTGTGCATTCTTTTGGATATAAAGGATCCTCTAGGAAGGAGTGATCACAGCATTCTAGAATTTCAAATTCAGTTTGAGGGTGAAAAACTAGAGTCCTATCAAGTGTTCTGGAATCAAACAAAGGTAATTACACAAACAAGAGGACAGATTTGGCCCAAGTGGTCTGGGCAGAAAGATTAAAAGGTATGACAATTGATCAGCAGTGGCAAATGTTTAAGGAGATTTTCAATTCCTCCAACTTAAAATGTAATCCAGAGAGGAAGAAATATCATAAAAGTGGGAAAATCATCCATAATTAATCAAGGAAGTTAATGATAACATAAAGGCAAAAACTAAGGCATACCATAAAGCAAAAGCCAGTAGCAGGCTGGAAGATTGGGAAACTTTTACCAAACAAAAATGGCTTACTAAAAAAGTAATAAAAAGAGCAAAGGTAAATTATGAAATAAAACTCATGCAAATTATATAAAAGGACTGCAAAAGTTTTTGTAAGCCTACAAAAGTGAAGGAAGTAGCTACAGTGAATGTTTGTCCATTGAAGAAAGAGACCAGGGAATTAATAGTGGGGACTACAAAAGTGGTGGAGGCAGTAAATCAATATTTTGCCTCACTTTTCACAGCGAAGGGCATTAGTACCGTACCAAATGTAGCTGGTGATGCAGAATTTATAGCAAGGGATGAACTTAAAACAATCATTATCACTAGGGAAAATGTACTGAGTAAAATGTTGGGTTTGAAGACAGACATGTCCCCAGGGCCTGGTGGCCTATATCATAGGGTCTTAAAGGAAGTGGCAGTACACATAGTGAATCCACTGGCTATAATATTCCAAATTTTCCTGGATGCAGGAAAGGTTGCAGTGGATCAGAAAATGCTGATATAACACCCTTATTCAAAGGGGAGGGAGGGAAAAAGTAGGAAACTGTAGACCAGCTGGCTTAACATCTGTCATTTTGAAATTATTAGAATCCATTATTAAGGATGTAGTAATAAGACATTTGAAAAGGCAAAATGCATTGCATCAAAGTCAGAATGGTTTATTAAGGGTAAATTCTTTTGACTAATTTGTTAGTGTTCTTTGAAAATGTAACAAGCAAAGTCGATAATGGGGTCCTGTGGATACAGTGTATCTGGACATCCAAAGGGCATTTGATAAGGTGCTGCACAAAAGGTTAACGCACAAGGGCAAATCACACGGAGTTTGGGGTAATTTATTGACTTGGATAGAAGCTAACAACAGAAAGCAGAAAGCCAGGGTAAATGGGTCTTTTTCTGATGCCAAAATATAACTGGTAAGGTACCACATGTTTGAGTCCTTAAGCTCCAACTGCTTAGAATATATATTAATGACTTCATTACAGGGGCAGAAAGTATATAGCCAATTTTGCAGATAATACTAAAATAGGTGGAAAATTAACTTGCAATAAAGAAATAAGAAATTTAGAATTGGATATGGGTAGGTAGGTGAATGGCCAGAATTTGGCAGAAGGATTTTATTGTGGATAAGTGTAACTTTTTTTTATTTCTCTATTTTGTATGTAAGATTTGTACCTAGGTACTTTGTACCTAAGGTGGTGCCCTAAGGGGCAACATTGTAAACTTTTCACTGCACTCCTGTACTTCTGTACTTGAGTATACATGACATAAACCTAAACCTAAACCTAGATAAGATCAACCATGTCATGTTGAATGGTGGAACTGCTTGAGAGGCCGAATGCCTACGGCTGATTCTAGTACTTATGTTCTTATATTCTTAAATAATGAATATATATTGTAAATAGCTGAGATCCTAGCTCTGATCCATGCAGTGCCTTAGTATTTGCTGCCTCCCATTCAGAAAAAGATACATTTATTCCTGCTCTTTGTTTGTTGGCTGCCAACCAGATTTCTATCCATCTCAGTGAGATTTTACATCCAATCTCTTATGGGGGATTTTGTTGAAAGCCTTCTGAAAGTCCAAATAAACAACATCTACTGGCTTCCCCTCATCAACTGTACTCTACAGTAGATTTGTCATGCATGATTTAGGGGTGGCATGGTGGCTCAGCATGGTAGGTGCTGCTTACTCACAGCATCAGGGACCCGAATTCAGTTCCAGCCTCAGACAAACGTCTGTGGAGTTTGCACATTCTCCCTGTTTCCTTCCACATTTCAAAGATGTGCAAGTTAGCTTGATTCGACATCCTAAATTGTTCATGATGTGCAGGCTAGGTGGAATGGTTATGGGAAATGCAGGATTATAGGGTAGGAATATGGGTCTGGATGGTATGCTCTTTGGATGGTTGATGCAGACTTGATGGGCTGAATGGCCTGGTTCACAGTATATGGAGTCTGTTCTATGATTTCCCTTTCATAAGTTCATGATGGCTCTGTCTGATGCTGCCCCTGTTTTCTCTAAGTGCTCTGCTATTAAATCTTTTATAATGGACTCTAGCATTTTCCCCACTACTGATGTCAGGCTGACTGGCTTTCTCTCTACCTCTTTTTTTAAATAGAGGAGTTACATTAGCTACCCTCCAATCTATAAGAACTATTCCAGAGTCTATAGAATCTTGCAACACATCATATAACATCACATTTGAACACATGGAGGATGAAAGATCATGAAGCAAGGAATCTTTGTTCCAATGGCATCAGGTCATTACAGACATGAAGAGAAATTAAGGATGAGCAAGGAACTATTTATACTATGTACATGAAATGAGCATTTAGGTTACGCTGGGCTAAGGGATGCTTTGGTCTGTCTGCTCTCCCTTCCCATGGCCCCCTCTCCACCTATTTTTTTTCCCCAATGAGAGTCCATTTAACTGCTCCAGCTATCTTTCCTCATCTTCATCACCTGTTGGTGCAGGACTGAAAGAACTGCTCAGCTCCCTTGCTCAGTGTCCTCGATCACATGTTGTTGAAGGTCTCATCCCATTCAGATGCAGTCACAAGTCCTAACTTCCAGTGCAACCCAGAGGGGAAAAAAAAGTTAAAAAACAGTAATACTTGGAAATGAATGTATTGGTCATACTGGAGCACTGTTGTCAGGTATACAAGACAAATTGGACCAGTGTGCGTAATCTGTAAATTTTACCAGTTATTCTTTCTGGGAAGCAGCACTTACGCTTCAGGTTTGCCAATGATTTGCAATTCTCTTCACCCTAAACTTGAGCATACAACAGGAATATAAAAGATTAATTGTCGTGCTATTGCAGTTGAATGGTGATAATCTTCAACTCTTTTATGGTCCAATTTCACCATTCACCAGTCCTTTTATTGCCAGATCTCCTCTTCACTAGAAGATATTGTGAAAACAAAATAATGGATATGCATTTAGTCAACCATACTGTTTGACTATTCTAACTGTTTCTACACATATGTTTCTTAGTATTATTTGAAGAAAAGCCATAAACTAGATTTCCAATTATTTATTGACGTAAAAGACAGGTGAGTTGATTTGTTTAGCTCCAGTTACCAGAGATTGTAATTAGGATACTTATAATTTTGTACAGTTATG
The DNA here is from genome assembly GCF_021869965.1 of Rhincodon typus. NCBI lineage: Eukaryota > Metazoa > Chordata > Chondrichthyes > Orectolobiformes > Rhincodontidae > Rhincodon > Rhincodon typus. Next base: position 28,916,385 of record NC_063340.1, on the reverse strand, counting down.
AAATGGGCAAACAGAGAGGGAGAGAGACAATTCACAAAATTCAGTGGTCGAAGATAATACTCAGAATGTCATCAATTTTTGTTGGCAGACATGCAATTCCCATCTACAACCATAAGAACTGTGTCTTTCTGCTCACCACTAGCAAACACAGGAGTATACCAGTGAACGAGACAACAAGGTGCAGGACTGGATGAACACAGCAGGCCAAGCAGCATCATAGGAGCAGAGAGGCTGACGTTTCGGGCCTAGACCCTTCATCAGAAAAGGGGGAGGGGAAGGGGGTTTTGAAATAAATAGGGAGAGAGTGGGAGGCGGATAGAAGAGGGATAGAGGAGAGGATAGGTGGAGAGGAAACAAACAGGTCGAAGAGGCGGGGATGGAGCCAGTAAAGGTGAGTGTAGGTAGGGAGTTAGGAAGGGGATAGGTCAGTCCAGGGAGGACGGACAGGTCAAGGGGGCGGGATGAGGTTGGTCGGTAGGAGATGGAGGTGCGGCTTGAGGTGGGAGGAGGGGATAGGTGGGAGGAAGAACAGGTTAGGGAGGCAGGGACGAG
>NC_063340.1:28840192-28880833 GCF_021869965.1 Rhincodon typus | reverse complement strand
GGCCCGAAACGTCAGCCTCTCTGCTCCTATGATGCTGCTTGGCCTGCTGTGTTCATCCAGCCCTGCACCTTGTTGTCTCGGATTCTCCAGCATCTGCAGTTCCTACTATCTCTTTGTGTATTGGTGGTCATTTTTTAAAAAAAGGGGCAGGGGTAGGTGGCTTTAAGAGGTGTATTTTGTTCTTATTTTGAAGAGAAGTTTTAAGACAGAGATTCAGAGCTGTCCATTTGAATCCAATAAACTGCTTGTGAGGCTTTGGGTTTAAAAAAAAGTTGGAACAATAGAAACAGCCCGAATGGGTGAGGTCAAGCAGGCACACAGCCAGGATTTTTTTGTTTTAGTTTTTCAATAGCAGCAGAAGTTAGATGTGGAAACTGGCTTTCCTCTCTGTTACAGCTAAAAGCTGGGGGTTCTTTTCCAGCTATGAGAATTGCATATGAGACAATCTATTTTACTAAATTTGCCTTTGCCAGGGATGTGTTTACGGAATGTTAGTGTATTGGAACATTTACTGCTTCATGGTTAAATAATTTATTATTAAGTTTTCCAATAAAGCAATTCCAATTTCATCTTTCCTTTTTGTATTTTAACTATAGTGCATAAATAAAGTATGTTTTGCCTTAAGCCTGATATTTTGACCAATCAAAGTGCATCTGGAACATAACACCTGTCCCTTGCCTTTAAAATAAGAAAATGTTAGGGTCCAGTCTACCTTCTTAATATATTTTGAGGGGGTTTGGTCTGGTCCATAATAAGGTGTATTATGGGGAAGACATACAAATGAACTTGTCAATCAGAATCAATGTGCCAGAAACAACATCAATTGAAAATCCACAAATAACTGCCAAAGAAAGATGTGGACATACCCGGAGGACAGGACAGAAACTGGAGCATCTGAGGGACACAATACCTTAGTGCACAGTACCATGACATCATGAGAACCTCCGAACATTCAGTCATCTCCGGGAAAAAATAACGACAAGTTCCAAGTACATCTAAAACACCAGAGGTTAAAGCCAAGAAAACAGATACCAGAGGTGCACCAACAGCCATTGACTGGAAGATGTTATATATTTCACATAGGCAAAAGTTAAGGAAAAAGGAGACCTCTTACTGTGTACAGGGCAGATATATGATCCTCTTTACTATTCTGCAACTATACACTTCTCTGAACACGTCTTTCCACCTCTATAAATCCTCACTAGCACCATCCCCACTTGCTAGCTTATTTATACGTGCTACCTTGCTAATCACAGGCCTTTGTCTCTTCCTGCACATTCCCTATGTTTTTACTTAAAAGATGCTACTCTGACTTGTTGAGAAGTTCTGTTATTTTGTGTTTTTACTTCTGCTACAGATGATGCTAGGGTTGAGTATGTGATCCTAAAGAACAATCTTAAAGATGGCCATATTGGGTGCCAGCTGTGTGCAGGAACTGTTTAGAAAAAAAACCCTGAAAATGCTGGAAATAACTCATTAGGCTATGTCTGTGGAGAGAGAAAAACAGTTAACGTTTCAGGTTGAAAACTTTTCGTCAGGACTGGGGTGAACATTTATATCTTCTGCACTATTTGGGTTTAGTACAAAAGTTCTTTTGAGAAAAGTAATTGAAAATCTTTTTACATGGGCAATACTGAATAGCCACTACCTTGTATATGCAATTTAACTTGTTTCTTTTGTGGTTTACAATTTGCAACCTTGGCTAATTATTTCTAATTAAAGTGATTTTTGCAGGATGCATGCTTTTTGAACAAACTCAATTGCTAACTGGTTTTCAGTTCCACCACAAGCTGTACTATTAATGACTATGCTAGCATTATTGTTAATATGAGCAGTAAGACAGCACAAGTTCCACCTTCCAAAATTTAGAATAGAGAAAATATATGCCATTGCCGTTTTTTAATTACAAGTATTATGCTGGCACTGAGATGCATAGCATCATCTGTATCAGAAGTAAAAACACAAAATAACAGAACTTCTCAACAAGTCAGAGTAGCGTCTTTTAAGTAAAAACACAGGGAATGTGCAGGAAGAGATAAAGGCCTGTGATTAGCAAGGTAGCAGGTATAAATAAACTAGCAAGTGGGGATGGTGCTATACATTTCATTCATTTGAATCAATACGCAGTAAAACATTCCAGATGAAAACATGGCTAATGAGTGATGAATCTCATTTTGTATGACTTAGTTTACAAAGCAGATGTAGATAGGGATAAAACTCTGGTTCCTTTCGATTCCTTGAGTTCAATTTTCACCATGTAAAGAAACATCAAATTAAAACTTGAACTTGTTGGCATTTCAAGTTGTGACCTTTAAATAGATAAATCAATGTGACAATGGAGGACAATATTAAAAATATTTTTTAAACAGATTTATTTTGTTTTATATTAATTTAATAAAACAAAAGCATTTTTGAGATTGACATCTAATTTTACATTCTAGTTTACCTAAATGCCAATTCAAGTTAATACCGTATTGCAGTATTTACAATAATACTGTATTGAAATCTATAAATGAGGACAACTATACAGACTGGTATACAAAAGGAATGTTTCCACACAATTACAGACTGTTTTATAATACAAAAGAAATTGTTTTTCCAATACCATGTTGTACGCTTTCAATAAACCTTTGGCAAGGTGCATTATACAGTTGCGCATGTCAAGATGATCCTCTGGTCTGATGAAATGGACTGTGTGCTGTAACACTCTGCCGGTTATCAGTGAAAACCAAGGTGACCAACTAAAACAATATTAACTTACTCTGCTGCAAAAACAGATATTGCTAGAAAAACTCAGCAGGTCTGGCAGCATCTGTGGAGAGAAATCAGAGTTAACATTTTGAGTTGAATTCTGAACTTCAGTTCTGAGGAAGGGTCACTCGACCCGAAACCCGCCTCTGATTTCTCTCCACAGATGCTGCTAGACCTGCTGAGCTTTTTCAGCAATTTCTGTTTTTGTTTCAGATTTACAGCAACCACAGTTATTTCAGTTTTTATTAATTCACACTGGCCAGGCTAATACTTCAAATTGTTACCAATGATTATTCAGACACTGAATAACGGCGGGTAAGTTCAGAAGCAAAACAATTACCTTCAAATGTATACATTTCATTTAACAAAGCTCTAGAGCAATAAAACTATATATTTTATATATATAGATATATACACACACACACACACACACACACACACACACACACACACACACAGAGTAGCACTCAGATCAACTGATCAGATCCCATTGCTAAACAACATCTGAAAATCTGAATTTTATATTTGAATTAATTGTCTTTTCCTTTAACAGCTGTCAGTATATAAATAACCGAACGTCTAATCTTCAGTGTTGACTTTACACAAAAAAGTTGTGCCCTAAGCTTTAACTGCCGAGTGTTTTTAAGATTCTCTTTAAACATTTGCAACAGTATAGCTCTAACCGCATAATTGAGGACACAGTACAAACATGATCTTTCTTTCCATTATAGGGAAAATAAAACTTGGGGAAGCATCTCTTAATTGGAATTTATTTAAAAGCAATGCCTTCTTCAACAGATGCTTCTTAAAGGCCAAAACCTGGTCATAATACATCGCTTGTTTTGCTAGAGTTTGTTCTCAAAATCCTCACTGAGAGTTGTATGAGAGAGAGTATCCCACAGATACACACGAAGAATTATTTGCAAACATTATATATTTATTACTCCCTGCTCCAAAAACAAATATGACTTCAAATATTGTTCATGGAGTTGTGCCAAAAATGGTGGCAAATGTTTGCATAATTTATTGAAATAAATAAAAACTATTTGGATCTTTGGATGTATTTTTCATTTTACCTATGTCCAATGTTGTAAAGAATTTGTGTTTATGGACTGGGACCAGAAAGGATTTGTGGTAAATGGGATACAATCTCAAGTATATAGATAATGATAAAAGTACAGTTCAAGCTATCTCATACAACATATTTCGCCAGCGTGCTCCAGCAATTCTGATCTACAAAGTCACTAACAGAATGTACAGATCTTCATAACAGTCAATCAGATCACACTACCTGCTCCATATACAACTGTCTGACATCAGATTATCACAGTTGTTTTACATGAAAAGAGCAATTTTTCTGTGCTACAATTTTGTCCCATAGGGATTTTGTAGAGTATACTGGACATGGCTATTGCCATGTTAGTTTGTGTTCATTTAAAAAACTAAAAAAAAAGCTGGACACTTATAAACATGCTTTTTTAAAAAAAATTTACAAGGCATCCTTTTGGTTTGATTACTAGCAAGGACCAAATGAAAGCAAATTACAGCTTCTAAATTACCCTTACTTCAATACATGGTGGATGTTACAGAATTATGTACTTTTTACAGCAATTCTTTCTTTTACACTTTTAGCCTGGGCCAGCATATTAAAATCTACTTTTACTCGGCTAAGCACTACTGTGGGTTGCATACGTTGGAGTTGCTTCTCAGCAAGCTCAACACAATCTGAGTGTGAATTGTCCATTATTATTTTTATGTTCTTAAGTATGTGGAGAGACAACGGAGTTTCAAAATTGGTAGTTCCCAAACATAATCTATCTGCATTTGACTGTCTGATGTGGTCAACAGGAACCCTTGAATTTCTGTCATCTTTCACAGGATAGCTTGCTGATGAATTACTCTCATCGTTTAAAATTACACTCGAGACTAAACCACGATCTATTTTTTCAGTGTTAATAGTACAACTGTTAGACAAACCTTTACTGGATACAACATTTTTCTTTTGTTTGAGAGCAGATTCTTCAAGGAATTTTAAGAATGAAAATTCAAATCCCATGGGTTTGAATGTACTAAAGTCAAAAGGTTTGTGGTGGTGAGCCTTGTGACTACATGGGATGTGCTCTGAAGGTGACGCATCTTTCTCATTGAGAATTTGGATTGTATCTTCCAACAGATTCTCAGAATTTTCCATTATTACATTCTTTTTCTTTTTACTGTCAATGTGCTCTTCTGTGTCTGAAAGAATCAGGTGACTGCTTGGTCGTTTTTTACAAGACTGATGGTTATTTACATCAGTCACTTTACTCTCAGCAATCATCTCTACAGTTTCCTCCAGTTCAGTTTTAATGCAAGCAGTGGTATTCGTAATCAGTTTAGTATTAAACAATTGTGAAAATTCATCAGCTGTCTTAAAAGAGTTATCATTCTCCAGTTTCTTATTTAAAATTTCAGTTTCACTTAGCTTAGCTTGCTGTTGAATCATCACTCCATTGACAGCATTTTCCACCAGTCCTCCTTCATGGTTAGTCACATATTTAGTTGATTCTTTGCCCTGGATGCTAGCATACTTCCTGCAAGTTACCAGATGTTTGTGGTATTGACTAACAAACGTCTTAGAAATTTTGTGATGAATCCTGTAATGCTTTACTAGACTGCGTTCACTGGTGACAACAGATGAACAATTCTGAAACATACATGGATATTGTTCTCTTAGAGACTTGTTGTTGCATATAGCCAAAGCTTGGGCCTTACTCTTAAAAGTATATTTAGGAACTTTTCTAGAGCTGCAAGACTTATTACAATCAACTTCTCCGCTTTTCATACTTTTGCTATCTGTAGTAAAACATTCCCTTGAAATGGGTTTAGAGTTACCATGATTCGTGATGTCTTCATTTTCTTCAGGGCCAAAGTAACTCTTTTCATCAGAGAGATCATCCTGATTGGCTGTTCTTGGAATGTTTTCTTGGTCTGTTATGATTCTTCTTGGTCTCATTAAATGAGACCGATGAAGCTCTCTGTGCTTTGTAAAGATGTGTCTTAAAAGATTAGATCTAGTGGCATAAGTCCGATCACAACCTTCACAGTCACATTTAAAACAGGTCATGTCCATTTCACTTTGCTGACTTTCCACATCTACGCCATGAGCTACCATAAGGTGTTTAATAAAACTCCAGAAAACAGTGAAAGAAGAAACACAATCAGCTTGGTCACACCGAAATAACTTTCCTTCACTGACAGAGGATACTATTTTTCCCATTTCATCTAAAGTGAGATTGTGAAGTTCCGTATAGTGTTTAATTAGATCCGTGATTCCTTGGAAAATTCTACAACAATCCTCAAGCTGACACTGAAATTCTTTCACATGGACAGCAGCATTTTTGGTGATTTCTTGTTTGATCTGCATGTGAAGATGCTGTTGGTCAGATTGGTGCACAGCTTGATAGTGTAGTATTAAATTTTGCTGAATGGTGAAAGCTGCAGAGCAATCTTTGTGGACACACTTGTAAGGTTTGTGAAATCGATTAACGTCACATTCTGTTCTTGCTTTAGTAATTGATTTCTTACACTTCCTTTCTCCTGGCATCTTTGTAAACTTCACTGTACTTACAGCTTTTTTAGCTTGCTTCAAACCTCCCGCACACTTTCTTCTTTGTACTGACATACCTGGTGGATGCAGCAAGACACCTTTTGATCTTTCATAATCTAGGAAGGGATCTTTTGTTCTTACTTCACATACTGAGACTTCTTGTGATTCTACAGGTGGCAAGATGCCCTGTAGCCCTGCTGGTACTGGAGAGGCACCCTGTAGCCCTGCTGGCAATAATGAATTATCTGCTAAATCAGATGCTAGTTGAGAGATACCTTGTGGCTCTAATGGTATAATTGGAACATCCTGTAGCCCTGCTGATAGCAATGAGATATTTGCTGGTCCTGATACTAGTGGTGTAATACCCTGTACCTCTGGAAGCAAGACAGTTTGTGGTATTGTCGGTAATGGTGAAACACATTCCTCCACTGTTGGCAGTAAAGATACATCCTGCAGCCCCTCTGATACTGGCGAGACATTTTGGGGATCCACTGATTGCAGCAAGACATCCTGTGGCCATGCCAGAAGTGGTGCGACAGCCTGCAGCCCTGCTGATTGTACAAGACTACAGTTTGATTCAACTGCCATCACAGAGGCACCCTGAGGATCTGCCAGTAACAGTGGAGCATCCTGAGGCCCTGCTGCTGGCACCAAGACATCCTGCTGCACTACTGACTGAGTCAAATCATTTTGAAGTTGCGCTGGTAATGCTGAGCAATCCTGAAGATCTGCTAATAGCATTGAGCTATTCTGTGACATTTCATGATTATAAAGAACAGTCTTTGCATTCTGAGTATTACGTGAATGGAGATTAATTTCAGAATTAATCTCATTAGGTCCTGCAGTTACTGGTTCTAATTTATGCATTTCACTGGATTCACTTTCCTGCAATCCATCACTTCTGGGTTGAGAAATGATTTCCTGTAATGGTGATACAGTATCTGTTGCTTTATAAGGGCCATCTGATTTCCTACAGTACGCTCTTTTAATTCTCAGTTTTACTAGCTGCTCCCGTGTTACCTGATGCATCGACTGGTAGTGGGCTCGGAGATTAGAATTTCTTGTAAATGTTTTCTGGCAGTTAGGAACGTGGCATCGAAATGGAGCAAATCTGGTCTGATACATTTTCATTTCCATTATCTGTTCTTTGGAATACTGATGTACTTTGACATAATGGTTGGTCAAAGCATCTTTAGTCATTGCACTATAGATACACCCACCTTCCTGGCAGATAAATGGCTTAATGAGATTCACTTTCAGCTCTTTGCCATTTTCAGCAGCCTGCAGTGATATATTTGTTTGTGTGTCTGTCAAATACTTACTGATTGTGTTTGAAGTATTGATACAATTACTCATTGATGTGTGTGTCATGATGTTCATGGAAGATCTCGGTGTCCCTGAACCTGAGGTAGGGCAAGATGCACCATTCTTGTAAAGTTTATCATATTCCAAATTTAAATTTTGCAAGCCCAACAGAAGTTCAGCAATGCATACATCTGATGTCTTAGAGTCTTCAGGATGAGATGAGTTATGATTGCTATTAACATTTGGGAGGGTGCCATTAGTGAAAAATATTGATGGCTCACAGCTGTTTCCCAGATTCTGAGGGTGAATCTCATTGTCAGCAAAAGTTGCTCCTGAACAAAAACTGGATTCAAGGGCCTGCTGCAAGGGCTCACAAGATGAATAGGAACCTGAGCCTTTAGCTGCATCTAACATTGCTGGGGCTTCAGTGCCGAGTGCTAAGTCTTCACCAGCAACAAATGATCCTGGGCTACAGACAGTTGTTAGTGCCTGGGACATACTGATGTTGGCTGAGCTGTCCTCCATGGTCCTCATTTCAAAACTGGGTTGAAAGGTTTGTTGAACTACTGCAGTCTCAAATGTTCCAGGAAGACCAGTGACCTGGGGAGTCTTGCTTGGCCCAAATACAGAACTGTAGCTGTTCTGCTGTGTTTGTTGAAAAAGTTCATGGGTGGCAAATGGAGCTGTGTGGTCCCCCATTTCCAATGATTGAAGAAATGTTTCCCCTGACAAGAATGTATCTGTGACACAGGGAGGTTCAGGTTCCCCAGGGACAAACGCATCTGATGAAATAATCTTTTCTGTTTTGTATAAAGTCTGTCCACTCTTCTGCTCCACAACTGAAGAACTTTCTTTTCTGTCATAAGGTTTACATATGGCTCGTCGTGACAAATGACCACCAAGAGATTTGGGATTGGTAAATTCCCTGTAGCATCTACTACAAATAAATTTGTCACCCTTGATGATAGCAGGCCATTTTGCACGCTTATTGTGTGTGTGTTTTTTCTTCCTGGAATGGGATACATGATCATTTTCTACCATTAAAACACTGGGAACTGGTTGATATATAGCACATACTGTGTTCAAGGTGTTTTCAGGTGTTATATTTAAGTGTTCCTCAGTTGAAAAACACAATGAGCTTGGAGGGGTTTCCTGATTTTGACATTTCGAGGCATTTCTAATTTGTTGGATTTTTGATAGGTTCTGTTGTTTCTTCAGTGTTTCATAGTACTCAGGGTGCGTAGCCTTGATATGTTTACTGACACTGCGTGATGAAGCATAGCTTCGATTACAGCCATCAACTTTACAGCTGAACATGTGAACTTGTTTTGCTAATTCACCAGGTTCCGTTTCTTCAGGTAGTGGTGAAATAAGAGTGTCCCCCTCTTTAAATACTGTTTTTGACAAAACACATTGAGTTTGATCCATGCTGATCTCTTCATTTTTCACAGTTAGACTAATGTGTGTGTCTTTTGGAAGGTGGCACTGTTCTCTGCTGGATGGCGAAGCATTTAGTTTTTCTGATATGGAAGATTTGGATTCAACAACTTCACTTGCAACACAATCAATAGCAAAACCGTTCTGGTAGGCATCAGGCTGACTGCATGGCTCATCTTCCATCTTTATCTGTAATAGCTGGTCTATCTGATCGGTTCTATTTGGGGCGAGCTGGTTTGGTTCAAAAGGTGAACCATTTTCAGCTTCAATTTTCACACAAGCTTGTGAGACGTGACCAACTTCATGCTTCTGCAATTCACTTTGGGAGTAGTAAATGTTTCCACAGTTTGAGAATTTGCAAGTATATGAGGAATTATGGTAATGCTGTGCTTCATGATCATATAACAAATAAGACTCAGTAAAAACTCTTCCACAATTCTGAAACATGCATTTAGCTTTGAACAGTGCATGCACTTTCCTGTGTCCTACCAATTCAGAATATGTACCAAAGCTTGCATTACATTCCAGCTGTATACAGACATAAGGTTTAGGGCCACAATGAATTTGCAAATGTTCATTAAGGTGAGAAACACTGACAAAACGTCTCCTACAATACTGACATACAACTTTATTACTCTGCATTTTAAGAAACTGTTTTGCTTCATCATCATCACCGTGACCTTTCACATGTGCAATTAAATTTTTAAAATATTTAAAAGCTTTTGTACAGGTAGTTACAGGACAGTTATAATCTTCAGTGCAGTCCACTTTTTGTGTAGTCATGATTTCAGGTTTGTATGATTTGTCCTTGCCTTCATCATCAGAGCCATCACTATCACTGAAGACCACAAAATCCTCACTATATATGCTGTTCCTTTTTATTGGACGATGTTCCTGCTTGTCTATCTCAGGTATCTTTTTACTTGCGACACTAGTATCAGTCAAGTTCTTAGCAGGTCTTCCGACTCTCCTTTTTGGTTTAATAGAAGCCAGTCGTTCTTTACAAGATTGCTTAATATGAAATGTAACATGTGGAACAAAAATCTCCTTTTTCTTAAAACTTTTGGCACATATGGGGCAATAATAGTTTCCCTCTTTCACATGTGTTTGAGCATGACGGATAATTCGATGCCCCAGAAACTCTCTGTCACATAATACGCAATATTGCATGTAGGCCTGCCAATTTTTAAATCTGGCAGACACCACACCTTTCTCAATTTTATCTTTTTCCTTAATTTTGATTTCTTCAGATGAAGTATTTTGAATTTTTATCACATCGCTGTAAAATTTAGGAAGTCCATTCAGTGAATGCTCTTTTGGAGCAACTTCAAGATGGCTGTCATTGTTTTCAAAGAGGTCACTATCATTAAGTTCATCTATGGAAGACACAATGGATGCTTCCTCGCCCATCAATGCAAGACAATGGCGTTTCAGGGTTTTCCAATCCCAAAATTCAGGATCAAATGGCCAATGTGTTTTTAAAACCAGTAAGAGTTCGCATCTCAATGAGTTAGGAATTGGACCGTTTTCATCATCATATTTCTGATCTGGCTGGTTGTATAAAGTCTCAACTGCATAATAAGCTTCCACTGTGGGTTCTAACAGGAATTCGGTAAGCTGGCATGCACGTCTGACCTCTAAATAATCAGGTAACAAGCATGAAACTGTCTTGCAAATTGATGTTTTCACTGTGGGACTTTCATTTGATTCCATGCGTAGTGCTCTCACACAGAGCTCAATACAAGCTGATAGTCCAGCTTCTCCTGCCTGTGAAGAAAAACAGAGTCTTATATAAAAGTTACTGCTCAGATTTGATAAAACATTAAGTAATGCTATTTATAAGTAATGCTATGTACACTTGTGGATGAAAATAAATTAAGATTTTAACACTGTTTATATTAACTCACTCTAGATTGTAGCTATCAACTGCTTAAAATAGTCAAAACCTTCAGTTCAAAACACAATCCATCTGATATAATCGACACTTCAGTGAATCACAGAATCCTTACAGTGTGGAAACAGGCCCTTTGGCCCAACAAGTCCACACTGGCCCTCACAGCATCCCACCCAGACCCATCCCCCGATAACCCACCCAATCTGCACACACCTGAACACTATGGGCAATTTAGCATGGCAAATCCACCTAGCCTGCACATCTTTGGACTGCGGGAGGAAACCGGAGCACCCGAAGGAAACCCATGCAGACATAGGGAGAATGTGCAAACTCCACACAGACAGTCACCCGAGGATGGAATCGAACCCTGGTCCCTGGCGCTGTGATGCTGCAGTGCTAACCACTGAGCCACCGTGCCGCCCTGTATGTGTATTATATATACAAACACATATATAATACATCTTTAAAATATGCAATCAATAGCAAAGATCTGACATTCTTGCTGTTGGCACTACTCAGTAATAAAAAATTTGACCTCCTTTGTGTCTGTAGTAACAGAGTCCTATTTAATTTTGGGTCTGAGATGCAAATGCTGTATATTTGCTAGAGAATGAGTTCAGTTAGTTGTGGGTGTGCATTAGCACAGCTTATACGATATATTAAAGATGATGGAGGTCATTCAGCTAAGTATCATCTTTGATACAGTTATCCAGTTGGATCTTCTATCCCCATAAATTCTGCAAAATTCTCCTTTTCTAAGAATTTACCAGAATCATATTTTGCAGCATGTACATTTAATTATTAGTAGATAACTGCCCACTTGGCTGAGAAACACCTGTGTCAGTCACAACCATTAACCTGAAAATTACTGGGACTCAATGACAGGAACAAGGTTCAGGACTCATGAAAACTTTATAACAGCTGACAAGAACATCTGGTTAATCAGCAGTTTGTAGATGGACAGGAAGTTAATGTTGAAGGTTTTAGATCGGATGTCAATCAAAAGGGGGGCTTTGTACTGGATTTGGGTGTTGTTGGAGATGCAGTCATTTGGGCAAATAAGCAATATTCCATCAAAGTCCTGATTTGTGTCCAGTAGATTGTTGATAGGCTTTGTGGAGTCAGCAAGGAGTTACTTACCACAGGATTCTCAGCTTCTAACCTACTCCTATAATATGGTATTTATATGGCTAGTTCAGTTCAGTTTCTGTCTTTGGTGTTAGAATCAACCATTGACAGTTAGTGATTCATCAATGGTAATGCCACTGAATGTCAAGGCTGATGGTTAAATTCTCTCTTGTTAGAGATGGAAAAACTGTCACCTATGTCACACCAATGTTGTCCAGATCTTAGTGGATTTGTGGACTGCTTCAGTCTCTGAGGACCGAGAATGGTACTGAACACTGCAACAAACATTCCCACTTAGAATCACAGAATCCCTACAGTGTGGGAACAGGCCATTCGGCCCAACAAGTCCACACCACCCCTAGGGGTGGCACGGTGGCTCAGTGGTTAGCACTGCAGCCTCACAGCGCCAGGGACCTGGGTTCGATTCCAGCCTCGGGCGACTGTCTGTGTGGAGTTTGCACATTGCTCCCAGTTTCCTCCCACAGTCCAAAGATGTGCAGGCTAGGTGGATTGGCCATGCTAAATTGCCCGTAGTGTTCAGGGGTATGTGGGTTATATGGGGATGGGTCTGGGTGGGATGGTCCAAGGGTCGGTGTGGAATTGTTGGGCCGAAGGGATTCTATTGTCTCTGAAGAGCATCCCACCCAGACTCACTCCCCTAACTCTACATTTCCCTTGTCTAACCCACCTAACCTAAACATCCTTGGGCACTGTGGGCAATTTAGCCTAGCCAATCCACGCAGCCTGCACATCTTTGGACTGCGGGAGGAAACCGGAGCACCCGGAGGAAACCCACGCAGACACGGGGAGAATGTGCAAACTCCACACAGACAGTCACCGGAGGCTGGAATCGAACCCAGGTCCCTGGCACTGTGAGGCAGCAGTGCTAACCACGGAGCCACTGAGCCACTGTGCCGCCCACTTCTGACCTTATGATGGAAAGAAGGTTATTGATGAAGCAGCTGACTATGATTGAGCCTAGCATACTCTCCTAAGAAACTAAGGGCTCTTGTGACACAATAGTAATGTCCCTACATCAGGGCCAAGTTCCACCTGCTCCAGAGGTGTAATAACATTTCTGAACAGGGTGATAAGAAAATATCTACCTTGAGGAAATAATTGGGGCTCTGTATCATGACAATAGTGTACCTACATCTGGGCAAGAAGTCCTGAGTTTAAACCTCACCTGCTCCTGAGGTGTGTCACAATACATCTGAATAGGCTAATTAAAAATGTATACCCTGAGTAACTGGGTTCTTGTGGCACAATGGTGGTGTATCTATCTCTGAGCCAGACAGCCTTCGTTCAATTTACACCTGCTTCAGCGGCAAGTAATACAGCGGTTTTGCTATAATGCATATTCTGGCGATGTGAATTGGCTATAACGCGATTGACGAATAGGGGAATGCTATTTCTAAAACGGAAACTTGTTTTGGCTATAACGCGATTCCATCGAGTAGGCATCTTGCTGTCAGAAGCCCTTTGCTAATGATACCTACAGTGTATTTGTACAATGTTGTGATTCTGAGAGTCCCAGAGAAACTCTCTCTGTCAGCCTTCATTAAAACTGAAAAGTAAGAAGCCAGCAGGTGCATTATCAGGAAAAGAAGGGTGTAGAGGAGAGTGAAAGACAGTATATCCACCTTTGAAAGGAAACACTTTGAGGCACAGGACTCAGATACGAAAGGAAGCTCCAGCAGCCTACTTAAGTAATTAGTCAGATCATGGTTGATTTATGTTTCAACTTGAATTACACCTTTGGTCCATATTCCTTGATACCCTTGTGGTGTGGTGATAAGATTGCTGAAGGAGTCTGAGTTGCTATGGCAACATACACATATGTATATGTCGCAGTGTGAAACTATGGATAGAGGTGATAGAGTCTCCAATGTTCTTTTAGTCACATTGTGAATGAGGTGCAAAGCCGCTATCACAGTTTAACCAAGCTGCCTGAACAGCTGTTGACAGTGGTGCTATCCTTTGTGTTATGCTTTTTCGGTGGTCTGCCCCTAACCCTGCTTTTCCTATAGGCCCAGTTATTTATATAGCACAATTTTCTATAACATGATACTGCGCTGGAATGCATTATACCAGAACCCAATATATGTCTGAACAGGCTATTTGAAAATATCTAGCCTGAGGAACTCCTGTAGATATGTCCTGTTACTATGATTATTGGCCTGCCATCTTCCTTTGAACTACACATGACTCCAACATTTATTCTAAGTTTTTGCTAAAGTCTCCACATACCATGGTTAAAGATTTATTACCAACAAGTACCAGCATGCTACAACTTTCAGGGTGCTAGTTCTTTCAAGTGTACCATGCATTACTCCAGTGTGTGTCTTTCTATACAGTCAGATTTCTTTTTCACTCAAGAACAATATTATGTATTTGCTTCTTGGGGTGGCACATTGGTTGACACTGCTGCCTCACAGTATCAAGGTTTGATTCCAGACTTGGGTGACTGTGGAGTTTATACGTTCCTCCCATGTCTGCATTGGTCTCCTCCGAACACCCTGGTTTCCTCCTACAGTTCAAAGAGGCTAGGTAGATTTGCCATGCGAAATTGCCCTATAGTATCCATGGATGTGCAGGCAACGTGGATTAGCCATGGTAAATGCAGAGTTATGGGGATGGGGTGGGGCCTGGGTCTGATTGGGATGCTTTTCATAGGGTTGTTGTAGACTCAGTATGCCGAATGGTCTCTATCTGCAATGTCAGATTCTATGATTCTATTCAGGAAACTATCTTCTCAAAAAACATATAAATTTTAAAGAACAGTTGAAGAGTATGGTTGATTTTGCTGAGCACAAGAAAAATTTAATATTGGATATACATTAATAGAAAACCCTTCATTCAGCAAAATTCTTTCAGATACACATGGAATATGGAAAAAAAAGTCGTGACAATCATCCAATAATTCAGGTTACTACTATTACTTTGAATTAAATTCTTTTCTTTCATGCGATGCATATAGGCAAATCTACAAAATTGACATCACAAGATAAGGGGAAAACACCACACACTGGGAACCTTGTCTGGATAGGAGTTGAAAATGCCTCCCTCTTGCCATTAGACATAGATTCCTGAATAACGTTATTACTAGATTGCTGAAAGAAACAAAGATAGAAATAAAAAAGTTGTTGTCTCAATCTTTTAATTTTCACTGATTGAAGGAGTAGTGCCAGAGGACTGGAGTGTTGCCAATGTTATACTGGTATTCAGGAAAAGGAAGCAGAGTGAACCAGGACACTGTAGGCCCATCAGTCCATTGATGGTAGTAAGTTATCAGAAACATTTCAGGAAAAGACACAAATTAGTCTAATATTACTAAAATTAGTTCATTAGAAGGTAAATCACGTCTGGCTGACTTAAATGTATTCCTTAATGAGATAATACATGGTTAAAAAAGATAGATTTGAACATATGGACTTTTAGAAGTAATTCTGTAAAGCCATAAAGCATATTAACTAAGAATAAATGCAGCAGTACCCAAAATTGGCTGAGTGGTCGAGGAGGCAGAGTGGTAGTAGAAGACCGTGTGACCGGAGGCTGGTGTCCAATGATGTACCACAGGGATGAGTGCTGGGTGCCTTCCCATTTGTGATACAAGTAAGTTTGTGGATAACATGAGGATTGGCCAGGTGGTTAGCAGTGAGGAAGAAGGTCTTACAAGATGATAGAGACGATTAGTCAGATCAGTGGCGATGAAACTTAACCTGATGTGTGATGTGACGCACTTTGGAAGTAGTAAAAAGAATCATAAGGTTTTCTTGATTTTACAATTAGAGGCACTGAATATTAAAATCATGGTAATGAGCCAGAATATAAATTGGACAATTCTAAACAACATATTTCAGTACAGGTGCAAAGATTTTGTAAAGGCTACAAAGGAGATTTAACTTCCATTACAAGCAGAGTTGGAAAAATTAGAACTCTGTTCCTCAGAACAGATTATGCAAAACTATCCCTGTTGCCATGAGTCAATAACTAGAGATTTAGATTTAAAATCACTAGCAAAAGATCTAAAGGGAAGATGAAGAAAAAAATGTTCTGAAGAAAGGTCATTGGATTGGAACCCTTAACTCTGCCTTAGCTCTGATGTTGCCAGACCTGTTGAGTTTCACCAGCAATTTCGATTTCTGTTGCAGATTTCCTGCATCTGCAGTTCTTTTTGTTTTTTGAGGGAAAATGCCGAGTATGTTCAAGATCTGGGACAGTTTACCTGAAGAAGAAGTGGGAGGCTGATTCCACAAATTTTTTTTTTAAAAAGGATATAATTCCACAAATTACTCAGCATTCTGTTCAAGAATGTTCGAGCAGAGATGAGGTCTAAGCACAAGTACATTTCAAAAAGGTGCTAACTGGTCTCTTTCTTTGTTGCAAGTTTCTATAAATATAGAATTGCTAAGAATTTGCAGGACAGAAATAGAGATGTTTCTACACCGTACAGGACACCTTCTACTTTATCCACTTCATTTTATCCCATCAACTTTCTCCCTTTAAAGCTCCATTTCATTTCACATTAAAGTGTGATTACCAATACATTTGACCCATTAGTTGAATAATCAGCTGCATGAAAAATTTTCCTTCCTTCTTAAGTATCAAGTTCCAAGAACTAAGATCTGGTTGTCACTGACCATCCAAATAATGCCAAACTTCCTTACGGAAGCAGATGACTGATCAGCAGATTAATGGGGATGTCATTAAGTTATGAAAAAGGATTTGGTTTGGTTGGAATATGCACTCTAAAATAAGGCTGACTTTATGAAAGCTTCCTCCAAGAATTCAGCAGAATTTTTATTATGCTCACCTTTGTCATAAAAAGTGATAAAACAAAATTTTCACTTCACATATTTCAGAATTAACTTGAAGTTTTTTTTATTTTATGGTACAATTATGAAGAATTCACAAATGTAGTGAATTGCTCAAAAATTAAACTAGCATGTATAGATATTAAATATATCAATATCATCTTATTCCCATTACTGGAATTTGAACACAATCTAGAGTGTCACACCAATTTAATATTGAGAGAGATGTTAAGCCATAAAAAAAATTGTGACACAGAGGATGTGTGTCTTGGCTCATACCCCTAACATACAAACCAACACCACCAAAAGGGGCAGCACGGTGGCTCAGTGGTTAGCACTGCTGCCTCACAGCACCAGGAACCCGGGTTCGATTCCACCCTTGAGCGACTATCTGTGTGGAGTTTGCACGTTTTCCCCGTGTCTGCGTGGGTTTCCTCCGGGTGCTCTGGTTTACTCCCACAGTCAAAAGAAGTGCAGGCTGGGTGGATTGGCCATGCTAAATTGCTCATAGTGTTCAGGGATGTGTAGTTTAGGTGGGTTACAGGGGCTGGATCTGGGCGAGATGCTCTGAGGGTCGGTGCAGACTTGTTGGGCCGAAAGGCCTGTTTTCAAACTGTTGGGATTCTATCAAAAAAAAAGAAAGCTATTTAATCTTTTACCTCACTGCTGTTTGGGGGGTGGGGTGGACACTTGTGTGTGAAAACTGGCTACTGTTTCTGTTTCTCAAAAGACCACATTTCTAATATAATTAATTCATTGTCATGAATATGTCCTAAGGATATGAATGATGCTATCCAAAATCACATTTATTTTTGCTATATGTGTTCAGTGTATAAAGTTTGAAAAATTAATAAATTTTTAAAATATACTGAATGTTTATTCGCCTTCAAAGCCCTTCTGATGTGGGCACAGTGGCCGAGTAGTAATGTCACTAGTCTAATAATTCAGTGGCCCAAGACAACGTACTACGGCAGCTGATGTAAGCTAAATTCAATTAATAATATTTGGAATTGAAAGTTACACTTTGTAATAGTGACCATGAAACTGTTATTGTAAAATCCCATTTGGTTCACTAATGTCTTTTAAGAAATAAAACCTGCCATCCTTACCTGGTATGGCCTATACGTGGATCAGTAATGTGGTTGACTCTGAAATGGCCTAGCAAGCCATATAGTTCAATGGCAATTGGGGATGGACAATAAATGTTGGCCTTGTCAGCGACACTCACTTCCCAAGAAAGTATAAAGAAAATACATTTAGCTGGTCTAGTTAGGAATAACAAGAGAAAGCAAAATTTGTTTCCAAGGCAACAGGAAATGCAGCTGACAAAGCAACCAATTACAAAGCAGTATAATGAAAACAGGAAATTCTAAAAATACATAGCAGATCCAAAAACATCTGAAGATCAAAAAGGTTTTTTTGAGTGACAGCGAGAGTGAGACAGCAAGTGAGAGAGCGAGCGTGCGTGAGAGTTATCCTTGAAAGTGGAGTCCCAGGTAGACAGGATAGTGAAGAAGGCTTTTGGTATGCTTGCCTTTATTGGTCAGTGCATTGATATAGGAGTTGGGAAGTCATGTTGTGGCTGTACAGGATATTGATTAGGCCACTTTTGGAATTCGATGTGCAATTCTGGTCTCCCTGTTGTAGGAAGAATGTTGTGAAACTTGAAAAGGTTCAGAAAAGATTTACAAGGATGTTGCCAGTTTTGGAGGGTTTCTGCCATATGGAGAGGCTGAATAGGCTGGGGCTATTTTCTCTGGAGCATTGGAGGCTGAGGGGTGACCTTATAGAGGTTTATAAAATCATGAGGGGCATGGATAGAGTAAATACACAAGGTCTTTTGCCTGTGGTGGGAGAATCCAAAACTAGAGTAAATAGGTTTAAGGTGAGAAGAGAAAGATTTAAGAGGGACCTAAGGAGCAACATTTTTCATGTAGAGGGTGGTGCATGTATGGAATAAGCTGCCAGAGGAAGTGGTGGAGGCTGGAAAAAAAATGGGGCGGCACAGTGGCTCAGTGGTTAGCACTGCTGCCTCACAGCACCAGGGATTCAGGTTCAATTCCAGCCTTGGGCATCTGCCTGTGTGCAGTTTGCATGTTCTCCCCGTGTCTGTGTGGGTTTCCTCTGGGTGCTCCGGTTTCCTCACACGGTCCGAAGATGCGCAGGTTAGGTGGATTGGCCATGCTAAATCACCTGTTGTTCCAGTGACGTGTAAATTAGGTGGATTAGCCATGAGAAACGCGGGGTTACAGGATAGGGTAGGTGGGTGACTCTGGGTGGGATGCTCTTTGGAGAGTCGGCATGGACTTATTGGGCCTGTCTCCACACTGTTGGGATCCTATGATTCTATGAGAGTGAGAGTGTGTGTGTGCACTCTTCAAATGGTTCTGACAAATAATCTTTCTCCCATCTATTCTACTTGTAACACGTACTATTTTTACTTCAGACTTCCAACACGCAGTTTCCTTCTTTTTGTTTAATGCCGAGGTATTTCCTTGGTCAAAGTGTCAATAACGATAGGTTACCATTTTCTAATCCAAAACTGGTAAATTTGTAATTTGAACATTCAAAATCACAGCAACTGCTGCAATGGCTGTCTTGTGGTAATAGCAGCTATTACTAGTTAACCGTCTCTAAGGATGAAAAAAAAATGAACAGAAAATGATTTAAGGCGGATTATTAACTGCAATAAAGTCAAGTAGAATGTTACAAAACTATTTCCTTAATGTTACATCCATTTGATGAATGTCTTGGAGGCAAAATCAATTTTGTTATCCACCTTTTAATATTGCCTCAGTAGTGCCCTAGCCTGAGTCAAAGACTATGAATTCAAACCTACATAATCAGGATTTCTGATCATGATCGAAGCTAATACTTCAGTGTAGTACTCAGAGATCTGCACTGTCAAACTGCCAATTTTTGTAAGGTACCAAAAATGTCAGCCTATTTACCCTCTAGGTGTTTTTAAGATTCATTTGGGCCTTTTGAAGAGTGGCAGTGAATTTTTCTAGACTTGTGACCAACATTTGTCTTTCTAAATAAATTACTGAAAAGCCAAGCTGGTCAGTTATCTAAACTGCTGTCTTTGGGATCTTGCTCTGTACATATACTTACTCACAAAACAATAGTGATTATGCTTCAAAAGAAATGGTTTGGAATGTTCTTAGAAATCCTGGGAATGTGAAAGGTGTTCTAAGAATGCAATTTATTTTGTCTAATTGTAATTATTTTTTGTGTTAACTGCAGAAGTTAAGTTCTCCAGGTGTTTAACTGCTGATGACATGGGCCAGATTAGATCAGAGTTTGCTCTTTGCCCTCATAACTACAAGCTTTCCCTAATATATGTTCAAATCCAAAATGAGTGACAATTAGTTCTCAAACATAGCATGCAATGGAACTTTGCACAATAGATTATTCATACCTCTGATTGTATGACCTTAATAAGAAAGAATATATGATAAACTGTTTTGGACAACATAGAGAACTGCTGACAGCATTCCAGAAAGGTCTGTGTGGAAGACTCCACCCGTTGCTGCAGTTTGCTCCAGAAGAGTGTCAATTCCCTGAAATCAAAAGTATTTAGCTGTTACTGATTTCACAATACCAGAGCATATGGTGTCAGGGGATAATCAGGAGCATGGATTGCTAGCCGGCTACAAATAGAAAAGAGTAGCTACTCTGCATAGCAGATGGTGGAAAATGGCATTCCATGTGCTTTGACGCTGGGATCACAGTTGTTCACAATCTACAAACAATTTGGAACTATGAATCAGAAGAACAATTTCAAAATTGGTAAATGATCCTAAATTGATGGGTGAACTTTAATAGTGAAGAAAATGTGATTAAATAAAGAAAGACTATTAATAAAATTACTAAATTGGTGAGCATTTGGTGAATACATTTCAATACAGTTAAGTGAGAGATGGCACATTTGAAGAATAAAGAGGTCACACACTTCTTGGATGACAGTCTAAATGAGGTAGGGGAACAGATACATGAATCACTAGAAGTAGCAACAGCAAGAACATAAAAAAGCAAATCAAGCATTGGAGTTCATTACCAGGGAAACTTATATATAAGCTGGGAATGTTGTGCACTGCTCAGGTTATTATGCTATATAAAGCATAGAGAAATTCTGAAGAAAGCCCAAAAGCCTCATTTCACAGGGATGATACCAGACTTAAGAAGGTATCCTTGACATGCAATTTGGAACTCTTTTCCAGAGGGAGAAAATGTTGTGGTTGAGCTAGTAGAGATCTTAAAGGTTATGAAAAGATTTGATCGGGCATAATTAGAAAAATGCTTCCATTGCATGTTTATAAAGATGTCATCACTATAAATAAAATTGTTACCACAGTTGGAGCTGGAAGTACACAGCCGACTAGGCAGCAGAGGAGTTTTGGGTGGGGACCCTTCTTCAGAAATGGGGAGGGGGAAGGAAGCTGGGAAATATATAGAGAGAGGAGGGGTGGGGCTGTGGAAAGGTAGGTGGGATGGTGATAGGTGAATGCAGGTAGGGAGTGGTGGGGATTGGTCAGTGGGATGGGTGGGGCAGATAGGGGGTGAGATGGACAGATTGTGTTGGAATGGACGTGCGAGGGAGGATAGGTGGGGCTGGGAAAAGGTAGGTGGGAAGGTGATAGGTTGCATACAGGTAGGGGGCAGTGGGGATTGGTCAGTGGGGAGGGTAAGGCGGATAGGTGGGGAAGATGATGGACAGGTTGTGTCAGGTCAAGGAGGCAGATGAGAGGGAGGGTTAGACACGAGATGAAGCCAGGGGTGTGGAGATTTTGAAACTGGTGAATTCTACGTTAAGGTCATCGGGCTGTAGGCTCCCGAGGCAGAATATGAGGTGTTGCTCCTTCAGTTCGCAAGTGGTGTCACTGTGGTACTGGAGGAGGCCCAGAATGGACATATCACCCAGGGATTGGGAGGGGGAGTTAAAATGGTCGGTGAACAGAAGGTGTTGTCGTTTGTCGCGTGTCACATACAGAGCGCAGAAGCTCCAAAAAACTGTCCTCTAGTCTAAGCTTGGTCTCACCGATGTACAAGAGGCCACATTGGGAGCAATTGGTACAGTAGATCAAGTTGGAAGGTGTACAGGTGAACTCGTCACATATGAAAGATTTGCTTTGAGTCTTGGATGGAGGTGAGGGGGGAGATGTAGGGGCAGGTGTAGCACTTCCTGCGATTGCAGGGAAAGGTGCTGGGTGTGGTGGGGTTACTGGGGAGTGTGGACCGGAGGAGGGAGTCGAAATGTGAGTGGTCCCAACAAAAGGCAGATAGGGGCGGGGATGAAAATATCTCTTTGGTCGTGGGGTCAGATTATGGTGGAGAATGATACGCTGGATGTGGAGGTTGGTGAGGTGATATCTGAGTACCAGGAGAATTCTGTCTTAATTTTATTGGAGGCAGGGGTTTGAGGGCAGAAGTGCGGGAAATACAAGATATGTTGTTGAGGGCATTTTTGATCACCAGAAGGGGGACGTTGCGGTCCTTGAAACAGGAGGATATCTGGGATGTCTGGGAGTGGAATGTTCCATCTTGGGAGCAGATGTGGCGGAGGTAGAGGAAGAATTGGGAGTAAGGGATTGCATTCTTGCAGGAGGGTGGGTGAGAGGAGGTGTAGTCCAGGTAGCTATGGGGGTCGGTGAGCTTGAAATAGATGTTGATGTTGAGGCTGCTACTAGAGATGGAGATGAAGAGGTCCAGGAAGGGGAGGGAGGTATCAGAGATGGCCCAGGTGAATTTAAGGTTGGGGTCGAAGGTGTTAGTAAAGTTGATGAACTGTTCAAGCTCCTCGAGGGAGCACGAAGGCAGCACCGATACAGTCATCAATGTAGCGGGGAACAGGTGGGGGGCGGTGCCAGTGTAACAGTGGAATAGGGGCTGTTCCACGTATCCTATGAAGTGGCAGGCATAGCTTGCCTACCCATCCCACTGACCAATCCCCACTACTCCCCACCTGCATTCACCCATCACCACCCCACCTACATATCCCCAGCCCCACCCCTCCTTTCACTATATATTTTTCCAGCTCCCTTTCCCTTCCCCATTTCTGAAGAATGGTCCAGACCCGAAATGTCAACTTTCCTGCTCCTTTGATGCTGCCTGGCTTGCTGTGTTCCTCCAGCTCTAACTGTGTTGTCTCTGACTCCAGCATCTGCAGTTCTTGCTATCTCCAAATTCAATTGTTAATAAGTATTTCAAAAGAAGCTTTATTATTCAAAGCAGTGACAATATACAATGAGGATGCATTTCTTACTCTTTAAAATTTTAAGTAAGTGAATAGATTTGTAGTTAGTGAAAAGATGTATAAGTAAGTATTGTGTGGATAAACAAAATTGAGAAGGGTGGACATGCAAACGGTGTGACAAAGTAGAGTTGAGCTGAATAGATTTATTAGCTCAAGATTAGCTTTATTAAAGGTGGTCAAAATCATAAATATTTCTAACAGAGTAATTACATAGAAACTGCTCTTAATTGTAGAAAGGGATCCAACTTTATGGGGACTATCAAGGAGCCTAGACTACAGGCAATATAAGGAACCTTTTTTACATTAAAGAATGAGTTTTGGTGATCAGTAATGGTGCCTGACGGAGTGGCAGAAATGATTTCAAAAGAAAATTAAGATTAGAAGGAAAAAAATCTACCAAAATGGGGAAAGAGCAAGGGATTCATCACCTAGCTTCAAAGAGCACAGGCTTAATAGATCAGATGACCTATTTCTGAGCTATATTTATAACTCAAAGATGATTTAGATATTAAGAGGAAAAGGAACAGAAATACACGTAGATAGGGTTAGATAAAAGGGGAATGGAAGGAAACTTGTGTGAAATATAAACAATGACATGGAATGGCATAGGATTAAATGTTCCGGTTTGGGGTGCACATGTAAGAAAGAACATAAGAAATGAAGAGCAGCAGATCATTCAATCCTTTGAATCTTCTTCACCATTGATTAGTAACAGTTAATCTGATTGTGATATTAACTCCACACTTCCATCTGCTCCCATAACCCTTGAGCTCCTTGTCAATCAAACATCTATCAACTTCAGCCTTGAATATAGTCAATAACCCAGTTCACTGGGGAAGATAATTATAAACACGAATAATGATAAAATAACTTCCTCCTCATCCACATCAGAGTTAATGCTGTTGGCTAGGGTTAATTGATTATGTTTACTCAGTTTTTAATTAAACAGGGAAACAGGTAGTATTGCGAGATTTAATAGTCAATAAACAGGGCTGTCTTGTGGTGCGGTCGTAGTGCCCCTATCCTTGGACAGGAGGCCCAGGTTCAAGTCCCATCTGCTCCAGTGGTGTGTGGGTTGTACAGCCATAGAGACAGATGTACAGCAGGGAAACAACTTGTCCATCCCGACCAGATATCCTAAATAAATCTAGCTCTATTTGCCAGCATTTGCCCCATATCCCTCTAAACCCTTCCAGCTCAGATACCCATCCAGATGCCTTTTTTAAATGTTGCTAATATACCAGCCTCCACCACTTCCTCTGGCAGCTCATTCCATACATGCACCACCCTCTGCATGAAAAAGCTGCCCCTTAGATCTCTTTTAAATCTTTCCCCTCTCACCTTAAATCCATGACCTCTAGTTTTTAACCCACCCACCCAGGGGGAAAAGACCTTGGCTATTCACCCTATCCAGGTCCCTCATTATTTTATCAACCTCTATTAGGTCACTCTTTAGCCTCCGACGCTCCAGGGACAATAGCCCCAGTCTATTCAGCCTCTCCCAATAGCTCAAACCCTCCAACCCTGGCAATATCCTTGTAAACCTTTTCTGAATCCTTTCACATTTCACAACTTCCCTTCCTATAGCAGGGAGACCAGAACTACACAAGGTATTCCAATAGTGACCTAACCTTTGTCTTGTACAGCACAACATGACCTCCCAACTACTATACTCAATGCACTGTCCAATAAAGGCAAGCATACCAAACGCCTACTTCACTATCCTACCTACCTGTGACTCCACTTTCAAGAAACTGTAAGCCTGCATTCTAAGGCCTCTTTGTTCAGCAAAACTCCCCAGGATCTTATCATTAAGTGTATAAGTCCTGCCCTGGATTTGCCTTTCCAAAATGCAGCACCTCTCATTTATCTAAATTAAACTCCATCTGCCACTCCTCAGCCCACTGGCCCATCTGCTCAAGATCCTGTTGTACTCTGCGGTAACCTTCTTTGCTGCCCACTATACCTCCAATTTTGGCATCATCTGCAAACTTACACCATACTTCCTATGTGCACATCCAAATCATTTATATAAAATGAAAAAACACAGTGGACCCAGCACTGATCCTTGTGGCACACTGCTGGTCACAGGCCTCCAGTCTGAAAAGTAACCCTCCACCACCACCCTCTGTCTTCTACCTTCGAGCCAGTTCTCCATCTATTCCATGTGATCTAACCTTGCTAACCAGTCTACCATGAGGAACCTTGTTGAATATCTTACTGAAAGTCCTTAAAGATTACAGACACTGCTCTGCCCTCATCAATCCTCTTTGTTACTTCTTCAAAAAATTCAATCAAGTTTGTGAGACAATTTCCCACACACAAAGCCATGTTGATTATCCCTAATCAATCCTTGCCTTTCCAAATACATATAAATCCTGTCCCTCAGGATTCCATCCAACAACGTGCCCACTACTGATGTCAGGCTCACCGGTCTATAGTTCCGTGGCTTTTCCTTACCACCTTTCTTAACTAGTGGCACCACGTTAGCCAAACTTCAGTCTTCCAGCTGTATGCATTTTAAGACATCCAGCGCCTCCTTCTCTATAATATGGACATTTTTCAAGATGTCACAATTTACTTCCTCACGTTCTCTATCTTCCATATCCTTCTCCACAGAAAACATTGATGCAAAATACTCGTTTAGCATCTCCCCCATCTCCTGCGTTCCATACACGGGTGGCCTTGCTACTCTTTAAGGGGCCCTATTCTCTCCCTAGTTACCCTTTTGTCTTTAAATGTATTTGTAGAATCCCTTTGGATTCTCTTTATCCCTATTTGCGAAAGCTCTCTCATGTCCCCCTTTTACCTCCTGATTTCCCTCTTAGGTATGCTCCTACTACTTTTAAACTCTTCGGGAATCACTCGATTTCTGCTGTCTATACTTGACAGATGCGTCCTCCGTATTCTTGACCAAAATCTCAATTTTTCTAGTCATCCAGCATTCCCTACACCTACCAGCCACACTGTCTCTCGACTCTTGTTATCTCATTTTTATTGGCTTCCCATTTTCCAGCCGTCCTTTTACCTGCGTACGTCCACCTCTCAATCAACTTTTGAAAGTTCTTGCCTATTATCATCGAAATTGGCCTTTCTCCAATTTAGAACTTTAACTTTTAGATACAGTCTATCTTTTCCATCACTATTTTAAAACTAATAGAATTATGGTCACTGGCCCCAAAGTGCTCCCCCATTGACACCTCAGTCACATGCCCTTCCTTATTTCTTGATCAGAAAAATAGGTTAATTAAAAATTTATAAACTCAAGATACACTTTCTAGCTCCATTTTGATTTAGCACTCCTTCCCCCTCCCTCCATCTCCTTCATCTTTGATGGTTTGCATTGCCCTTAACTGGCTTTGCATGTAAATTATACGATTGGAAACACGGGTCATTAATTGGTGGTGGTTAATATCAGGACAAAAAAAGCCATAGATGTTTTGGTGATGGGTGTGGATGTCCACTATCTTGAAGAGCTAGGGAAAGATTTCACCAATGATATGAAAATAAAAATAATCAGGGTTAGTTGGACAGGTAGGCCTTGCATTTTGGTTGACTCAACTCCTTGTCTAGGGCTCTTATGATACAGTGATAATAGCCCTACCTCTAGGTAAGGAGGCCCAGGTTCAAGTCCAAGATATTCGAGGAGGCGTGCAATAACATGTTCCGACAGGTCGCTTAGAAAATATCTAAACTCACAATACCTTCCCATTGTAGATATCGTTCTATGTTACCAATAAGTTTAGATCCTAGTTGACAATCAGTGTCTTAAATGGGGAGAACACTTGTTCATAAAACTATGTCAGCTTGCTCTAGATTCGCTCAGGAGAAGTAATATCCTCTCAGCATCTATCTTAAAGATGCCTCCTTAGATTCTTCTATTTCAATAAGATCATCTGATTATTCTAAAGTCTACAGATACAAGCCAAATCTGCTTGACCTGTCGTCATGAGAAAAACCCCTCAGCCCAGGAATCAGCCCACTGAACCTTCTATGAATTTCCAATGCAAGTATGTCTCTCCATAAGTAAGGAACTCAGCACTTAAACGTGTAGTTTCCCTACTTTATACTCCATTCCTGACTGGCTCTTGTGGTGCTGTGGTAGTTGGCCAGAGGCTCTGGGTTCCCACCTGCCCCAGCCATATGTCTGAGCACATTGATTAAAAACATTTACTCCATTCCCCATTCAATAAAGGCCAAGTGTCAATCTGTCTTCTTAATTATTTGCATACTTTCTCTGCTACTTTAATTCTCAGTCTTGTCTGGTCTACCTGGATCATATATTCTCTATAGTACAGAGGGTGACTTTCTTCTACTTATGCTATTTTGTGTCAGACATCGAGAACCAAGAGTCTGCTCCTCTTCTCTATGAAGGAACATTGAGCGGGGGAAAATCAAACAAATCAAACACACTACGACATTATCTGTTTGTACAAAACAGTGAAACACTTCCGTCACTTCCATTACTACAAAGATTACTGCTAAATACTAGTCCTTTGAAAGCAGTAACCCTTTACTGCATGCAGATACACAATACCAATAACATTTGCTTTTCTAATATTTAAGACCAAGTTTGGGAACAAAGTAAAATCAAAACAAAATCATTTCTATAAATAATTCGCTCTGAAGGAAATTTCTGTGTGTTAGCAGAGAAAACAATTACAATATTTAAAAAATGAAGCAAATATAGTTGATATAAAGCAAAACAGTCTCAATTTAACTCCTAGTAGTTTAAAGTATACTCATTATTCAATTCCTTTGACTTCTGAAGAACTATTACTTTAATGTCAATTGCACAGATACTTTTACTCAATTTAATCAGCTAAACAACATGGAGACTTGGTGATACAGTTGGCTAGTATACTGCTATTTTCCCCTGGCTCAAGACTAATTAATGGAATTTGGATACAGTCTCAATCAGTTCTGGGTGGGTTTGTGGGAGCTCATTTGATGGTAATATTGACCTACAGTGTGGAACTATAGACCAAAGACTGCAATATCACTGAGGTCATAACATTAAAGCAAATGCAAGAATTTAGACTGATGGATTAGGATTATTTTTGTAAGGTTATCTAAAGGCACAGTTATGTGGTTGACTATACAGGACTTCATATCTGCGTGTGCAATTCTTGCTCGAAAGTACTTGATGCTGAATTTGTACACCTAAAATAATAAAACAAATTCCTTTGTTTACCACTCTCAAAGTTCAAAGAAAAAGTGCTAACACAACACACACTTAGGCTATGCAGACATGGCCAAAACATCAATTGAAAGGAGACTGCATCTGCGCATTGGTTAAACAATTTTGAAAGATCAGCCATTTGGAAATGACGAAACTGCTTTCGTCTAGTTGTTAAAACTTGAGAACCAGCTACTAAGGTGAGCCTTCACACAATCAGATAAACCAGAGATTCCTGTAATTCACTTCCAGATGAGGAAAGTGACTCACCATGCACAGTATACATCTCCCTGCTGAAGCTGCCGTGTGAGGAAAGCTGTGCACAAGATGAGGGCCAGGCTCTCTTCTCCATCAGACTCCAAGTTACATATCATCTCCAATGCATCTTTGCAGTCAACTGCTGAGATCTTAAATAGAAACACAAATAAGTATTTGTAGATTCCAACTAAAACACTTTCTAGAGCATCTAGACAAAAACTCAACTCAAATCTCTGGAAAGCTACTAACCGGGAATTTGGAAAAATGGTAACTGAAGATCAAACAAGTCAGTTAAAGGTGATCCTAGAAGGCACACAATAAAGTTGGATAGATCTAGGAAGCAAGTGGCAAATGTGTCAGACCACGATGGCTAAAGGCAATGTCATCTTTGGTGGAGTGGATATGAAGACTCCCAAGAGCAGACATGTAACTATAAAAGATTACACGGTTAAGGTGGATTTGACTCGGCCAATAAATCCACGTTTCCTCTGATTCAATGTTTCAGGTGCACTGACCCTTCTTTAGAATTGATTGTAGCTAGGAAAAGTTTGATACATATGCTAGAGAAGTGTGGCAAACGTTAGTTAGAGATGGAGCCCAGAGAGAGAACAGTTAAGCAGATAAAGGAATGTTAAAAGTCACCTGGGAGAATGAAGAGCTGCTAATGGAGATCGTTAGTGGCTGACAATGAGTTGTTTGTGGTAGCAGCCCATGTGATGACGACATCTGGTTTGTGAGGGTTGGGTTAAGGACATGGAAGAAGGTTCTCAGGCCTTAAAATTATTGAATTCAATACGGTATCCAGAACATTGTAGGGTTTCCAAATGAAAAATGAGGTGTCGTCCTGCCAGTTTATACCGAGCTATGCTGAAGCACTGTAGCTAGCCGAGGCAGAGATATCGGTCAGGGAACACAGTGGTGTGTTGAAATGGCAGACAACTGGAAGTTCAGGGATACTTTGGTGGACAGAACATTATACAATGCAGTTGCCCAATCTGCGCTTCGACTTCCCTATGTAGAGAAGACCACATTGTGAGCAGTGAATAAAGTAGACTAGATTGACTGAAGTGCAGGTAAATCGCTGCTTCACCTGGATGGTGTGTGTCTGGGGCCTTGGATAGTGAGGAGGGAGGAAGTAAACGGGCAGGTGTTATAACTTCTGCAATTGCATTGGAAGGTGCTTAGAGGTGCAGAGAGATGCTGGGAGTGGAGGTGGAGTGGACCAAGGTGTCCTGGAGGGAATGGCCCCCATGGAAGGCTGACAAAGGAGGGGGAGGGAAATGTGTGGTGGCAACCTGTTGGAAGTGGCCAAAATGGTGACTAATGATCCTTTGGATGTGGATACTGGTGGGATGATAGGTGAAGACGGTGGTAATCCCCACCCCCATCCTTAGCCACCTCATCTTTACCATGGATGTGCAATCCCTTTACACGTCCATCCACCATCATTCCTAGAAAAAAGGCCTGATCTGCCCCCATCCACCACCACTCTCCTCCACCTGGCTGATTGCATCCTCATTTTTGAACAACTTCTCCTTTAACTCCTAACACTTTCTTCAAGTCAAAGGGGCAGCCATGGATACCAGCATGGACCCCAGTTACGCCTGTCTCTTTGTGGGGTTCATGGAACATTCCTTATTCCAGCCCTACTCCGGCCACCACTCACAACTTTCTCCAGTACATCGAAGATATCATCTGGTACTACTTCTCTTTCTCATGCGGAATTGGAAAAATTAATCAATTTTGCTTCCAATTTCCACCACGCTCTCATCTTCACCCAGCCCACACCTGACTCCCCCCTATCCGTCCTCGACATCTGTCTCCATTTTGGGGAATAGGGTGACTGCCAATATCCATTACAAACCCGACTCCCAGTTACCTCAACTATACAACCTCACATCCTGCTTCCTGTAAAGATATTCGATTTTCCCAGTTCCTCTGTCTCATCTGTTCCAATGATGCCGTCTTCACCAAGGGGTCTCCCAATTGTCCTTCTTCCTCAACTGAGGGTTCCACCCACATTGGTTGATGCGGCCCTCAGCTGAGTCTGGCCCATCTCCTGCACTTCAGCCCTCACCCCTCTCTTCCCTCCTACAACACTTGATAGGGTCCCCCTTATCCTCACCTACCATCCCACCAGCATTCACATCCAAAGGATCATTAGCCACCATTTCTGCCACTTCCAGCAGGATGCCACCATGAGACACACATTCCCCTCCCCTCCCTTGTCAGCTTTCTACAGGGACCATTCCCTCTGGGATACCTTCGTCCTGTCCTCCTCCAATCCCAATCTCTCCCTACACCCCCAGGGCACCTTCCCATGCGACTGCATAAAGTGTAACATGTGTCGGTTTACTTCCTCCCTCCTCACTATCCAAGCCATCAGATATCCCTTCCAGGTACAGCAGCAAGTCAATCTAGTCTACTGTATTAGTCATTTACAATATTGTGGCCTCTACATTGGGAGACGAAGTGTAAACTAGCGACCACATTGTAGAACAGCCACATTCTGTCTGCAAAATTGACTCTGAGCATCTGGTTGCCTGCCATTTCAACACACCACTGTGCTCCCTGGCCAAGATCTCTATCTGGGGCTTGCTACAATGCTTCAGTGAAGCTTGGTGCCAGCTGGAAGAACAACATCTCATTTTTTGTTTGGGAACCCTGCAATCTTCTGGCCTCAATATCAAGTTCAATAGTTTTAGGGCTTGAGCACCTTCTCCGATGTCCTTACTCCAACCTTCACACATTAGGCCTTGTCACATCATGGGCTGCTACCACAAACAACACATTGCTGGTGGCTAACAATCTCCATCAGCAGCTAATCATTCTCCCAGGCTGATATTTATCCACTCCTTTGTCTGCCCAACTGTATTTTCTCTCTCTGGGCTCTATCTTCTTCACCTATCGTTTACTCCTTTTCCCTCCCTCCCAACTCCTTGTCTAGCATGTAAACCAATCTTTTTCTAGTTACAATCAGTACTGAAGGGTCACTGGGCCCGAAACTTTAACTCTGTTTTCTCTTCACAAATGCTGCTTGACCTGCTGAATTTTTCCAGCAATTTCTGATTTTGTTCCTGATTTTCAGCATCTGCATGTCTTTGGCTTTTTTGAACACCTTTGGTTTGATTTCTGCCCTGTTGGGAAACCATGCAAGATCAGTATCAGCCTTTAAATGACCTCAGCAAAATCATAATTTGCTTGTTATAGATTCACACGTGAGGAATGACAATTTACTGACATTACTGAAGAGTTGCTGGCATTTAGCAAATTGTGCCACAGCATGAATCCTCATTAATTTTAAAAAAAGTGTATTATGAATGACTCCAGTATATACACTGTCTCCATTTCAATGGTATCATGCAGTAGTACCTTCTTTTTCTCAACACTATGTTGACTTTATTTCCTTCTTGTTAATAAGTGACACTGCTCAAATTACGGAATTCCACACCTATATTAAGTTTCAGGAAGCTCTATACATTACAGAGGAAGTTCCAATAGGAATATAGTGCCCAGTGACAGGATTTAGACTGGAAAAAGGAGGGAGAAGAAAATCCCTGAAATGACCAGTGACTAAATTCACTGTCCTTGTGGGAGAAGACTTCACAATAACCAATTTTTTGATGTGCTAATGCATCTACATAGAAATATAGAACTTTGGACCAGGAGGTGGCCATTTGAACTTTTGACCTTGCTCCATCACTGCAGGTCATGATTGAAGGGCGGCACGGTGGCACAGTGGTTGGCACTGCTACCTCACAGCGCCAGGGACCTGGGTTCGATTCCACCCTCAGGCGATTGTCTGTGTGGAGTTTGCACGTTCTCCCTGTGTCTGTGTGGGTTTCCTCCGGGTGCTCCGGTTTCCTCCCACAGTCCAAAAATGTGCAGGTGAGGTGGATTGGCCATGCTAAATTTATCCACAGTGTTCGGGGATGTGTAGATTAGGTGGGTTATGGGAGATGGCTGTGTGTGGGCTGCTGTGAGAGTTGGTGTGGACTTGTTGGGCCGAAGGGCCCGTTTCCACACTGTGGGGATTCTATGGAAGTACTTGTGGTTTCATCTTTACTTTCTCGTTTACAACCTTATAACCTTGGACTTCCTATTCTATCAAAGATCTAACTCAGAGTCATAGAGTTATTCAGCACAGAAACAGACCCTTCATCCAACTCGTCTATGCCGACCAGATATCCTAAACTGACCTAGTCTCATGTACCAGCACTTGCACCCCCATCTCCCTTTAAACCCTTCTGATTCATGGACCCATCCAAATGCCTTTTAATTGAAATTATACCTGCCTCCAACACCTCCTCTGGCAGCTTGTTCTATACATGCACCACTCTCTACACCACACTTGAATAAAATGCAGCCTCCAATGCATTCTGGGGAAGACAACTCCATACTAATAATCTTCAGAGAGAGAGAGATGGCCTCTACTTTTAGTCTTCACCATAAGAAGAAATCTCCTCTACGTGTTCCACCCTATTCCCTGCAAGATCTTGTATCTTTCGATAAGATCACCTCCAATATTTCTGAACTCCAGTATGCATAGGTCTAAGTTAAAAGTTATTTTCTTTATCGAAAAAGGAGTCCAAAACTCTACATAATACTCCAGATCTGGTCTCGCTGTACAGCTGCAATAAAACCTCCCTATTTTTATATTCCATTCCCCTTTCAATAAACAGCAGCATTTATCTGCCTTCTGAATCACTTCCTCTACCTGCATAATAACTTTGTAATTCATGTACTACCACGGACTACTGCAATTTTTCTCCATTCAAAAAGTATACTTATGACGATACTATAGCTTTTGGCGATACTATAGCTTTAAGGTGATTATTTTGTCTTTTTTGTTTAAAAGGAAGGTTCTAAAGCAGAGGCGCTGAGATGTCAATTGAAAACTCAAAGTAAACAGCTTGTGAAGCCTTGGGTTATTTTCTTAAAGTTGGAACAATAGAAGCAGCCTGAATGGGTGTAGCCAAGCTCTCTCAGAACCAGGATTTTTAGTTTCTTAGCTTTTTAGTAGCAGTTGTTGCTGGCTCTGTTGCTGCAGTACACCTCTCCCTGTTACACTCTTTCGAGAGTTCTCTTGATGTTTTTCCCCCTGGGCTGCTGGAGATGCATGTGAGATAAACTATTTTATGAATCTGCCTTTTGCCAAGGGTGTATTTATGGGATGTTACTATATTGGAGCAGTTAATTAGTAATAGTTACAGAATCAATTATTCTGTTAGGTTTTCCAATAGAATTACAGCTAAGTCAATTTTTTTTCTTTATTCCTTTTTTTGTTGTATTTTAACTACAGTATATGAATAAATTGTGCTTTGCTTAACAGAGTAGTTTGATCAATCCAATTCCATCTGGAACACAACACCTTACATTTATCTTTAAAATAAGAAAAAGTTAGGGTCTAGGCTACCTTCTTAATATATTTTAAGGGTGTTTGGTCTGGTCCATAACAAACTGGGGCTCTTGTCTGGATCAAAATCTCTAATTCCAGCTCAGGTTTAGGATCATTGGACTCAAAGGCAGCGAGTGGCAAGTTTTACTGTCTTTTATTTTGTGTGTTGAATTCGTCTGGTTTAAACAGGAAATGCCTTGTGTAATAATGGCTCTTTCAGTCATTAGGAGTTTCCTGGGGGTGGAAGAAATCACTTCGGGAGTTTTACGTAAGTGAGCAAAGCAAAGCTTTCGGAATTGGCAAAAAAGCTGGGGGTGAGGTTGTCTGTGTCTGCGAGGAAAGAAGACACAGTTGTGGTAATTGAACATTTTTACAATTGCCAGAAATGTCATTACAATCTTTGGAAATGGCTAAAATTCAATTGAAACTGAAGCAGCTTGAATATGGAAAGGAAATGAAACAGTTGGAAATACAATTAAAAGCAGAGGAAAAAAATAAAGAAAAGACAGGCCTTAGCAGGAGAGAGAGAGAGAGAGAGAGAAGGGAGAAAGAGGGAGTCTTTGAACTTCAGAGGTTGGAAC
The DNA here is from genome assembly GCF_021869965.1 of Rhincodon typus. Taxonomy (NCBI): domain Eukaryota; kingdom Metazoa; phylum Chordata; class Chondrichthyes; order Orectolobiformes; family Rhincodontidae; genus Rhincodon; species Rhincodon typus. The sequence goes on along the minus strand of NC_063340.1, from coordinate 28,846,243 downwards.
TGAGAAGTCAAAATTGACTTAAGATGGCAGGGGTAGAGATGAAAGGTAGGAGCAGTGATGAGGACAATGATGGAGAGCAATCCCACCATAGCCAAAGGTCTGGTGGGAATCAGTTTAAATATATCCAACCTTTGTCTAAGTTTGACAAGAAGGATGTAGAAGCTTCTTTCATTTCATTTGAGGAAGTGGCTAAGCAAACGAAACGGGCGGTGACTGTGTGGAATTGTTGATCCAAACAAAGTTGGTAGGTATTTGCATCACTATCAGATGTGGTATCTGGCGAGTATAATGAGGTGAAAAATGCCATCTTAAGTGCATATGATCAAGTACCAGAAGCCAACAGACAAAATTTCAGGAATCTAAGGAGAGAAGCTGGTCAAACGAATGTTGAGTTTGAAAGGACCAAACAAATGTAATTTGGATAAGGGCATTGAAAATAGATCAAACATATGATGCTCTTAGATGATTATTTTGGAGGAGTTCAAAAATTCACTTCCGGAAGCAATGAGAACTCATGTGGAAGAGCAGAGAGTTAAGACTGCAAGATTAACCGCGGAAATGGAAGATGGTTATGAGTTGGTTCATAAATCAAAGTTTGGCTTTCGACATCAATTTCAATCTGCGATTTCAATAGCAATTGGGGAAAAGAGAAATACTCAGGTGGTAAGGGAAAAGGAGTTCTCATTGAAGATAGTAAAGATAGCTTACCACAGGGTAAAAAGGAAACCCATGAGGGAGAAAGAGAAGGAAAGAAGTTCAGGTATTTTCACTGCAATAAAGTAGGCCACATGAATAAAAGACCATCCCAATAGCCAACCGGTACTCTGTGCTGAATTCTGGCAATAGTGATAATGCCACAGGGAAATGCAGCCAAGGTAAAACTCACAGCACCACGGGTTGCTCAGCTGCACAGAGTGGGGAGTAAAAGGTGGTTAGGAGTGTAGTAACAGAGGAGTGTAGCACTAGGATCAGTGGAAACCAATGACAGAAAAAGTGAGAATGTGTAAAAACAAAGGTTCTTCTAGTGGAGATATCAGGATTCAAAAAGAAAAGGACAGACAGGATGGAAAGGGAGATGGTGTGGCTCTCATATTTAAGGATGACATCAGGGTGGTGAGAGATGACATAGGTTCTATGGAGAAAAAGGTTGAATCATTATGGGTGGAAATTATAAATAGAAAGGGGGTAAAACAAAAATTACTGATAGGTGTTGACTGTAGACCACCAAATAATGACATCACAGTGGGGCGGGCAATAAACAAAGAAATAACTGATGCATGTGAAAATGACATGGCAATTATCATTGGGGATTTCAATGTACATATTGATTGGTCAAACCAAGTTGGAAAAGGAAGCCTGGAGGAGGACTTCATAGGATGTATCCATGATATCTTCCTCAAACAGTATGTAATGGAACCCACGAGGGAGCAAACTATCCTAGATCTGGTCCTGTGTAATGAGACAGGAATAACTAATGATCTCATAGTTAGGGATTCTCTCAAAAGGTGCAATCACTGTATGGTTGAATTTAAAATGCAGATGGAGGGTGAGAAGTTAAAATCCAATACCAGTGTCTTGTGCTTAAACAAATGAGACTACAATGGGATGAGGGAAGAGGTGGCTAAGGTAGACCAGGAGCAAAGACTATATGGTGGTACAATTGAGGAACAGTGAGGAACTTTCAAAGCGATTTTTCCACAGTGCTCAGCAAAGGTATATACCAGTGAAAAAGGAAGGACTGTAGGAAAAGGTATAATCAGCCATGGATAACTGAGGACATAAGGGAGGGTGTCAAATTGAAAGCTAAAGCGTACAAAGTGTCAAAAATTATTGGGAAACCAGAAGATTGGGAAATCTTGAAAAGTCAACAGAACGCCATGAAAGAAGCTACAGAGAAAGGGAAGATAGATTATCTTCACCTGACGAAGGAGCAGCGATCCGAAAGCTTGTGATTACAAATAAACCTGTTGGACTATAAGCTGGTGTTGTGCAACTTCTAAAATAGATTATGAGAGTAAACTAGCTCAGAACATAAAAACAGAACAAAAGTTTCTATAAATATATGAAATAAAAAAGAGTGGCTAAGGTAAACACTGGTTCTTGAGAGGATGAGAAGGTGGATTTAATAATAGGAAATGTGGAAATGGCCGAGGCGTTGAAAAGATATTTTGTGACAGTCTTCACAGTGGAAGACACAAATAACATTCTAATAACTGATGACAAGGAAGCTATGGCAGGGGAGGACCTGAAAACAATCATTATCACTAAAGAGGTAGAGTTGGGCAAGCTAATGGGGCTAAAGATAGACAAGTCTCCTGGCCCTGTTGGAACGCATCCAAGACTACTAAAAGAGTTGGCGGGGGATATAGCAAACTGCTTGTACTAATTTACCAAAATTCACTGGACTCTTGGGCAGTTCTGGCAGATTAGAAAACAGTTAATGTGACACCATGGCTTAAAAAAAAGCTAAACAAAAGGTGGGTAACTATAAGCCTGTTAGCTTAACTTCTGTAGTGGGGAAAATGTTTGAATCTATCATCAGGGAAGAAATAGTGAGACATCTGGATAGAAACTAACTTGACTGAGTCTTTTTGAAGAAGTAAGGAAAATGATTGATGAAGTCAGAGCAGTGGGTGTTGACTGTATGGACTTCAGCAAGGTGTTCGACAAGGTTCCGCATGGTAGACTGGTTATCAAGGTTAAATCACATGGAATACAAGGAGAACCAGCCATTTGAATACAAAATTGGCTAGAAGGTAGGGGACAGAAGGTGGTGGTGGAGGGTTGCGACCAGCAGTGTGCCGCAAGAATCGGTGCTGGGTCTTCGGCTTTTTGTCATTTATGTAAATGATTTGGATGTGAATATAGGAGAAAAGGTTAGCAGGTTTGTAGATGACACTAAAATTGGTGGTGTACTGGATAGCGAAGGAGGTTACCTCAGAGTACAAAGCGTCCTTGATCAGATGGGCAAATGGGCCGAGGAGAAGCAGATGGAGTTTAATTTAGATAAATATGAGGTGCTACACTTTGAACTTAGAACTAATCCCTTCTGCCTACCCTTGATCCATATCCCTCCATTCCTAGCACATTCATGTGCTTATCTAAAAGTCCTTTAAATGCCCCTAAACGTATTTATCCGCCTCCTCCACCACCCCTGGCAGTGTGTTCCAGACTCCTACTACTGTGTAAAAAACTTGCCCCTCACATCTCCTTTGAACTTTCCCCCTCTCACCTTAAATGCATGTCCCCTAGTATTAGACATTTCAACTCTGGGAAAAAAATTCTGACCGTTAACTATGCATCTCACGATTTTACAGACTTCTATCAAGTCTCCCCTCATCCAGCACTGCTCCAAAGAAAACAACCCAAGTTTTTTGAGCCTCTTCTTATAGTTCATACCCTCTAATCCAGGCAGCATCCTGGTAAGTCTCTTCTGCACCCTCTCCAAAGCCTCTACATCCTTCCTGTAATGTGGCAACCAGAACTGAACGCAATACTCTGTGGCCTAACCAAAGTCTTATAAAGCTGCAACATGAAATCCGGATTCTTACACTCAATTCCCAGACAAATAAAGGCAGGCATGCCACACGCCTTCTTTACCACCCTAAATAACTTGTATGGTCATTTTCAGGGAGCTTTGGACTTGAACCCCAAGATCCATCTGTACGTCAATGCTTTGGTAGGGAAAATTAGGGCAGGACTTATACACTTAATGATAGGGCCCTGGGGAGGTGTTGCTGAACAAAGAGACCTTGGAGTGCACATTCATAGTTCCTTAAAAGTAGACTCGCAGGTAGACAGGGTGCTGAAGGCAGCATTTGATATGCTTGCCTTCATTGGTCAGTGCATTGAGTATAGGAGTTGGGAAGTCACGGTTAGGCCACTTTTGGAGTATTGCATTCAATGCCGTTCTCCCTGCTGTAGGAAGGATGTTGTGAAACCTGAAAGGGTTCAGAAAAGATTTATAAGGATATTGTCAGGGTTGGAGAGTCTGAGCTGTAGGGAGAGGCTGAATAGGGGAGGCAATGCCCTAATGATTTATTGCTGGACTGTAATCCAGAGGCCCAAATAATGTTCTGGGGACCTGGGTTCGAATCCTGCCATGGCAGATGGTGGAATTTGAATTCAATAAATATCTGGAATTAAGAATCTAATGATGACCATTGCCAATTGTCGGGAAAAACCCATCTGGTTCACTAATGCCCTTTAGGGAAGGAAACTGCCATCCTTACCTGGTCTGGCCTACATGTGACTCCAGACCCACAGCAATGTGGTTGACTCTTAACTGTCCTCTGGGCAATTAGGGATGGGCAATAAAGGCCAGTGACACCTTCATCCCGTGAATGAATAAAGAAAAAAAAAGAAAAATAAAAGTGGGACCTACTTTCCCTTGAGCACCAAAGGCTAAGGAGTGCCTTATAGAAGTTTACAAAATCATGAGGGGCATGGATAGGGTTAATAGTCAAGCTCTTTCCCCCAGGGTAGGGGAGTCCAAAAACTAGAAGGCATAGGTTTAAGGTGAGAGGGGAAAGATTTAAAAGGGACCTAAGGGACAACATTTTCATGCAGAGGGTGGTGGGTGTATGGAATGAGCTGCCATAGGAGATGGCAGAGGCTGGTACAATTACAAAATTTAAAAGGCATCTAGATGGCTGTATCAATAGGAAGGGTTTAGAGGGATATGGGCTAAACGCTGGTAAAAGGGACTAGATTAATTTAGAATGTCTGGTCAGCATGGACAAGTTGGAACGAAGAGTCCGTTTCCATGCTATACATCTCTATGACTCCATGTCTAAACTGTCCCATTGGAGGATGCAGCATGGTTCATCAAAGGAGGTCATGTTTAACTAATTTACTGGAATTCTTTGAGAACATTATGAGCATAGTGGGCAACTGGGAACCAGTGGATATGGTATCTCTGGATTGCCAGAAGGCATTCAATATGGTGTTGCACAAAGGCTACTGCATAAGATAAAGGTGCACAGCTTTATGGATAATATATTAGCGTGGATAGAAGATTGCTTAACAGAAAGTGAAAAGTGGGGATGAGTGGTTTTCTGGTTGGGGATCAGCAACCAGCGGTGTGCCTCGGGGATCAGTGTTGGGACTGCAATAGTTTACAATTTACATAGAGTATTTGGAGTTGGAGGACCAAATGTCGTGTGTCAAAGTCTGCAGATGATACCAGAATGAGTGGTAGAGCAAAGTCTGCACAGGATACTGAAAGTCTGCAGAGGGATATAGATACATTAAGCGAGTGGGCATGGGTCTGGCAGATAGAGTATGTTGGTGAATGTGAGGTCATCCATTTTGGTAGGAAAAACAGCAAAATGGATTATTGCTTTAATGGTGAAAAATTGCAGCATGTTGCTGTGTAGAGTGACTTGGGTGTCCTTGTGTATGAATCACAAAAAGTTGGCTAATACTTCCTTCATTGCTAGAGGGATGGAGTTGTAAAACAGGAAGGTTTTTTCTGTAACTGTAAAGGGTGCTGCAACTGTATAGGGTGCTGGTGAGGCCACACCTGAAGTACTGTGCACAATTTTGGTCTCCTTACTTGAGAAAGGATGTACTGACACTAGAGGGGGTGCAGAGGAGGTTCACTAGGTGGATTCCAGAGTTGAGAGTGTTGGCTTTTAAGGAGAGATTGAGCAGACTGGGACGATACTAATTGGAGTTTAGAAGAATGAGGGGGTACCTTACAGAAACATATAAAATTATGAAGGGAATAGGTAAGATAGAAGCAGGGAGGTTGTTTCCACTGGCAGGAAAACTAGAACTAGGGGGCACAGCCTCAAAATAAGGGAGGGGAGATTTAGGACTGAGTTCAGGAGGAATGTCTTCACCCAAAGGGTTGAGAATCTGTGGAATTCCCTGTCCAATGAAGCAATTGAGACTACATCATTGAATGTTTTTAAGGTAAAGATAGATTTTTGAAAGGTAAAGGAATTAAACGTTATGGTGAGTGGGTGGGTAAGTGGAGCTGAGTCCATGATCTTACTGAATGGTGGAGCAGGGCTGAGGCCACATGGTCTACTAGTTCTCCCATTT
>NC_063340.1:28789692-28839692 GCF_021869965.1 Rhincodon typus | reverse complement strand
AGCTGAGTGACCTTGATGGAACCCAACTGAGCATCTGTGAGCAGATTATTGTTGTGCAACTGCTGTTTGATGACACCTCCCCATATCTTTGCTGATGATTGAAAGTAACTGATGGGGTGGCAATTGACCAGGTTAGATTTGTCATGCTTTTTTGCACAGGACATAGCTGGGCAGTGTTCGACATTGTTGGGTAAATGCCAATGTTGTAGCTGTACTGGAACAGCTTGGCAACAGGTGTGGCAAGTTCTGGAGCACCTCATTACCATTGCAGGAATGTAGTCCAGACTCATGGCCTTTGCCTCCAGTGCTTGATATCATGTAGAATGGAGTGAATTGATTTGGCATCTCCGATGCAGTGTAGGACCTGTGGAGGAGGCCGAGATGGATCATGCACTCAGCACTGCGTCAGCCTCGTTTCTTGCAGTGATGTGTTCTTCGATCTTAGAATCCCTAGAGTGTGGAAACAGGCCCTTCAGCACCACAAGTCCAAACCGACCCTTGGAGCATCCCACCCAGATCCATCCTCGTATAACCCACCTAATCTGCACATCTCTGGGCACTATGGGCAATTTAGCATGTCCAATCCACCTAGCCTGCACATCTTTGGACTGTGGGAGGAAACCGGAGTACCCTGGCGAAACCCCCACAGACAGTGGGAGAATGTGCAAACTCCATACAGACAGCCGCCCGAGGATGGAATCAAACCCAGGCCCCCGGCACCGTGAGGCAGCAGTGCTAACCACTGAGCCATCATGCCACCATCACCTCTCCCATCACCTGAGGATGGGGATATTTGTGAAGCCACCACTGCAACTCACTGGAGGAGACAGCTCCACACACATCCCCATCCTCGATTATGGGAGAGCCCTGCACATCGCTTGCCTCCTTAAAATTGATGCAGTCCATATGGTCTTGTCTTCCTGCTCTTTATGCTGCTAGGTAACTGTCATAGATTGAATATAGATAGTATGTTCTTGCATAAGTAGTGTTTCATAACAAATGAATGTGAAGTACTTTGGGTGGCAGTTCCATGTTTCCTTTTGCTGCCATCTATTTCATGACCCACAGTGCTTCATTGCTACCAGAGTGCTTGAATGCACTTTCATACAAATCTGTGGCTTTGTAAGGCTCATGTTGTTATCCTTTATGTATTTAAAGGTGGTTGCCATCTGGTAGCTTAACACCTGTGATAGAGAAAGAATGGACACATTTGTTTGGAGCATTTGGTATTCCATAGAGCTGGCTACACTATCCATACAACAAAAAAATTGCAATGACCTGCAACATCAACTCTCATTCTGATTGAAGTGGACAGCTTCATTCTGTCTGAAGTCAAGATCATTGTTCTTGGTGTTAATCAGAGAATCCGCTATTCTTCAATGGCCCCAAGGGCACAGCATGCATATTCAGCTTAGCTTTTAAGAGACCTTTACCTTCTGCAGACTTTCACAGTAATGCATGTCTTCAGTAACAATTTTTACTCATTTGTGAAGTGAATGCCTGCCTTGGTGGTCTGCACGAGTGTTGTGAATTTACACCCTTAGAAGGATGTAGCTCCTCCACTGACTCCTGAAAGTGTGAAAACTGTCAGAAATAAAAGACATGGGTCAATAACAGCAAGATAAGGATGTTGCAAGTTGTCATCATGAAGATGGTCATACTGTACTAATATTGGTATCAATTCAATATGTCTGCCATGTGGTAGTGGTCACTGATTATTTCATTGTCAGCGGATAACTGGGAGCTAGTTACCTGTTTTCCTTATCGCAGACAATCAGCCATTGCGAAACTCTACTTAAATCCATATGACCTTTTATTCTTATGGGCTCAAATGCATGGAGCCCCATTCTTGTTCTCTTCTTCCTGCTGGTCTGTGCTCTCATAGACTTTTACAGCATGAAAGGAGGTCATTCTCGTGTCTGTACCAGTTGACAATGTTCTGACACTAATTCCATTATCTAACTTTTAGTCCATAATGCTGGAGTCTAGGGTAACAGCAGTGAATATCTAAATATTGCTAACTATTCCAAGAGTTTCTGAATCAGCTACTCTTTCAAGCAGTGGGTTCCAGACTTCCACTACCCTCTGGGTGAAAACCTTTCCGTCCACTTTTCTCTTGGCCTATTTTTGATTTGATTTATTATTGTCACGTACTGAGATATAGTGAAAAGTATTGTATTGCGTGCTAACCAGTCAAATCATACCTTACATAAGTACACTAGGGTAATAGAACAGAATACAAAATATAGTTACAACTACAGAGAAGGTGTAGAGAAAGATCAGCTCGAATATGAGAGGTCAGTTCATAAATCTGATAACAGTGGGAAAGAAGCTGTTCTTTAAATCTATTGGTTGTGTTTTCAAACTTTTGCGTCTTCTGCCTGATGGAAAACAGTATAACTGGGCTGGGAGGGGCTTTGATTATGGCTACTTTCCCAAGGCAATAGGAAGTGCTTAAGTCAATACCACCTGGTTACTGACCTCTACTCATGGAAATAGTTCCTTTCTACCCATCCGATTTGTGACCCTCAATCTTGTTCAGCTCTTATTCAGGGCCTCAGTGAAACCATACCTAGAGTACTGTGTGCAGTTTTGTTCTCCCTACCTAAGAGAGGATACAATAGAAAAGGTACAGCAAAGGTTCACTCGGCTGATTCTAGGGATGGCAGGACTGTCATAACAGGAGGGATTGGTTCATCTGTGACTGTACTCACTATGTTCTAAAATTAAAGCATGGCTAGACAGATTAGATGCAAGGAGGATATTTCTCCTGCATAGGGCTTATCAAATGCTACCCTTGTCAACACACTTAGTTACTTTTTCAAAAGATTTAATCAAATTTGTCAAACATAAATTAGCCTTAACATAGCCGTGCTGACTAATCCTGATCAATCCATGTTTTTTCAAGTGCAAATGTATCCTATCCCTCAGAATTCTTTCTAATAACATCCCCACCATCAAGGTTAGACTGTCCTGAATTTTCCTGGTCTGTCCCTTTTTTTAATGAATGGGACAACATTAATAGTAATTTGTCCTCTGGCATCTCTCCTGTTGCCAGAGAGGATTTAAAAATGACTGCCAATGCTCCTGCTCTCTGCTCCTTTGCTTCCATCAACAGCCTGGGCTACATCTCATGAGCCTTTGTTTATCCACTGTTAAGGCTGCTAAATCTTCTAGTACTACTATCTCTATTATTGAGGTGGTATGTTGCCTCAGTGGTTAGCATTGCTGCCTCACAGAACCAGGGACCTGGGTTCGATTCCACTCTCAGGCAACTGTTCCTGTGGAATTTGCGTGTTCTCCCTGTGTCTGTGTGGATTTCCTACACATGCTCCGGTTTCCTCCCACAGTCCAAAGATGAGGTGGATTGGCGATGCTAAATTGCCCAAAGTGCTGAGGGATGTGCAGGCTAGGTGGATTAGCCATGGGAAATGCAGGGTTACAGGGATAGGGCAGAGGTGTGGGTCTGGGTGGGATGCTGTTTGCGTCTTTGTGGACTCGATGGACCAAATGGCCCATTTCCAAACTGTACAGATTCTATGAATTTTTTTTTCATATTTCATAGTTCCTTACCCCAATATCTATACCTGCTTCATTCGTCTTCGTTGTGAAGACATGCAAATAATTCTTTGAGGATTGTACCCACGCTTTTCAAGTCCCCACACAGATTCTCTGTATGATCCCTAATGGGTCCTACTTTTTCCCTAGTTGATTTTTTGCTTTAAATATATCTTTTTTTAAAAAACCTATGTTGCTTTTCCTTTATTCTCCACATGAATTCTTGCTTATGCAGTCTTTGCTTTCCAACTGTCTTGTTCTCTGTCTCCCCAGTCCCTTGCAATTTTATTCTGTCATACTGAACCCTTGGTGTCTGTCATTATTAGCTTTTTTTTTCCTTAATCCTAACCATATGTCCCTTGACATCAAGGGTTCTCCATTCTAGGTTCTACTTTTATTCTTTGTGGCAATATATTGTACCTGCATTCTCTCGATTTCCTCCTTGAATGCCTTCCATTGATCTGATAGTTTTATTTGCAAGTTGCTGCTCCCAGTCTACTTGGACAAATTGTATCATGGTAAAATTAGCCATTCCCCAGTTGAAACATTCGTATATGAACCATCCTTATCTATTTCTATAATATCTTAAATCTTGTTTGGATCACTGTTTCCAAAATGCACTCCTACTTGTGTGCCTTCTATCTCCTAGGCTCATTTCCAAATATTAGGTCTCCCTCTCTTGACATTTACATTCTGGCTTAAAAATGTTCTCCTGTATGTAGTTTAAGAACTTTGTTCCCTCTCTATCCAATTGGCCTCTGTTGATGATCCTTTCAAAGTATCATCCCTAATTGCTGTAATTGATTTCTTGATCAATATGGCAAAATTCCCCTTATCTGAACGCCCGATAACCAGGAATGTTGCACTCTGAAAGTTTGTGATTTCACATAAACCTGTTGGACTGTCACCTGGTGTCATGTGATTTCTGACCTTGTCCACCCCAGTTCAACACTGGCATCTCCACATCATGAATGTTGAGCTGCCAATGCTGCCCATCTCCTAGCCAAATCTCAGTAATTGCTTTGGTATCAGACACCCATGTGTTTATCTGAACTTTCAACTTGCCTGTTTTTTCCCCTTTGGCTCCTTGAGTTAGAATATCTTCCATTTTGCTAAATTCACTTCTTTCTTTATTTAGCCAACTTTCTTTTGCTTTCCAGACTCCCTTCCATTTTGATATCAAATTCCATTTCAGCTTCTTTCCCCTTAGAACTAGTCAGGATTGCATCCTCTACCATCTAGTTTAAATCCATCCCAAAAGCATTAGCAAACCTCCCTACAAGGATGTTGGCCACGTTCCTGTTCAGATGTAACCCATCCAAATTGTACAGGTCCAACCACCCCAGAAATGGCCCCAATATCTCAGAATTCTAAAGCCCTCTCTACTGCGCAGCCTCTCTAGCCACGCATGCATCTGCTGTATCCTTCTGTTCCTGTATGCACTATTGCATGGTACCAGGTGTAATCAAGAGGTTACTACCATTTGAAGTCCTGCTGTTCAATTTCCTACCTAACTTCCAAAGTGACCTTGCAGGACCTTATTTCTCTTTCTTCCTATGTCATTGGTCCCAACATGAACCATGACTTCTGGGTATTCACCCTTCCCTTTCAGAATGCCCTGCAGCTATTCTTGACCCTGGCACATGAGATACAGTGTATCATCCTGGAGTCACATCTACAGCTGTAGAAGCACTTGTCTACTCCCTTCACTAATGAATCTGTTACCACTATTGCACTTGCACACTTTTTTCCTTCCCACTGAACAGCTGGACCACCATACTGCCATTGCCTAGCTTTGACCGGCCTGCCCAGAGGCCTTTTTCCAAGGCTAATACACTGCCTGAAGCAGGATGCACTCGATTCCCCAGTCCCCCTCCTTATGCATGGCAGTCACTCATTCTCTCTCTGCCTACACGTTCTAAAGTTGCGAGATGACCATGTCCTGAAATGGGTGCTACCATAGACCACTCAGCCTCATCAATGCAACATAGACCCCCAGCTGCCACTCACCATCCAAACCCTGGAGCTTGAGCTACTGCAGCCAGAGACGCATCCTGCACACATGGTCACCCAAATCATCAGGAGCACCTGTGATTTCCTACATGGTGTAGGATGTGCTGCCCAAACATACTTTAATTGACTAAAATATGGACACTTGCGTTTTTTTTAAAATCCATGCTCCTACTTAAGTATGGACTAGAAAAATCTTATTAAGTCAAACAACCAAAGCTTCTTAACTTTATCAAGCAAAGAAATTTCATTTTTAAGTTCGAAAATATTAATTATCTGTGTAAAGTTTTTAAGTTGTACTCACGGCTTCAACTTAAATCAATATTGAGTCACGAGATGAGAGAAATACCCACCAATTACCTATCTGCTTTTCTGTGATCTCACAAATCAGTTTTATTGAAGCACGCTTGCCTCAGTCTGTCTGCTTCTGGGACCTCTCTGCTCTCACTCCTTTCAATCTTGCTGCCACTGCACCTGAGTACCACCTTGGTAAACCAGCAGTTTGCCTGCTTCCCTGTAAGATCCTCTCCTCACCAGCTTCTCTCAACAATGATGACTGCTTGTCACAGTGTCCTTACCTCATCCACTTCTCTCTTCAGACAACTAGCATTGATAAAGTATCTTTAACACAAAATGTTCCAAGGCTCTCCACAGGAGTATTAAAATAATAAGTACAACAGCGATCCATATAACATTATTTAAGATAAGGTACAAGTGTGGCAAGTTGTAGAGAGGGAATTCCAGAGCTTGGGGTCCAGGCAGCTGAAACCACAGCCACCACTATGGTGGTGTGAGATTAAGACTAGGCATGTTGAAGAGTCTAGAAGTATAAGTGCAGATATCTGAGGGCTTTGAGATTGCAGGAAATTTGAGATAAGTGGGGCATTTGAATGTAAAAGTGAGAATTTTAAAATCAAAACATTACTTGAGTCGGTGCCAGTGAAGATCAGTAAGTCTTACTGCGTGAATTTACGGAGAATAAATTGTTGGAAATCATCCGAGAGGACAGTCAAATTTAGAGGTTACGTATGAACTATGGTATTATTTAGTTCATTCAGTGGTAGGGAGCGTGAATAGGTACAAAAATCACATCTGTGATGCTGCTATCCAGGCCCCATCAAAAGGGTGCTCTTTGTGAGGAGAGACAAGTTCAGGGCAAAGTACTTGTTTATGAAGTCTTGCGTTGGATATGTGGACAGTGTAATGCACCTATCACAAGTGGTCGTGCATGACCAATGCTTACAAACCAGGGTTATTGACCTGGGAGAGGACGATTACTTTAGTGTACCTATCTCCAGTGGTTTTGCAGGATTTTGTGAAGGCAATGTTCATGACACGTCACCAGGGATTGAAATGTCTGCTGTACATGCTTCACATTTCACATACAAGAGGGTGGGGACCACACCTGCTCTATAGAAGATGAGTTTGGAGCTGGGTTTGCAATCTCAGACTTTGAATATTCTGTTCATCAGACATCCAAAGGTTGCAATGGCACATTGGAGTCTACGTCAGATTTCATCATCATGCTCACACGGAGAGGAGGCTCCCAAGGTATGGGAAATGAATATTGTTTAGGGACTCGCAGTAGATTCTATAGGTCAGGATGTAGTGTTGTGCGGCAGGAGAGGAGTGTTGCTGTGAGGAAGATGGAGAAGAGTGTTGACGTCTGATTGAACCATCTTGCACTCATTTTGGGACTGTGGTGGATCCATTGGTGGGGATCATGGCTTACATGTCATCATAGAGCAGGCAGAGAATGGTGACAAATTTCTGCAGCAGCTGAATTTGAGGACGATATTCTGCAATTCCTCATGGTTAAGTAGAGGCAAAGGCCACATGCAGAGTTTAAGCTGTTGCCATGAGACAGTGTTATGCCAGAGACAGGCACAAGATGTTATGACAGTGTCACTTCCTAGGCACTTCGTCAGGAGGAGGACTTATTTTAAGATTTAGGATTATGATTGAAAAGAACAATAAGCAAACCAGAGTAAGAATAAGTAATTGGGGGACAGGTGATTTCAACGGGGCAAGAGCAGAGCAGGACTGAATAGACTGTAACAAATAGTTGATGGAGAGAAACTGTAGCTGAACAATGGTGTACCTTCAAAGACCAGATGGTTTGGGAAGAGTCAAAGTAAATTCCCTCAAGAGGATTACAGACAAACCCAGGATGTTATAGGTGAAAAAAGGAGATGGTAATAGAGAATAAAGGAAAAAAAAAAGTGTGCTTTTGACATGCCAGGAAGAAAATACAATTGGGAACCTAGACAAATGCATAAAGGGGGGTGGAAAAACATTAGAGAAGCAAAGAGAGATTATGAGAAAAGACTGCAGAACAGCATAAAGAGGAATCCTAAAGTCTTCGGTCGGCACATTAGCAATAAAAGGAAAGGAATAGGGCTAATTAGGGACCTAAAAGGAAATTTATTCATGGAGGCAAGAGACATGGCTGATTAAATAAATACTTTGCATCTGTTTTTCCCAAGGAGGTACATGCTACCCACGCCTTGATGGCAGAGGAGGAAGCTATGTGACTAGAGGGATTCAAAGCTGAGGAAGAGAAAGTCTTGGATAGCTATTGAACCTTCACAAGTTGACAAGATACCAGACTGGATAAGATGCATCCAAGGATATTGGAAGAAATGAGTATATCTTGTGGGAACACTGGCCATAATCTTACAGTCGTCTGGGGAGGTGGTAGAGGACTGGAGAGTTCCAGGCAATTTTTCTTGTTCAGAAAAGGTTGTACAAATAAGCTTAGCAATTACAGATCAGTGGCTAGTTGTTTAGCGAGAGCCAGCAAGGATTTTGAAAGGAGAAATTGTACTTGTTTAACTTGCTGATTTTTTTTAGGAGAGGTAACATAAAGAGGTAACATTGTTATTGTAATTGGACTTTCAAAAGGCATTCACTATGGTGTTAACACAATAGACTTGAGAAAAGTTATAGCTCATAGATTAAAAGGGGCTCTAGCAACATAGATACAAAATTAGCTGACTAATAAGCACTGTAGTGGTTTTGGACTGGATGAAGAATTGTAGTTGGTTTTAGTATTGGGATCATCACATTTCCTGTTTTATTAACGGTCTAGATCTTGGTGCGCAGGTCAGTTGCAAAGCTTGTGAATGAAATGAAACTTGGAACATGCGCAGGTCAGTTGCAAAGCTTGTGAATGAAATGAAACTTGGAACATTGTGAACGGATGGAGGACAGTGTAGAACTCTAAAAGGATGTAGACAGGTTGATGGAGCGGGCAGGTGCATAGCCAGTGTTGCTCACTGTGGAGGTGATGTTCATTGAAATGGTGCTGTTTGGCAGGAAGAACATGGGCATACAATATCAAATAGGGTTTTAAATCTAAAGACTGTGCAGGAGATGAAGGACCTGGGTGTATATGTGCATGGATCACTTAAGGTGGCAGGACTAATGGAGGAAGAAGCTAATAAAGCACTTAGTATCATGGGCTTTATTATTAGAAGCATAAGGTGCAAGAGCAAAGTGGTGACATTGAACTTATATTAGACAGTTCTTAGAACCCATCTGGAATATTGCGTACAGTTCTGCGCCCCACACTATAGCAACGATGAGAACGAATTGGAGAAGTTGCAGAAGAGATTTACAAGATGGTTCTAGGGATTAGAAGCTTCAGTTAGGAAGGAAGATTGGAGAAGTTGGTTCTGTTCTCCTTGGAGGGGGGGAAGTGATAAAAGTTTTCAGAATCATGAGAGGTCTGGATAGAATTGATAGGGAGAAACTGTTCCTAATAAAAGGGCCGAAAGTGACAGGACACTGGTTTAAAGTGATTCCAACTTAGCAAATGCAATGTGAGAAAATACCTTTTCATACAATAAGTCGTTCAGATCTGGAATGGAATGCCTGGAAGTGAAGTGGATGCAGAATCAACTGGGACAGTCCAGAGGGAATTGGGTGATCAGCATCCTTCAGTGCCATAATATTGTCTCAGGTTGTTAATCCTACTGAAGAATACAGGAATAGGGATGATGAACACACTAAAAGAGATCAGCAGTAAACTTGCTATATGTAAAACAAAAGGACACCGTGCAGTTCATAGTGAGGCCCATTAGCAATAAACTTTAATGTAGCAATGGATTTGAAGGTATGGGACAAGGAAGAAAAAATTTCTGTTCCTTAGAATCCCTACAGTGTGGGATCAGGCCCTTTGGCCCAACAAATCCGCACCGACCCTCGGAGCATCCCACCCAGACCCATTCCCGTATAACCCACCTAATCTACACATCCTTGAACACTGTGGACAATTTTGCATGGCCATTCCACCTAGCTTGCACATCTTTGGACTGTGGGAGGAAACTGGAGCACCCGGAGGAAACCCACGCTGACGCAGGGAGAATGTGCAAACTCCACACACAGTCACCTGAGGGTGGAATTGAACCCGGGCCCCTGGTACTGTGAGGCAGCAGTGCTAACCGCTGAGCCACCATGCCATTTCAGCTGTTCGTTTTGTAGACAAGGCAAGTAAATTTAATCCACTTCCTATATGTACATTATTAAGGAAAATGCTTAATGGCAGGCGACAAAATGGTAGCGACCATGATGAGGTAGCTAAATTCCTAAATGACAATTCCACTGCAATTACCCCCACCGCCCTGTCCCCCAATTATGAATGTGTGGAAAAAATGAACATTGTGATAACGAACGTGACGGTTGAAAGTCCATTTAGTAATGGAGCTTGTGAAAGAAACAGTTGTAGTTGAGATGATTCCTATAACATCAAACAGACCAGCCAAGTTATAAGTTAACATTTGGGCAGTCTGTACAAGAAGATCACTGGAAATGTTTGATCACTTCAGTCTGGATCAGCCTCAGCTTGGGAAGGAACTACAATTAGCTCCATTTTTTTATAAAACACTTGAGAGCTCAGTGAGAGTGGCATTCATTCAATATTGAGGTTTCGGTGGAGATTTGACAACCCTTATGGCATTGTAAAAGGCCATCAGACTAAATTTTAATTCACAGAATGATAGAAAGAATGGAAAGGTCCAGACCTCGGTGATGGGTACCAAAGTGTCAGGGTTCTTTCTGGATGTCACTTGGCCCTGATTACACAATTAATTTAATCATGTCACAGAAAGTGTTGAGGCACCATGTACTTTCACATATTAAATTGGACAATTGTGAGGACCAAATTATGGGCAAAGTGAAAGAGATGTAGGACAGGGCTATTTGCCCCAGAGGACAGCAATTGGAAGTTGGTACCAGGGTAATACATATACCAGATGGGCATATTTTAAACCTAATGGAGAAGTGTCACCGTTATAAAGAGAGCAGAATGTAAATTGACTGCATGTGCAATGTGAAGGACGAGAGCTAAGATCCATCGATTAAGTTGTGGAAGCTCAGAAAGCACAGTATAAATTCTATAAGGAACAGATTACAAACTTGCACTACGAATTCTAATCATGCAAAGAGAAGATCTTGTAGTAGTAGTCCAGAACAAACTGGGAGAATGAGTAGAACATACAAACATAGAACATAGAAGTAGACCATTGAGGACATTGAGCTTGCTCCACCATTCAATAAGATCATGGCTGATATGTTTGTATTTCAAATTTCAATTCCTGTCTACCCTGATAACCTTTAATTCCCTTGCCTAAAAAGAATCTGCCTATCTTTTAAAATATTTAATGATTGCACTTTCACGACCACCTGAATCAGAGTTCCAAAGTTGTGCAATCTTTTGAGAGATAAAAAACATTCTCATCTCTGTCCTAAAAAGGCAACCTTAATTTTTAAAAATTGCTCGCTGCCCCATCCACCTAGTTCTGGACTGATCCTTAAGAGAAAACATCCTTTCCATTTCCACTTTGTCAAGACCATTCAGGATTATATATTTCAATCAAGTCATCTTTCACTCTTCTAATTTCCAGTGGAAACCAGCTGAGCCTGTGCAACCCATCCTTATAAGGTAACCCACTAATTTAAAGTAACAATCTAGTAAACTTCTTCCAATCTATTTACATCCTAGAGGTCATAGTTTCACAAGGACCAGGACAATGGAACAGGCTGAAAATACTATGAGAAGTAGAAACTCTTACGACTGAAGTTATAGTGGCTAAGAGTAAAGTCGCCATAGTCTTATCAGACCATACTGTTCTGTCGTTAGAGATAACATGGGTGGTTTAACCTGAGAGTCATCATTCAGGCAAAGAAAGGGTGAGAAGGAGAGTCCTTCATAGTAACTTTTGAGCTTATTTAACTTTAAATTGACACAAGTTTTAAAAAAATGGGAAATCATGATGTGAATTGAAAAGTGCTTCTAATAAATGATAAAGTTCATTTGGTCTAATCATTTTTTTGATGCTTTTGACATTACTCTACCTTGCAAACTGGCCATCCAGCCAACTGAGCAAACAAATCTCTTAGTGGCTATGCTTCCACCTCCTTCTGCAGGTAAGTTCCACATCACTGGGAGTTTCTGAAGTGGTTTCCTTCCCCTACCCCCCAAAACTCCGGAACTTGTCTACAATTGGATCCATGCCCTGTATTGAATCGCTCGCTAGAGGCATTGACCCTGATCATCTGATGGAATTAATGATGAATGTTCAGACTTTCACCAGCATTGGGTGTCTGAAAATCAAGGAAGCCAGAACGATTATGGATGATATTTGCAGGGTCAGGGGGGTGGAGGTCAGTCTTTCAATGCACAGAGGTATGATGCCTGGAACCCTGCATGGATATTTCTGGCACTGACTCACTTTGTCAACTTGAGCTAGATGCTCTGAACTTGAAATTTATTCCAGGATGCACTCTCAATTGCAGGCATGAGTTGAAAGTAATGAGAAGCAGAAACTATTTTATGAAGGCCTACCTCATCCATTTTCCATGTAACCTACTACTGCCGACGCATGTGATTGCCCCACTTATTAAGTAGCACATGTCCACCATTAATCCCTTCTGCATTAAAGAACTGTCAATACACTAAATTTCATGCATTTGGGAAAGACTGACCACTTATAATCCATTGAACAAACACACATTAAAAAAATGCATTCAGAGATCAAATGAACTTTATCGTTTTTTATAAGTACTTTCGCAATTCACATCATTGTTTTCTTGTATCAAATTACAGTTATACAAGCTCATAAAAGCAACTTAAAGGCTTTGAATTTATTTTAAATAATGCTTAACTAAAACTTCACTATGTCACTACAGACTAATGGATCTTAAGATGTATTCTTTCCACTGTTGACATCATAAATGCCAAGGCCAGGCCCTTCTAAACATCCCTCCTTTCACTGATTGTTGTGTCCCTGCAGCCCAGACAAGAAGTCCTTAAAGCTTCAACACAAATCGTTTGAACTCAGTTTTAATTGCATTCACAAATCCATGATTGGTCATGATATGATTACTCAGTCAAAACCTCCCGTGATTTTAAAATGCACGTTAGATTCTCTCTAACCTTCTCTGATCCAAAACAGTCCTAACTTTTCCAACATTTCATTACTGAAGCCTGTCATCATCAGTAACACCCCGGTGAACCTACTCTGTACCTCCTGATGAGGCCCAACCTGTGATCTTAAAGTTTTAATATTCTCTTTTTTGCCTTTGTACTATATTCTTCTGTTTGAAAATCCAAGTAACCATTAGTTTTACAACCATCTTATAAATTTGTCCTGTCACTTTTTAAGATGTATGTTTTCTCCTTTCATTTATACATATTTCTTTAGCCCTGAAAAGTCCTGTTACTCTACATGGACCTGATGGGCCCAGTGATTTCCTTCTTTATTGTAATGACTGTGAGAGATAAAATTAAATGTTATGAATTATTTTCCAGGCAGCCCATAAAGTACTGTCAGAATATGGGAATCTAGAACTTCAAATGTTGGCTGTACTTGCCCAGGAGGGCAGGATATGGAAGAGCTCTGTACTTGACAGCATTTTCTCCCAGCAGCCATTGGAGCAGGATAAAGGTAGGATATCTGCTAATCTTAATATATATCATGCTTTCTATAATTTGTTTATTGTGATGTGGCTAACTTGGTTAAAACAGTTAGCTTGCCATGAAATGGTTTACTTTTGACAGCTCGGTTTGTAATACGTGTGTGTTTTCTTTTGAGATTTTTGTGCTTATCAAGTCAGGAATATAAAATAACTTTTGTTTTAATCATGCAGAATTTGAAGTTGAGTGTTTGCAAACAAGGTAAGTGTATCTCGGGAAGTTTACTTACAGGTGTTGTTAAGTGATCATAATGATTTGATGGCTTTCGTTACGGTGGGATTGAAGTATACAGAGTGAATAAATCTTGCTACAATTATGCATAGCCTTTGTGAGGTCAAACCTGGAGTACCTGTGCTGCGATCTCCATACATATGGAAGGACATGCTTGTCCAGGACAGAGTGCAACAAAGGTATGATAGACTGACAAAATAAGGAGAGATTGAGTAGATCAGATCTGTATTTCCTAGAATTTAGATGGATGAGAGGTGATCTCATTGAAACATGAGGAATGAATGAAAATTGGCCCATAATGTAATTTAATTTCATGCTGTTACCCGTTCATAAGGAAGACAAAGCATTTGGCTAATTAAAAATTTTAATCAGGATTGGAGAATTGAAAAGAATTTACAAAAGAGCAGTTCTCACTATCGTTGCATGGAAATACATTGACTGCATAGAAATAGACCATTTGACTCAGCTAATTCCTGCCAGCATTTATGCATATAACCCTTATCTCAATCCTTTTCTAATAATACCATCAGCAAAAGCTTCTATTCCTTTGTCTCTCTTGTGATTTTATCTAGCTTCCATTCACTATCAAGTCAGTCATCAGCATTTTTTTATTTATAGAAATGATCCCCAATGTTGTCAATCCTGTATGAGAAGTTCAGCCTCTCAGTTCTGATATTATCTATTTTGTAGTACCTTTTCTAATGGTCTTGCACCCTTTTGTTTAAAATAAAGACTAGAAAGATATATAATTCCAAACTAGTTCAACATAGCTTTCATATTTCAGAATTAACTCTACTTTGTTGTTTATTTCACAACTTTATAAACTCAATTCAATTCTCTATAGTAAATCTTTTTGTTCTGTAGATTCTCATTGTCCAAAGAGATGTACCTTACTTAGTGCATTTGGTGAAATGAATATCTCAGGCTTAACATATTAAAATTATTTTGTCACTTGCAAGTGCATTATATGAGTATATTAATATTTCTAATTATCCCCCACTCTCAATATTTATATAGTAATTTGTCATCCATACGTTTTGAGGTTGTACTTCCAATTACAGGATACAAATGGTACAATTGATACAAATGGTGAACAGTCTTCCCAGGACTGATTCTTGTAGGTCACTTCATACCTTTTGCTAATCTATTTGTTCACTGACTCCACATGTTCTGGCTTAAGTGATGAATCAACTATGTTGTATTTTCTTCAAGGCCTTCTAAATATGCAGTATCTGCACTAGTACTGTTGCCAATTCTTTACTGGATCAAAGTTTGCTTGACCAAAGTTTGATCAAGCACAGTGTTTCCTTTTGAAATGCTTTCTACCTGCTCTGGTTAAACTTGCGCTCTACAGTTTATTCTAAAATATGTAGATACAGGCTTTCTGGATCGAGTATGTTGAGAATCTCTGCCTTTTGCTATGTTAAATGGCTTTATATCAATTCTGATCACTTCTCATGCCATGTAGAACGTGATGATAATTTAAGGCAAAGTATGTGAATATTCCTATCATTTCTTGAGATAGTCTTGCACACCCACTCATGATGTTAGCTCTGACTTGATTTTGCTTTTGTTATTCATGTAGTTGTACTTTAAATTGTTCTTGAGTTAATTTCATAATTCTTTATTATTTCTTAACCTTTTAGGACTCCTTTTTGTCATTTCCTTTGTTTATGATCATATACAGTGTGAATTTATATTAGTTTCAGTTTTACCCTTTATTCCTTAATTCATCTGTGTGTTTCATTATCTCCTAGTTTGTTCTTGCTTTTAAGGAGAATATAATGGCCCTAGACACTCCATGTTTTTAAAACTGTTTGCATTGCTGACTAATCTGCCTTTTTTCTCCCAGATTATTTTGACTCTTTGCATTTTCATTCACTCGATTATGCTTTTCTAGCCAACTGACTTATTTTTATTTGTTTTAGTTTCAATCAGACTTAAACCTGATTATGTTATGATCACTATTACCTAAATCATCTCCTTCCCTTGCCTGTCTCTTGCTGTGATTCATTTTCAACAGTGATTCCCTACTGACATACTGGCTAAGAACAGTTCTAACAAATGGGTAAAAGCTCAATTTCTATTTTCCAATTACACCTTTCCATCTTGCTTGTTTATTTGGGATAGTTGAACGTGCTCTCAATTATTCTGTCTTCATTGCATTGATCTACTTGCACATTGCTTCCTTCATTCCCCTTCACTCCCCTTCACTATTAAGAAATTTGTAGTATACCACTATTGTACATTAGTAAATACATTTCAATGCTTGTTTAGTGGAGGTAGTGGCATAGTAGTTATATCACTGAAATAATGATCCAGAGGACCAGGCTAATGGTCTGGGGCGTATGTTCAAATACGACCATAAATGAATAGTCTCAGTAAAAAGTGCTACCATCAATTGTTGTAAAATGCTGTTTGGTTCTGTAATGTTCTATAGGGAAGAAATATGCTGTCCTTAACCTGTATTTGACTCAACACTAATACGGTTGACTCTTAACTCCCCTCTGAAATGTCCTAGGAAGCCATAGTATTTGGGGATGGCAACAGATACAGGTCTCACCAGTGATGCCCATTCCCTTGAAAGAATACAGAAAAAAGGTCCAGCTACTTTGCATTCTAAAGGCAGCATCTCTGACGATGTACTCTTCCACCTGGACTGCACTGACATGTCACCCCTAGATTATGTGAAGAGTCTCAGCAACTGTATAATTTTCTCGTGTTTTAAAGACAGTATTAACAGTACTGTATGAAGTGGTAATCTCGTATTACTATCAATGTCAAATGTTCCCTCAGAAAATGCAAAACAAGCTCAAGAAATCTATTTTGTCCTGCAGTGTATTAAACCAAACTCAAAAACAGCACAGTATTGTTGATGTGCAGAATTTCTCACAAACTGCAGTCCTACTGTACATGAAATGCACAATATTGCTTAGCACAGGTGTCTTTTAGAAGTAAAACTGAAATCAAAAATGCTGAAACAATTAAAACTCTTGTCACATGATCAGAATTCAAATGGTAGTATCTTGATGCATGCTCTATTCCAGAAGACAGTTAGTGAAAGATAGAACTCAAGCTAATCTTGAACAATTTTGTAAGCAATTTTTAAAAAAACTTACACATTACGAGCATGCAGCTGCGAACCCCACCATCACAGTTGCAAAGTACCTATGTATAGGGGTACAAATGACTTTTTCACTTGATGTCCACTACCTTCACAGAATGAAAGAAAATTAATTAATTGATTCTTGTCCCTCTCCACATAAAAGCATTTTATGTAAAACCAAAATTTGGAACGATGATTCAAAAAGTCTATATTTTTATATAAAACATTTCATTGCAGGACAACCCTCATCCAGATACTTAACAGCTGCTTCATATATGCATTTGTTTTGTAAAAAACCACCAGACATTTGATATTGCATTCACTCATTTAATTTTACAGATTTTCTTATCTGTCCAAAATTTGTTTCAGGCTAACAAGATGCATGCATACTCTTTCTTGATCATGTTTTCTGCAGCACAGAACTCCCACAATGAACGATTATCTAGATAACATTCAGTGGATCTTCAGTATCTTCAGTATGCCCGTTGTACACAACCTCACTCAAAAGTATTTAACAAAAAGAATAGAATAGCCACTGCCCTTGCAAGAACCTGTGCTTCAGCCAGTGTACTTCTAACAGCTTTTTTGTGTTCTGTTAAGTTACAAATGTGATGGGAGGAATATGCTAGTAATCATGCCAGTACTGATCCACTCTCACTGTTAGTATAGATTGATTCAGTCACTGAAACAGCGAAATGTTTCTCTTTTGTTTTGTACATCTCTCCAGAGTAAAGGAGACTTTCACCAGGCTTCTTTTAATGAACTCAAAGTAATCTATTTATTTTAAGAATAGGATTTGTGTTGTTATAAATGGCAAACACTAGTTAACGTCAAACTATGGTCCAGAATTCGAACTATATCACCTTCATCCCAAACATAGACGTACATCCAGAACACGATAAGACAACAGTTTTCATAGGGATTATGTTCTTTTTAAAAAGTGCAAGAGGGAAAACACCCGTGTCAACAAAGGGTTTGAAAGCAACCGATAGAATGTGATGACTGCTCCTAGTCCATCAGATTTCCTGTCAAAATCAAAGTATTGACAGCTGTAGATGGATGGAAGATCCTCAGTTTGGGTTGTATTCAAGCTGGGTCAAAGTCTTTGGAAAGTAGTCACAGTTTAACTTTTGGAGGCTTATTCAGGAATTTTAAGTTCAGACATTTTAAACTTCTTCAGGTTCCAGGAACTTTTCCTGAGAGCAGGAGAGAGATGTGCAGCTTCTGAGGCTTTGTTTCTTATTGATTGCATAATTTTTGATTTTATAGCTCAAAATCTAGTTGCTTGTATAGACACCTCATAGTGTTACAGAGGGGGAAAGGCCAAACCTCTCTGATAATTAAAATCAAAACACAACACAAGCCCCAATCTGTTATGATGGGAGTAGAGGTTCCCTTCTAATATTTACCCCCAAAGCGCCCAGAGAAGCTTGCCTTTTTCCCTCATAATCTGTTAAGACTGATTAAAAGAAAGAAATTCCCTGATCCCCTTTATAAATAACAAGAAACAATTTATTTATTTAACTCTAACAATGTACAAGTTAACAGAATTGCTAACAAACCAATCAACTCTCACCTAAGTACTAACTACTCCTTAACCGGTCTAAATTCTACTGGAATGCTGTTCAAATAAACAGAAGTCCCACTTACATAAACCCAATTAATAAGACAACGATAAATTAAACCTTAATCTCTCCAAGTTTGCAGTCTGCCTTCTCCAGCCTTTCTACTGTCGATCTCATGTAACAAACGTGTGTTCCGCTGATTCTGCTGTCAGGGATGATTTTCTGTGTAACTGCTTCTGTGAGGACTTTTAGCTAGAAATGCCGTGATACCTTTTAAATAGATGGTGCTTTCTCTGAGAGCTAAAAGGTGTTGTCTCTTGGCAGTTGGCTGTCCCCAAATTTCCAAATGCCGTCACCTCTATACCCGTGATGACATAACAATGTTTCTTACGTAGGATTGGTTCAATGTTGTCAACACCATCAGATTTAAGTTTAGTAGGTTTTTGGTATCTCAAGGCTTGGTTTAAATTGATTGGCTAAATTTGAAAAGACTTGTTGTCTTGGTAAAAATGCTGCTTGGCTTTATGAAAGGATGCTTTTTTTTTTCTAAACCTTAACACCATTACCACTAAATCCAGAGGTCAGTAATCTAAAGTTACGCATTTCATACTAATTCTGCATACATGTATAAAATTAGATCGTACCAGTTCTATCTTAAATGCGCATTTTCTTTTAAACCCGCAATAACGCATCTGCAATAGCATTTTTACGACCCTCAACCTGTACAATTTATAAATTAGAAGGCTATAACATAAGACTCCAACAAAATAGTCTTGTATTTTGTTCTTAAATCTTCCCAAAAAGATGAGGGGTTTGTGGTCTGTCAAAATAACCATCTCTGAAATATTGTTTGTAACATAAACATTAATATGTTGTAAGGCCAGTGCCAACCTCAATTTCTCTTTTTCATTGGTGGAGTATTTTCTCTGATAAATATTGTTTCTTTTGAAAAGTAATCAATTGGCCTTTCAATTCCACCATCATTCTCCTGCATCAACACAGCCACGACCCCTATATCGCTGGCATCGATAGCAACTTTAAACGGTTTCAAGAAATTTAATGTGTCCAAACTGCTGTAGTAGTTAATGCGGCTTTTAAATTCTCAAATGTCTCCTGGCATTGTTCTGTCCACCGATATTTCATGTTCTTCTTTAGCAAATCTGTCAGTGGTGCCGCCATGCTACTAGTGTTTGGCACAAATTTCAAGTTGTATCTGCTCATTCCCAAAAATCGAAGCACCTCTTTCTTCAAGGAGAGTCTTGGAAATTCATCAATGGCTTTCGTCTTTATATTCTCACATTCTTCGGGGCCATCCTTCTATGTCCGATGTTATGTCCTGATGACGTCACTTCTGCCTTCGCGAATTCAGTTTTTGCTAAATTTATAACCAGTTTGCCTCACGTAGTTTTTCAAAGAGCTCTGCCAAATGCTCCATGTGATCTTTCCATGAATGGCTAGAGATCACTGAGTTATCTATATAGACAGCACAATTAGTTAATCCTGCCACAACTTTGTTCATAAGTCTTTGAAACCTGGCTGGTGTGTTCTTCGTACCAAAGAGCATTACTTTAAATTGATACAGCCCATTTGGGGTTACAAATGCAGAAGCTTGTTTTGCTCTCTCTGACAAAGGTAGTCTGCCAGTAACCACAGAATAAGTCCAACTTTATGATATAAGTGGCTTGTCCAACTTCTTTAACACACCCAATTCCAAGGCTGGAGGACTGTGAGTCCAATTTAATTATAGCATTGACCTTCCGATAATCCGCGCAGAACTGTTGAGTCCGGTTCGGGAACCAACGTCGGTGAACTCCACTCACTTTGACTCGGCTCAATGATGTCTTCTTGGAGCATCACTTCCACTTCCTTCTGTATCTGTGCGGCTTTAGGAGGATTAAGCCTGTAGGGGTGTTGTTTTATCAGAACAGCATTCCCTCCTTCAACCTCATGCACTATAGTATTAGTCCTCCCCATTCTATTCCCACATATGTCTTTATATTGCTGCAATTCAGTTCTCTGTTCCTGAGACCGAGAGCTCACTATCCTATCCCATTCTCTAAGGACTTCCTCATTATTTAACTTACTTTGAGGCACATCAAAATCAAATGACTTGGATTCTGATTATTGAATCTAAGGGGCAGTAACTAATACCTGTTTCTCCGTTTACCCATTCCTGTCACAGTAGAATTTCAACATATTTACGTGACATACCCAATAAAGTTGCTTCCTATCTGGTGTCTTTACCAGGTAAGTCACCTGACTCAACTTCTTCTCAATCTGATATGGACCA
This sequence comes from Rhincodon typus, assembly GCF_021869965.1. NCBI lineage: Eukaryota > Metazoa > Chordata > Chondrichthyes > Orectolobiformes > Rhincodontidae > Rhincodon > Rhincodon typus. The sequence goes on along the minus strand of NC_063340.1, from coordinate 28,818,954 downwards.
CTAAACCTTGCTTTGAAGTGATCTTCTCCCATTGGTAACAGCACTAATACTTTAACCCACGGGCAAATGTCTGAATTTCAGATTTCTTATCTGTTTCTTGCTACATTCAATGCTGTACCACCTTCAGATGTTGTCTAGCTAATTCACCAACTCTGTTTAATCTTTTTCTCATCTCAGATACATAATCCAACTGTGAGATCTCTGACTCCGGACCTATCAACTTTTCCTTAATTAATTTTAAAGGCCCTCTCACTTCATGTCTGATTATCAACTCAAATGGAGTAAACTGAGTACATTCATTTGGGACATCTCTTAAAGGCAAACGATATAAATGGGATACCTTATCCCAGTTGTTTGGGTAATCCTGGCAATAAACCCTCAGCATGGTTTTTACGGTCTGATGCCACCTTTCCAATGCTCCCTGGGATTCAGGATGATACGCACTCGATTTAAAGTGTTTAATGCCTAAACTATCCATGACGTCCTTAAATAGTTTGGCAGTAAAATTGGACCTTTGGTCTGACTGAATCGCCCTCGTAGGCCATAACGGGCAAGACTGTGGGATCTTGTCACCACACCATCCAAGGGTATTTTTCTTTTAACTCTTCAGTTCCCTTCAGCTTCTCCTCTACAAGAGGCATCACTCCCACTTTTGGCTAAAAGTGTTATCTCTTGGCAGTTGGCTGTCCCCGATTTTCCAAATGCCCTCATCTTTATACCTGTGATGACATAACAATATTTCTTGTGTAGGATTGGTTTGATGTTGTCAATACCATCAGATTTAAATTTAATAGGTTTTTAGTATCTAAGGGCTTGGTTTAAATTGATTGGTTAAATCTGAAAAGACTTGTTGTCTTGGTAAAAATGCTGCTTGACTGTTCGATACAAAATGTTTCCATTCGGGCCTCTCTATATGCACCTGCTTGCAAACTTTCAAGCACAGACGAAATATAATCTCTTAAACGGATCGCATACTGTTTGTCAATTTATGAGTATTCTACACAACTTTGTAACAATAGACTTTTCAAAACGAGGTTTTTCCAGCACGTAAGAACTATAAATTTCATCCCTTACCTCCCTAAAAGCTTTCTTCAAAGTTGTGACTTTCTATAAACATCAAGTAAATTCCAGCATGCAATTAAACTGTTGACTTTGTTTTTGCATACCTTTTTAAATCCAGGAAATCACCAAACAGTTCCATATCTTCCAGTTTTTCACAGTCCTTAACTACAAGTATGTATTCCCAACATTTGGCTTCCAGTACTAAAGGACATTTCCCAAACATTTTCACCCAAACGCTAATATTATAAAACCAGATGTACCAGAGTACTCAACAGAAAGATGAGCACGTGAAACATTGCTGAAAATGACTGATTTCATATCCTTTGCCTCACCTGAGAGTGAAAAGTATCCCTTTCTCCAGATTTATTTATTTATTTATTTGTGTTCAAACATTTTTGACTTTCGGAAAGTACTTAACTCCAGTATTTCAAAACAAACATTTGGACATGTCTGAATGCCCAGCCAGTTCAACTGAATGGCTGAGCTTCACAATCCTCTTTCTGTAATGACAGTAAAATTAACCAGGATGTAAATAACCCCCTCAATCAGATTGATGATTTAAAGTTATTCAAAACTACTTTGCTTAATAGCTAATATATTTAAAAAGTTTCACAAGGCTGACTCTCAATTTTATGTTCAGCTGTAGTCTGATTAATTATATGTTTCTCACATTTGACATTACCACCTATGAAGGTGCCTGTATGTTTTCATTTATGATATTAAAACAAGATTGGAGGGTCTGTTTTTCATTGAGCGTAACCTATTTTCAACATAGCAACTCTCACCAAAAAAATACGCTGCCCTGGAGTCTCACCACAAGACTCCTACGACCGCTGGGCATCAGAGCGGCACACAAGCCCACGTCAACCCTACGACAACTGCTCACCCGAACTAAGGACCCACTCCCCGCCATGGGCAGGACCAATGTCATCTACAAGATTCCCTGCAGAGACTGTGAGAAACACTACATCGGACAAACGGGAAGGAAACTAACAACAAGGATACATGAACACCAACTGGCTACAAAAAGACCCAACCAATACTCACTCATCTCAATCCACGTGGACAAGGAGAACCACCACTTCGACTGGGACAACACCAAGATCCTTGGACAGGCTAGGCAGAGACAGGCACGAGAATTCCTAGAAGCACGGCACTCCACGAAGCATGCTATTAATAAACACATTGAACTAACCCCATATACATTCCACTACGAAGGAAAACCGGAAGTGAGGCAATCCATCTCAACGGACCCCAGAGTTTAAAAACCAGGCGGGAAAACACACCGACGCTTCATCGGAGGCTGCACTGAGGATGTTACCAAGCATGGTAACGAAACATCTGCAAGACAAGAGACCAGCTTGGCGAGCCATTCAACCTCAACATCCTAGGCTTTGTTCAGTTTCCATAATTTTTTTGTACATCTGCCTTGTTTAATGGTTTCAAAAATTCTTCTGAAATATATTTCCTTGCAAAAATGTAGCTTTCATATTGCTTGATCCACGGTCCCATTAATGTGTGGCCAAAAGAGCAGAAAGATTTTCAAGATTACTTTCTCAACTGTGTGAGTCCATTCATAACACCTGAATCACCCATTTACTCTTTAAAAATCTTAGCAATCCTGAACTGTCTTTTTCAGTTCAGTTTCACCTGTATGACAAGGCTGACCCTTATCTGGTGCCTCAGAATAAACTCCAAATTATCTCCAACTATTGAACTCCCTTTGTTTTGTTTCTCACAAGGGCGTCAAAGGTAGTAATTTCTGGATTACTCCTGGTGCCATGTGCTAGTGAGAGTAGGAATAGGAGGAAAGGACAGATGAATGCGTGGCTGAGGAGCTGATGCAAGGATTCATATTTTTGGACCATTGGAATCTCTTCTGGGGCAGAAGCGACCTGAGTAAGAGGAATGGGTTGCACTGGAGGGGGACCAATATCCTGGTGGGGAGATTTGCAAGATCACTTTGATCGGATTATACTGTGAGTTCCCCCAGTAGTCAATGAGAAATTGAGGAGCAAATATGTAGGGAGTCCACAGATAGCTGCAAGAATAATAGGGTTATAATAATAGGGTGCATTGGTGCAGGCTTGGTGAGCTGAAGGACCTGTTCATGTGATGTATTGTTCTTTGTTCTTCTTAGTAGGAGACTTTTAACTTTACAAAGGTAGACAAGGACTGCCACAGTGTTAAGGACTTGGTTAGGGAGGAATTTGTTAAGTGTGTCGAAGGAATCATTCTCAATCAATATGTAGATGGCCCTACCAGAGAAGGGGCAAAACTTGACCTCTTCTTGAGAAGTGAGGCAGGGCAAGTGACTAGGTGCTAGTGGGGAAGCACTTTGGGGCCAGTGACCATAATTGTATTAGTTTAAAATAGTTATGGAGAAAGATAAGCTTTAAAAGTTCTGAATTGGGGCAAGGCCAATTTTTTTGGTATTAGACAGGAACTTTCAAAATTTGAATGGTAAAGGTTGTTCACAGGTAAAGGGACTTTTGGCAAGGGGGTGGCTTTCAAAAGTGATATAATGAGAGTTCAGGGACAGCATTTTCCTGCTAGTGTGAAGGGCAAGGCTGGCAGGAGTAGGGAACACTGGATGACTAGAGACACTGCAGCTGTGGTCAAGAAAATGGCGGAGGCGTATTTCAGGTATGGATGGCTGGGATCAAGTGAATTCCTTGAGAAGTATCAGGTGTGTAGGACTCAAGAGGGAAATCAAAAGACATAGCTTTGGCAGATAAGGTTAAGGAGAATCTAAAGAGAATTTACAAGTATACTTAAGGGCAAAAGAGTAACTAGAGAGAGAATAGGACCCCTTAGATGGCCTTGTTGATCTGTATGTGTGGAACCGCTGGAGATTGAGATCCTAAGCCGGTATTTCATATCAGTGTTTACTGTGAGGAAAAATACATTGAAGCTAGAGAACTCAGGGAAATAAATAGTGATCTCTTTTTGAGAAGCGTTAACATTATAGAAGAGGTGGTGCTGGAAGTTTTAAAACGCATAAAGTTAGATAAATTCCCGGGACCTGATCAAGTGTATGCCATGACGTTGTGGGAAGCTAGGGAAGAAATTGCAGGGCCGCCACCAGAGATATTTGTATCATTGACAGCCACAGGTGAGGTGCCAGAAGACAGGAGAATGGCTAATGTAGTGTCATTATTTAAGAGAGAGCCAGGGAACTACAGACTGGTGAGCCTGATGTCAGTGGTGGGTAAGTTGTTGGAGGGGATTCTGAGAGACAGGACCTAAATGCATTTGGAAAGGCAAGGATGATTAGAGATAGTCTGCATGGCTTTGTGCATGGGAAATCATGTCTCACAAACTTGATTGAGTTTTTGAAGAAGTGAGCAAGAAGATAAATGAAAACAGAGTGGTAGACAATGTCTACATGGACTTTAGCAAGGTCCCACATGGTAGACTGGTTACTACATGGGATTCAGGGAGAGCTAGCAAATTGGATACAAAATTGGCTTGAAAATAGGAGGCGGAGGGTGGTGGTAAAGGGTTGTTGTTCAGACTGGAGGCCTGTGATCAGCGGTGTGCTGCAAGGATCAGTGCTGGTTCCACTGTTGTTTGTCATTTATATAGATGATTTGGATGAGAATATCAGAGATATGGTCAGTAAGTTCGCAGATGACGCCAAAATTGTTGCTATAGTGGAGAGTGAAGAGCGTTATCTTGGATAAAAACCGAAAGAACTGCAGATGCTGTAAATCTGGAACAAAAACAAAGTTGCTGGAAAAGCTCAGCAGGTCTGACTGCATCTGTGAAGGAAAAAACAGAGTTAACGTTTCGGGTTCTTAGAAAGGGTCACCAGACCCGAAACGTTAACTTTGTTTTTTCCTTCATTGATGCTGCCAGACCTGCTGAGCTTTTCCAGCAACTTTGTTTTTGAAGGTTATCTTGGAGTTCAGCAGGGATCTTGATGAACTGGGCCAGTGGGCTGAAGAATAGCAGATGGTGTTTAATTTAGATTAATGCGAGGTGTTGCATTTTGGTGAGACAAACCAAGGCTGGACTTACACAGTTAAGGGTAGAGCCCTGGGGAGTATTGTCCAACAGAGACATCAAGGGGTGCAAGTACATAGTTCCTTGAAAATGGCATCACAGGTAGACAGGGTGCTGAAAGATGACATTTGGCATGCTTGCCTTTATTGGTCAGAGCATTGAGTACAGGGGTTGGGACGTCACGTTTCAGCTGTACAAGGCATTGGTAAGACCATATTTGGAGTACTGCGTACAATTCTGGTCGCCCTGTTTTAGGAAGGACATTATTAAACTGGAGAGGGTGGAAAAATGATTTACAAGGATGTTACCGAGACTGGAGGATTTCATTTATAAGGAGAGGCTGGATATGCTGGGACTTTTCCCTGACACGTAGGAGGCTGAGGGGTAACCTTATATAGGTTTATAAAAAGATGAGGGGCATAGATAAGGTGAATAATCGAGGGTTTTTTTATATAGAGAGCATAGATTTAAGTGAAAGGGGAAAGATTTATAAGGGGCCTGAGGGGCAACTTTTTTCACACAGAGTGGTGCATATATGAAATGAGCTGCCAGAGGAAGTGGTAGAGGTGGGTACATTTGCAACATTTAAAAGATATTTGGAGAGGTACATGGATAAGAAAGGTTTATAGTGATATGGTTCAAATGCAGGCAAATGGGACTAGTTCAGTTTAGGAAACTGGGTTGGCATGGGTGAGTTGGGCCGAAGGTTCCATTTCCATGCTGTATGATTCCATGACATGGGAAGGTCATACGCAAAGGTCCCTCTGATCTTTGGTGCTCCCCGGGGTTGCACCATTCATCATAATTCTCCTACCTTGTTTGTTGTTCGAGAATTTTGATCCTTGTCCTACATGGTGAAGACTGTGGTCTTGGATCGTCCTGTTGAAGGAGCCTTGTGAGTTGCTGCAGTTTATCTTGTAGATGGCGCACATAGCTGAAACCATGTACTGGCAGTTAAATGTTTAAGGTGGTAGATGAGGTGCTGGTCAAATGAGTTGCTTTTTCCTACGTGATTTTGAATGTGTTCAGTGGTTTTGAAGCTGCACTCATCCAGGCAAGTAGAGAGTATGTCATCATAAACCTGACTTGTACCATGTAGTTCGTAAGAAGACAAGTGATTTATTCACTACAGAATTCCCAGTTCCAAGCTTTTGTAGCCACAGCAGCTTGTTCTGATTGAGTTTTTGGTCATTGGTAAACTCCAGATTTTGTTGGTGAGGAATTCAGTGATGATAATGTCATTGAATGTCAGGGACTTATGGTTTGATTCTCTATTCATTGAATCATAGAATCCCTACTGTGCAGAAAGAGGCTATTTGGCCCATCGAGTTAGCACCAATGTACCAAAGAGCATCCCACCCTATCCCCATAACCCTGCATTTGCCCTGGCTAAACCACCTAGCCTGCAAATCCCTTGACACTTTGGGGTAATTCAGCACAGCCAATCAAACTAACCTGCACATCATTGGACTTTGGGAGGAAACTGGAGCACCTGGCTGAAACCCATGCAAACACAGGGAGAAAGTGCAAACTCCATTCATTCATCCATGGCTTGAATCTAACCTTGGTGCCTGGTGCTGTGAGGCAGCAGTGCTAACCACTGAACCACTGTGCTACCGCACTCAAACCTTCAGATTCTTGATGATGGAGATTTGTGTAAGTGATGAAAGGTATATGATTTATATTTATTGTTAACAGTTATATTTTTAAACTGACTTTAAACTAGTGGCATATCTTGGTCTATTTTTATGAACGAGTTTAATAGTTAACTGGGGAGGCGATGGCCTAGTGGGTATTATCGCTGGACTGTTAATCCAGAGACCCAGATAATGTTCTGGGGACCTGGGTTCGAATTCCGCCATGGCAGATGGTGGAATTTGAATTCAATAGAATATCTGGAATTAAGAATCTAATGATGACGGTGAATCCATTGTCGATTGTCGGGAAAAAACCCATCTGGTTCACTAATGCCCTTTAGAGAAAGAAACTGCCGTCCTTACCTGGTCTGGCCTACATGTGACTCCAGACCCACAGCAATGTAGTTGACTCTTGACTTCCCTCTGGGCAATTAAGGATGGGCAATAAATGCTGCCTAGCCAGTGACTCCCTTATCCCGTGAATGAATAAAAAATAAATCTTTGAAGAACCATGATTTTTAACCAGTACGTGGCACCGTTATTGTAAGGTTGTTTATATTGTGGAGTTTTACAACCACAGAGAGAAAAAATGGAAAGGCATTAGCTTGCTTTTGGATTAAGGATCATTAAGGATTAATTTTTGCTTAGAAATACCCAGAGATTAGAAGATGTTTTGGCAGTTTGAAGGAGATAGGGCTGAGTCAACACATCTTCGTCAATGGTAGGTCATGCCCGACAAATCTGTTAGAATTCTTTGACAATGTAATGAACAAGTTAGACAAAGGCAAGATGGTGGACGTGATCTTTTTGGGTTTCCAGAAGGCCTTTGACAAGCTTCCATGCAGGAGGCTGCTAATTAATTTAATAACCTATGTTTTTAGGGGCAAGGTACTGGCATAGATAGAGGATTGGCTGACTGGCAGAAGGCAGAGAGTAGTGATAAAGGGATCTTTTTCAGGATAGCAGCCAGTGACTAGCGGAATTCCGCACAGGTCAGTGTTGGGTCTACAACTGTTGATGTTATACGTTAACAATCTAGACAAAGAACTGAGGGATTTGTTGCTAAGTTTGCAGATGACACACATGGAGGGAAAGGTGATGTTGAGGAAGTAGGGAGACTGCAGAAGGATTTGGACAGACTATGAGAGTCGGCAAAGAAGTGGCAGATGGAATACAATGTGGGAAAGTGTGAGGTTATACACTTCGGTAAGGAGAATGGAAACATAGACTATTTTCTAAATGTGGAAAGGGTTCAGAAATCTGAAGCACAAAAGGAGTCTTAGTTGATGATTCTCTTACAGTCGACATGCAGGTTCAGTTAGGAAGGCAAATTCAATGTTAGCATTCATTTTGAGATGAATACAAGAGCAGAAATGTACTACTGAGGCTGTAAAAGGCTCTGGTCAGATTGCAGTTGGAATATTGTGAGCAGTGCTTGGCCCCATATCAAAGAAGGATATGCTGGCATTGAAGGGGCTCCAGAGGAGGTTTACAAGAATGATGCCAGGAATGAGGAATAGTTTAGAACTCTGGGTTTATACTTTGAGTTTAGAAAGATGAGGGGAATCGCATTGAAACTATCAGAATACTAAAGGACCTGGTGAGATTGGATGTGGAAAAGACTTTTCCATTAGTAATAGAGACTAGTACCCAAGAGCACAGCCTCTGAGTGAAGGGATACCCCTTTAGAACTGACATGAGGAGGAATTTCTTCAGCCAGAGGGTGGTAAATCGGTGGAACTCATTGCCACAGAAGGCTGTGGAAACCAAGTCATTGAGTGACTTTAAGATAGATGCATTCCTGATTAGTAAGGGGATCAAGAGTTACAGAAAGAAGACAGGAGAATGGGGTTGAGAAACATATCAGCCATGAACAAATGGTGGAGCAGACTCAGTGGGCTGAATGGCCACATTCTGCTCCTATATTTTATGGTCTTATGCTAAGGAGACTAAGATGGATCGTTCATGCGGCTTTTCTGGCTGAAGATTGTGAGTGCTTCAACCTCAACCTTATTAACTGACGCAGTTTAGCCTTTTCTATGGGGTGCATATAAAAGCCAACTTGGTAACTTACCATTAGAGAGCTGGAGTTGAGAGAGCCAAGGAGCTCTGCTGCTGGAAAGGGGTATTTGGATGCTTTTGTCTAAACCAAAGCAACTGATTGGTGAGTCTTTCTCATCTTTAATGTAAAAGTAAGGTCTTTAATTTGTACTTAGGCCTCCGGTCATTTTCTTTTCTCTTTCTGTTACAAGTAGCTTGTTGGTTATAAGATTAGCACTCATGCATAAAAAAGTTGACTCCTGTTCAGCTGAGGATTGTTCCGGGTGTAAAGAGCAGGAATACTAATGATTTTTAACTGATATATCATTTATACAAATTATGCTATTCACAAATATGGTACAGATGGCAGGTTGAATGATACGTTGCAGCTGTAGGTTGTGGGACCTGCAGCATGCTAATCCACAGCAAGCACATCTGTCACAAATGTTTGCAGTTTGAGTAACTTCAGGTCCAAGTTGAGGATCTGTTGCCTAAGCTGCAGATATTGTATTGCATCAGGCAAAGGGGAAGTGATCTTCACTATCACAGAAAGTGGTTAAGGCCAAAATATTGTGTTTTCAATGAGGTGGTAGAAATAATTCTTATGGTTAAAGGGATCGAGGGATATAGAGGAGGGCAGCATTAGGGCATTGAGCGTGGTGATCAGCCATGATCATAATGAGGGGAGAAGCAGGCTCAAGGGGTGGAATGGCCTACTCCTGTTCCTATCTTCTGTTTCTCTGTTAATGACACTTTGCTTAAGGAAATTAGATTAGGCAATTCAAACTTGATCTATGATCAAAGACAGGGGGTGTGATTATAGGTGAGACAGGCTTGGGGATACAAGGGGCCGCCCTTGAGGAGTCTCTGTCCCTTGCTATTGTCCCAACAATTACAAGGTTCTTGCAAGCTGGGTGGACAAGAATCAAGACTGTAGGGAGTGTGAATGAACCACATAGAGAGAGCCATTCAAGTGTGAACGAGAAATAGGAACCTTTTGTTTCCATTACTGCAAGATCTCCATCTCGCACTGGTGGTTCTTTCTCCAGTTCACTATCAATTTCTGATGCAAGAGTCATCTTCTGACCAACCATTTGGTGTTTCCACTGCTTTTTCTCACTTTTCATTCTTGTATCCTTTTCTGGTCTAAATTCTTATTCAATATCCTGAGCATTCAGCCAGTATTTAAACTTGTTGCACATCCCACAATTGGCATATTTCTCTCTTCACTACGCCACTTTGGACAGTGTGTCACTTGTGTGCCCCTTCTTGAGAAATTAGTAGTTAGCTATAGTAGCCCTGTCTAATGTGTCATAGTCACTTACTGCTTCATTTAACTACTTCCAGTCATCAGTAAAGTGATGAAAGGTGTCATTAACAGTGCTATCAAGCAACACCTGTTCTGCAGTAACCTGCTCAGTAATAATTAGTTTAGGTTTCACCAAGGTCACTCAGCAACTGACTTCATTACAGCCTTGAATCAAATTTGAACAGAAGAGCTGAATTCCAGAGGTGAGGTGAGGTGAGAGTGATAGCTCTTGATGTCAAGGCTGCATTCAACTGAGTGTGGCATTGAGGAGCTCTAGCAAAACTGGAGTCGGTGGGTATCGGGAGCACACTCTTGACTGTTTCGAGTCATACCTGGTACAGAGGAAGATGGTTGTGATTGTTGGATGTCAGTCATCTCAGCTCCAGGACATCTCTGCAGGAGTTCCTCAGGGTAGTGTCCTCGGCCCAGACATCTTCAGCTGCTTCATCAATGACCTTCCCTCCATCATAATGTCAGAAGTGGGGATGTTGCTGATGATTGCACAATGTTCAGCATCATTCGCACCTCCTCAGTTACAAAAGCAGTCCATGTTCAAATGCAACAAGATCTGGACAAAATCCAAGCTTGGGCTGACAAGTGGCAAGTAAAATTCTCGCTCACAAATTCCAGGCAATGGCCACATCTACAACAAGAGACAGTCTAACCACTGTCTCTTGGCATTCAATGATGCTACCATCACTGAATCCCCCACTATCAACATTCATGGGATTACCATTGGCAAGAATTTCAACTGGATTTGCCACATAAACACAGTAAACAAAAGCAGGTCAGAGGCTAGAAAACTGCGGTGAGTAACTCGCACCTTGACTCCCTATAATCTGTCCACTATCTACGAGTCACAAGTCAGGAGTGTGATGGGATACTACCCATTAGTCTGCAACTTCAATAACACAAGAAGCTTGACACCATCCAGGGCAAAGCAGCTTGCTTGTTTGGCAGCACATCCACAAACATATTCTCTCCTTCACTGATGCTCAGTAGCAGCAGTGTATACTATCTACAAGATGCACTGCAGAAATTCTCTAAGTCTCCTTAGACAGCACCTTCCAAACCAACGATCACTTCCATCTAGAAGGACAAGGGCAGCGGACACATGGTAACACCACAACCTACGAGTTCCCCTCCGAGCCACTCACCATCCTGACTTGAAAAATATCTCCGTTCCTTCACTGTGGCTGAATCAAAATCCTGGAATTTACCTCCAAGAACATTGTGGATCACACTACAGTATGTAGACTCCAGCAGTTCAATTTGGCTGCTCATCACCACCTTCTCAAGAGCAATTAAGGACAGACAGTAAATGCTGGTCAGCCAGCAGTGCCCACATCCCATGAGTGAGCAAAAAAAACTTACATTATCACTGTTACAGAATCATACAGTACAAAAGCATCCATTCAGCCAATTGAGTGTGCACTGCCATAAATATAATTCTACCTACACGAGTCCCACTTTCTTGCCCTAGGTCCAGAGCCTTGAATGTTATGATACTTCAAGTGCTCATCCATTTCCCCCCTTTGTTGTTTGTATTTGTTGCTCAGGACTTTCTCAGAAGCACAGTCTGTTTGCTTTGAGTAGTTTTGCTGCATAATGATCATAGAATCTCTACAGTGTGAAAGGAGGCTATTCCCTCAAGGAGCATTGTGGATCTACCCACAGCACGTGGACTGCAGTGGTTCAAGAAGGCAACTCTCCACCACTTTCTTGGGAGCAGCTAGAGATGGGTAATAACTGCTGGCCAGCTAGCGATGCCCACATCCCACGGATGAATTTTTTTAAAAATTAGTCTTGCCTTCCCAGGAATCGGTGCGGTAAGCCTTTGCCACTCTTCCTCCCTAGCCATAGCATCTATCCTCAGGTAAGGAGACCACAATTGCATGCAATACTCTAGGTGTGGTCTCCCCAAGAGTACAATTGCAGCAAGGCAGCCCTACACCTGTACTCAAATCCTGCCACTGTGAAGGCCACATATCATGTGCTGTCTTCACTGCCTGCCGCATCTGCAAGTTTACTTTCAGCAACTAGTGTACACATGCACCCAGGTCTCATTGTCACTCCACCTTTCCCAATCTATGGTCATTCAGGTACTCTGCCTTCCTGATTTTGCTACCACAAGTGAATTACCTCACATTTATTCACATTATGTTTCATCTCTCTTGCATTTGTCCACTTACTCAACTTGTCCAAATCACACTGAAGCATCTCTGCAACCTCATCACAGTTCACCCTCCCACTCGGCTTTGTGTTATCTGCACACTTGGAGATCTAACATTTAGTTTCCTTATCTAAATCATTAATATATAATGTTAATAGCTGGGGTCCAAACACTGCTTCCTGTGGTACTTCAGTGTTCACTGACTTCCACTCAGAAAATGACCTATTTATTGCTACTGTTTGCTTCCTGCTTGCCAGCCAATTTTGTATCCATGTCAGTACACTGCCCCCAGTCCAACGTGCTTTCACTTGATATGCTAATCTCTTGCCCAGGACTTTGCTGAACACCTTTTGAAAGACCAAGTAAACCACGTACACTGGTTCCTTGATTAGCTCTTCTAGTTAATCTGCAAAAAATTCCAGTATATTTGTCAAGTGTTATTTCCCTTTTGTAAATCTATGCTAACTCTGTCCAATCCTGTCACTACTTTCCTAGTGCTGTGCTGCTTAATCTTTTATCATGGACGCTACCATTTTCCTGGCTAACCAGTCTATAATTCAATGTTTTCCCTGCTTAGGAGCTATTCTGTAGTTGATAGAATCTTGAAAGAGAACCACCAAGCAACCAACCATCTACTATTTCTAAGGTGACTTAAGTATTCCAGGATGTAGATTGTCAGGCCCCGGAGATTTGTGAGTCTTTACTCCCAACCAGAAACAGGGAAAGTTATAATGGGAGCACATAAATAACAGCCCAAAGATGTAAAGGAACACATGGTCCAGTGAGAGAGGGGAACTGAATGAAATCAGTTTTAGTAGGGTACTGGATATGAGGAAATTGATGGGATTAAAGACTCTCAAATCTCCAGGGCATGGTTCAGAGTTCTGTCATATCTAAAATCATAGAATCCCTACAGTGTAGAAGCAAGCCATTCAGCCCGTCGAGTCCACACCATTCCTCCAAAGAGGACAGTCTCTCACCTATCAAACTTGGTGGGGAAAGAAGTTACTGCCAGTATACTGTTCTGTGTAAAATCCTGTCAGCTGATTATTCCTCCTTGTGCTGATGTACATTGGCTTCTGATTCCTTAATGCCTTAAATTTGAAATTCTTGTTCTTATGTTTAAATTGATCATGGCTGTACTATGAGATACTATGTCAAAGCACATCCACCTCTCTACCATTGAGATCCTCTGTGTCAATCATGGCACAGTTTATGGCACTCTTATTCTGAACTCCAGTCTCACTTCAGGACCTGACACACAAACCTGTACAGCACTCTAGTCCTGGGAGATAGTAAGAACTACCGATGCTGGAGTCAGAGACAACCCAGTGTGGAGCTGGAGGAACACAGCAGGCCAGGCAGCATCAGAGGAGTAGGAAAGTTGATGTTTTGGATCGGGACCCTTCTTCAGAATTTCTGGGCATTTAGGGATGGGCAATAAATGCTGCCTAGCCAGCGACACCCTCATCCCATTAATGAATAAAGAAAAATAAAACCCATGGTGCTGTAAGGGAGGAAATTCCAGGGTTTTGACCCAGTAAAGGTGAATGAATAACAATTATATTTCCAAGCCAGGATGCTGAGTGGCTTGGAGTGGAATTTGAAAATGGTGGTGTTGTCCTTCTAGATGGCAGCAGTCATGGATCTGGAAGGTGCGAAGGTTCTTTGGTGAATTTCTGCAGTGCATCTTATAGACAATACACACAGCTGCTCCAGAGTGGACGTGGTGCCAATCAAGGCAGCAGCTTTCTCCTGGATAATGTCAAATTTTTTGAGTGTTTTTAGAGCTGCATTCATCCAGGCAAGTGGAAAGTATTCCATCACACTCCTGACTTGCACCTTGTACATGATGGACAGGTTTTGGGGAGTCTGGCAGTGAGTTACTCCCTGTATTCCCAGCCTCTGACATGCTCTTGTAGCCAATGTGTTTATATGACAAGTCCAGTCAAGTTTCTGGTCAATGGTATATCCCATGTTATTGATAGTAGGAGATTCAGTGATGGTAGCGCCACTGAATATCAAGGGACAGTAGTTAGATTGTCCCTTATTGGAGATAGTCATTGTCTTGCATTTGTGTGCTGTGAATGTTATTTGCGATACTTTCAGCCCAAACCTGGATATTTTCCTGGTCTTGTTGCATTTGAACGCAGACTGTTCCAATATGTGAGGAGTCATAAATTATGCTGAACATTGTGCAATTATTGGCAAGCATCCCTACTTTTGACCTTCTGATGGAAGGAAGGTCATTGATGAAGCAACTGAAGATGATTCCTGCAGTGATGTCCTAGTGCTGAGATAATCTCCAGGACCCACAGCCATCCTCCTATATGCCAGGTATGATTCCAACTAGAGGAGACCTTTTCCCCCGGTTTCAGTTTTGGTCGGGATCCTTAATCAGCTGTGGCCTTGTTGTCAAGGGCTGTCACTCTCACCTCCCCTCTGGAATTCATCTCTCTTTTTGTCCATGTTTGAACCAAAGCTGTAATGAGGTCAGGAGCTAAGTAGTCCTGAATGCCAAACTGAGCATCAGTTACCAGGTTACTGCTAAGTAGGTGCTGTTTGATAGTACTATTGATGCCAACTTCCATCACTTTAATAATGATATGGGAGTAGACTGATGAGGTGGTAATTGGCTATGTTGAATTCGTGCTTCTTCTTGTGTGGAGGATATGGCTGTGCTATTTTCCACATTGTCGGTAGGTGCCACTGTTAGGGGAGTGGCAAATTCTGGAGCACCTACGGTCATAGAGTCATAGAGGTGTACAGCATAGAAACAACCCTTCGGTCTGGTGCACTGCCTCTAGTCCAGAGATCCATGAATGTCTGGCATTCTCTACCCCAGAGAATTGTGGAGGCTAGGTTACTGAAAATATTTGAAGAGAAGGTAAATGGATTTTTTGAAATATCAAGGAGTTGAGAGCTAAGGGGAGCTGACATAAAAGGAGTTGAGACCTGAGGTTATCTGCCATGATTTTATAGACTGGTAGAACAGGCTCAAGGAACTAAAAGGCCTACTGCTGTACCTATATCTTATATTAGGTCAAGGTGTATTCTAACTTACCTAAGAGATATTGAATGGGCAGAATCTAGAAATTTAGAAATATATGTGCTACCTTTGGTCTAATGACTCACGATCAATGGTTCGTTTCAGTATAGAGTTTGAAAGTTTTTTTTACACATTATCCCCAGTCCTGCTGCAAGCTACTCCAGTTCTAGCTGGCAAGTTAAACTAGACTGTAATAGATCCAGTGGCATAGCTTTTCTCTTGGTTCCTGCAACAAAGAGAATTCCACTTTATCACTTCAGGTGTTCTTTTAATTCTCAACTGTGTGTCCACACATCTTTTGCCAGCATAATGTCAGCTTAAAATAAGTCATTTAAATAGAATTTAAAAGTGCATTTTAAAAAAAACTCTAAATTTGGATTTTTTTTTCATCACAATAAATGAATATTGAATAAATGTCATCCTTAACTGATAGTTTACTGTTAACCCAATATACAGCTGCTGATATAATGCTGATTCTTCAGGTCAGAAATCACACGACACCTGAAGACGGAGTAAGACTCTGAAAGCTTGTGTTTTCAAATAAATCTGTTGGACTATAATCTGGTGTCATGTGATTTCTGACCTTGTCCGTGCCAGTCCAACACCGGCATCTCCACATCACGATTCTTCGGGTGTCAATGTTGACTCAATGGCACGTCTAAACTGGCAATTTCAGCGCACTACTGAGGTTATACTGGATTGTCAAAGGTGTAATTCTTGGCTGAGATGCTAAACATGCCTTGTTTGTTCCCTTAGATGGGCCTAAAAGATCCCATATTCTATTTGCTGTATTTGCTGAGCTAACAGGGACACTGGACTATTTTGTTTGCTGTAAAATGCTTTGAGACATCCTGATTCCGTGAAAAGTACTGTATAATGCAAAATTATTAATTCCTGTTTAGACTTGAACGTGTCATAGCCTGGAGATTTCTCATGTTACATCATCATTCCTCATAAAATAATCCCTTCATCCCAGGAATTGGCCTTCTAAACTGTCTTTGAATGGTTCCCAATGCAAGCGTAGCACTTCTTGAGGAAGGAGGATAGAACAGTTGTTACGACTGCAACAGGAGATATGGGCTGGTAATCATTTACAGTGCAGCTCCATTACACCACCAGTGACACTGTCTGTGGAGATGCATTGATTTGTTCACAAAACAACCAATTAGTTCCCACCCGTACTGTCATGCAGAACAAAGGAGACTTTGACTAGACTTAAACAAAATTTCAAAATAATCCATTTATTATAAAACAAAAATGACTCTTAAAACTGGTGGCAAACTCTGGTCAACATCTGAACTATAATCTGGAATAAGAACCAAATTCCCTTAAAGACACACTCGCATAACACAAAAGTCACTGCAGAGATTGCTACTTTTATTTTAAAAGAAAGGGCCAAGGATCTGAAAAGACAGAATCTCATGAATCTTCATGGTCCACTTCTTGTTGATGAAGTTGAATTGCTGACAGCCGTAGGATGGAAGATCTTCAGTTCAGATTTAAATCAAACTGGATCAAGTGTTTGGAAGTGGTAACAGTACAGCTTTTCTCGGGTTACGAAATAGTCAGAAATACTGGTATTTGGAAACTCTTATCTGGTTCCTAATAATGTCTACTGAGAGACTAAGTGAGAGAGACTTCTGGCTTCTGAAGATTCCTTCCTTACTGACCGTCTAGATCTGTGAAAACATTGGTCAAGACTAGAAGGGGTTGTTAGGAAAACCATCAGTACTCAGAGTTCCCCATTGTCTTTTGAAAAGCTTTGTTTTCCAGGCATTAATTTCCATAAATCCCATCTCCTAAAAAGCTTTACTTGAGTGTTTTTTTTTAGGGATAGTCAACATGAATTTGTGCATGGGAAATCATGTCTCACTAACTTAATTGAGTTTTTTGAAGAAACAACAAAGAGAATTGATGAAGGCAGAGTGGGGGACGTGATCAATATGGACTTGAATAAGATGTTTGACAATGTTCCACATGGTAGCAAGGTTAGATCGCATGGAATACAGGGAGAAGTAGCCATTTGGATACAGAACTGAGTCAAAGGTAGAAGACAGAGGGTGGTGGTGGAAGATTGCTTTTCAGACTGGAGGCCTGTGACCAGAGGTGTGCCACAAGGATCGGTTCTGGGTCCACTGTTTTTCGTCATTTATATAAATGATTTGGATGTGATATGAATATAGGCGGCATGGTTGGTAAGTTTGCAGAAAGCACCAAAATTGGTGGTGTAGTAGACGGCTAAGAGGGTTACCTCAGTGCAACAGGACCTTGATCAGATACGCGAATGGGCCAAGGAGTGGGAGATGCAGTTTAATTTAGATAAATATAAGGTGCGCATTATGGAAAGGAAAATCAGGTCAGGACTTATACACTTAATGGGAAGGTCCTGGAGTGTTGCTCAACAAAGAGACCTTGGAATGCAGGTTCATAGTTCCTTGTAAGTGGAGTTGCAGGTCGACAGAATAGTGAAGAAGGTGTTTGGTATGCTTGCCTTTATTGGTCAGTGCATTGAGTATAGGGGTAAGGAGGTCATGTTGAGACTGTACAGGACATCGGTTAGGCCACTTTTGGAATGCTGCTTTCAGTTCTGGTGTCCCTGCTATAGGCAGGATGTTGTGAAACTTGAAAGGGTTCAGAAAAGATTTACAAGGATGTTGCCAGGGTTGGAGAGTTTAAGATATAGAGCAATGCTGAATTGGCTGGGACTATTTTCCCTGGAGCATCAGAGGTTGAGGGGTGACCTTACAGAAGCTTATAAAATCATGAGTAAGGTGAATAGCCAATGTCTTTTCTCTGGGTTAGGGGGAGTCCAAAACTAGAAGGCATAGGTTTAAGGTGAGAAGTGAAAGATTTAAAAGGGATGTAAGGGGTGACTTTTTCACGCAGAGGATGGACTGTGTATGGACTGAGCTGCCAGAGGAAGTGGTGGAGGCTGGTATAATTACAACATTTAAAATGCATCTGAATGGCTATATGAGTAGGTAAGTTTTGAGGGATATAGGCCAAATGCTGGAACTAGATTAATCTAGGGTATCTGGTCAGCATGGACGAGTTGGACCGAAGGGTCTGTTTCTGTGCTGTACAGCTCAACGACTCTATTTATTAATCTATTTATTTGTATTGTTTTCAGTGTTCAGTGTTGCCCTGAAGAGCAAGATCTTTGGTAACAGCCCCACAGTTTTTTGATTTGTTAGCTTTATCAGGAGGAGACTATTATTACACTAGTTTTTCCCATATTCTGCTGAATGCTTAGCTTCTAGTGGCTGAGACTCATGCGATTAAGGAACTTTTATTGAGATGAAGGGAGTTTTGCATGTTATTATGTGTCTCGTTATGGACCGACCAGAACCCCCACACCCTCCCAAAACAAAATAAGGAGATAGCCTAGACCCTAACTTTTTTTTGTATTTACTTTAAGGCAAGTGTAAATTGCTGTGTTCAACATGTAATTCAATTGGTCCACCACTAGGCTTTAAGCAAAACACACTTTATTCTTACAATACAGTTAAAATACAAATGAAAATAAGAACTGGCATAACTTTAACTGTATTGAAGTACTTAACAAGATAAAACTACTATTTAACAACTACTCATCAACTGTTCCAATATTGATTAATTTATTGGTGTACCCAGATAATATGAAAAGTGTTGTTTTGCATGCTTATACAGGCAGATCATATCATACAAAGGGCATCAGGGTAGCAGAACAAAGTACAGAATAATATTACAGCTGCAGAGAAGGTACAGAGAGAGAGATCAAAATTAATGTTTGAGAGGTCCGTTCAAAAGTCTGATAATAGCAAGGAAGAAGCTGTTCTTGAATCTGTTCATACATGTATTCAAACTTTTATACCCTCTATCCAATGGAAGAGGGTGAAAGAGAGAACAACTGGGATAGGAGGTGTCTTTGATTTTGTTGGTCACTTTCCCTGGGCGGTGGGAAGTATATAGGCAGCATTCCACAAGCACACCCTTGGTAAGGCAATGTAGCAAAACAGTTTTATTCTCGTGTACTGTCTTTCTCCAATCCAGCCAAAAGAAATACTGAAAAAAATGTCTCTCGCTTTTATTTCTAAAAGGAAGTCTCTCGTCTAAGACTTCACTCTAGCAGCTTGGAACTGAAACTTTTAGCTCAGTAGTGAGCAGACCTTCAAGCAGCTGAAAGCCAAACTAAAAGCTTTCCTGGGTCTGTGTGAGCCCTGACCCTGCCCACTCATGATTCTTTTGCCTTAATTTAAAAAAAAACATCCAAAGAGAACTCAAAAGCTGTTTACCAACTGTCTGTCTGACGGAAACATTCCAGCACCACTGTGGCATCATCTTTCTGCAAGAGAAATGGGACAGAAGACACCTCTTTCAAAGACACAGTACCATCACAGTCTTGTCCTTAGTATTGTTGAACACTTTGTGCCAACCATCAAGACGAGGTCGGAAGCCCTGTAAAGAGATACGTCCACCGTTTTTATACCTAAGGTTTCAGGACAACATTGACAGATTGGTGAAATGGACAGATGCATGGCGAATGAAACTTCGTACAAAATATGAAATATCTGTTCTAAAGTTAAAGAAAAGAAATAGGTGATATGTACAATTTTGAGGAAAATGCAGCAAAATAGACTTTGGGATGTATTTATAAAAATCTTAGGTGACGGCCTTCTGAACTTATACAATTTTGACGGAGCAGGGGTTAAGCACGAGGGAAGCTTGGCTTTATCTTTCGAGTGTAAAAGAAGTTATCCAGTTCGTTACAAAACGTTGGCTAGGCCTGATTTTGAGTATTGTCTTCAAATCAATACACTACACATTGGGAAGGATATCGAAATTCTAAAAAGGATGCAAGAGAAATTTACTAGAATGTATTTAGATATCTGGAGAAGCTAGAATTATTCTCCTTTAGAGCAGGGAAGGTTAAGACACAATTTGATGGAGGCTGAATAAGTTTTGATCCCATGGAAACCTATAGGATTCTTAAGGGGCTTGACAGGATAAATGCTGAGATGATGTTCCCACTCAATGGAGAGACTCACACCACAGGGCATATTCTCGGATTAAAGGGGTGCTAACTTAAAACTGATCTAAGGAGAAATTTCTTCTGAGGGTTGAAAGTCTTTGGAACTCTTGTTCCAAAGAGTGCTGTGGGGGCAGAATCCATGTGTTTTTTTAAGGCTGAGATAGATTCTTGTTCCATAGGGGAATTTAGGGTTACGGGGAAAGGGCAGGAAAGTGGGTGTGAGGAATGTCGGATCAGCCGTGATCATATTGAATGGTAGAGTAGGCTTGAGGGACCGTATGGCCTATTCCTGTTCTGATTTCTCATGGTCTTATGATGGTCTAGTGATTTGTATACTGGAATATTGAATAAAAGGTCAACATGCTGATGATGTCAAACTTGGGAAGGTAACAAATGGCATGATACTAATTGAATGCAAGACGATATGGGTAGCCTGACCGAATGGCCAGACAAGTGGAATATGGAATTTCATGCAGAGATGTCAAAAGAGATAGGGAGAGGTAAGATAGACTTAGTGGCACAGTTCTGAAGATGTGCAGAGCATGGAGGATCTTGGGGTCCATGTGCAAGATCTTTTGAAGGTGGCAGGAGAAACTGCAAAGGAAAAGGATCCTGGGCTTCATAACTTGTGACATTGTGTGCAAATACAGGGAAGTTGTGCTGAAATTTCATAAAGCTCTGGTCAGATCACTGCTGAAGTATTGCGTTCAGTTTTGTTGAAAACACTTCAGGAAAAGGTATGATCTGAAGTGGGTGCAAAGAAGATTTAATATAATTTCAAAGACAAGTTTTAGTTTCAAAGCTGAGGTTGTATTTAGAGCAAAAGTGATTGAAGAGAACCCTGCTGTAGGTGCACAAGGTTCGACCTGTTCAATAAGTTTTAAACAAAGAAAAATGTTCCCATTACTTCATGGTGTAATGACCATGGAGCACAGAGTTTGGCAGACGATGCAAGGAAAGGGAGGGAGAGGTGTGAGGAAGAAGTTTTTACGCAGTGAATGGTAATTATCTGGTGCAAGACTGGTGGAAGCAAATATAATTCATGATTCCAAAAGTAAATTGGATGGGCACCTAAGTGAAATAAACCTACAGGATAACAGGATTGGGGAAATCTAACTGACTAGATTGTTCTGCCAAGAGCTGGTTTGGAGACAATGGGCTAAATACCTCATTTTGTTCTATTATGACTTTGAGAAGGGCCTGTAAACAGAGGACAGAAATCAATGGTGATTAGTAAAACAACCAGATGTGACACAAGCTAGTTATTCATGCAGTAAGTTATAATCTGAAATGCACTCTCTGAAGCTGAGGTGAAAGCAAATTAAGTAGTAAATTTCTAAAGAGAATTGGAAAAATAACTTAAAGGGGAAAAACAGTTGAAGGGCGATGGAGAGAGACCAGGAATTTAGATAACTCTCTAAGTCAACGGTTGTGCTAGATCCCAGATTTTGAGGTTGCAACTGTCTAGTTGCACTGTTTCAGGCATATAATAGTATATTGCAGTTGGGTGGTTGCACTGTGTAGAAATGAGGTGACAATCAGTTCAGAAATTTTACAGTCAATAAAATTGTTGAAATAAAAATAAGCAATCACTGAGGATATTGATGGAATTTTGTCTTTGCAGTGAGTGAATTTCTAACGCAGGAAGGTCCTGCCCTTCTTGAAATGAGAATCCGACACCTCGTGAAAGGGAAACAAATTGATCAGGCTACGAAGTTGGCAAAAGTTTGTGCAGAACATCCAGAAATCGGCAGAAAGAGTATTTTTAAACAAATCTACCTTACCTGTCTCTGTACTGCATCATCCAGTGACGTTTTGATGGAAGAGGTAAGCTTGACCAAGTTAGTAATGCTCTTATGGTTTTTCTAAAGTCCAGTAATTTTGTGAAAAGTCATTTTATATAATAATTGAATGTCTGTACTTTCAGGGATTTTTTTTTTTCCATCAACAGTATTATTTCCTAAAGAAGAATTTCATCTGCAGACAATAATTAATATTCCTTTTTAATGATAAAGTTTCTGTAACCAGAGTTCAACTGTTAAGAAGTAGACCCTGAGAAAACAGAGGCCATAAAATCATGAACCTTCTCAGCCTCTTGTCTTCCTCTGCAACAAACTGGGGAAATTATGACGTAGTGGCATTGTCATTGGCCTAGTAATCCAGTGGCACAGGTAATGACCTGAAATGAAGGTTGGAATCCCACCAATGCAAAAAAAAAGCATCATGAAACATTGCTGTTGGCCTAAAGGCCCATCTGGTTAATAATGTCCTTTCCCGAGAATAAGTTTGGCATTCTTGTTTGGTTGAGATTATATGTGACTTCAGAGCCACAGCAATGTTGTTGTTTCATAACTGCCCTCTGAAATAGCCTGGAGAGCCACTCAGTTATATCAAATTTCTAATAAGTTTAGAAAATGAATTAAACCAGATGGATCATCTGACATTGACGACAATCTGTTGAATCTTAAAAGACCTCCTTGCAAACATTTGGAGCTGAGTGCCAGAATTGGAAGAGCAGTCTCTCAGACAAGTCAAGCAACAGCCTCACATAATGATTATCTCAGAACCATACCCAACAGACAGTATCCCATTTAGCCCATATACCGGTGTATGTCAATAGAGGTGGCAGAAAAATGGTATACAACTGGGAGTGAGTTATGCAGGATTCCCCAACATTGTCTCTAGAACCCATGAAGTCTTAAGGCATTTGGTCAAACTTGGGCAAGGAAACCTTCTGCAGACAGACCCACAGCCCTCTGAGAGAAAAGAATGTTTGCTCATCTCTGTCTAAAATCCCTCTGTCTAAGGCAACTCCTTATTTTTAAGATATGACCTCTTGTTCTAGGTTCTCCCTAAGAGGAAACATCCTTTCAATGTACACCTGGTCATGTCTTCTCAGCATGTTGTACATTTCAACTAAGTCACCCCACACTCCTTAAAACACCAGAGAATGCAGATCTAGCCTGTCTTGCCTTTCCTCACTAGGCGATCTGCTTATTCTCAGTAGTCTCGTAAACCGTCTCTGAACTGCTTCCAATGCATAAAAATTCTTCCCTAAGTGAAGATGCCAATACTTTACACACTCCTCTAGGTGCAATCCCACTAATGCCCCATAAAACAGAAACTTAATCTTCTAAACTTGCAATCAATTCCCTCTGCAGCAAAGAACAATGTTCCATTAGCTTTCCTGATTTTTCTCACTGCACATGCATACTGACCTTCTGAGATTTTTAAGCGTCATTTTCGTGTGTGTCTGATCTATTTGCTTACTTAGTGGGACCCGTTTTACACCAATAATGAGATATGGTTTACCATGAGACGTGGTTCATTATCACTGAAACACAATGTATGCAACTCTACAAAACCAGCGTTTCCTGTAATTTCTCGCGTGACCTTAGAGTTCTTAAATGTCTATGCCTTCACACTGATCTAAAATCTGCTTCAGGAGTGAAGGATGATGAAAATGTTTGTACTATCCTGATTACAGCTGGTTGAACTGAAGTTGATGCTGTTCTTCCTGCTCGCAAGGTACCTGCTTCTTGGTGCTGATGTTCTCTCTGGAAAGTGAGAGAGACCCCTCTGCTTTAACCGGCTTCTTTTAACTAGTTATCTGCATCATTGCCAAGTGCAGTGGCTTAACAGTAGTTTGATATGATAATGTTAGCATAATTCAGTAAATTTAGTTTCTGTCCCATGAAGGGTGTTGGAAAATACTGTATTAAATATTGTAATTTGTCTATTGATTTGAGCCAACCCTAGCGACCAGGCTATCTTAAAAACAGAGATAGTAGGAACTGCAGATGCTGGAGAATCTGAGATAACAAGGTGTAGAGCTGGATGAACACAGCAGGCCAAGCAGCATCAGAGGAGCAGGAAGGCTGACGTTTCGGGCCGAGACACTTCTTCAGAAATGGGGGAGGGGAAGGCGGTTCTGAATTAAATAGGGAGAGAGGGGGAGCCGGATAGAAGATGGATAGAGGAGAAGATAGGTGGAGAGGATATAGACAGGTCAAAGAGGCAGGAATGGAGCCAGTAAAGGTGAGTGTAGGTGGGGAGTTAGGGAGGAGATAGGTCAGTCCAGGGAGGACGGACAGGTCAAGGGGGCGGGATGAGGTTAGTAGGTAGGAGATAGGGTGGGGCTTGAGGTGGGAGGAGGGAATAGGTGGGAGGACGGACAGGTTAGGGAGGCGGGGACGAGCTGGGCAGGTTTTGGAATGCGGTAGGGGGAGGGGAGATTTTGAAGCTTGTGAAGTCCACATTGATACCATTGGGCTGCAGGGTTCATCCACTTCACCAACACCTTCCACCCCAACCTTACGTTCACCTGGACCATCTCTAATACCTCTCTCTCCTTCCTGGACCTCTCTGTCTCCATCTCTGGCAGCCACCTAGAAACCGATATCCATTTCAAGCCCACCGACTCCCACAGCTACCTAGAATACACCTCCTCCCACCCACCTTCCTGCAAAAATGCCATCCCCTATTCCCAATTCCTTCACCTCCGCCGCATCTGCTGCCAGGATGAGGTATTCCACTCCCGTACATCTCAGATGTCCTCGTTTTTCAAGGACAGCAACTTCCCCCCCTCAGTGGTCGAGAACGCCCTCGACCGTGTCTCCCGCATTTCCCACACCTCATCCCTCACACCCCCTCCCCGCAATAACAACCAAAACAGAATCCCCCTCGTCCTCACATACCACCCCACCAACCTCCGGATCCAACGCATCATCCTCCGACACTTCCGCCATCTGCAATCCGACCCCACCACCAAAGACATTTTTCCCTCCCCACCCTTATCTGCCTTCCAGAGGGACCACTCTCTCCGTGACTCCCTTGTCCGCTCCACACTCCCCTCCAGCCCCATCACACCCGGCACTTTGCCCTGCAACTGCAGGAAGTGCTACACCTGCCCCTACACCTCCCCCCTCACCCCCATCCCAGGACCCAAGAAGACTTTCCACATCAAGCAGGTGTTCACCTGCACATCTGCCAATGTGGTATACTATATCCGCTGTTCCCGTTGTGGCCTCCTCTACATTGGGGAAACCAAGCGGAGGCTTGGGGACCGCTTTGCAGAACACCTACGCTCGGTTCGCGCTAAACAACTGCACCTCCCAGTCGCGAACCGTTTCAACTCCCCCTCCCATTCCTCAGACGACATGTCCATCGTGGGCCTCCTGCAGTGCCACAACGATGCCACCCGAAGGTTGCAGGAACAGCAACTCATATTCCGCTTGGGAACCCTGCAGCCCAATGGTATCAATGTGGACTTCACAAGCTTCAAAATCTCCCCTCCCCCTACCGCATTCCAAAACCTGCCCAGCTCGTCCCCGCCTCCCTAACCTGTCCGTCCTCCCACCTATTCCCTCCTCCCACATCAAGCCCCACCCCATCTCCTACCTACTAACCTCATCCCGCCCCCTTGACCTGTCCGTCCTCCCTGGACTGACCTATCTCCTCCCTAACTCCCCACCTACACTCACCTTTACTGGCTCCATCCCCGCCTCTTTGACCTGTCTGTCTCCTCTCCACCTATCTTCTCCTCTGTCCATCTTCTATCCGCCTCCCCCTCCCTATTTATTTCAGAACCCCCTTCCCCTCCCCCATTTCTGAAGAAGGGTCTAGGCCTGAAATGTCAGCCTTCCTGCTCCTCTGATGCTGCTTGGCCTGCTGTGTTCATCCAGCTCTACACCTTGCTATCTTAAAAACAGTTCTATTGAAACTTGGATCTATTGTTCCATCCAAAACTTGAAGTATTGTCTCAAAAAAACACCGATTCACTAGTCAATCAAGGTTTTTTGTCATTCACGGGATAAGGGGTGTCCCTGGCTAGGCAGCATTTATTGCCCATCCCTAATTGCCCAGGGGGCAGTTCAGAGTCAATCACGTTGCTGTAGGTCTGGAGTCATGTATAAACCAGACCAGGTAAGGATGGCAGTTTCCTTCCCTAAAGGACTTTAGTGAACCTGATGGGTTTCTCTGGCAATTGACAATGGATTCACTGTCATCATTAGATTCTTAATTCCAGATATTTATTAAATTCAAATTCCATCATCTGCCATGGCAGAATTCAAACCTGGGTCCCCAGAAACGTTATCTGGATGTCTGGATTAACAGTCCAGCGATAACAACCCTAGGCCACTGCCTCCCTTTATGAATAGCTTGCATATCTATCTGGCTTGATCCAATTTGACAGTGAGTGCTGCAAATTTCCTGGTTTAATATCTCAGTTCTACTGTCTCATTAACACCTATTCAATATAAACAATCAAGGTAATTGATGTGCATAATCTGTCTGGCCTGATCCAATTCCCAGCATGCCATTCAGCTGGTCCATGTTGCTTTTAGTGTCCCAAAACAGCTGCTATTCTATTTAAAAGTGACATTCCACTACCTACTGATTCATGAACTAGGACACCCAGATCTCTCTATATCTGAGCTTTGTCACCATTTTGATAATATGCTACTACTTTATTCTTTCTGCCACAATGGACAATTTCACACTTTCCCACATCGTACTCCTTTTACCAACCAGTTGTCCACTCTCAACCGATCTATCTTTTTGTAGTTCCTTATGTCCTCTTGAAAGCTCACTTTCCTACCTATTTTGTGTCATCAACAAATTTAGGCTCTGTTCCTTTTGGTCCCTCTATCATTCATATAAATTCTGAAGATCTGAGGGCCCAGCACTGATCCCATTGGTATACCACATGTGATATTTTGCCAACCTCTCAAAAGCCTATTTATTCCTACTGTCTGCTTCATGTTATCCCCTACACCATGAGCTTTTATTTTCTACAATAACCTCTGATGAGGCACCTCATCAAGTACCTTCTGGAAGCCCAAGTATGATTCAGTCCCTTTGTACACTGAACAAGTTACTTCTTCAAAGAACTCCAATAAATTAGATAAACACGATTTATCTTTACCGAGACCATGTTGGCTCAGCTTGATTACCTTGAACTTATCCAAGTCCCAAGATGAGTAAATGTTGTAGAAGGCAAGATATTAGAACATAAGAGGAGTACAGCACTGAAACAGCTGGCCCAACGTGTCCGTGCCGACCGTGATGACATTCTAACCTAATCCAGGCTGCCTGCACATGGTCTGGATCCCTTTATTTCCTGCCTGTTCCTGTGTCTGTCCAAATGCCTCTTAAACATTGCTGTACATATCTGCTTCTACCACCTTCCCTGGCAGCATGTTCCAGGCACCTACCACCCTCTACCTTGCACATCTCTTTTTAAACCTTACCCCTGTCACCTTAAATTTATGCCTTCTCGTCTTTGACATTTTCACCCTGGGAAGAAGATTCTGACTACCTACCTTCTCCTTGACATTCATAATTTTATATACTTCCCTCAGGTTAGCCCTCAAGCCTCCAATGCTGTAGCATGCTGAACATGTCGGCAAGAATAATATGAAAGCAGTATGTTAAGGACCAAACCAAGCCCCCTAAAAATATACTAAGAAGGTAGCCTAGACCCTAACTTTTTCTATTTTTAAAGATAAAGTTTCTCACCACCAAACGCTCCATCTTCATTCATTGCAGTCGGCAATTACATTCTCTCATCCTGTCATGTTTCAAACTGAATAGCTGCAATAATGAGCTTCATCTAAACAGTCTGGAATTTTTATTCTTAAACTTTTCCAAAAACATTAAGGGGTTATGATCAGTATGTACAATTGTCTCAGATTCATTACTGGCAATATAAATATTGAAATGTTGTAATGCCAACACCAAGCTCAAGGTCTCTTTCTCAATCATAGAATATTTCTGTCGATGATTATTCAATTTTCTGGAAAAATACCCAATAGATCTTCCTTGGTCCAAATAGACAAGAGAGCTGCATTGCAGTTAGGTGGCTATCTTCTTCTTGTCGTCTTGCAAGAGTATAGCACCAATGCCCACATCACTCGCGTTGATAGCTACCTTGAATGGTTTTGCATAATTAGGTATGGCTAACACTGGGTTATATGTTAACACAGCTTTCTGGCTGTAAAATGCCTTCTGACAGGCCTCCATACACTGAAATCTTATGCACTTCAATAAGTCAGTCAGTGGAGCAACCACACTGCTAAAATTTGGTATGATAAAAACCATTCAATCCCAGAAATTGTAGTACTTCCCTCTTTGTCGATGGTATGGGAAACACGCCAACAACTTTTGTTTGCACATCCTGTAGGACCATCTGTCCATGTCCAGTGACACAGCCCAGGAACATGACTTGGGCTTTTATGAACTCACTCTTAGCCAGATTAATCACCAAGCCCGCCTCCCAAAGTCGATCGAACAATCCCAATAGATACTCCAAATGTTCCTTCCATGTGTGACTAAAAATCACCAGGTCATCGATATACACCACATAATTGGGTCATCCAGAAATTACTTTATTCGTTAGTCTTTGAAATGTGGCTGGCACATTTTTCACGCCAAATGGCATGAATTTAAACTGGTACAGTCCATTCAGTATCACGAAAGCTAAAATTTTCTTCACTGTTTCGAATAAAGGTACCTGTCAGTATCCTCTGTGTAAGTCCAACATGGAAATGTAAGTTGCTTGTCCCACCTTCTCAATGCAGCCTTCCAAACGTGGACTAGGATGAGAATCAGATTTTGTAACTGCATTGACTGTGCAATACTCCACACAATAATTGGGTCCCATCTGGTTTTGGCACCATTACTATGGGTGAACTCCATTTGCTGCAACTCACTTTGATTATGCTGTTTTTGTACATGTGTTCAATTTCTTTTTAAACCTGTGCCAACTTTAGAGGGTTAAATCCATAAGGATGTTGCTTAATTGGAACAGCGTTTTCTATATCTATGTTGTCCTTAATTAGATTAATACTTCCCAACTAATTCCCACATATCTTCCCATCTGACTTTAATAACTCTTTCAGGTCATTTTGATTTTCCGCTGGAAGATAACTCAATAATTCTTCCAAATTTTTGAGAATTTAAGGGCATAAG
>NC_063340.1:28764192-28789192 GCF_021869965.1 Rhincodon typus | reverse complement strand
TTTGAATCCTCCCGAACAGCTCTAGCAAATCTCCCTGCCAGTATATTAGTCCCCTTCCAATTCAGGTGCAGTCTATCACACTCTTCTATTTCTTGGAATCCCTACAGTGTGGAAACGGGCCCTTCAGTCCAACAAGTCTACACTGACTCTTGGAGCATCCCCCTATGACCCACCTAATCTACACATCCCTGAACTCTATGGGCAATTTAGCATAGCCAATCCACCTAGTCTGCGCACCTTTGGACCGGGAGGAAACCGAGCACCTGGAGGAAACCCACGCAGACACTGGGAGAATGCGCAAACTCCACACTGACAGTTGCCAGAGGGTGGAATTGAACCCGGGACCCTGGTGCTGTGAGGCAGCAGTGCTAACCACCTCCTTATAGGTCACTTCTACCCCAGAAGAGATTCTAATGATCTAAAATGTGAATCCTTCTCCCCTGCACCAAGTTTCTTAACCATGCATTCATCTGCTCTGTCCCCCTATTCCTACTTTTATTAGCTTGTGGCACAGGGAGTACTCCAGATATTACTACCATCGAGGACCGACTTTTTAAATTCCTGCCCAACATCCGAAATTCTGTCCTCAGAATCTATACCTTTTCTCTTTATATGTCACGAGTTCCAATTTGTAGAGTGACCTCCTGCTGGTCTCTCTTCCTTTTTGAGAATATTCTGCACCCTCTCTGAGATATCCTTGATCCTGGCACCAGGGAGACAGTATCATTTTGATGTCTTGTTGTCAGCCACAGAAATGTCTTTCTGTGCCTGTGACTATATCCCTATCACAATTGATCGCTTGGAACCTGATGTACACCTCACTTATAATAGAGCCAGTCTCAGTACCAGGAACCTGGCTATCAGTGCATTCTCAGGGGAATGTAGCATCGCCCCCTACATTTCTAAAACAGCATACTTGTTGAGATGGGGACAGCCACAAGTGACTCCTGCACTACCTGCCTACCTTTCCTACCTTCCCTAGAAGTAACTCCTCTACCTGACTGTATCTGTGGTTTCTCTACCTTCCTGCAACTGCCATCCATCACACCCTCTAGCTCCTGTAAACCCTTCATTACCTCTAACTGATGCTCCAACCGATCAGTGCGATCCGATAGGATTCACAACCAAACACACTTCCCGCAGACAATCATCAGAAATGCGGAAATTCTCCCTAATCTCCCACATCCAAAAGGAAGAGCACATCACTCTACTAAAGGCCGTCTTTGCACCTTAACAATCTACAGACCTAGAAACTAGGCCAGTCTTATTGCTCTAAAAACACTGCTGCAGGCTAACTTAGTAATATGTTTTATGTTTTATATTTTTAAAGTTTAATCAAGAGATGGATCTAAATAAAAACATATAATTTAAAAAAAACACTCTACTCACTATTGGGTAGATTTACAAATAAAAGTGTAAGGTTACACTTTTTTAAAAACTATCCACTTAGCTGCTCCCCTGCTGTGAACTTCCCCAGGTTTCTCCAAGGTTAGCTGTGAATTTCACTGTTTGTTGTGATGTCTGGAGATACTTGAAACCAAACAGTGGAGGCAGTCAGCTGTGCAAGTTCACTGCTGGGTCATACAGCTGTGCAGGTTTACTTCTCCGTCTGTTTCACTTCCCACCTGGTATCTGCTCCCTCTCTCTTACTCATTTTTTTTAAAATGCTGAAGTTTTGATTTTTTATTATTCCCAAAGCTCCAAAACAATGCAACAGCTTAATACAGTAGTTACTGCTCCTAGAATTCAAGGAAATCGGCACCAACACCAAAAATACCTCAAGAAAGGAGCAACTCTTACAGCCACAATTTTTTTCCCGGTCTCCATCTTGGATCATCGAAAATCCTCCGTTGAAAAAGTAATCCTGTTTAGACCCACTCCCACCTCAATCGCTGCGGTCTTTTTCTCCTTTTGTGTGTTTATAGAATTCTCTTTAGAAAGCTTCTTGTATTTGAAACCATCACCCTATTAGACAGTACAGCGTAAGTCTTAACTATATGTTAAACATTTTTTTTCCCCTTTAGTTCTTTTGCTAGTCACCTTAAATCTGTATCGTGATTATTGATTCTGCAGTCATTAAAAGCAGTTTAGCTTTTTTACTTGATCTAAACCCTTCACCAATGTTGTTCCATCTTGTACACCTCTATCAGGTTACTCCATGAACCTTTGCTGCTCCAAGAAAAGCAGCACTATTCCATCCAAACTTTCCGCGGCTCAGATCCTCCAGTCCAGCAAACACCCTGGTAAATGCCCTATGCACCCTCTCTGGTACAATTGCATCTTTTCTATAATGTGACCAAAACTTAACACAGTTCTTCAGTTGTGGCCTAACCAGCGTAACTCCTTGATCTTGTATTCTGTGTCTCTGCTGATAAAGGCAAGGGTCCCATATGCCGTCTTTAACTAGCTTATCCTCCTATCCTGCTATCTATTTAGGTACCTAAGGATTTGTACCAGGGTTCCCTCTGATCTTCAATACTTTAGAGTTCTGCCATCATAGTTTGAATTTACCACTGCCCTACCCACCTAATTGAGCCTTTTGATATGCTCTTGCGGTTAATGGCTATACTCTCACAATTTGTCATCTGCAAACATCTTGATTGTACCACTAGATTTAAGTCCGCATCACTAATGTATACCACGTACAGCAAGGGCCCCAGCACCAATACCTGTGAAACCCACTGGAAGCATTCCAGCCACAGAAGCAACCTTTGATATTGCCATCTGCTTCCTTTACCAATTTTGGATCCAACTTGCCACTTTGCCTTGTATCCCATAGGCTTTTAACTTCTCTACCAGTCTGCCATGGGGGACCTTATCAAAAGTATGGCTAAAGTTCATGTAGACCACATCAAATGAATTATTGTGGTTGGTTGGCTCGCCGAGCTGGTTCATTAGTTTGCAGATGTTTCATTACCCTGCTGGGTAACATAATCAGTGCAGCCTCTGTTGAAGCGCTGTTGTGTTTTCCCACCTGTTATTTGAACTCTGGTGTCCGTTGAGCTGGATTACCTCACTTACGGTTTCCCTTCGCAATGGACCTTCGCAAAACTGGAAGTGAGGTAATCCAGGCACA
Organism: Rhincodon typus; assembly: GCF_021869965.1. Classification (NCBI taxonomy): domain Eukaryota; kingdom Metazoa; phylum Chordata; class Chondrichthyes; order Orectolobiformes; family Rhincodontidae; genus Rhincodon; species Rhincodon typus. The sequence continues at coordinate 28,786,116 of NC_063340.1, read as the reverse complement.
TTGACATAGACTTTGAAGATGGCAAGACAAGTTAAGAAGACTGTTTAAAGAAGCAAAAAAAAACTTCAGCTTAACGCTCCCTTTTCTATTATGACTTGGTTAGAAAGACTGGCTACTTATTATACTCCTGAAGGTTAATCACTTTTGGGACTAAATCCAGACTTTTCCATAACTGCCTCATAAGGTCTGGGACTTCTTGGCTTGAGGTCATAGTCAGAGTCCTACAGCACAGAAACAGGCCCTTTGGCCCAAACCGGTCCATGCCAACCAAAATGTCCGTCCATTCTAACCCCATTTCCCTGCGCTCGGCCCATATCCTTCTGAACCTTTCCTATCCATGTATTTATTCAAATGCCTTTTAAGTGTTGTTCGTGTACCTGCCTCAACCACTTCTGCTGGCAGCTCATTCCATATGTGTACCACCCTCTTTTTTTTTTTTTTTTTTTAAAAAACATTGCCCCTCTGGTTCCCATGTATTCTTTCCCCTCTTACCTTGAACTGATGCCCACCTAGCCCTCAATTCCCCAACCCTGGGAAAAAGACTGAGTATTCACCCTACCCATGCCACTCATGATCTTACACAATTCTGTAAGGCCCTACCATTCACCATGAAACTCCTACCTTGGTTTGACTTTCCAAAATTCAACGCCTGACACCTATCCATATTAAACTCCATTTGCCATTTCTCAGCCCACTTCCCCAGCTGATCAAGATCCTGTTGTAATTTCTGATGATCTTCCTCACTGGCCACAATACCATCTACTTTAGTGTCATCTGCAAACTTAATAATCATGCCTTATACATTCTCATCCAAATCATTGGTTTATAGATAACAAACAGCAGTGGGCTCAGCACTGACCCCTGAGGGGCACTACTCGTCACAGGCCTCCAGTCCGACAAGCATTATTCCACTGTTACTCCCTGTTGCTTACTGTAAAGCCAATTGTGGATCCAATGTTCCAGGTCTCCCTGGATTCCATGTGATCTAATCTTCCAGAGCAGCCTACCATGTGGTGAACTTCACTGGTAATTATTATTGCTGTTTTAAAGAGAAAATTACAAACACTTGTTTTGTTTTAATTGAAATTGAAGGGATATGGTAGTTTAGTACTAAGATCACTGGACTATTAATTAAGAGGCCAACACTACTGCTCCATGGCTGTTAGTTCAAAATCCCATCTGATTCATTAATGTTCTTGGGGAAGGAATCCTTTTTCAGTCTGGCTCAGGTTAGGGTTAACAACAGTGTGGTTGGCTCTTAACTATGCACTGAAATGGCCTAGCAAGCCATTTTGATTCAAACCACTATAAAGAATGAAACGTTAACTACTCAACAATGCCAAGTCCAATCCTGTTGACCCTGCAATATCCTTTTTACTCCTGCAGACTCGTCAAGCAATAGTCTGATGTTATCTGTGATGCATGGTTCTTCAAGTGTGTCCCAGGCAGCACCATCAGTATACCTACGTATATCTTTTTATATTGACAGAATGCAACCCCTAAGTGGTATGCAAGTAGGAGAGGATTGCCCTCAGAGTCCTCCATTAGCTCTGAATCTTATTTCATGGCATCAGCTCCAACATGAATGAGAATACATTCCTTGTCACTTCCTCCTTTCTCTTCCTCCCCCACCCCACCCAGACCTAATCTTTCCTCCATTGTTCGATGAATCAGTACATTTCCATGTTGAACACAAATTGGAAGAAGCACTGAACGTGACGAGCACAATGAATTCACTCAACCAGAATACAATGTCCCTCACCAAAACTGGTTGCTAGCACCACTGCTGATCTAGCTAGCACAGCTCCAAAAGAACTAGAGGTACTATGTTGGGCCTACAGCAGAGGGAGAAATCTACTAGACCTCATCTTCACCAAATTACTTATCACAGATATATCTTTCAATAACAGAATTGGCAGGAGTAACCACCATGTAGTCCTTAGGGAGGTGAAGTGTTGTCTTCACAGTGAGGCTATCCTCCATCACGTGTGGCATGATCACTTTGCTAAATGGAACAGATTTTTGAATTGATCTACCAATACCAGTTTAGATATCCATGAGGTGTTGTGGTCTTTCAGAACAATATTCAACTACAATCGGTAAAACTTATGGCCTCGCACATCTCCAGTCTACCATTGCTGCTAAACTGGGAGCTCGGCAAGATGCGGCAGAGTAGGACGCTCCTGTTGGAGCTCCTCTGCTCCACCTGTTCTTTTTCCTCCTTTTTGTTTTTTTTCTTCTACTTTTTCTTCTTCTCTCCCCTCAGCACCGGAGATGACGGCAAGCCCAGAGCAGCGAGCCCTCTTGCTCTGGAACATAGTGAGCAGCCAGCCTTGCGGCATGCATGGACTGCGAGCCCAGGAGCAGCGTGGTGAAGAGCTCCACAGCAGCATGTGGGGAAGCAGCTCTGGAGTATCAAGTGGGCAGTGGGTGTGATCCGTAGCAGGCAGGAGAAAGCAACCCGAGGTGGCCAATGGTGAGCACGGGAGCAGGCAACCCCAGCCTGCATCCCTGGAGCAAGGGAGAGGCCGAGTCCCAGAGCGATGGAGGGGCTGAGGGACACTCTTGGTGGCAAGGTGTGGGCTGGGAAGCCTGGAGCAGGACCCTGGCGGCAGCATGCTATAGCAGTGGAGAAGGAAAGTTTGGACTCTAAGTTTATCTTTCTTTTACTACTTTAACTTAGAATAGAATAATGTGAATGGTGCTTATGCACAGTGACAGTACACACTTTTCACTGTATCTTATATTGAATACACATGACAATAAAGGATACTCAGTTGAGTAATGAATGCAGGAGGGCATGCTAAGGCAATAGCAGACAAAGTTACTGTGTCAACCTGGAGAAACTTCAAATGGATGCAGGGAGTTTGCAAGAGACAGGACTAAGAAATTCCATACCTCCACGGATCAGACCTGCAGTTGTGAGTGGTGGTGGGCTAACAGGGAATATTTGCAGAACGTCTTCCTTCTATCAGTGCAATTACTTCACCCTCCTATTTTGCAAACCTCTTCAGTTTGATGTGCTATTTTGACCTCCATTTTGAGGTCTGTATTACTTAAGTCAGTCTTGAGCAGTTCACTTTGCTGTAGGTGACATGAAGAAATAGCTGAAGGCACTAGACACTGCAAAGGCTTTGGGACCTACTGAAATTATGGGAATAGTCCTGAAGACATGTACTCCAGAATTGGCTGGACCACTAGCTAAGGTTTTGGAGTAGTACGACTACAGCAAGTATTGAGTTTAAATTCAGAGACTTTAATGTTAATTATTACCTTATTTCTTCATTTTTCTACTTATTCTATGAAATACTGCTTAACTTTTTAAAGTCTGTTTCTCTTAAAACTTTGCACCTTAGTACTTAAGATGGTACCTTGCAGGGTGAAATTGTACGCTTTTCACTGTACTTCTGTATTTGAGCACACGTGACAATAAAATCTAAAATCTAAATGTACCCATCAATTTGAGGGGGGGGCAAAAGAGTAAAAGCAGGACAAATCTAATCCAGCCATTTGCAACCAGTCCAGTTTATCATCAGGGATAGAAGAGGTCATCAACAGTACAGCAGTGGCTCTTGCTCTTCAATAACCTGCTCACTCCTCACTTGGGTATTGCCAGGGCTATTTAGTTCCTGAACTACTACAGCCTTGGTCCAAATCTGGGCAAAAGAACTGAACTCCAGAGATGAGGTGAGAGTGACTGCCTTTGACATCAGGGTGGCATTTGACAGAGTATGATGTTGAAGAACCTGAGCAAAATTGGAATCGGGGAAAGCTCTTTGCTGCCTAGCCTAAAGGAAAATGGTTCTAATTAGTAAATTGTTTGAATCTCAGGGTATCGCTGCAGCTTTTCCTGCCTCTAACAATAAACTCCATCTAAACCATTTGGTATTTTTATCCTTAATTTTTTCCAAAAGCATTAAGGTGTTATGATCAGTACATGCAATGGTGTCCAATACAGTACTGGCAACATAAATGTTGCAATGCCAGCATGAGACTCAAAGTCTCATCTCAATGGTGGAATATTTCTTTCAATGAATTTTCAACTTGCAGGGAAAAATGCCCAATAGGTCTTTCTATTCTCTTATTGTCATCTTGCAAGAATACAATGTTGACACCCACCTCACTTGCATCTATAGCCATTTTGAATGGCTTTGGATACCTGGCTATTGCTAACACTGGAGCAGTGGTCAACGCAGCTTTCAGGCTGTCAGATAACTTTCTGACAGCCCTCTGTCCGCTGAAGTTTTCTGCGTTTCTTCAACAGGTCAGTCAGTGGGGCAATCACTTGGTAAAATTTGGTGTGAATTTTCAATTAAAAACCGCTGAGTCCCAGGAATTGTAGTACTCCCCTCTTCGGTATGGGAAACTCCTCCATAACCTTTGTTTTGACATCCCATGGGGTCACCTGTCTATATCCAATGATATGGCCTAGGAACGTGACTTGGGCTTCTGTGAGCTCACTCTTAGGCACGTTTATCACCAAGCCTACCCCCTGAAGTTGTACGAACAATTCTGATAGATGCTCCAAATAGAACACAGAACAGTACAGCAAAGTACAGGCCCTTTGGCCCACGATGTTGTGCCGACCTGTTATCCTACTAAGGTCAATCTACCCTGCGTACCCTTCATTTTACTATCCTCTATGTGCCTATCCAAGAGTCGTTTAAAAGTCTCAAGTATCTGAGTCCACTACCACTGCTGGCAGCGCATTCCACACGCCCATCACTCTGTGTGAAGAACGTACCTCTAACATCTCCCCTATACCATCCTCCAATCACCTTAAAATTATGCCCCATTGTAATAGTCATTTCCACCCTGGGAAAAAGTCTCAACTATCCACTCTATCTATGCTTCTCATCATCTTGTAAACCTCTATCAAGTCACCTCTCCTCCTTCACTCCAATGGAAAAAAAAGCCCTAGCTCTCTCAACCTTTTCTCATAAGACCTGCCCTCCAGTCCAGGTAGCATCCTGGTAAATCTCCTCTGCACTCTCTCTGAAGTTTCTGCATCTTTCCTGTAATGATGTGACCAGAACTGAACACAGTATTCCAAGTGTGGTCTAACCAGAGTTTTATAGAGCTGCAGCATAACCTCACGGCTCTTAAACTCAATTCCCCTGCCAATGAAAGTCAACACACCATACGCCGTCTTTACAACCCTATCCAATTCTATGGAGGTGGACCCTAAGATCCCTCTGTTCCTTCACACTGCCAAGAACCCTGCCATTATCCCTGTATTCTGCATTCAAATTCGACCTTCCAAAATGAATCACTTCACACTTTTCTGGGTTGAATTCCGTCTGCTACTTCTTTGCCCACAATAACCTACAACAGCCCTCCACAACTCCACCAACCTTCGTGTTGTTGGCAAACTTACTAACCCACCCTTCTACTTATTCATCCAAGTCATTTATAAAGATCACAAAGAGCAGAGATCCCAGAACAGATCCCTGTGGAACACCACTGGTCACCTGAGCTCCAGGCTGAAGACTTTCCATCTGCTACCACCCTCTGTATTCTATTGGACAGCCAGCTTTGATTCAGACAGCCAAATTTCCCTGAATCCCATGCCTCCTTACTTTCTGAATGAGCCTACCATGTGGAACCTCATCAAATGCCTTGCTAAAATCCATATACACCACATTCACTGCTCTACCTTCATCAATGTGTTTTGTCACATCCTCAAAGAATTCAGTAAGGCTTGTGAGGCATGACCTGCCCCTCTCAAAGCCATGCTGACTATATCTAATCAAACTGTGCTTTTCCAAATAGTCATAAATACTATCTCTCAGAATCCTCTCCAATAATTTGTCCACCACAGAAGTAAGACTGATTGGTCTGTAATTTCCAGGATTATCCCTATTCCCTTTCTTGAACGAGGGAAAGACATTTGCCACCCTCCAATCTTCTGACACTACTTCAGTGGACAGTGAGGACGCAAAGATCATTGCCAAAGGGGCAGCAATCTCTTCCCTCACTTCCTGTAGTAACCTTGGGTATATCCCGTCTGGCCCAGGGGACTTATCTATCCTCCTGTTTTTCAAAATTTCTAGCACATCCTCCCTCCTGACATCAACCTGTTCGAGCATATCAGCCTGTTTCATGCTATCCTCACAAACATTAATGTTCCTCTCACTGGTGAATACTGAAGCAAAGTATTCATTAAGGACCTCCCCTACCGCCTCTGACTCCACACACAAGTCTCTTCGACTGTCCCTGATTGGCCCTGCCCTCAATCTGGCCATCCTATTGTTCCTCACGTAAGTATAGAAAGCTTTGGGGTTTTCCTTGATCCTACCTGCCAAGGTTTTCTCATACCCCCTTCTAGCTCTCCTAAGTCCATTTTTCAGTTCCTTTCTGGCTACCTTGTAGATCTCTAGAGCCCTCTCCAATCCTTGCTTTCTCAACCTTAAGTAAGCTTCCTTCTTCCTCTTGACTATGTGTTCAACATGTCTTGTCATCCAAGATTCCTTCACCTTACCATTCTTTCCTGGCCTCAGCGGGACAAACCTATCCAGTATCTGTAGCAACTCCTCCCTAATCAACTTCAACATTTCTATCGTGCATTTCCCTGAGAACATCTGATCCCAATTGGTGCTCTGTCATTCTTGCCTAATAGCATTGTAATTCCCCCTCCCCCAATTAAATACTTTCCCATACCGTCTGCTCCTATCCCTCTCCATGACTATAGTAAAAATGTTCTCTTCTGCGTGACTGAAAATCACCAGATTGTCTATGTATATCACACGATTAGGTAATCCCAAAATGACTTAATTTGTTAGTTTTAGAAACTTGGGTGACGCATTCTTCATACCATATGGCATGACTTTAAATTGATAAAGTCCATTCAGTGTCGTGAAAGCTGAAGTTTCCTTCGATCTTTCCAATAAAGGTACCTGCCAATATCCTCTGTTGAAATCCAGCTTAGAAATAAGAGTTGCTGTTCAGCCTTCTCAGTACAGTCTTCCAAACATGGAATAGGATACGAATCAGATTTTGTAACTGCATTGACATTGCAGTAGTCCACACAATTGTTGGGTGTCATCTGATTTTGGCACCCTTATTATGGGTGAGCTCCACTCACTACAACTCACTTTGATTATGTCGTCTCTCAGTATGTTTTAATGTCTTTTTGAACCTGAGTAAATTTTAGAGGATTGAGCCTATAAGGATGTTGCTACCACCAACATTCATTCCTTCCATCACCGACACACAGTAATAAGTGTGGCGAGTCTACAAGATGCATTAAAGCAACTTACCTAAACTCCCTTGGCAGCATTTTCTAAACCTGCAACCCATAACCCTCAGAGTTGATAAATTAGGAGCAGCATGGCCCTTTACCAAGCGAAACAATCCTGACTTTGCCATTCCTTCACTGTGTCACAAGTTCAGAATCCTGGAACTCCCTCCCTAATAGCACTGCTGATGTACCCACAATCCAAGGATTGCAGTTCCTAAAGGCAATAGCTCGAGTAATTAGGTATGGGCAATAAATACTAACCTAATTATTGACAGCTGCATCACATGAACAAATAAAAGGCTGTATTTTGATGCATGATTGTTTCGTAGTTCCTAGCAGACTGTCTCTCCCTCTGCCCGATTCCAAGTTGAACCACCTGTTTTCATTAAGGATTACTATAGATTTCACCCTCTGACTACAGTTACAGCAAATCTTCTAGTCTCCTTATGCTCTGTCAAACTGAGTACAGCTTTCCCCCCGACATTGTACAAAGTGAAAGATCAAGTTAGTATTTTCTCAGTTTAAGGTGCAGGCCTAGCTGAAGTTTCTCTTTCATTCCCTTGACTCATTGAACTGCAACTGTCTTTGTTCCCGAACTGAACTGCTGACTGACTACTTGTATGAGCGTGCATGCAGATAAACCCCGGACAAAAGGGCAATTCTCTGCAACTGGTTACCATGACCTATGTGGGACGTTCCAAATAAAAATTCATATAAATGCTTAGCCTTGAAACCAAACCTTTGATCTAGACCCACATGAATACTTTAAATTTCGAATGAAATCAGACTGTTTCTCCTCTGATTTACTAATTCTATCAGGAAACTTCTTTGTTTACAAAAGTGCTATTAGCTTGTTTAATACAGTAGTTTCATGACTCATTTAACCCTTTTATGGAGACAACTGGGGCATCTCATCTCTACCAAGGAACACAGGAAAAATAGCTCATTGTTTCTAGTTTCACACTTCTGGCCCTGACCTTAATTAACTAAACAAAGGTTACTTTGAACTGACTTTACTCGAGTCAATCTGGCAGTTTCTAAAGGCCAGAGTTTAATTACCTTACTCTTACAAACTATCCTCCCCGAAAGTCAAAGCTGCCCCTGAAATATTAAGGTAAACCATGGAACTAGATTGGGATAAAATCTCAAACTAACTTACTTTCATTCCTACCTAATGGTTGCTAATGTTTCAAGTAATAGCTTTTTTTTTTATTCGTGCTCAAGTGTGATTGTTCCTAATTCACAATCTAGTTGTTCCTAGTTAGAATGTGAGGAAACTGTATCTAAACACTTTTGTTGGCCCATGTTCAAATAACTAAATAAAGTGCCTGAGGAGAATTATGACTTTCCCTGGCTTCAGGTATCTGTTGACTAGAGAAATGACACATGCAGCAAAATTGAGCAGCTCAAAAATATTATGCTGTCCTGAAAGCTTCTAACATGTGTAATCCTACCATGTAAACTTTTGTTGTAAGTTTGAGTGCAATTTTAAACAAGTCAGTATGTGTTGCAATATTTTTACAGTCAGGATAATGTATGTAAGCTACATTGAAGGTAGATCATTGAGCTGTTTAGTTCTTGTAATGCTTTGCGAATCTTGTCCATCTTTTATATTGTATTTTCAGATTTGTGAAGCTTGAGAATGTGTGTCAAGAACAGTGCTTTTGAACTGTTCGGTGATAAGCAGTTGCTACAGACAAGTAATTACAAGCAACACTGTTGTATCTGGCACAACATAATGTCCATTTTGTTTGTGGAAGATTTTTATGCTGAAATGTTTTCCAACAGGTACATGCAATCATGCCTAACATTTCAGGCATGGAATGCAGTAATGGAAAATTATCTTTTACCATCTAAACCAAAATGCTTTGTCTAATATCACTAGTTTCCTCATTACTGCAAGGATTCTGGAAATTCATGAAGATCCACCTGAACATTTTCAAGGAGAGAAGGTTTAGGCAATAGATGTAACTCTCAGTGTCATCCATATTTTGAGATTAATTTTTTTAAAAGGTAGCAACAATAACTTGAAGTAGTTTCAGATCCTGTAACCGATTTTTCCATAGTAGTTCTGGTCATGAATCAAAAGAGCAACTGACTGTGAACCAGGAGTTAATGGCCAATATGTAGCTGGTCGCCATGATACTCATCTTCTTTTAACTGTTCATCAGTTACACAGCACCTTTATAAAGTAGAAATCATGATATCATGTAGTTTATTGGCATCAGTGATTAAAGTTTAAATGCTTATGAGAGGCATTATTGTTGGCTTGTTTACCATTTGGCTGTTAGAATTGAGTGTCCTTCTGTGATGAATAATGCCTAGTGTTTATTTTTATACACTTTGGAACTAAAACTGCAATTGGATATTGTGCATTTTGGTAATTTCATCTTTTTCGACTCAAGTCATTTAACCGGAGGATATAAAATGAAGATGATTAAAAGACTTCAGGAAGAAATTAGTAACTTTTATGCAGAGTATTGTTGAACCAGAAATCCATACAAGTAACAATGGCAATAACTGAATTCACAGGTGTTTCCAACATTAAAATTTGAAAACTGTTCAGAAAAGAATCTGAATGAGCATGGAAACTGCAGATAGTTTGTCACAGTGCTAACAGAAGCACAAAGTTGAATGGCGAAAATACAACCAATTTCACTGAAGATTTATTAACTTTTACCACACTGGAAATATCTTTCACATGGGTTGTATGTAACTAAGTAGAAAATTATCAAAAATACAATGTATTTGTTTCTGATACACCATTTATGTTCAGTTACGGTGCCTTTAGTTGTGAATATATTTCCTTTTGTTCAATTTTGCTGAATGTTTAACATTTTTGATATTGTATTTAAACAAATGAAAGACTAGATTGTATGGTTTTTGAGGTAATACCACTTAAGCTATTTCTGCAAAACTAGGAGGATATGACTTTATGGTATAACAGTCTTTGATTACTATTTATCAAAAATAGTTATCTCTCTTTTAAAGATTACTCTAATAACTTTTCAATAAAAATAAATGGTCTGTACAGGATGGTACTGAGCCACACTGACCCGTGCATCAGGCATCAACTATGACATTGGGTTTATGTTGGTTTATATCTTAAATTAATTTTCCCTAACTGTGCAGGATGTCTGTTGTTACTGTCAAATGTTTTTATTATATTAGTGCAGCATGATAATTTGTATCCAGAGCAAGTTATACAGTCCAATCCGATTCTGATAACTTGGTCATGTTTGCTTTCAAGTTGTTGTACAGTTCATGCTTTTCATAAAGTATCACAGCAAGAGTGAATTTAGTGCTTGTATTATTTATCTTGTATTATTTAATCTTTATAAAAGACTTTGAATTAGTAAAGTATTTAAACTTCTTGGATTGTTACTGTAAGATTTGATCATTAAAGTTTTTATTACATGGTCATTTTTGGTAGCTTTTGCAGCTGATCACACTAGGTACAGAGCTAACTTTAGTATGAAAGTTAAAGTTTGCCACAATAAATACAGTCACATGTAATATATTTAAAAGAATATTTACAACTTTTATCCTTTTCAGGAGTTGTACAGAGCTTTTGCTTTGCTTACCTGAAGAAGTACCAGGGACACTGTGGGAACAGTTTCAGGCTTGCGTGCAGGTAAGTTGAGCTATATCAAGAATGAAAGTAAGTGTTAAATGTCAAGCAGTCTGACACACGTTTACCCAAGCTATTAATATTTAAGTCTAGTTTATATCCATCTGTCTCTAAAATGTAAATTCACCGCATAATAACCATGAGTGAAAACAACTTAGTTTGGATTTCAATAGTAATTTGAGCAGTAATTGCTTCTAAGCATTCTTTGATTTCCCAATAATTAATGTTATTTATTAGTCTGAAGGCTTGAATCAAAATGTTACTTTTAATTTGGAAGCCAGACGTATATGCATAACGGTAAACCACTTTACCAAACTACTGTTACTCATTCAGCAACAACTTAGTCTTACAGCAAAACAATCAAATATGAAATAAATACACGAAATGCTGGAAACACACAGCATCCCTGGCAGAATCTATGGGGAAAGAAAGACTTAATGTTTCAGGAAATGACCTTTCTTCAGAAATTTTAGAAATGAAATAATATTTTTATATGGTGAAAATGGGGGAGGATGGCAAAAGACAAAAAAAAGAGAAGTTTGTGATGAGACAGATGATGAAAGATATTAAATGACAGGAGTTTATGGGCTAGAGCTTAAGGTCAAGCAAATGGGACGTTTAAAATTCGAGAGAGATAAGTTAACTTAGCTTCTTCACTGACATAGAGCATACATAGAACAGTACAGGCCCTTCGGCCCACGATGTTGTGCTGACCTATTATCCTACTAAGATCAATTTACCTGCATACCCTACATTTTACTATCCTCCCTGTGCCTATCCAAGAATCGCCTAAAAGTCTCTAAAGTATCTGACTCCACTACCACAGCTGGCAGCGCATACCACATGCCCACCACTCTCTGTGTAATGAACCTATCTCTGGCATCTCCCCTGTACCTTCTTCTAATCACCTTAAAATTATGCCTCCTCGTAATAGTCATTTCTGTCCTGGGAAAAGATCTGTAGCTATCCACTCTATCTATGCCTCTCATCGTCTTGTATACCTCTATCAAATCACCTCTCATCCTTCTTCGCTCCAATGAAAAAGCCCCAGCTCTCTCAACCTTTCCTCATAAGACCTGCCCTCCAGTCCAGGCAGCATCCTGGTAAATCTCCTCTGCACCCTCTCTAAAGCTTCCACATCTTTCCTATAATGAGGTGACCAGAACTGAACACAGTATTCAAAGTGTGATCTAACCAGAGTTTTATAGAGCTGCAGCATAACTTCACGGCTTTTAAACTCAGTTCCCCTGCCAATGAAAGCCAGCACACCATACGCCTTCTTAACAACCCTATCAACTTGGGTAGCAACTTTGAGGGATCTATGGACATGGACCCCAAGATTCCTATGTTCCTCCACCCTGCCGAGAATCCTGCCATTAACCCTGTATTCTGCATTCAAATTCGACTTTCCAAAATGAATCACTTCACACTTTTCTGGGTTGAATTCCATCTGCCACTTCTTTGCCCAGCTTTGCATCCTGTCAATGTCCCGTTGCAACCTACAACAGCCCTCCACGCTGTCCACAACTCCACCAACCTTCCTGTCATCGACAAACTTACTAACCCACCCTTCCACTTCCTCATCCAAGTCATTTATAAAGATCACAAAGAGCAGAGGTCCCAGAACAGATCGCTGTGGAACACCACTGGTCACCAAGCTCCAGGCTGAAGACTTTCCAACTGCTACCACCCTCTGTCTTCTATTGGACAGCCAGCTTTGTATCCAGACAACCAAATTTCTCTGAATCCCATGCCTCCTTACTTTCTGAATGAGCCTACCATGGGGAACCTCATCAGATGCCTTGCTAAAATCCATATACACTGCATCCACTGCTCTACCTTCATCAATGTGTTTTGTCACATCCTCAAAGAATTCAGTAAGGCTTGTGAGGAATGATCTGCCCCTCACAAAGCCATGCTGACTATTTCTAATCAAACTGTGCTTTTCCAAATAATCATAAATACTATCTCTCAGAATCCTCTCCAATAATTTCCCTACCACAAAAGTAAGACTGATTGGTCTGTAATTTCCAGGATTATCCCTATTCCCTTTCTTGAACGAGGGAAAGACATTTGCCACCCTCCAATCTTCTGGTACTACTCCAGTGGACAGTGAGGACGCAAAGATCATTGCCAAAGGGGCAGCAGTCCCTTCCCTCACTTCCTGTAGTAACCTTGGGTATATCCCGTCTGGCCCAGGGGACTTAGCTATCCCCATGTTTTTCAAAATTGCTAGCACATCCTCCTTCCTAATATCAACCTGTTCGAGCATATCAGCCTGTTTCATGCTGTCCTAACAAACGTCAAGGTCCCTCTCACTGGTGAATACTGAAGCAAAGTATTCGTTAAGGACCTCCCCTCTGACTCCGCGCACAAGTTCCCTCCACTATCCCTGATTGGCCCTACCCTCAATCTCGCCATCCTCTTGTTCCTCACGTAAGCATAGAACACCTTGGGGTTTTCCTTGATTTTACCCGCCAAGGTTTTCTCATACCCGCTTCTAGCTCTCCTAAGCCCATTCTTCAGTTCCTTCCCGGTTACCTTGTAGACTTAGGATTGCTGGAAGTTACTAGAAGCCCCTGATTTGCCCATTCTGTGTTGAATAACAGCCACTTTGATTGCGGTAAGAATCAAATTTTTAAAAATGGACAAGAGTATAGTTTTTTTAGGAGATTTCTCTCTTCATTCCTTGTAGGCATGATGTTGTTTATATTATCACTCAGAATTTTTGTTTTGAGCAAACTGCCTAGCAGCTAGGATAGTTAGCCTGACCTGTATTTTAATGCTTGGTTCTCTTATTAACCTGGGCTGCTTTTTATTCAGGATTGATGATTTATCTACTTATAAAGACACTAAATATTACAGGTTAAACCCTGTAATATCTTCCCTATCTGTTTCTATGTTACCCAATATTTCATGCTCTTCCTCCTTTACCAAAAATATCTGCATGAATATCACCCTATGTTTTGAAGACTGACACAAAGTATTTATAGAAGAGCCATTCCACATCTTCTACTTGTATTATTAGGCTGAATGTACTTAACGGGTTCTTTAAGGTCTGATCGAAATGATTGCAAGAAGGCATGTGCACTGCAGTATAAAGCAAATTCATTAGCTTAATCTGCTTAGGCTGTACAAGTTGGATGATCTTGGTTAGTAAATTTATTCGCACCTGCCTTCAGCCCATCGTATTCTAATTTACGACGGTGTTTAGAGGGATATGGGCTAAATGCTGGCAAACGGGACTAGATTAATTTAGGATATCTGTTTGGCATAGACATGTTGGACTGAAGGGTACCTGTTTACATGCTGTACAGCTTTATGACTGTATACCTAGGATCCTAACACTGTTTGTAAATCCTGGTCTGAGGTGAAATCCAACAGCAAATAACGCATGTGTTGACAACAAGTCTTCTTGCAGTTGCAAACCCCAGCCTGAGGTGAAACCCAATGAATGGGAAAAAAATCCCTGATATCAGTACTATTCTGAATCTAAGATTACATGCTGTATCACCACTTCATGGTACTTTCAGCGCTTTTCCAGACATTCCATTATACAGAAAAACATCTCCACATGGCTCTGTGTGATGACCTAAAAGGACAGTTCTCATGGACAGTTTGGTGTCATATGGTTATTTCTTAGTCGAAACAGGCTGTTTTTGCATTAGGGCTGTTTCCGCAGATTTTTACATTTTATTTCAATTGCTCATTGTCATGTTCAGTTCACCCTTAATGACTAATCCTTCATGGTCTGATCTGAAGATATCATTTTTGATCCTAGTACTACACTACTTTCACACAGCAACACAGCCAATGATAACTGCTTTACTGATGTTTGTTTAATTTATTTTGCCGTAGCAGAGATCTTTTAGAGATTTGCATAGCACTTGACTAATGAAATGCAGCTGGGAACATAATGTCAGCATTTTAAATTTGCTGAACACCAGTATCTAGCCTATCAATCCATGAGGCTTTAGATTTTACATGAGGCCATTCTTCTGCAGCAGGGATAGTTTTCAATGAACTCGCATTAATGGTGTGGTGCAATACATTAGTGCACAGCAGAATGATAAATTAGAGAGCTACGAATCACCTTTCACAGTGAGACGTTCCCAGTCTCTCAATGCAACTGAATTCAAGTAACTTACCAAGGAGGAACTTTTTTTTTCAATTCACTCATTGGACATAGCCAGCATTTTATTGCCTGGCCCTAGCTGCCCTTGAGAAGGTGGTGGTGTGCTGCTGCCTTGAAATGTTGAAGTCCATATGCTGTAGGTTGACCCACAATGCCCTTGGAGGGAATTCCAGAATTTTGACCCAATGAAGTGAAGGAACGGTGATATATTTCCAAGTCAGGATGGTGAGTGGCTTGGAAGGAAACTGGGAGGTGGTGCTGTTCCCATGAATCTGCTGCCTTGTTCTTCGAGATAGATCGGTTGTGGGTTTAGAAGGTGCTGTCTAAGGATCTTTTATGAATTTCTGCAGTGCATCTTGGAGAGAGTACACACTGCTACTACTGAGTGTCTTCGAGAGTGGATGCTTGTGGATTAGGTGCCAGTTAAGTGAGCTGTTTTGTTCTGGATGGTGTCAAGCTTCTTGAGTGTTGATGGAGCTGCACCAATCGAGGCGAGTGGGAACTGTTCCATCACTGTCCTAACTTGTACCTTGTGGATGGTAAACTGGCTTTGGGGATTCAGGAGGTTAGTCACTTGCTGTAGTATTCTTAACCTCTGTCCTGCTCTTGTAGCCACTGTGTTTATATGGCAATTCCAGTTGAGCTTCTGGTCAATGGTAACCCCGAGGATGTATATAGTCCAGGTTTCAACAATGTTTGAATGTCAAGGGGCAGTGGCTAGATTCTCTTATGGCCATTGCCTGGCATTTATGGTGTAAATGATACTTGCCACTTGTTAGCCCAAACCTGGATATTGTCCAGATCATGTTGCATTGAAAATGCACTGCTTCAATATCTGAGATGTTGTGAATGATGCTGAACATTGGGCAATCATCGGTGAACATTCTCATTTCTGACCTTGTGATGGAGGGAGGATCATTGATGAAATAGCTGAAGAAGGTTGGGCCTAAGGGCAGCATGGTGATTCAGTGGTTAGCACCGCTGCCTCACAGCGCCAGGGACCAAGGTTCAATTCCAGCATTGGGTGACTGACTGTGTGGAGTTTGCACATTCACCCTGTGTCTCTGTGAGTTTCCTTTGGGTGCTCCAGTTTCCTTCCAAAGATGTGCAGGTTAGATGGATTAACCATGCTAAATTGCTCAGAGTGTCTGGGGATGTATAGGTTAGGTGGATTAACCATGGAAAATGCAGGGTTACGGGGATAGTGTTATGCTCTTCTGAAGAGCACTGCAGACTTGATGGACTTGAGGGCCTGCTCCCGCACTGTATGGATTCTATGGTAGTGATTCCACCTGTGCTGTGATCATACATAACTAATTAAAGATTGTCATTGTCATTGTTAAAGCGTAGGCGATTTTCCTAAATGGAGGTAAACCACAGGTCCACAGGGATCTGTTTTGGGTCCTCTGCTCTTTGTGATCTTTATAAATGACCTGGATGAGGAAGTGGAAGGGTGGGTTAGTAAGTTTGCTGATGACACAAAGGTTGGTGGAGTTGTGAATAGTGTAGAGGACTATTGTAGTTTGCATCAGGACATTGACAAGATGCAGAGGTGGGCAAAGAAGTAGCAGATGAAATTCAACCTGGAAAAGTGTGAAGTGATTCATTTTGGAAGGTCGAATTTGAATGCAGAATACAGGGTTAATGGCAGGATTCTTGGCAGTGTGGAGGAGCAGAGGGATCTTGGGGTCCACGTCCACAGATCCCTCAAAGTTGCCACCCAAGTTGATAGGGTTGTAAAGAAGGCGTATGGTGTATTGGCTTTCATTGGCAGGGGGATTGAGTTTAAGAACCGCGAGGTTTTGCTGCAGCTCTATAAAACTCTGGTTTGACCACGCTTGGAATATTTGTGTTCAGTTTTGGTCACCTTATTATGGGAAGGATGTGGAAGCTTTAGAGAGGGTGCAAAGGAAATTTACCAGGATGTTGCCTGGACTGGAGGGCAGGTCTTATGAGGGAAGGTTGAGGGAGCTAGGGCTTTTCTCATTGGAGCGATGAAGGATGAGAGGTGACTTGATAGAGGTGTACAAGATGATGAGAGGCATAGATAGAGTGGATTGCCAGAGACTTTTTCCCAGGGCGGAAATGACTATTAGGAGGGGACATAATTTTAAGGTGATTGGAGGAAGGTATAGGGGAGAAGTCAGAGGTAGGCTCTTTATGCAGAGAGTGGAGGGTTTGTGGAATGTGCTGCGCAGCGGTGGTAGTGGAGTCAGATACGTTATGGACATTTAAGCGACTCTTGGATAGGCACATGGACGATAGTAAAATGTAGGGTGCGCAGAGTAGTTTGATCTTAGAGTCGGATAATAGGTCGGCACAACTCGTGGGCCGAAGGGCCTGTACTGTGCTATACTGTTCTACGTTCTATTTGCTATGTTCTTATAAAATGCAAGGCAAGTAATTTGAAATGACGTATGCTAATACCTTTTGAAGCCCAGGAGCAGGTGAGGCTTAGCATATAATCTCAGTGCTCCATACAGAGAAGCATCTTAAATGCTTCTGAGAACATCTATGAGGGTATTCTGCTTGGTCTCTGAGATCGTTTCAATCATCAACCTAAAATGATGTGAAACATAATGGATACAGACTAATTCCACACTTGGTGACACTATAGTAGCATTGATTATTTCAGAGAGAGTGCTGTGCTCAAGGATATATTTTTACAGGTTTTAGTGAGATCAGTGGTTTCAGCCTTGTAAATGCTTTGGCTGAAATAATAGACTGATGGATTTTAAATTCCACACATTCTCATGTAAAAGTTGACCCATGACATTCAAATTGACAGGATGTATTTTTTTCAAATACCTTGTGTGAAAATCAGCTCTAGTTTCTCATAGATCAAACAATGTCATGGTTAACTATTTACCAGTAATTTGTATAGCTTATTCTTTTAAAGGCTTTGTGTGGGACATTTTAGATTTCCCCACTGCCAATTCCAGTAGCAACTTTCCAGCCAGTCCAGAGGATTGATTATTTGGCACACATTAATCACGATTGCTTCAAGAAAGAATAACATGCATAAAACTTAATTTAAAGAGGAGCAAAGAGTGGCAGAATGTTTGCAGATTAATGAGCCTCAGCAGAATGGCAATACAATTGCTTCCTCTGCCATCAAACTCTGTATCCTCAAAGGTGAAGAAAGATGGTGTTCCGGAATTAAAGTCAAGTACAAGGTGGTGCGCAAGATTTAAGAAAAGACAATTTTTCGTATTCCATCAAAAAACAAAATCTTCAGTGTCTGTCACCTGAACTCCATCACAAAATAAATCACCAAACTCCACCATTTTGATTTCTAATGTAGAGAGAAGTATGTGAATTAATAGGCCTGAATTGGAAATATGGACCCAAAAATCAATTAACCTTTGTCATGCCATTAAACACAATGTAACCAAAATTGCTGACAAAACTGACTTTGTACACAGCTGCTGCAAAAATGCCCAGTTGAATGTGGTTCTGTCTTGTTGTGGGTCACGCAAAATTGAAACTCATGATGGCATTCAAGTGCAATGCTCTCCCCAAACACAAATTTCAGAAAGATGTTGCACCCCTCTGAATGAAGCCAGTTGCAAGAAATAGCTCAAAGAATTGTGGAATTTTGGACAAGTACTTGCAGAGAAAAAGTTTACTAGCCTGGGACGTACTTAAATCCCACTTTGTCAGCAATGAAGCCAGTGATATAAGATCAATCAGGCAGTCTTACGCATGTTGTTCAGCCGTTGGATATGTGTGTAAATCTTGAGGATGATATCTGGAAAACATGGAATGTGGCTGTGGAGGGTGAAAAAGTATTCAAGTACCCTCACCAGCAATGTTTGTCAATGGTTCGTAAACTTGTGCAATGAACTTTATTCCATTACTGTCAGAAGTTCGCTTCTAAAATGCAAAGTATTGAATGCAAAGGATGGTAATTTCTGTTATGATAATGCAGAACTTTCTGCCAATGACAAAGATAGATATGATGTTATACAATTGAGCCAAACTGGTAGTTCATCTGATGAGCAGTGTGATTTTAAAGAATTTTAGCGTGAACTATTTTAGATAATTGTATCGCATTAGGTTAAATTTTGTATGGTTAGTGGTATTGTAAAATATTGATAATTAACACAAATTCCTTAGTTTTACTGATTTTTACTTTATTCCATTCTGGTAGTCTTTTGGATTTCATCTGGCCCCAAAGCAACTATGCACTTCAACACCTCAAATCCTCAAATATTACCAGGTTAAAAGTTGTGATATTTGCCTTTGGAACGTTAGCCTTAAAATTTGACTATTTCACAAGTGCATATGTGGTATTTCGAACTCATGTGAAGAAAATACAGAATGGCCCAAATTAATTATCTATCTAAAAATGATCAACTTGAACTGTTAGAGATATTAGGAACTGCCGATGCTGGAGAATCTGAGATAACAAAGTGTCGAGCTGAATGAACACAGCAGGCCAAGCAGCATCAGAGGAGCAGGAAAGCTGACGTTTCAGGTCTAGACCCTTCTTCAGAGAATGGGGTCATCGCGGTTGGGGCCAAATTGGGAAGGCCTGAATGTAGACTGTAGTCCATTGGGGATGATCTGGTTCCATAGGCAGGTACTGAGAAAGGCAATGTGGCTGTAGTGCCTGGTTTGCTTCAGGACGTGGTCAAGCAGTTTCAGGGCCAAAGAGATTACGAGAGGGTTGCAGTGGGAGAGAGATCCACTGAGGTCATTCCGGAGGGTAACTTCTTCAAGGTAGGCATCCTTAGAGTCGTCGCGGTTGGGGCCAAATTGGGAAGGCCTGAATGTAGACTGTAGTCCATTGGGGATGATCTGGTTCCATAGGCAGGTACTGAGAAAGGCAATGTGGCTGTAGTGCCTGGTTTGCTTCAGGACGTGGTCAAGCAGTTTCAGGGCCAAAGAGATTACGAGAGGGTTGCAGTGGGAGAGAGATCCACTGAGGTCATTCCGGAGGGTAACTTCTTCAAGGTAGGCATCCTTAGAGTCGTCGCGGTTGGGGCCAAATTGGGAAGGCCTGAATGTAGACTGTAGTCCATTGGGGATGATCCAGTTCCGTAGGCAGATAGTTTTCTGAAGAAGGGTCCAGACCCGAAACATCAGCTTTCCAGCTCTTCTGATGCTGCTTGGCCTGCTGTGTTTGTCCAGCTCTACACCTTGTTATCTCAACTTGAACTGTTAACTCTTTTATGTTAACTGTTTTGAACTAAGAGATTGAATGGGTTCCAAGTTCTGGTAGTGATGCTGCACTGAAGACAGGATGTTATTGTAAAGTAGTCTCTTTTCATTCTGATGTTTTTTTTTTTCTGAGAATTGACTGAAGGCACTAATAAAACCGATCTAGTGAAAGTTGAAAATATTGTAAAATTAACAATCTAATATAGCACTGTGGATTAACAAGGAAAACTGTTCATTGTTTAATACAGTAACCAGAGTGGTTCCTGATGTAACGTAATCATAGTATGTTTTCCTAACGTATTTATAAAAGATATCAAATCCTTAAAGCCATATTTCGTGAAGCCTTCATGCAGCTTATTGCTCTTTGTTTTTCAATTCTTTCATGGAATGTGGCTGTCACTAACTAGGCTAGCATTTGATGCCATCCCAATTTTGCTTATTCACTCATGGGATGTGGGCTTCACAGGCTGGGCCAGCATTTGTTACCTTATTTGTCATTGAGAACGTGATGAGCTACCATCTCGAACTGCTGCAGTCCATGTACTGTAGGTTGATACACAATGCTGTTGGGTAGGGAATTCTGGGATTTGATCCAATGTCGCTGAAGGAAACCAATATATTCCCAAGTCAAAATGGTGGGCCTGTTGAGGTGAACTTGGTGGTGCTGTTCCCATATATTTGCTGCCCTTGTGTTTCTAGATGGTAGTGTTTGTGGGTTTCAAAAGTACTGTCTGGTGAATTTCTGTAGTGCATCTTGCAGATGGTACATGCAGCTGCTACTATGTATTTGTGGTGGAGTGACTGGCAGCAAATCCACTAACAATCAAGTGGATTGCTCTGTCTCTAATGGTGTAAACTTCATGCTTTTGTTGGAGCTGTACTCGTCCTGGTAAGTGGAGATTATTTCATCACACTCCTAACTTGTGCATTGTAGATAGTGGGGATAGGCTTTGGGAGTCAGGAACTGAATTATTTGTTTCAGTATTCCTAGCCACTGACTTGTTCTTGTAGCCACTGTGCTTATATGACTAGTCCAATTCATATTCTGGACAGTGATAACCCAGATGTTGATATTGGAGGACTTGATGGTAATGCCATTGAATGTCAGTGAGCGGTGGTTAGCTTGCATCTTATTGGAGATGGTCATGCCTGGTATTTGTGTGACCTGAATGTTAACTTGCCACTTCTCAGGGCAAACCAGGATGTTGTCCAGGTCTTTTGTTGCATTTGGACATGGACTGCTTCAGTATATGAGAAGTTGCAAATGTTGTTGAACATTGTGCAAACGTCACTGAATGTCCTCACTTCTGACGTTGTGATGTAAGGAAGTTCATTGATGAAGCAGCTGAAGTTAGTTGGGCCGAGGACAGTACCCTGAGGAACTGGGCTCTTGTGGCATAGTTGTAATGTTGAAACCTCTCAGCCAAGAAGCCCGGATTCAAGTTGCTTCAGAGGTTTGTAAGAAAATCTCTGAGCAGGTTGCTTAGAAAATATCCACCCTGAAGAATTCCCACAGAGAGATCCCGGAGCTGAAATAACAGACTTCCAACAACCACAAGAACCTCATATGTTCCATATATAATTCTGACTAGTGGAGAGTTTTTCCCTGATTCCCATTGACTCCAGTTTTGCTAGGGGCTTCTTGATGCCACATGGTTGAATGTGGCCTTGATGTCAGGTTGTCACTCTCATCTTGTCTCTAGACTTCAGCCCTTTTGTCCATGTTTGAACCAAGGTTCTAATAAGGTCAGG
>NC_063340.1:28713692-28763692 GCF_021869965.1 Rhincodon typus | reverse complement strand
AAATAAGATGAAAATCTTGGAGCAAAGATACAACAATCAAATATGCAAAATGTGTTTTAAAAACTTGGCTATTTGAATCGTCAAGCAAACAGTAGATGGATTTTAATGCACAAGTGTGACAAGATGCATTTTTGTCAAGAAAAAAGGTTGTATAAACTGCAAAAGCATGAAGTTGTGCTGAATTTTTATAAAACGCTAGACAACTGGGTCCTATTCTGGCCACCACACTTTAGGAAGAGGTAGAGGATCCATGAAAGGGTACATAGGAGATATGATGAAATGATTCCATGGATGAGGGAATTTTAGCTCCAAGATTTGGCTGGAGAAGCTTAGGTTGTTCTGCTTAGGACATGGACAAAGATCCAATCAAGACATGGGATTGTCTCTGTCTCTGATATAAACATGTCAAATGCTATCATAGGTTGGAGATACAAGAATAGAGATTTCAGATTTTGGGCAAGAGATACAGGGTGGGAGTGTGGGGACAGGGCCACGAGGATTAACTTTTCTACATGGTGAATGGCGGTAATCGCGAACTTGCTGGTGAAAGCACAGATACTCCGGTGACTTTGAAAGAAACTAAATGTGCATTTGAAAGAAATAACTTGCAGGGTTAGAGAGGCTGGAATAGGTGAAGTGACTGAGAGCAATAGCGTGGATTTGATCAGGCCTCCCTCTGCTGTAATAACTTGATCTTTAAAAGGTTCTTCTGCGATTAATCACTCCATTTGTCCTATTTTATTTGGCAGACAGGAATTCAAAGCTACTTTTCTCTGATGGATTAGAGACATACTGATGGAATTAAGTCTTGTGTACATAAATTCTTCTTTAGGTTAATGCTACGCTTTCTTCAGTCTACATCAGGACAATTAATGTTTCTAAACTGCATTTTTGTTACGAGTATTAAAGTTTGTCAATTTATTGTCACATCCTCATTTAAGAATCCACAGTGAAATCTTAGACAAAAACATTAAGACTTTTTTAATCCAATTCTCTGCAAAAACAATTGTATTGAATGCTCTCCTGAGAGCGAAGATATGGCAACATAATGGAGGAGACCTGCTAAAGTGATTAACATACTTTTGGAAAAAACAGTTTGTCATGTGATCCAGATAAATTCATCCTAAGTTGCTGAAAGAAGCAAAAGTAGAAATTAAAGATTAATCAGTTTGCGGGGGGTATGGTGGTATTTATGTTGATGACTGGAAGCTTGTGGAGCTAGGGGAAACAGGAAGGTGAGAGTCAAATAGATGGAAACAGTGCCCAGAAAAAACAAAGGGATTACCATTGATAAGGCAGAAAGGAAATAAACATCGTTACCTTCAGTCAGTTGTGATCATATGACCATAATCCGTACTGCTGTCCACACAGATGATGCATTGTGCTCACTAATGACTTCTAAGAATGGTGGATGTTCACATATATTTGTGACAAGCTGGTTTCTTATCGCTCTGTTAGGTATCAAGTCAGAGACTGTTCTAATCAACCTGTTCAGAAATGGTATTGCAACACCTCTGCAGTAAGTGGGACTTGTACGCACACCACCTGGCCCAGATGTAGGGACACCTCTACTGTATTGCAAGGGGCCCCTTCGGAGACAACGGAGTTTACATAAATACACAAACAGTAGAAGCTATAATTTCTACAAGTCGTCTCTCATTTTGAATGCCTTTTTAAAGGAGTGTTTTCACCCATGGGTATTTACATTTCAGTGATTTCTGAGGAAGTTGATTTAGTCCTTGCCTGATCAGAGATCCCATTCTTGTTTGATCCCAAGATGCCATGGTAAATTGTCCACATGCCACGAGGCATTTCTTTATTTTCGAAAAAAAAGTCATACATTTGCATGCCTGATCTATGCCTCATGACAAGGGGAAACATAACTGTAAATTGTAGGCTAGTCAGCTGAATGTTGGTTCTTGGGAAAAGTTCTTTAGAAAATTTTATCAGGGACAAAATAATGTCTTTTGCTTTGACATTCATCTTGCGGAGGGTGGAATCTGAATTGTAATAATTAAAATTTAATAAAAAATATTGTTAATGAATTGTAGTTCTAATTTGTGATAATGCATGGGGCACCTTTTTTTTTCTTGCATATAAGTATTTGCATTTTAGGTTGAATTAGATCAACTATGGTATTGCATGAATGTAAACTCAATATTGCTTTTCTAAAAAATAACGTAGCATAGCATTTTTTTTTGTTCTATGATGGTACTCATGCTAGTTATGTGGAAGAACCTTTTTGTCTAAATTAAAGCAAAATGGTGGAGAAAGCGAACAGTAGTTGTGGAGTGACAAACAAAGTAACTGTTTGAATCTGACATGATTCTTCAGAATGGACCAATATATCATGGTGGGCAGAGTGCTGACAAGGGAGGGGCAGACGCCTGATAGGAAGCTATCAGGAGATGGTGAGAATCTCTGAGAGGGAATGATTGTATAGAGTCATAGAGATGTACAGCATGGAAATAGGCCCTTTTGGTCCAACTTGTCCATGCCAACCAGATATCCTAAATTAATCTAGTCCCATTTGGCCCATACCCCTCTTAAACCCTTCCTATTCTTACACCCATTGAACATAGAACAGCACAGTACAGGCCCTTCGGCCCATGATGTTCTGTTTAACTTTTACCCCAAACCTATCTAACCTCCACCCCTACCTTATACTATCATCCATATCCCTATCTAATAGCCGCTTAAATGCCCCTAATGAAACCGACTTCACTACCCTCTCCGGCAATGCATTCCACACCCCGACCGCTCTGAGTAAAGAACCTGCCTCTGATGTCTTTCCTATATCTATCTCCACTCGCTTTTAAAACTATGCCCCCTCGTAATAGCTACCTCCACTCTAGGGAAAAAGTCTCTGGTTATCCACTCTATCTATACCTCTGATCATTTTGTACACCTCTATCAAGTCCCCTCTTATCCTTCGTTCTAAAGAGGAGAGCACTAGTGCTCTCAACCTTTCCTCGTAAGACCTTCCCTCCATTCCAGGCAACATCCTGGTAAATCTCCTCTGCACCTTTTCCAACTCTTCCACATCTTTCCTGTAATGAGGTGACCAAAACTGGACACAATAAGTTTTCTTGCTCCTCTGATGCTGCTTGGCCTGCCGTGTTCATCCAGCTCCACACCTTGTTATCTCAGATTCTCCAGCATCTGCAGTTCCTGCTATCTCTGAAACAATACTCTAGATGTGGCCAAACCAGGCTTTTATATAGCTGGAGCATAATTTCACAGCTCTTGAACTCAATCCCTCTATTAATGAAAGCTAACACACCATACGCCGCCTTAACCACTCTATCCACCTTGGTGGCAGCTTTCAGGGAACTGTGGACATGAACCCCAAGATCCCTCTGCTCCTCCACACTGCCAAGAATCTTTCCGTTAACCCTGTGTTCTGCTTTCAAATTTGTCCTTCCAAAATGAATCACCTCACAGTTTTCATGGTTAAACTCCATCTGCCACTTCTCAGCCCAGCTCTGCATCCTATCAATGTCCCTTTGTAACCTAGAACAGCCCTCCGTACAGTCCACAACTCGACCCACCTTCGTATCGTCTGCGAACTTATCAATCCACCCTTCTACTCCTTCATCCAAATCATTTACTAAAATCTTAAATAGAAGAGGCCCCAGAACAGATCCATGTGGTACACAACTCGTAACTGAGCACCATGTTGAATATTTTCTGGCCACTACCACCCTTTGTCTTCTAAGGGTCAGCTAATTCTGAATCCAGTCTGCCACGTTTTTCCCCCTATCTCATGCCTCCTTATTTTTCTGCATGAGCCTACCACTGGGGAACCTTATCAAACGCCTTACTTAAGTTGAGGTTGGTTGGCTCGCTGAGCTGGTTTCTTGTTTCGCAGATGTTTTGTTACCATACTGGGTAACATGCTCAGTGCAGCCTCCGATGAAGCGACATCAATCCATCTCGACGCACCCCAGAGTTTAAAAACCAGGCGAGAAAACACACCGACGCTTCATCAGAGGCTGCACTGAGGAAGTTACCAACCAACCTCAACACCCACAACCCAAGCTACAAATCTGCTCCAAAACCTTAGAGCCTTGCTTAAATCCACGTATACCACATCTACTGCTCTACCTTCATCCACGTGTTTGGTCACCTCTTCAAAGAATTCAGTAAGGTTTGTGAGGCATGATGTACCCCTCACAAATCAAACTGTGCCTTTCCAAGTGATCATAAATTCTATCTCTCGGAGCCCTTTCCAATAATTTGCCCACCGTTGAAGTAAGACTAACTGGCCTGTAATTTCCGGGGTTATCCGTATCCCTTTTTTTTTTGTTTTTGAACAAGGGAATGATGTTTGCCACTCTCCAATCTTCTGGCACTATACCCGTGGACAGTGAGGACGAAAAGATCATTGCCAAAAGCCCTGCGATCTCTTCCCTTGCTTCCCATAGAATCCTTGGATAAATCCCATCAGGCCTGGGGGACATATCTATCTTCAAGTTCCTCAAAATTCCTAGTACATCTTCCTACTAACTTCGACCTCTTCTAGCCTACCAGCCTGTTTCACACTGTCCTCCCCTACAACTAGGTCCCTCTCAGTTGTGAATACCGAAGAAAAGTATTCATTAAGGACCTCTCCTGTCTCTTTCGGCTCCGTGCACAAATTCCCTTTACAATCCTTGATCGGCCCTACCCTGTCTCTGGTCATTCTCTTATTCCTCACGTACATGTGAAAAGCCTTGGTTTTCCTTGAGAAAACCTTGGCAGGTAGGATCATGCCCCCTTATAGCTCTCCTAAGCCCTTCAGCTCCTTCCTGGCTAACTTGTATCCCTCTAGAGCCTTTTCCGTTCCTTGTTTCCTAAATCTTATATAAGCATCCTTCTTCCTCTTAACCAGTCGTTCGACCGCTCGAGAACCAAGGCTCCCTCACTCGACCACATCTCCCCTGCCTGCTGGGGACAAACATATCGAGCACATGCAGTATGCATTCCTTAAACAATCTCCACATTTCAATAGTGCTCTTCCCTGACAGCATCTGTTCCCATTTTATGTTACCCAGTTCTTGCCTAACAGAATGCCTTTTAAATGCTGTAATTGTACCAGCCTCCCCTATTCCTCTGGCAGCTCATTCCATACGTGCACCACCCTCTGTGAAAATGTTGCCTCTTGGGTCCCTTTTTTTTTTTTTTTTTAAAACTTTCTTAGCGTAAACCTGTACCATTTAATCTTGGACTCCCCGACCCTGGGAAAAGACCTTGGCTTTTCAGCCTATCCATGCCCCTCATGACCTCTTAAACCTCTAAGGTCACCCATCAGCATCCAACACTTCAGAAAAAATAGTTGCAATCTATTAAGCCTTTCCCTGTAGCTCAAACAATCCAACCTTGGCAATATCTTTGTAAATCTTTCTGAACCCTTTCAGGTTTCACAACTTCCTTCCTTTAGCAAGGAGACCAGAACTGAACGCAGTATTCCAATAGTGGCCTAACAAATGTTCTGTACAACACAACATAATCTCCAACTCCTATACCCAATGCTCTGACCAATAAAGGCAAGTGTACCAAACGCCATCTTCAGTACCCTGCCCACCTGCGGCTCCACTTTCGAGGAACTATAAATCTGCAAGTGAAAATGTTTGAGGACGGGTGAAGTGTAGAGAGAGATGGAAAACCCCTTCAAGGTGGACACATCTGAGCTTGTCCTCCTTTTAGAGCAGAGGAGATCAATAGGGGACATGATTGAGATGTATAAAATTGAGGGCCATAGATAGGGTAGACGTGAAAAAAACCTTTCTCCTTGATGGACGGATCAATAACCGGGGCATAGATTTAAAATAAAAGTCAGGAGATTTAGACGTGATACAAGGACACACTTGTCTTCCCCCAGAATTTGCAGTTCACTGCCTCTAGGGATGGTAGAGGCAAAACCATTTACATGTTTTAACTATTTAGATGTGCACGTGCCATCTCAAGGCATACAAGGCTATGGACCAAGTGCTGGAAAATGAGATTAGAACAATTAGGTGGTTCCTTTTGGATTCACACAGATGCAATGGACTGAAGGTTCTTTACCTTTGCTGTAGATCTCTGACTCTGACATGGAAGAGAAGTGTTTGTTACTCAAAAGCCAAGTATGTTGCAGTACCATTTGAAACCCTCCGTTTTATTCACTTTATTTTGGCTTTCTATTTTACTTCTAGTCTTTTGAGGTGTTTAGTAAAACTCACTTTCATACAGTGACATCTCCCTTCTTGTTGCCTGTCACAAGCTCCCACATGGCTCATGTTGATTCCAAATGAGTTCTGAAGAAGGGTTGCTGGACCTGGAATGTGAACTCTGCTTTCCCGCAACACGTGTTGCTAGACCTGCTGTGTTTCTCGGAATTTTTTGTTTCAGATTTCCAGCGCCTGTAGTTCTTTTTGTTTTATTCCATTCTTCATGTTACAAGTATCTCCATGACTTAGAATGTTCTTTGGACTGTTGCTATCACAAAATTCATGGGTGCACACTATTGGTCCCTCTACCAACGCGACTTCATGCTTGGTTCCAGTTCCATTTAATTTTCTCATTTGTAACCTTTAAAGTTGTTTCTTGCTTTCTAGTGCTAAGTTACACTAACTTCCACAACTAATTACAACTTCCTGCCCCCCCTCATTCCCTCTTCTATAGAAAAGTAGAGAATAGGAGCAGGAGTAGGCCATTCATCCCTTTTAGAGCTTGCTCCACCATTCAATGGTCATGGCTCATCATCCATCTCAATGTTCTGTTCCTGGTTTCTCCCAAGTTCCTTTGATCCCTTTAGTCCTAGGAGCCATAGCTACATCTCTCTTGGAAGTCTTCAATAGTCTGGCCTCAATAGTTTCCCGTGGCAGAGAATTCCACAGGCTTACCGCTCCCTGGGTGAAGAAATTCCTTTTCATCTGTGTCCTAAAAGGTCTACTCCTTAGCCTTTAGACTTGCCCTTATCCACAGTCATCAAACATCCTGCATTTAGCTGATCTAATGCGGTTGGTTTTTATTCATGTACATTCCAGTGAATATTGTCCTGACTGATTCAGTCTCCCACTGGACATCAGTCCCACCATCCCAGGAATCACTAACAAACTTTCTTTGCCTTCCCTCCATATTTAGAACATCCTTCCCGAGATAAGGTGACTAAAACTACACACAGTACTCCAGGTATAGTTTAACCAATGCTCAATACAGTTGTAGCAAGTTACAGCTTTCAGCAACTGGTGTATAAGGGCATCCAAGTCTCATTACCCCTTCACCCTTTCCCAATCCAGTACCATGCACATAACCTACCTGCCTTGTTTGTTTGTTTGTTTTTGTTGTAACCAGCATGGATAACGTCACATTTTATCCGTCTTGTATCGTATCTGTATACTGTACTACACTTGCCATCTCTCAACTTGTCGAAATCACATTGAAGCTTTACTGTATCCTACTCGAGCATACCCTTTTGTGAGTTTTGTCATCTGCCATTAAAATCATCGAATTCTACAGTGCAGGTAGAGGCAGTTTGACCCAGCGGGTCTGCACTGATCCTCTGGAGAGCATTCTGCCCAGACTCATCCTATATCCATAATCCACTTGGTCTGCACATCCCTGGACACTACAGAGTAATTAAGTATGGACAATCCACCCAACATGCATGTTTTTGAACTGGGAAGAAACCAGAGCACCCAGCCGAAACCCACATAGACATGGGGAATATGCAACCTCCACACAGACAGTCACCCACCCAAGGCTCGTATTGAAGACTGGTCCCTGGTGCTATGAGGCAGCAGTGCTAACTATTCTGGTGGCATCATTGAATATATTATGAATAGCCAGGGTCCAAGCACTGATATCTGCACTAATCATTGGCCTCTACTCTGAAAAAGACCTGTTTGACTCTCTCCTGTCTACCAACCAACTCTCAATCCATGTCTATACCCAACCTCCAATCTGTTTCAATTGTGCACTAAACTTTTAGGTGAAGCCTTATCGAAAGCCTTCTGAAAATCCGAGTAAACCCATGCACTGGCTCTCCCTTGTCTACTCTGTTGGTTACATCCTCAAAACATTCCAGCAGATTTGACAAGCATGACTTCCCAGTCATAAATTCATGCTGACTATCCAATCTTGTCACTTCTTTTTTTTCTAAGCTATAACTGACTCTAGAATTCTTCCCACTACTGATGTCAAGTGTCCTAGCCTACGATTCTGTGTTTCTCTCCACCTCACTCTCTTAAATAGTGGGGTTACATTAGCTACTCTTAATCTGGAGGAACTGTTCTAGAACTTAGGGGCGCCACTGTGTGGCTCAGTGGTTAGCACTGCTACCTCACCCTGCCAGGGACCCTGGTTTAATTTCACTCTTGGGCGACTGTATGGAGTTTGCACATTCTCCCCCTGTCTGCGTGGATCTCCTCTGTGTGCTCCAGTTTCCTCCCACAGTCCAAAGATATGCAGGGTAGGTGGATTGGCCATGCTAAATTGCCCATAGTGTTCAGGGAAGTGTAGATTAGGTGGGTTATAAGGGGATGGATCTGGGTGGGATCCTCTGAGGTTCGGTGTGGACTTGTTGGGCGGAAGGGTCTGTTTCCACACTGTAAGGATTCTAAATAAACTTAGAATTTTGGAAGATGACCACTATAGCCTCTGCTATTTCTTTCTTAGGTACTCAAGACCTGATTAAACTTCACAGGGGATTTATCTGCCCTCAATCCACATTTTATTGTATCCACCACGTGTATGGCCACTCAACTTGCCGAAATCACACTGAAGCATCTCTGAATCCTTCTCATAGCTCACCCTCCCATCCAACCTTTATCTGATCTGCAAATTTTGAGATATCAAATTTTAGTTCCCTGTTCCCTCATCCACGTCATTAATTTGTTGTGAATAGCTGGGGTCTAAGCACTGATCCCTGCATCACTCACTTGTCACTGCCTGACATTTGGGGAAAAATGCATATTTATTTCTCCTGTTCCCTGCCTGCCAACCAATTTTCTACCCATTCCAATTTACTATCCACAATCCCACAAACTCCTGATTCTGACTGATAAGGATGTACGCTTGTCATCACTCTTCTGTTTGCATGCCTGTAAGAGTTTCTATGTTTCTCCCAGAGCTTATTCTCGCATTCCTTTCGTAATCACATCCTTTTGAATTCTAAACAGCTCCCAGTCCTCAGGTCTATGGTTTTTTTTTAAATTTGTGGCAAATTTTTATGCTTCTTCCTTGGATGTAGTTCTATGTCTGGTTCCCTTTGTAAGCTGTGGTTTAGCCACTGTTTTCTGTTTTACCTTTGTGCCAGACAGGAATGAACAATTGTTGCAGTTCACGCATGTGCCCTTTGAATGTTTGCCATTGCCTTTCTACTGTCATCCCTTTAAAGTAACGTTCCTCATCTATCATAGCCAACTGGTGTCTGACTGACTGACTGTCCTGATTTCCCCTAAATAGAGTTAAAACCCTAATCTTGGTATCAACTGGCATTCCCCGTCTCAGTGAAGAATTCTGTTATATTTGGGGCCTTGCATCAGCTAGATTGCTAATTATTCTTTTCTCACTACACAATGCTCAGTCTAGAATAGCCTCTTCTCTAGTTGGTTCCTCAATAGTCCACAGCACTATTTTGAATTCCTGAAATGTACACCTCTACTATGGCATTGTTAGTAATTAGACTTGCGCAACTTATGTAGATTAAAATCACCCACATTTACAGCTAGTGCTTTTATTGCATGCATCTGTAACTTCCGGTTTAAACAGTTTTGGAATCTGAGGAATCCCCATTAATGGTTTTTGTTTTGTCCCTTAGGGTTTCTCATCTCTACCCATACAGATTCCACGTTTTGAAGCTAATATTCATCCACATGATTGCATTGATTTACCCTTCAGCAATTCAACTCCACTGGTTTTATGTTTTTCTGTCTTCTGTAAATACTGAATATTCCTGGATAGTCAGTTCCCACCCCTAGTCAACCTGCAACTACATCTCCACTATCTTGATTATATCATACCTGTTTTTACCTATTTTGCCCAATCAATTCATTCACTTTACTGTGATTGCCCCACGTAATCCAACACAAACGCTTTAAGGCTTGCCTTTTTAAGATTACTTGTCCCATTGCCATTATTTTTCCCCATATCCTTGGTTGATCTTGGACCTTTGAATTCACTATCACTTTTTTTCTTATTTATCCTTTTCCGTCTTTCGTTTTTGTCCTTGATTTTCCCCTTCCTCTGACTCCTTGCAAAGGTTCACCCTCCCACCTCTGCCATTTTCGTTTGGGTTTAAAGCCTCCCCAAAAATCCCTACAGTGCAGAAGAAAAGCATTTGGTCCATAGAGTCTGCACTGACCCTCCAAAAGTTTCCCACCCTGTCCCTCTAACCCTGCACTTCCCCTGGTTATCCCACCTAGCCTGCACATCCCTGGACAATTTGTCATGACTGATCCACTTAGCCCCCACATCTTTGGACTGAGATGAAACCAGATCACCTGGCAGAACCCAATACAGGCACTGTGAGCACATGCACACTCCACACACAATCATCTCATTACAACAGAATATAGTCTTTGCAAACAACCCACAAAATGAAGCAAAAAACACCTCTTTTCCCCACTGCATTGATCTCCCACTATATTCCACATTCCCAGAAATACACTTGGGCTGTCTGACTCAGGATATGCTGTCTCCCAATTGTGCATGTGAAGCTTAGTGATTGTGTGCTTTCAACTGTCCCTTTCTCGAATCAAGCTGAGGTAAGCTGAAATGACTCTCTTAAGCTTCAATAGTAATCAACACCTTTTGAAGCCCTGTTCATCCTCAGGTTAAATGCGACTTGGTCAGCTGTCTTAGTCTTTTACCTAGACTACTGAAGTTTCTGAATAAAAAGACCTAACAGGTGCTCAACTCGCAACTCTTCTGCCAATGCCTTTGCCTTTGGCTCCATGTCCATTTCTTTAGACAGGAGTCCTCACCACCTGGATTCCTCCCTCTGGCCTCTTGCCTGCATTTTGATTATTTTAAGAAGAGTTGACATGACATCAGCCACCCTAATTTGTCTTCACCCTTGCCCCCAATAACCTGTCTCCCTTTGAGCTTGCAGCACTGTATTCTGTCAGATATGACCCTGACTTATCAATCCTGACAAGTGTGGTGCTGTTATCATCTGGCTCTTTTTTATTTTTACAGAGGCTCAGACACCACCTCTCATGTACCCTTGGACTGTGACCTACTACTTGTTGACAGGACAGTCACTGACCTCAGCCCTTCTGATTTCCACCCCCCCCCAACACAACCCAATTATAATAAAAACCAAAAGAACTGCGGATGCTGTAAATCAGGAACAAAACCCAATTATACTCTCTCTTCCCAAAGTCTTTAACCAGGACTACTCTAACAGACTTGTTGTTTGTCTGATTCTGCCCCACTGAGCTTATTTCTTCTATCTTGTCTTCATTTCTTTTTTCCTCCCCTCATTCGGTTTATGGTTCTTCTAATGTTTTAGATTGATTTTGCAATTTCCAGTTTCCTGGCCCTAGCCACTGTCTCCACCATGGCTGTGCAGTCTATCCCCTTGGGGGACAGTGTAATGGGGTCTGCTTCTTCCTTTTGGACAGCGGTTTTCAATGAAAATTCCTGGTTGATTTAGAAAAAGTGAGACAAGTTAATGGTGTGTCTAATGTATAATATGTCCCAGTTTTTGCCTGTTTCTTTGTGGACTATGTGAAATACTCCTTTTTGCATTGCTCCTTGGGGTTCTCTTCCCACAATTCTTTCTCCAGTGCACTGATTACCTTATTAGTGCTGTTTTTCTCTAATGCAGAATTTGAAAAATTCATTTTCTTCCAATTTCCATCCTCCAGTCATCTTTACCTGATCCATCTCGGAATATTCTATCTCTTCCTTGATAATGACTTAGTCATTATGCATGGAAACAGACCCTTTGGTCTGATTTGTCCGCAACAACCTGAGATCCCAATCTGATCTAATCCCATTTGGCCTATATCCCTCTTAAACCCTTCCTATTCTTACACCCATCCAGATGCCTTTTAAATGTGATAATTGTACTTGTCTCCACCACTTCCTCTGGCAGTTTGTTGCATACCTGCACCAGCCTCTGGGTGTAAAAGCTACCTGTCAGGTCCTTTTTTTTATATATTATCCTCCCGTCACCTTTACAGTTTTGGACTCCCTGACCTGAGGAAAAAGACCTTAACTATTCACCCTATCCATGATTGTTATCTGTCACCCAATGCTGTAGGGGGAAACAGCCCCAAACTATTCAGCCTCCCCCTATAACTCCCCCTTGAATCTCAGCAACATCCTTGTAAATCTTTTCTGCACCCTCTCGAGTCTAACAGCATCCCTTGTAGAAGGGAGGCAAGAATTATATGCAGTATTCTTTAAGTGGCCTCACCAATGTCCTGTACAGCCGCAACATGACGTCCCAATTCCTATACTCAGTGTTCTGACCATTGAAGGCAAATGTGTCATGCCTCCTTCACCATCCTGTCTGCCTGTCAGGTAGCACAGTGGCTCATTGGTTAGTACTGCTGCCTCACAGCCCCAGGAATCTCAGTTTGACTGTAGCCTGGGGCAACTGTGCAAATTCACATAGACACATTCTTCCTCTGTTTATGTGGATTTCCTCCCACAGTTGAAAGATGTGCTGGCTTGCAGCGATAGAATAGAGGTGTGGGTCTGTGCCACTTCTCTATCACAGGCCTACAGTCTGAAAACAACCTCCTACTCTTAAATGAAAAGTATAATCAGGAAAAACCAAGACCCTGCTGATACTGCACCTATCAGACCTTCCTGGGACAGGGACAGGGACAGCACCAGGTGAAACACGGAGCAAAGGCCACTCTACTTTTTCAAAACAGAAAATAAAGCTTCATTGATTTTAAGTGAAAATAAAGACCCAATCTCTGAGGGAGAAACAAAAATAAATAAATGAAAAATGGCTCTCCCCTGACCTTATCCCACCAACCTCTTTTGGGCAGGGACCAAAAGGTGCCAAAATAAAAATTAAACTCAAGCAAAATGAACAAAAACAAGCAAATAAGTAAATCCTGTGCTCTATCCCTGTTGTACGCTCCTGGGAAAGGACAACAATAGTTTAAAATACAGTGGCTGTTCTCCTGCTCATTTCAACTAAAAATAAAATTAATCTTCACTCCGATCCCCATCAAACACATTTGGGACAGGAATAGAATGGGGCTAAAATAAAAGTCCTCTCGGCTCTTCCAAGGGGTCCAAAATTGCAACAAAGGGAAAATAAAACAGCCCTCTGCCTTGGGTACCAAACCAAAAACAAACACAAACTCAAAAAATCAAGACAGAACTGTGTACTACAGAAAAAACTAACTGAATCAGAATATCATCTAGGTTGATAATGTACTCCGACCCCCATGGCACCCAGCAGTCTCAAGGCCTCAACTGTGCTGGTGAGCACCATGTGGGTCTCCAGGTACACTTGAGTGCAAGCGTAACAGCGAAAGAAGGGCAGGCAGTTTGAAATGACAAGCCCCCTCTTCGGCCCGCTAGCTGGAACTGTTAATGGCCGGGTCCAGGAGAGTGGTGCTGAAGTGTGACCATATGTTTACCAGCAACGCCTTCAAAAAGGGGCTGCAAATGGATGCATTCGAGGTAAATGTGAAACACTGTCTCCTCCAGGCCACAGAACGTACACGTGCTCTGGCACCTAATTAAATTTTGCTTGGTCACCAGTTGCATGGGACTATCACATGCAGCACTCTCCACCCCAGATTCCAATGTAAGAGGACAGGGCCCTCCACTGGGGATTTCCATAGCTGGAGGGCAGACCATCATGCCACGGAATGTCTGGGTGGTGGGTGAAAGCGTGGCAGTGGATAGTGCAGTATCAGCCCATATGGATAGCGTCTCCCTTCCGTCAAAAGGGAACGGGGAGGATATCCCTGAGTCGGCTCAGATTGCGGATAGTGTGCCACAGAGGGCCCATGTTGCCGTCCAATATTGAGTTCCTGGTGGGCAGAGGCCAGTTTGTCTGGAAATCTAATGCGTGCCTGAGCTGCCTTGTCCGTCAAGCTCTGGATGGCTCGGGTTGCGAATTGAAGTTGGATGCATGCCCTCACTGCCAACTGGGCTAGCATCATCCAGCCTGCTCTTCTACCAGCACATCCCTGAATTTCGTAAGCTCTGCATCACGAGTGTACTCCTCCCTTGGCCAGTGGAAACAATGCCAGGAGGAACCTCCTACTGAGCACTGGCTCCCAATGAAAGCCTCCAATCCCGTAGGGGGAGAGCTCCGGTATGAGCCTACTATGCCCCAGACTGATCAGGTCCAAATAGAACGCCCAAGCCTGGGACTGCTCCACACGCAGGAACAGCGTGTCGTAGCGGAGGCTGCACACCTGACAGAAAAAACCAATCAGGACGTACCATCTTGGAGGCTCGACATAAATGTATTGCTGCAGGGTCTGAACATAGAAAGTTGCTACCTGTGTGCATAGAAACATCAGCACCTGACTGCCATCTCAAGCGGAAGACTCAGAACCGCAGCAGCGACCCAGAGTTGCCTTTTGTCCCAGGAAAAGAAACTCCATGAGATTTTCTTGGGTGGTCGTGACAAACGCAGGGGGAAGGAGCAAAATGACCAGCTAATTTATGACCAGCAGTCTTGTCCTGTAGGACAACACTTTGGAGCAACCCTGTCCAGCGTGTTAGGTGGATGGTCGCCTTGGTTTCCAATTTGTGCCAATTCACTGTCCAGGATTCCTCGGCAGGGCATAGATGGACTCCCAGGTAGAGGATGTGAGTGGTACTCTGAAGCACAAGAGCTCTTCTGACCAGAAGTCCCAGACACTTGCTCCAGTTGATCCTCGCGGAGGAAGCTGCAGAGTAGACCACCTGGGCCCCTCACATCCTCCCCAGTCATCTGGGTCAGTGAACATAAGGAGCACTTGTCGGCATATGCGAAGAGCACCACCACTAGCCCCAGTCCCTGCAGAGCCAAGCCTGATGGTGGCTTCCGCAAGGGGCACAGGAATGGCTCCATGTAGAGAGAATAAAGCTGACCAGATGGAGTAGCCCTGACATATCCCTGTCCCAAATTACAGGGGTGCTGTCAGGAATCTGTTAACCTTCACTAGACATTCTGCAGTGACACCCAAGTTGGATCTGGGTGACAAAGTACATCCTGAACCCAAATGCTCACAGTCCCAAGTTAGCTACTCGTGATTCACTCTCTGTCGAATTCTCTTACTTGATCAGGAAGAGGCAAGGTGCTCGACTGGCCAGCTCTCTAGGAATAATGGATCACGTCCTACACTAGATGAATGTTATGGATGCTCTGGCCCAGGACTGTATAGGACTGGTCTGGGTGGATCATGTGGTTCAGCACAGTGCTGAGGAATGTCAAAAGTGCCTTGGCAAAGATTTTGTAGTCCATGCTGAGGAGGGACTATGTACCAAGAAAGGGCATCTCTCTTGTCATGATATGTTCCCCTAGGTCCCATAGGATGAGTGCAGTAGCCCCACACCCCCACACCCCCCACCCCCCAGACATCCCAGAAGAACTCCGTAGTCAGCCCATCAAACCCTGGAGAGAATCGAGGGCAGCAGTCAGCTCCTCCAAGCTCAGGGGAAGAGAACCTGTTGGCACCCTAAAGGCTAACCTGCGGCAAGTCTTCCCACAGAACTTTGAGCTTCCTCACTGGGCAGTTCCAGAGAGAAGAGAGCTATGTAATAGATTCAGAGGGCATCAGGGCCCAAGAGGGGGACTAAGATGAGGGATCTGTTATTGGCTAGCAGCTCAAGGAGCTGCTGGTGGACCTGGTACTTTTTGTTCCAGCAAGTGAACAAAGGAGAGCTGTTTTTTGAAGTCCCGGAAGACCTGTGGTCTCGTGTACGCACCCCGGGACTCAATGCAGATCCTAGAGTGCAGCCGCCTTCTCTTCCTATGCCCCCTGAAGGGCAGGGTTCCCATTGGGATGACCAAGCTGTGACTCCAGGTCAAGTACCTCCTTCTCCGATCCCTTGATCCTGGATTTCTGTGTCTTTTAAACCTCCCTATCTTCTACTAACAGAAGACACTACTATAGAGTCAATGAGGTTGTCCTCTAGCATCAGGTTGTTAGTGTCAGTATGCTGACTTCCCCTCTAGCTGAACGGAATGAGCTCCACCCACACCAAATTGTAGTTAAAGCACCTGCCTCATGGAGGCCTTCAGTACACAGGCGTATGTTCTGGAAATGTACAGGCGGTCATTTCTGGATGCTCTGACATCAGGCCTCAAAGGTGAAAGCATCAGAGCCAAGATGGAAATTTTGCCAGATGTCCAAGTCAAAGTTCTTAGTCAAGTACCTCAACTTTCCCGCTGATGCTAAGCTCTTCTTGGTACTGCCACAGTCCCTCCTCTCAGGTGCAATTGAAATCCCACTACCCCTCCCCAAGAAGAATGAATTTACCCTCCTAGATGGAGCTAAGAAGAGTAGCCGCTTCCTCAAAGAAGCACATCTGCTCAGGACCCATCCTAGGTATGTATGCGTTCATGAAGTGTAACACCATGCCTCTGAGATGAACCATGAGTTGGAGCAGATGGCCTGGCATGTGCTTCTTGACCCTCAAATCCTCAATAAAAATGGGCCACCAAGATAGCCACCTTGGCAGAATTAGAGGCCAGGTGACTCAGGAAGACCCTACCCTGCCTCTCCAGGAACTACTTAGCTTTCGCTCCTGAAGCGCAATGGATTTGTTGCAGGAGGTTCACCACGTACTTCCATTTCGTGAGGAGCAAGAGGATATGAAATCTGTGCTTGGCCTTCCTAATGCTTTTGAAATTGAGGCTAGCTATGGATGTCTTCATGGCTGCAGTGCGTGCCACTGCTACCACCAGTTAAAACAATGACAACCAACTTACTGAGCGGGGCGGGGGGGGAGGGTCCTTTTTTGTTATTTTCCCCCTCCATTTCCCAAGGATGCTGCAAAGGAAGTCCTGGCACCACCGCCTCGTGTTCTTGTCTGCTCCTGTGGTCACCAATAGCTGCTGGGCAGACATGATTAGAAGCCGTAGAGAATTCCATCGGTCCACAGCCAACCGGACTCTGTCTGGGTGAAAGAGTGTCACTAGCAAAAAAAATCCTGCTGCTCACTGAGGAAGAAGCGACCTTGTCTGCGCACACACTTCTCTTGCCGCTTCATCTAACTTGGCGGAGCTCGCAACTGAAGTCCCATCCTTTTTTCAGTTTGTCTCCTCCAACCCCTAATCCCTCCCTGACATCAAGTACAGGAGGTTGGTCTGGGGTATCTGGTTGAATACATCCCTGCCTCGACCTCGCCTCCAGGATCAACAGCAGGCGGATTCTTAGCAGGGACCTCCAAGTCTTGGTGTATACCAGACTAGAGTAAACATTGGTGCTGTGCTCCCTGGGTGGCGGCAGTTTGGAAACCTACTCCAGTCCTGGTGCTAGGCCACCCTCTGCATAGGGGGAACAGATCCCCAGTAAAGCTGGAAATGCCTGATATATAAAGGCTGCTTCATCGCTACCATCCAGGATGCCCTCGGGTAACTATCTCCACTGCTGACCCTGGTAAGCGCAGGCAGCTTGTCAGGGTCTTTAGATCACATGGCGTGGTCGAGACCTCAGCAGGCATGCCCACCTCCGCTTCCAAGGTGCCTCTGTAGGGCAGGTTGTGCCCCCTCCCCAAGTGAGAAGAGAGAGGTGTTTTGAGGGACGCTGTTGCCTCATTCTTGGGCGAGGCATTTGTTAGTACTAGACTCCCACAGTCCCTCCGACTGAGGAGTAGCACCTTTTCCAAGAGTGTGGGGAGCAAGGGATACCTTCCATCTCCCTACCATCTTGATTTCCTCCTCTTTGTCTGGTTTCTGGGCACGTGAAGGGCTAGGGGAAATGGGGCACTGCCTGCTCACTTCTAGGCTCATCTAAGGGCTCCTTCCCAGTTAGGAGGCCAATTTGTGTGTTTGTTTGTTTTGTCTAAGGGCCACCTGTCAGTTCTTCTGGGAAGCCAAGTCCAAAGGTTTGTTCTTCCTCTGGGTGATAGAAAATCCCAGTTCCCAAGTCCTTGTAGGCAGACAGGCTGCAGCACCCGAAGTTGTAGACCTCAATCAACTTCAGCTGCTCCCACTTGCAACAGGTGTTGCAACCTCCAAGCTCCAATTACAGTAGCAGCAGCAGAGTGCAGACTGTCAATACACTGCCTTCTACAGGGAAAGCAACCCTCTACCATCGCTGTCTCCTGCATCCAAGCTGATTTTGTATCCAGTTGGCTAGCTCCCCTGAATCCTATGTGATCTAGCCTTATTAACCAGTCTACCATACGGAACCTTGTTGAACACTTGCTTGAAGTCCGTATAGAGAATGTCCACTACTTTTGCCTTTTTTAATCTTCTCTGTCACCTCTTCTTAAAATAAAAACTCAATCCAGTTAGCATGACGTGATTTTACATGCACACAGCCATGTTGACTATCCCTAATCAGTCCTTGTCTTTCCAAATGCATGTAAACCCTGTCTTTCAGAATCCCCTTCGACAACATACCCACCATTGATGCAAAGCTCACCAGTCTGTAGTTCTCTGGCTTTTCCTTACCTTTCTTAAACAATGGCACCGTATTAACCAACCTCCAGTCTTCTAGCACTTCACCCATGGCTATCAATGATACAAGTATCTCAGCAAAGGGCTCGGCAGAGTCTTCGCTAGCTTTCTAAAGTTATGGGAAACACATGATCAGGTCCCAGGGATTTATCTACCATTTTTGTTTTAAGACCTCTAGCACCGCCTTCTGTAGTATGAACTCTTTTCAAGACATCACTATTTATTTCCCCAAGTTCCCTGGCTTCCATGTCCTCCTTCACAGTAAATACTAATATGAAATATTTGTTTAGCGTCTCCTCCATCTCCTGTGGTTCCAAACGTGGATGACTACATTTTAAGGGGCCTATTCTCTCCCTAGTTACACTTTTTTGCCCTTCATATATTTGTGGAATCCCTTTGTATACTCCTTAACTCTAGTTGCCAAAGCTATCTCATGTCCCCTTTTTGCCTTCCTAATTTCCCTCGAGTATACTCCTGCTGCCCTTTAGTCAGCTAGGGATTCTCACAATCCCAGCTTTTTATACTTGCCATATGCCTCCTTGTTTCCTTGACCAATGCCTCAATTTCTCTAGTCATCTTGCATTCCCCACACCTACCAGGTTTTCTCTTCACACTAACAGAAACATATTGTTTCTGAACTCTTCTTATCTCCTGTTTGAAGGCCTCCCACTTCCCAACTGTCCATTTTACCTGTGAGCAGCCTCCCTCAATCAGCTTTTTTAAAAAGCTCCTGTCTATCAAAATTGGCCTTGCTCCAGTTTAAAATTTAACTTTCAGATCAAGTCTACCCTTTTCCATGACTATTTTAAAACTAATAGAATTATGGTCACTTGCCCCAAAATGCTCCCCACTGACACGTCTGTCACTTGCCCTGCCTTATTTCCCAGTTGAAGGTTAAGTATTGCTCCTTCTGTAGTAGGTACATCCGCATGTTATTTAGTAAGAAAGTTTTCATATACACACTTAAATTCCTCCCCGTCCAAGCTCTTAACACTTGCAGTTCCATCCTAAGTTTGGAAAGTTAAAGTTCTCTACCATTACAATCCTATTATTTTTTGCAGATATCGGAGATCTCCTTACACATTTACTTCTCTATTTGCTGATTGTTAGGGAGCCTTTACCCATGTAATGTCACTGGGCGATCTTCCAGGACTATTCTCCCTAGGTGCAGCAGTAATGTTTTCCCCAATCATAAACGT
Organism: Rhincodon typus; assembly: GCF_021869965.1. NCBI lineage: Eukaryota > Metazoa > Chordata > Chondrichthyes > Orectolobiformes > Rhincodontidae > Rhincodon > Rhincodon typus. The sequence continues at coordinate 28,743,922 of NC_063340.1, read as the reverse complement.
GACCCTCCCTCCACTGCATCCCTTTCTATCTTTCCTTTTAGCATGTATATCCTGGAATGTAAAGCTGGCTGTCCTGTCCATCCCTGACCCACATTTTCTTTAATAGCTATAATATCCCAAACCCATGCTTGCAATCGTGCCCTAAGTTCATCTGCCTTACCTGTCAGGCCTCTTACATTGAAGTAAATACAGTTTAATTTAGTACTGAAGTATACAGAAAGAGGGGTCTTGAAATGCGCGTTCACAGATTTCCTGAGGATAGGGCAGAGACAATTTAATCATTTGAGATATGGAATAAGAGTAGGAATGTTTTGTTGGAACTGATGAAACAGTAGGTAGAGTGCTGGAGGAGATTTAATTGCATGTAAAGTTGAGGAGCTGAGATATAATAAGGCCCTATTTTTTTCTGGTCCGGGAAGGCAGCAAACAGGGCATGAATTTAAATAAATTTGGTAGGATTATAGGGTAGTTCAGAAATTAAGTGGTGGAGTGTAGACGTTAGCACCATTAAAGTTAGTGAAATGTTCATTGTATTTTAAAATACAAACTGGAATATGCACGTGACAAGTCTACAGGGCTGGGACTGTTCGAAATTTGGATTAATCTGGAAAATTTTTCCAGCTAGCATTCTGATGGGTCAAATGGCCACATTCTATGCTGTCAGTTTTCCATGTTTCTAGTTTACATTTGTTCATGGGATGCTGTTGATAAATTACCTCACTGATGTCCTTCCTCTGTACCATGTTGCTGTCTTGGCGTTTCCTTCACAAATGCATTCTTCCCTGAATCCATCCCAATCTGCAGGGGACTATTGTGCAATTCAAACATGATTTTTGCCCTAAAATTGCACATCAACACTTGATTGTAAAGCAAAATTAGTCTGCAGATATAAGAATTTATTGGTACTATATTTACCTGAATACGCCTTTTTGATTTATGCTTTGAAGAAGTTGAATTATTTTCTTAATAATACTACTTTTTGTTTTTGAAAAAGCAACTGTATGATTGGGCAAACAGAAGTATTTTAGAAGGGACTTGTTATGAATTAAACTAAGTTGAAGTGGAAAAGGGAACCCAAATATTGGTCGTATTGCACTGGTACAATTGCGGCCATTGTTTAAAGTAACTTGGAGAAGTTCCTTTTGTACCACAATAGTTAGAAGTTTACTTTCTAAACAAAAATGGATCTACTTTGGGCTCAAAATGTATGTAAACTGTTTGTTTGTTTTTCTTGGCTAGTATCGAGCCAATTCAACCAAACAACTACACTTCCAAGAAGAGTGGAAAGACACCTCATCAGATTGGTCCTGCTACCCCCAAACATTGGCGTTGATTCCCAAGAAACTATCACTTGAGACCCATTGGTGACAATAAGTCAGACTGGCCAAAAGAACATACCACATTAGAGACTTGGGTGGCAGAAAGCCTGCAAATCCCGAACTGGCCTTAAGAACCATCAACTTTTTAACAACGGTTAAAGGTTTGCCAGTACTACCTCAAAACTTATGTGGGGGGAGATAAAAGGAAAAAAGCATTAGTCTTGATGCGTGTATATTCCCACAAAATGATGTGGAGGTGCCAGTGTTGGGCTGGGGTGGACAAGGTCAGAAATCACATGACACCAGGTTATAGTCCGACCGGTTTATTTGAAAACACAAGCTTTTGGAGCCTCCTGTCTCTCTTCCCCCCCCCCACCCCCACAGGTGTTAGTGAGAGAGGTAGTATCAGAGGCAGAATTTAGAAGTAAAAGATCAAAGGGTCACACCACTGATTGGGATGTATTAAACAAACCTTAGATGCTGCTAAATCTTTAATCAGTTAGAAGGTATGAATTGATTTTAATATGTATATGTAAATCCCCAAATTCCTTTCAAGTCAGAGTCAGGCTGGCCTTATGTCTAAAGTGAGAATTTATAAAAAGCTACACTGTCTATAAATTGTGTGCTTTTTGAACAAACTAAAATGTACCTGCAAGCAGGCAGGGAGAGAGAGAGAAAACATGCGCAGTGGCAAGTGTATTGCGTGGTGGTCTCCTTGACCACTGAAGTGTGTCCCCACTGAGGGATTATCCCTGTCAGGTGATTGTTGTAGCATCTGCATGGTTTTGCCAATACACCATACCTTGGGGCACCCTTGCCTGCAATGTATGAGAGAGACAACGTTGACCGAGTCACGTATATCTGCTGTGCATATGGTGGGTGATGTTCCCACGTGTGATAGTAGTGTCCATGGCAGAGGTTGCCACGATAGGGTTGTATATTGTTGTGGTCAATGTTGTCCTGAAGGCTGGGTAGTTTGGTGCGAGCAATGGTCTGTTTAACTTTTAGTGGTTGTTTTGAAGGCAAGAAGTGGAGGTGTGGGGAAGATCTTGGTGAGGTGCTCATCGTCATCGATGATGTATTGAAGGCTGTGAAGCACATGGCGTAGTTTCTCCGTTCCCGGGAAGTACTTGACGAGGAATGGTACCCTCTCGGACGTATCCTGTGTCTGTCTTCTGAGGAGGTCATAAGTTTTCCACTTTGGTGCGTTGGAACTGGCGATCGATGAGTTGAGCATCGTATCCTGTTCCAATGAGGGTGTCCTTCAACACCTTCAGGTGTCCATCTCTTTCCTCCTCATCTGAACAGATCCTGTGAGCATAGGACTTGTCTGCAGAGGATGGCTGTTGATAATATGTTTATGTTGGAAACTAGAGAAGTGCAACATTGAAGTTATCCATAAGCTTGCAGAAGAGTGCGTTGAGGTGTCCATCCCTGATGGAGATTCACGTGTCTGAGACTGATTCTAAGGAGTAGTCCATGGTAAGTCTGGTGGGATGAAACTTGTTGATATCACTATGTAGTCATTTCACTGATTCCTCTCCTCACCATGAGTCCAAAGGAAGAAAATGTCGTCAATGTATCTGGTGTATAGCGTTGGTCGGAGGTTTTGTGCAGCAAAAAAGTCTTGTTTGAACCGGTGCGTGAAAATGTTGGCGTTGGGGAGCAAATCTGGTCCCAGTGGCTATTCAGTGTGTCCTGTTAACCTATTTTTCTAATCAACCTGTTCAGAGATGTTATTACACACCTTTGTAGCAGATGAGATTTGAACCTGGGCCTCCTGCTCTAGTGGTAGGGACACTGCCACTGTGCCACAAGAGGTGAATTTTCTTGCAGCTACTGTTAGTCTGTTCAGACGCTGCTTTTGGTTATTTAGTAGCTAAATTTTAAAAGCTTTGTTAGATGATGCAATGGCATATAACGCTACCTCTGTTTTAAGTGTTTGTAGTTTTTTAACTTTGAATCTAAGTTTTTTTGTTTACTTGAAAGGGATCTGAAACAAATTGAGCTGTGATAAACTTGATTTTCTTTTTCTTATTTATGACTTCTGTTATTAGGAGGGGTGGCATGATGGCTTAGTGGTTAGCACTGTTGCCTCACAGTGCCAGGGACCCAGGTTCAATTCCACCCTTGGGCCACTGTGTGTGGAGTTTGCACATTCTCCCTGTGTCTGCATGGGTTTCCTCCGAGTGCTCGGGTTTCTTCCCGCAGTCCAAAGATGTGCAGGGTAGGTGGATCAGCCATGCTAAATTGCCTGTAGTGTCCAGGGATGTGCAGTTTAGGTGGGTTGGACGTGGGGAAATGAGTTGGGGTGGGATGCTGTTCGGAGGGGCGATGTGGATTTGTTGGGCAGAATGGCTGTTTCCACACTGTCAGGATTCTATGATTAAGTTAGGCACTGTGGTTTGGCAACTTGTGTATTTTGATAAAAAAATTCTGTGACAATAAATTGCTGTTCTATTCTGTTCCATACTTTTGTTCCCAGAATAAAAATTCAAACTATGGGAATAAGTTTCACATCTACAGATCCTTTTTAAAATTAATTGTAAACAATTAGCACTCCAAAAGTCTTGGATGCCTTCTGCCAAATCCATTAATACTTCTGTTACAGTGAATACTGACAGTCACAGTTGTGTTCCAACAGCCCAACTATGCAGTAAGAGGAATACACACACGAATTCTGCAGTACCAAGCTGAACGTCCGTCCGATAACAAATGTTTTAAAAGAGTAGATTTTCTTTTGAATTAGTACATTTTGTCTCATTGCATTTGATAATAAAATAAGTAGGAGCTCCTTAGCTCAGAAGAAACCCTCCTTGCATGAAAGAAACATCCTATTTTAAGGTGTGGGAGTCAATGGCTTGCTAGTAATATAATTGGACCAGTAATCTAGAGACCCATATAAAACTTTGGGGACACAAGTTCAAATCACAACTCAACAGCTGGTGAAATTTGAATTCAAATTCTAATGATAACCTTGAAATGGTATATCATTTTTTTGTTTGAAATTCCATCTAATTCACTAATGTCCATTCCTGTGCGAACAATAACTGGTCTGACCTTCGTTTGACTCCAGACCTGCAGCAACATGGGTAACTCTCTTAACTGATCTGTGAAATGACCTGGCAAGCCACTTAGTTGCATTAAATTGCTTAAAAGTCTCAGAAATTTAAACCAGATGGACAATCTGGCATCAACCTAGCCACTAGAAATGATTGCTGGGTCAATAGTGCTGAGTTTGTCAAAGTCCCTTAATAACTAGTGGGGTTTAATGCCAAAATTAGGAGAGCTATCTCATAGAATTTTCAAGCAAAAACCTGTTATTGTTTGTTTATAAGGTATGATTCTGTGGGTATTGTCTCTCCTAAAAGCTGCCATCACCATCCTCGGTCCTGGCCCACTCAAGTGACAGCAGATTGGTAGTGCAGTACTACGTAATCAAGAGGGAGTTGTCCTGGAGATCATCAGCATTAACTCCGGACCCTGGAAGTTTTATGACCTCACATGTACTATTGAATACCATCTAGAGGGTGTATTGGTGATGGCAAGGATGCAGGATGTACTTTTGGAGATTTCAATATCTACCACCAAAAGTGGTTGCATCCTCAAGTGACTGGGTCTGATGGGTAGTGAAAAACCAATGAGGAGGATAAACATGTTTGACCTGATCTTCCCCAATCTGCACACATGGTGACTAGGAAATGTTGAAATCCCCATTACTGTTCTCGGGAAGGGTCACCAGACCCGAAACGTTAACTGTTTTTTTCCTTCACGGATGCTGCTAGACCAGAGTTTTTCCACCAACTTTGTTTTTGTGCTAGCCTAGTGATCAGGATGTCACTGACATGAATTAAAAATGACTAGACTAGCCAAAGCTTTGAAGTTAAAGCTGCTAGGGTCTGGATTGATTGAAAAAATCTTTCACTGCTAATTTATGCCTGCTATTCTCCTGTGATGATTTAAATCAAAGTGACTGACACGCTCCTAGATGTTTTGCATCAAGCAATTCAGTGATCTTATTACACACTATCTGGAGCAGGTAGAATTTTTACCCTGGAGCTCCTTGGCTCAGAAGTAAAGACACTACTGCTGCACCACAAGAGCTCCACGCCCTTCTACGCACACAATCATCTGTGTACTGGTGGGATGAAGCTAATGCATTTTCATTGCATGTGCACAAAGGTTGATTTCAATCAGGCAATTAGTATCCTCTTTTACCTTAAGGTAGAAGATGCAAACTAAGGTTGCTCAGACATATGTTGGATATTTTCTGAAAAAGTTGGTGAACCCACTATGCAAAATAGGCTAAACAATAAGACTAACGGTAGTTACGACATACTGCACGATGATGTGACAAATATTTGGTTAACAATCCTTTTGGAAAGTTGAAAGGGGATGTCTGTTTCTCTGAACATAAGCTTTTTGAAGATGCTGACCCACCTTTACTGACCATCCTCTCCCACCACCGTATGTGTCTCCCTTACTGATGTTATCCTGCCCCCAACCTTCCTGCAAGATGTTAACTTTACTGTCACTCTGCTTAGGCAGCTGCTCCTCCAATCACAAGCTGTTTCTCTCCTGTGCTTGCTGCTAATAGACTTTCTCTCCTTTAGCCCTTTTATTGATCAAGTTTTTTTTTCTCCAATCTTATCTCCTATAATAGTAACACTTTGTCAGATATGCAAATTGACAAGGCATAATTAGTAACCACTCAAATAATGCTGTTACACTGTGGTTGGCTCTTTTTGTGGACTTGGGAATGAACTCGCTTTTTCTTCCTCACCAACTGAAATATAATCAGATGTGAGTGGCTTTTTTTTCCCTGTGGAAATAGAAATGCTGAATTAAGTTTGTGATCTTATTATCATCTTGACGGATCTGTTCCAGTTGTTCTTTTTCTCGTCTCTAGATCTTTTGCAAGCTAAGACTTGTCCTAACTCAAATAATTCAAAGCAGCAGTTTTCTCTTTTCAAACATGGCTCCCTTTTTGACTAATTTTGAATTGCGTTAGAATTTTGTTTGCACCAGGAAATCTTATGAAATCTGTTCCTTGTTCTCAAAACAGTTACTATTTAAATCTGTCATCAGAGAGATGCTCTCTTTTCAAATTCATTTTCTAGGTAGTTATCAGAACTAGATTTGAGAATCTAATCCTTTTTGTACACTCTTGATGTATGTATGCCATTACTGGGAATAATTTTACTCTCATTCATTAATGTGGTTGAATTCATCTATTTTAAATTTGTCTTCCACAAATGTAGTTGCTTTAACAAATTTTCCTAATTTGGAGTGCTTTTAACTGCTTGTATAATTAGATTCTATTTGTTTGTCTTGATTCTGAAATTAATGAATTTTAAGCAGAGGCTTTTCATATAATGGGGTTATTTTAGCATTTTCCTTCTCAGTCGGAGTAGAAAACAGATGGTTGTTGGAGGCCAATCACTTCAGCCCCAAAGCATTGGGAGGGCCAAAGCTTGGTCATCTTTATCTGTTGTAAGATCAGTGACATTGCAGAGTCAGAGATTTCACAGCATGGAAAGAGGCCCTCCACACATCCACAATGGCCATCAAACATCCATCTATTCTATTTGCATTTTCCACCACTTGGCCTGTAGCCAGGTGTGTGACATTTCAAGTATTTCCCTCTGTCATTAATTAGGTCATGGCAGGGGATTTTCAATCGATCATTCATTCCAGTGTTCAGTACGACTTGCAATTCTTCAAACTGTCTAAAAATCTGTGCTCTCATGGAGAACTACTAGGACACTATTCAGGCATGGATTGGTAAGTAGTAAGTAATATTTGTGCCACAAGTACCAGGTAATGAACCCAACAATTTAAAAAAAACTAACCATCTCCCATTACCATTCCTGAGCCACCTCACCACTGTTAAAATTCTAGGCATTTATTGTTGACCAGAAATGTAAGTGGACTAACTTGTAAATATTGCCTAGAGGAGGAGGTCCTAAGCTGGACATTCTATGATGAGTTACTTGCTTTCTGAATCTCCAGTCTATCCACTAGCTGCACAGTTTGAAAGAAGTGGCTATGGATATGAAAGATAAAGTTATTGTTGTGATTAGAGCCAGGTGGATCTAATGGATGGAAATCCTTGATTGGGGCTGTTAACCTGGGCCAATCAGAAAGCCCTGGTTGATGTCTGTAAGCAGGGGATTTAGAATCCTCTCAGTTCAGGGGACTGACTCTGAGCTGGCTGGCCACATCCAGTGTACTCTGCACAAGTAAATAAAGGGTGACTTGGTGATGGGATACAGCCTCTGCAGTTGTTTCAATGGCAACAGGAGGAAATGGTACATGCCCGAAGAACATTCGCTCGCAACAGTCATCTTGGAGTGGGGGTAAGCAGTTCTGGCATCGTCCCTTTATTTGGGAAGCTTTACTCATTTGATCCTGCTTCAGAGTGCAATATTTTTTCCGGGTAAATGACATTAGGGAGATGACAAGCAAGTGAGTAGTTCATCGAGCCGCTTGCAGACCCACAGCATTTTCACTTAAAAGGAACTTAACTTTCCTGGAGACAATAGACACTAAAACCTTCCAAGAGTTGACCAAGTTGGTTAAGGAATGTTACCACCTCAAACCTCTAATTATGAGATGCTATCAGTTTTATTTGGCTGTTATACAATCGGTGGAATTTGTGTTGGGATTTTTAACAAGGTTAAGATGACTGGAAGAAGTATGTGATTTTGGGTTAACCCTGAATGAGTTGCTGAGACTGTTTGCTATGTTGGATTAAAAACATAACCATGCAGAAGCGCCTACTAGCTGAAGTCTAAGTGAACTTCAAACAGGCAGTACAACTGGCTTTGTCGTTAGAAAATGCGGCAAGTGGAGTATGGAAGCTCTAGTCCAATGGAAGTGGACACCCTCACCTGACCAACTGAGCTTGGGGAACACCACTTGTGTAGGCAACTGCAGAGCTTCCCACAGGGTGTATCCTGTGCAGAGAGACTCCAAACCAGCCCACCACAGTACCCACAACAGAGCCAAGCCTCTGCCAAGTGGCTAAAAAGTTCTTCAAGATGTGTGCTGGCAAGCCATTTTAGTTACTGCTGGTATGCGGACGCAAGACAGCAAAGGAGTCCTACGAGACCTGAAATGAGTAAGAAAACTCCATAGGTCAGGAGAGTGCACACCCTGGAAAGTCTCCCTGCATATGGGTTGGAACAATTAAATTGCTTAGCGACATCCAAATCAGAACCGATCTTTTAAAATTTAATGTTTGGTTTAAATGGTCACCCAGTTCCCATGGAGGTTGATACCAGCACAGCTGTCTTTGGTTACAGAACCTGCCTTTAACAAGATTCATCTGGACCTCAACTCTTAAGTTTGCGCAAGACCTCAGCCAGACTGAGAACAAACATTGGGGAACTGTTACAGATTAAGGGTACAACTTCGGTTCCGGTCTTCTGTGAGAAGCAATTGATGCGGTTACCACTTATGGTATTAAGAGGCTGGGGCCTAAGCTTATTGGGACGGAATTGGTTGTGAACACTTCACCTAGATTTGGCTCAACATTTTCCAGTTTAAAAAATGGCTGCCTCAGTGGAGTCCTTGTCAAATACACGGGAGTTTTCCAGGAACGGCTTGGGAATATCAAACGGACCAGAGCCACTCTACGTGTTGACCAGGAAGCAATTTTGCGATCTTGCAAGGCCTGCCTGGTACCATTTGCCTTGCAGTTGGAAATCAGGAGGCTGGAAAGCGAAGGAATCCTCAAACCAGTGCAGTTTGTGGAATGGGCAGCACTAGTTGTACCACTTGTGAAGCCTGATGGCTCAGTTCACCTTTTGTGGGGATTTTAAGCAAACTGTAAACTGCTTCTCGCAGCTGGATAAATACCCAATCCCTCGCATAGTTGACAAAATTGTTGTACACCAGTTTGGCGGATGGGGTGGGTGGTGCTGTCCTTTACGAAGCTGGACATGAGCCACACCTACCTGCAATTGCAACTGGATGCGTCCCAGAAGTAGACTGCAATTAAAACCCATAAGGTTTTATGCCAATATACCCAAATGGCAGTCTTGTATCATCGGCTGTGCCCTATTCCAGTGGACTGTGGAGAACATTTAGCAAGGGCTATCCCAGGTTGACGTTTTATCTGAACGATGTGCTAATAACAGGGAAGACCAATAAAGAGCACTTAGAGCTTGGACACAGTGCTTATATGTTTCTCCCAGATGGTTGTGTGCCTTTAAAGTAAATGTGAGTTCCAGGTGCCCCAAGTGACCTGCTTGGGTTACAAAGTCAACAAAACAAGGTTACACCCATTGGAAGATAGTGAGGATGATATCATGCTATTGACAAAGGATCAACCTTGCAAATGGTCGCATAGCCAAAAAGTAGCCTTTAAGGAAGTGAAAAGGCAACAATTATCATCTAAGGTGTTGGCCTCCTTGTATAGTATCGGGGTAGCGTTGGCTCAAAAGTGCCCAGAGTGCCAACAAGGACAGAAATCACCACTGGCGCCCCCACATTATTGGGAATAGCTGGGTAAACTCTGGACTTTGGCCCATGAAAGGACCAACATAGCCACCATGTAACAATGTGGCACGCGCAGCACAGTGGCACAGTTTTTAGCATTGCTGCCTCACAGTGCCAGGGATGTGGATTCAATTCCACCCTCGGGCAACTGCCTGTGTGGTGTTTGCACATTCTTCCCGTGTCTGTGTGGGTTTTCTCCGGGTGCTCGGGTTTCTTCCCACAATCCAAAGATGTGCAAGCTAGGTGGATTGGCCTTGCTAAAATTGCCCGTAGTGTTCAGGGATGTGTAGATTAGGTGGGTTGTAGGGGGATGGGTTTGGGTGGGTGCTCTGAGGGTCGGTGTGGACTTGTTGGGCCAAAGGGCCTGTTTCCACATTGTAGGGATTCTATTAAAATGCTCCTAGTCATTGTGGATGCCCATTCAAAATGGTTGGACATGTGAAAAGTTCATTCAGCAAACTTGGGGGTGACTATTTGAGAAGCTGCAGGCTTCTTTCACAATACACGGACTCCAGAAGTATTGGTCACAGACAGTGTCATTTACCAGCAGGGAATTTGAGCATTTCCTAAAGTCGAAAGACATTCAGCATATAAGGACAGCTCCATACCATCCATTATCCAATGGTCTGGCAGAAAGAGCCAACCAAACATTGAAGGAAGGCTTAAAGAAAACAACCTACAGCATCATTCGATACCAAACTGTTCCAGTTTCTGTTCGATTATAGGGCCACCCCACCTGCAACAACAGGGATAGCTCCAGCATAGTTGCTGATAGGAAGAAGACTCCACACCAGATTAAACCTGAAATTCTGAGACCTGGATGGGCAGGTGAAACGGCAGGAGGAACACCAGTGCTGGCCAAGTGCCTCCTAAGTGAGAGAGACAATTCAATTCTAACACTGTCCCCCAAATTTTGAAAATTGCCCTATATTGGCACAAGGCTAGGTTGATGCATGGTCAGGTCCTGTGACTTACAAACCTCCCAGGTATGTGAAGCAGTCCTGAACAAATGTGGATCATCTGAAAGCTGTTAATTTGCAAATAGGGCAGGAGCAAAACATACCTGGCCCCTCAGAACAGCCAGAAGGACTGCAAGAAACTGTACGTTCTTCCCCTCCATCTAGTGTTAAGGAAACCTCAGGAGATGGATGCAGCCTTGATTAGTGGCAGAAGAAGAGGAGGAAAATCTCCCAAGATGTATACATTGTCAACGTCCGAGTCTGAATCAGAGGAACCAGACATGGGGTGAAAATGTTCCAGGAAAAGCTACAAGAGAAAGACCAGGCTGACATCCCTGGAATAGAAGTGAGGGGGGGGTGCTGGTGATGTAATTGGAACCAGGTGGATCTTGTCAACTGAGATCCTTGAATGGCCTAGGTTAACCTTCCAGTCAGAAAGCCCCAGCTGACAAATATAAACAAGGGATTCAGAATCCCATCAGTTTGGGGAAACTGACTCCAAACTGGCTAGCTACAGCCAGTGTACTGTGCCGAAGTAAATAACTGGTGACTTGGTTAAGGAAGAATCGAGACAAAAGACAGGATATAGATCTAGTAACCTAACCAGTGTTATGAGGAAAATGTCAAAAGCCATTTTATGAAGGTCATTTGTTTTTCTAAATTGTATAGTGTCAAAGAGTAATACAGCATGGGAACAGGCCCTTGGACCCAAACTGGTCCACAATGCCCACTCACTTGGTTCCAATTGCCTGCGTTTGGTCCATGTCCCTCTAAACCCTTCTCATCCATGTATTTATCCAATTTTGTTTTTTGTTTTTTTTTAAGTATTTCTGTTGTACCTGCTTCAACCACCTTCTCTGGCAGTCCATTCTATATACATACCACTCTCTGCATGAAGATGTTGTCCCTCAGTTCCTTCTTAAATCTTTCTCCTCTCACCTTCAACCTATGGCCTCCAGTTTTCAATTCCCCATCCCTGGGAAAAAGACTGTATGCATTCATCCTCTCTATGCCCCTCATGATTTTATACACCTCAATAAAGGTCACCCCTCCTTCTCCTACATTTCCAAGGAATGAAGCCCTATCCTGGTCAACCCCTCCCTATAACTTGGGCCTGCTAGTTCTGGCATGATCTTCAGTAAGTTGTCTTTGTATACTTTCTAGTTTAACTATGTCTTTCCTATAACAAGGTGACCAAAACTGCACAATACTCCAACTGCAGCCTCACCAACAAGTTGTACAACTGTAAGATAACATCCCAACTCCTATATTCAGTGCCTCAACCGATGAAGGCCAGCATGCTAAATGTCGTCTTCATCATCCTGTCCACCTATGACGCCACTTCCAATGAACTATGCCTTTATAAGCCAAGGTCCCTCTGTTCCACAACACTCCTCAGGACCTTAACATTTATTGTATTGGTTTGACTTTCCAAAATGCATCACCTCACACTTACACTTACCTGTGTTGAATTGCATTTGCCAGTCCTCAGCCCACTTTTCTGTCCGATCAAGATCCGTCTGTAATCGTTGATAGCGAAGAAGGTTATCAAAGATACCTCCTAATTTTGTTACAGCTGCAACCTTGCTAATCATGCCCTCTATTTCACATCCAGATCATTTATATAAATAACAAAGGTCCCAGCACTGATCCCTGTGGGCCGAGAAACAACTTTCAACCATTACCCTCTGCTTCCTACCATTGAGCCAATTTTGAATCCAATTAGCTAGCTTTCCCTGGATCCCATGCAACCTAACTATCGTGACTAGCCTGCTGTGCAGGACCTTGTCAAAGGCCTTACTAAAGTCCACATAGACAATATCCACTGCCCTACCCTCATCTCTGAATTGCCTCCAATGGAAGATATTTCTTTTAAACAAAAGGGCCCAAAATTGCTCTGTTCTCTGGAAGAGATTCTCACCAGCACCTTGTACAGTTGCAGTAATAATCTACTCTTATGTACATTTGCATTTGCGGAGTGGGTGTTTGTTACTTTACATTTTGGACTTAAGAGGAATCCAGTCAGTCCAGTTCCCCAGCTCTATTCCTGTCGCCCTGCAGGTTTATTTCCCTCAGTTGCTCAAGTTTCAATCTGAAATCAAGAATCCCTGCTTCCACCGCACTCCTTGATAGCGGGTTTCAAGTTGCCACCCATGGCATTTTTACTCCATACTATGGTGTATCTCTTTTTTTTTCTAATTGTGTCGACTAATCCTTGTGCTGTCAGTTAATGGGAATAGCTTTTCTTTATCAACCTTATCCAAATCTTTCATGCCTCTCAGACCTCCTTTTCAATCTATTTTGCTCCAAGGAAAAATATCTAAACTTAACTGCCTGCTATTCTACTCCAAACCTCGAATAAAATCATGGTCCTGCATGCATCACTAACTGCAATCTTATTACAGTAAAACAAACAATGCAGATGCTGGAGATTGAAACAAACAAATAACTAGCGAAACTCAGTGGGTCTAGCAGCATCTGTGGAGAGAAAGCAGAATTAATGCTTCGAGTCCAGTGACTTTCTGTTTTTGTTGTGATCTCATTGTCTTGCTATCTTAAAGGTGCATCCATACCTCCAGTTTTTTCTGCCCTGACGCATGTTTTTTTAGAATTGTGCCAATTAAGTATATATTACATATTCCTATCTTATTAAATGTATTGTATTGCTTTTTTTCCTCTTTTGAAATTCCATTTGTATGTCTGCTGCTTCTCCTAGCCTGTTTGTTATTTTGCAGTTAATTGCTATCATCCTGTATGTTTGCCACATCTTCAGTCTTGATATTATTGACATTTCTTGAACTTTTACATAAATAGCTTGACTGTTGGAATGCTGTATGTCCAGAAAAGCAGTGGTGATGACCCTTGGGGAAATTACCACTGTCCAGTCTGAAAAGCAATCATATAGAGTCATAGGGGCCTACAGCATGGAACCAGGCACTTCGGCCCAATTTGCCCATGCTACCCGGTTTTCACAATTTAAACTAGTTCCATTTACCTGCGTTTGGTCCATATCGCTCTGTACCTATCCCATCCATGCACCTGTCTATATGTTTCTTAAATGACAGGATTGTAGTCACTTCCACCACTACCTCTAGCAGCCCGTTCCATACACTCACCACCCACTGTGTAGAAAACGTCTCTCTGGACCCTTTTGTATCTGATCCATTTCACCTTAAACCTATGCCCTCTAGTTTTAGACTCTCTTACCATGGGGAAAAGCTGTTGGCTAACTACGTTTTATCTATGACTCATGATTTTATAGACCTCTATAAGCAGTCTCTTATGCTCCAGGGAGAAAAGGTCCCAGTCTATCCAACCTTTCCTTGTAACTCACACCTTCCAGTCCAGGTAGCATCTTACTAAATCTTTTCTGCACTCTTTCTAATTTAATAATCTCCTTTCTATAGTAGCACGCAGTACTCCCGTCGTGGCCTCACCAACGTCTTGTACAGCTGCAACAAGATGTCCCAACACCTATACTCCTGCCTACTCGTGACTCCGTTTTCAAGAAGCTATGAACCTGTACCTCTAGATCTCTTCGTTCTATAATACTCCCCAGGACGGCCATTGACTGTGTGAGTCTTGCCCTGGTTTGCCTTACCAAAATGCAACACCTTGCATTTATCTAAATTAAACTCTATCAGCCATTCCTCAGCTCACTGGCCCAGTTGATCAAAATCTTGATGCATTCCCTAATAACCTCCATCACTGTCCACTATACCACCAATCCTGGTGTCATCTGCAAACATACTAACCGTATCTCTTAAATTCTCATTCAAATCATTTTATATAAAATGACAACCGTGGACCCAGCACTGATCCCTTTGGCATGCTGCTGGTCACAGGCCTCTAGTCTGAAAAACAACCCTCTGCCTTCGACTGTCAAGCCAATTTTGTATCCATATGGCTAGCTTTCCCTGGATCCCATCAAATTTTATCTTACTCAACCTACCATACGGTACTCTGTCAAAGACCTTGCTATAAAAACAGAAGTTGCTGGAAAAGCTCAGCAGGTCTTGCAGCATCTGTGAAGAAAAAAATCAGTTAATGTTTTGGGTCAAGTGACCCTTCCTCAGTTCTGTGGAAGGATCATCAAACCCAAAATGTTAACTCTGACTTTTTTTCATCACAGATGCTGCAAGACCTGCTGAGCTTTTCCAGCAACTTCTGTTTTTGTTTCTGATTTACAGCATCCGCAGTTCTTTTCAGTTTTTAAAAGACCTTGCTATGTCTGCTGCACTGCCCACCTCCACCTTCTTGGTCACCCCTTCAAGAATCGCAATCAAATTCATGAGACATGATTTCCTACACACAAAGCCATGTTAACCATCCCAAATGAGTCCTTGCCTCTCCAAATGCCTGTGGATCTTTATAGGGGATTTTGAGACACAACTTACCCACCATGGATATTAGGCACACCAGCCTGCAGTCTTTCTTAAATAATGGCATGACGATAGACATTCTCCAATCTTCAGGCAATTTACCCATGGTTGTTGATTTGATACAAATATCTCCTCAAAGTCCCTCATGATTTCCTCCCTAGCCTCCCACAAAGTCCTGGGATACATTTCATCATCAGGTCCCTTTAATGCGTTTTAAGACTTCCACCACCTCTTCTGTAATGTGAACATTGTTCAAGACATCACTATTTACTTCCCCAAGTTCCCTAGCATCCATACCTTTCTCCACAGTAAATGCTGATGAGAAATATTCATTTATGATCTCGCCCATCTCTTGTGGTTCCACACATAGATGATCTTGTTGATCTTTTAAGGGGTCCTATTGTTCCCATAGTTACTCTTTTGCCCTTCATTTGTACTTGTAAAATCTCTTTGGATTCTTCTTTACCTTTTCGCCAAAGTCATCTCGTGTCCCGTTTTTAGCCCTCCTGACTTCTCTCCAGTGTACTTCAAGACCCTCTATATAAAGAACAAAGAACATTACAGCACAGGAACAGGCCCCTCGGCCCTCCAAGCCTGCGCCGATCCAGATCCTCTATCTAAACCTGTCGCCTATTTTCCAAGGATCTGTATCCCTCTGCTCCCTGCCCATTCAGGTATCTGTCTAGATACATCTTAAATGACGCTATCGTGCCTGCCTCTACCACCTCCGCTGGCAACGCGTTCCAGGCACCCACCACCCTCTGCGTAAAGAACTTTCCACGCATATCTCCCCTTAAACTTTTCCCCTCTCACCTTGAAATCGTGACCCCTAGTAATTGAGTCCCCCGCTCTGGGGAAAAAGCTTCTTGCTATCCACCCTGTCTATACCTCTCATGATTTTGTAGACCTCCATCAGGTCCCCCCTCAACCTCCGTCTTTCTAATGTAAATAATCCTAATCTACTCAACCTCTCTTCATAGCTAGCGCCCTCCATACCAGACAACATCCTGGTGAACCTCCTCTGCACCCTCTCCAAAGCATCCACATCCTTTTGGTAATGTGGCGACCAGAACTGTACGCAGTATTCCAAATGTGGCCGAACCAAAGTCCTATACAACTGTAACATGACCTGCCAACTCTTGTACTCAATACCCCGTCCGGTGAATGAAAGCATGCCATATGCCTTCTTGACCACTCTGTCGAGCTGTGTTGCCACCTTCAGGGTACAATGGACCTGAACACCCAGATCTCTCTGTGCATCAATTTTCCCCAGGGCCTTTCCATTTACCATATAGTTCGCTCTTGAATTGGATCTTCCAAAATGCATCACGTCGCATTTGCAATATTCTTCAAGGAATTCACTTGATTCCAGCTGCTCAAACGTTTCATACGCCTCCTTCTTTTTCCAAGACCAGAGCCTTAATAATTCTAATCATGTAGGGTTCCCTACTCCTGCCAGCCTTACCCTTCACTGTAACAGGAACATGCCAGCCCTGAACCCTCTTTAACTTACTTTTGAAAGCCTCCCACTTACCAGACATCCATTTGCCTGCAAACAGCCTCCCCAATCAACTTTTGAAAGTTCCTATCTAAGACCATCAAAATTGGCCTCGCCCCAGTTTGGAACTTTTTTTAAATTCATTCACGGGATGAGGGCATTGCTGACCAGACAGCATTTATTGCCCATCCCTAATTGCCCAGTGGGCAGTTCAGAGTCAACCACGTTGCTATGGGTCTGGAATCACACGTAGGTCAGATCGGGTAAGGATGGCCGTTTCCTTCCCTAAAGGACATTAGTGAACCAGATGGGTTTTTACAACTTTTGACAATGGGTCCATTGTCATCATTAGCTCCTTAATTCCAGATATTTTATTGAATTCAAATTCTACCATCTGCCTTGTTGGGATTTGAACCTGGGTCCCCAGAACGTTATCTGGATCTCTGGATTAACAGTCCAGCGATAATACCACTAGGCCATTACCTCCCCATAAGTTGTGGACTAGACCTATCCTGTTCCATAACTATTTTAAAACTAATGGAATTATGGGGGAGGGGGGACAATCACTGGTCCCAAAGTGCTCCCCCGCTAACACTTCCTCTTGGAAAATTAGGCAGGGCAAGTGATGGAAGTCAGGTTTTGCCACTTCTCTGGTAGGGCCATCTATGTGCTGCATAAGAATTTCTCAAATTCCTCTCCATCCAAGCCCTTAACACTATTGGCAGATCCAGTTGATGTTAGGAAAATTAAAGTCCCTTACTATTACAGCCCTATTATTCTTGCAGCTATTTGTGATCACCTTATGTATTTGCTCCTTAATCTCCTGCTGACTATTGGGATGCTTATAGTTCAATGCTATCAAAGTGATCTCCCCCTTTTTTATTTCTCAGTTCTACCTACATAGACTTAGTGAACAAACCCTCAAGGATTTTTTCTTTCAGTACTGCTGTGATGTTCTCTTTAATCAAAAACGCAACTCCTCCTAAAGTCTTGCCTCACTTTTTTCTATCCTTCCAATAGCATCTGTACACTGGAACATTGAGCTGCCAGCCCTGTCCCTCATTGCGCCATGTTTCTGTGAAAAGCTATGATATCCCAGTCCCATCCATGCTCAGAGTTCATTTGCCTTATCTGTCAGGCCTCTTGGCATTGAAATAAGTGCAGTTTAACCCAGATTTCCCTTGCTTCCTGCTGTGCTCTTGCCTGCCCTGTCTCGTATTGGGATTATCAGCACTGCCTTTACTGTTTAACTTGCTCTCATTAACCTCTGTATTGTCCTCAACCTTCTTTTGTCTCCCAACAAATATACCTCCATTACCTGGTATTTTCAGTCCTTAACCCATTTGTTTAATCCAAGCTCTCACTGATGCTCCTTTGTCAGAAATTTTTTAAAAGCCAGCCTTTTGAATAGCACTTTGTCAAACACTAAACTGTAGAAATCATCCAGTGCATTTGCTTCCTCTTTCTCTAGTTACTCCAAAAAATTCAGTTTGAGTCAAACGCAACCTCTCCTTTGGTTAATTCTGAATCTCCCCAATTATGGTTTCTGACACCTTTTCTTGAATGACCATAACATTTGCCACTCTTCCACCCCTTTAATATCTAGGGAAGATAATTGCAAGCCCTTCTCCTAGCTCGTGCCCCACTCCTTGGGCAAACTGGCATGCAGGCCATCCATACCAGGCTACTTTTCCACCCTAATTATAGGCAGCCTATTCAGTATATCTGTACAATCTATGCTTAGCACAGCTACCCTGCTTTTCAATTCTAATCCTTGATAAATTTATTCTTGTACTTTATTTATGCTTTATATGGCCTTAACCGACATTGCTGTGTTTTATGACTTCCATATCTACTCCTAGATCACTTTTGTACCTTCCTGCTCCATTTAGATCTCATCCAAAGTTTGTGTGGTCTCCATATTGTTACCAAAATATACTACCTTCAACATGTGCATTGGTCAATAGTAGGTTCCAGTGTCAGTGTTTTGAAGAACATAAGAAATAAGAGCAGTAGGAGGTTACTCAACTCCTCGAGTGTACGCCCTGCTAATGGCATCTTCCTGACATCGGTTGTCAATCATCCTGGGGTTTCCCCCTTGCCCTGTTTGTCAGCTTACATTCTGTTTGCATTATTATTTGTTACCACCTTGATTCCACTGGTATTGTTTACAGATTGTCAAAAAAAGTGGCAAGTTGAAAATCAGAACTGGCTAGGTGAACAGAGCAATCTCAAATGGAATTCAGCCTGGGCAAGTGTGAGGTAAAACACTTAGTGCATCTCCTGCTTTGTTGGTCTTCCCTATGAATGGTAGGACCCTGGAAGATTAGAGGGACCCTGGGGTGTGCATACTCACAAATACTGGAGAGTAGCAGAGCAGGTAGGTAAAGTGTTTAAGAGGCATGTGTGATACTTGCCTTTATTAGTCAAGACTTCAAATGCAAGAGCAAGGTGGAACTGTGTAAAATATTGGTTAGACCGCAATTGGAGTACTGCATGTTCTTTTCACCATTTAAAGAAAGAATGTGATTACATGAGAGAGGGTACAAAGGAGAGTTAGGAGGATGCATGTTGATCTGGAAGGTCTGAGCTATGAGGAACAATTGGATGGACAGAGTTGTTTCCTTGAGCAGCCAAGATTGATCAGGGACCTCGGACGTAAAGATTGATGGACATAGGATGATAGGAAGGCACATTTTGTTTATAGAGGGGTTGAAAACAAGGGGACCTAAATTTCTACCAAGAGATAGAAAGCTTTACAAACTTGTGTACCAGTTTTTGTCAATTGTATGAATAAAATTAATAGTCATATGTGTAAACATGGTTTAATGGGATTTCCAGAAGTCAAGGTCAAAGGTACAATAGGAATCCAATGCAAATTCCAGTGCATGCCATAGTTTAGTTAGAGCCAGACAATCTTACTCAGAGCAAAAGTACAAATTACACCACACTAAATGTCAGAGGAATGCAATCCATGGAAAACTTGACATGTTAAAACGGAAAATATTTGAATTATGTGAATATTAAGAACTGAACTTCATCATGAGAAAGCTTTTTGTATCACGCTGCACTAGAAACACTGAAATTTTAATTTTTCATTACAGACTCTTGTACAGTATGCTGGGAAGTGGAAAATCTCTGATAATCCTTTACCTCTGTTGGAAGTATATACCGTGGCTATACAGAATTATTCGAAGGCACGGCCTTGCCTCACAGCTGAGTGTGAGAATGTATGTTTTGTACTTGACCGACTAGCATTGTAAGTACTACAAACAACTTCATTCTGTGCGGGAGGTGATCTAATTTGTGGATAACGTAATTTTTAGGCGGAAAGCTTTACAGCTGAAATTTTATGCGTTATATGGAAAAGTTTCTAATTTTTATATTTGAAGCAGTTAGATCTGAGATAACCTATTTCATTAAAATTACATAGTTATTGGGAATTGAGAAAATGCAAAATAATCCGGTGTTCTGTGTACACACATCCTGGTATGGGCAAATGCACCCAGGCACAGATTCATGCACTCAACTACAGAGGAAGTACAAAACAGAAACAGACCATTCAGCCCAACTAATCTATGCCGGTCTTTCTGCACTGCACAAGCCTATTTCCATCTTTTCGCATCTAAACCTATCATCATTGCAGTCTGTTATCTTCTCCCTCAGAGTGTGGCAGTGCATTTCATGTACCATCTTTTTTGGGTAAAGAAGTTTCTCCTGAATTCCTTGTTTTGTGGCTATCTTGTTTTGATGGCCTCTAATTATGCTGTTCCCATAAATAGAAACATTACCTCTATCTGGTCTATCAAAATCTTTCATAATTTTAAAGATCCATTAGGTTGCCCATCAGCCTTTTTTGTTTTGTTCGTCTGTTCCTGTTCATCTTTTCCTGAAATATATATTTCATGTATGATCCCTGTCAATTTTCTCTGCATCCTCTCCTGTACCTTTAACTGGAGCTGCATGCAATATGCTTGAGAGTGGGTTTACCAAAGTTCAGTACAGGTTTAGTGTAATTTACCTACTTTATTAATTTTATCTGTATAGCAATAAAGCCTTGTTCTTGGGTTTTTTGTGATTACTAATCTGTAGTGCAATGTGTAGTGATTGATGTATTTGAGCACTTTGACAGAATGGGATGCAGTAATGTGACAAGGTCAAGTTGCAATAAACAGGCAAGAGATTTGAGATTCTTCAACAATTTCATAATGAATATCTTTTCAATCCCAACATTCACCACATGGTGCCCTCTGGTGATCCTACAAACACACACACAATCAATTTCCCCCCCCATGTGCCTTCATAAAATGCTGTTTGGAACCATGATATGAATTATACGGTCAAACTTACCTTCATGTGGCAACATTCCAAATGAAAATCTAAAAGACAAGGTATGTGCTTACCCCCAATGACAGTGTTATTAGTTGGGAATTTTTATAAAATTGACAATTTTTTAAAGAATCTATGTCACTATATCTTAAAATCCATGCTAGTTTAAATATCAACTCTCACATGCAACATTAAAGATAAAAATATTTTTGTCATCTTACAAAATGTATAAAAAGAGCAAACTTTGATTATTGTCATCATCTGAATGGAAATGCTGTCAAAAGATGATCAGACGCTATTTCTGAAGGCAAATAAACAAGAACAACCAGGAATTTATTTTCACTTCTAAACAGCTATCATAATTGCCACTAGGTATCAGGACATGAATGACCTTCTACAAGGTTTTGCTGGATTTCTGTCTTCACCAGTATTTTGGGACAAAGCCATTTTCTCTCTCTCCCACCTCCCCCCCACCCCTTCAAAAAAGTGTTATTTGCTACAGTTTGACACAATTTTCCTAACAGACTGGAAAGTAACTGAGAAAAGTCTTCATTTCATTGATTAAATGTCAGACGTTGGCATCTTTGCTAAAAACAAGGAAGTAATTGCATCCCAGAGAATATTGCTACAATGTGCATATTATGTATGTATCATTTTAGAACTAACAAATGATAAAAAAAATTCTAATATCCTAAGCAATAATTGATCTCTCTATTGTTCCTATCAAAATTACTATCTTGCATCCTTATGGGATGAATTTCATTACTAATTATTTATCCATTCTGCAACACTAATGTCCTATAATTTGTTACACTCTAAGGAGTTATTAGAATCCCTGCAGAGGCCATTCGGCCCATTGTGTCCTGCACTGACTCTCCGAAGAGCATCCCACATGGACCCAGCCCGTCACCCTATCCCCGTAACTCCACATTTAATGTGGATAATCCTTCTAGCCTGCACATCCCTGGAAAATACAGACCATTCAGCATGGCCAATCCACCTAACTTGCACATCTTTGGACTGTCGGAAGAAACCGGAGTACCCCACACAGACACTGGGAGAATGTGCAAACTCCACATACAGTCACCCAAGGCTAGAATCAAACCTGCGCCTCTAGCACTGTGAGGCAGCAGTGCTAACCACTAATCCTCCGTGCTGCTTTTGGTGTAAGTTCTCCCGACCTTAATAGAGCGTCATCTGCACGTGGAAATTGTGCTTTTTGATTCCAAAGTCCGTGTAAATTTTGAACATCAGTGGTTCCAGCACTGATCCTGTGGGATGCCATTTCCCATCTCCTTCCATCCAGGATAATTGCCCTTTCTCACTTTGAACCAGTGAACAATCCATTCTGCTACTTGTACTCTTCAGCCTTTGACCTACCTTTTGACTAATAAGGTGTACTTTAATAAAAAGCTTTGTGAATATCCAGATAAAATTTATCAATCGCACTCCCACTGTCTACTTGTTACGATCTCAAAAAAAATTCAAGGTTGTTTGAACAAGATTTTGCCTTTTGTGATCCATGTTGCCTAATGATCATTATATTTCTGATTTTATACATGTTCTGTTCTGTCTTAGAGTAGGATTTTGTTATTTCCCTACCTCTGTTAAACTGAATGATCTACAATTCCCTAGACATAGTCTGCCTTCCTTTTAAATTTGGATATTATTAGCTGCCTAATGTTCTGCTGACACTACACATTTTTCTAATGACTTACTAAATATAGGAACTAATGCCTCTGCTAACACTTCCCTAGATAATTCATCTGACTGCTTGACAGCTTTGGAGCTGTGGCTGGATTCACTTTGGAGCATCCATGAGGTTGAGGGGATTGTGGATAGCACCTTCAGTAAATTGGTCACACTGCAGATAAAATTAACTGAGGAAGATAGGGAATAAGTGACCAACAGACAGAGGAAGAATAGGAGGGTAGTGCAGGAGTCCCTTGCAGCCATCTCCCTCCAAAACTGGTATACCATTTTGGATACTGGTGGGAGAGATGCCCCATTAGGGGAAGGCAGCAGCCGCCAGGCTCATGGCACCTTGGCTGGCCCTGCTGCACAGGAGGGCAGGATAAAGAGTGGCAGAGCTATAGAGATAGGAGATTCAATTTTAAGGGGAATTAATAGGCGTTTCTGCAACTGCAAATGAAATTCCAGGATGGTGTGTTGCCTCCCTGGTCCAACAGTCAAGGATGTCCGAGTACCTGCGGGACATTCTGGAGGGGGAGGGTGAACAGTCAGCTGTCGTGGTGCATATAGGCACCAGTGATAGAGGTGATAAAATGGGATGAGGTTTTACAAGCTGAATTTAGGCAGTTAGGAGTTAAACTAAAAAGTAGGACCTCCAAAGGTGGTAATCTCGGGATAGCTATCCTGCCATTCCTACTGACTAGCACGTGGCATTGGTAGCTAAGATGAATACGTGGCTTGAAGGGTGGTGCAAAAGGGAGGGATTCAAATTCCTGGACATTTGGAACTGGTTCCACGTGAGGTTGGACTGCTACAAACCGGACAGTCTGCACCTGGGCAGGACTGGAACCAATGTCCTAAGCGGAATGTTTACTCGTGCTGTTGGGGAGGGTTTAAACGAATATGGGAACCAATGCAGGAAGTCGGAGGGAAGTAAAGTGGGGACAGGAACTAAAGACTGTAAAGGGAACAGTGAAAGTAGAAGGCAGAGAAACCAAAGACAAAACTCAAAGGGCCACATTACACCATGATTCTGAAAGGGCAATAAATGTCAAAAAATGAGCCTGAAGGCTGTGTTTCAATGCGAGGAGCATTTGTAATAACGTGGATGAATTAACTGCGTAGACAGTTATTTAATGAGTATGATGTAATTGGGATCACAGAGACCTAGCTCCAAGGTGACCAAGGATGAGAACTCAATGACCATAGTTATTCAATTTTCAGGCAAGACAGACAAAAGAGAAGGAGGTGGGTTGCTGGTTAAGGAGGACATTAGCCTGGATGATGTGGATTCTGTACGGGTGGAGCTGCAGAACAACAAAGGGGGAAAATCATCAGTGGGAGTTGTGTACAGACCACCAAACAGTAATTGTGAGGTTAGGGATTGTATCAAGCAGGAAATTAGAGATGCATGCAATAAGGGTACAGCAGTTATTATGGGTGACTTCAATCTACATATTGATTGGACTAACCAAACTGGTAGCGATGCGATAGAGGAGGATTTCCTGGAGTGTATGAGGGATGATTTCCTCAACCAACATTTGAGGAACCACTAGAGAGCAAGCCATCGTAGACTGGCTGTTGTGCGATGAGAAAGGATTAATCACCAAAAATTGTGGTGTGAGATCCTTTGGGAAAGAGGGACCATCATCTGGTAGAATTCTTCATTTAAAATGGTGAGTGACACAAACAAATTAGGGTCCTGAACTTAAAGCTAACTTTGATCTGATGCATGCATTGGCTGGGATAAGCTGGGCAAGAATATTTAGAGGGTTAATGGTAGAGAGCCAATGGTAAACGTTTAAAGAACACATGGATGAACTTCAACAATTATACATGCCTATCTGGCATAAGAATGAAACAGGGAAGGTGGCTCAACCGCTGCTAACAATGGAAATCGGGGATAGTGTAAAAGCCAAAGAGGAGGCATATAAATTGGCCAGAAAAAGTAGCAAACGTGATGACTGGGAGAAATTTAAAATTCAGCAGAAGAGAACAAAGGGTTTATTTCAGAAGGGGGAAATAGACTATGAAAGTAATCTTGCAGAAAACAGAAAAAACTGACTGCAAAAGCTTCTATAGACAAAGGAAGAGAAAACGACTGGTGAAGACAAATATAGCCCCCTTGCAGTTAGAATCAGGTGAATTCATAACGGACAACAAAGAGATGGTACACCAGTTTGAACAAATCAAAACCAAAAAAACTGGATGCTATAAATCAGCAACAAAAACAGAAGTTGCTGGAAAACCTCAGCAGGTCTGGTAGCATCTCTGAAGAAAAAATCAGAGTTAACATTTCAGGTCCGGTAACCCTTCCTCAGTTGAACAAATACTTCACTGATGAGGACACGAATAATCTTCAGGAAATGGTAGGGGACAGAGGGTCTAACATGAAGGAGGAACTGAAAGAAATCCTTATTGGTCAGGAAATGATATTGGGGAAAATGATAGGTTCCCTCGGCCTGATGCTCTGCGTCCCAGCATACTTGAGGAAGTGGCACTAGAAATAGTGGATGCATTGATGATCACTTTCCAGCATTCTGTAGATTCTGGAACAGTTCCAGTAGATGGAGGATAACTAATGTAGCTCCCACGTTTGTGAAAGGATGTTGTGAAAGCTGTAGGATTCAGAAAAGATTTACAAGAATGTTGCCAGGTTAGGAAGGGTTGAAATAATAGGCTGGAGCTATTTTCCCTGGAGCATCGGAAGCTGAGGGGTGACCTTTTTAGAAGTTTATAAAATCATGAGGGGCATGGATGGGGAAAATTGGCACGGTCTTTTCCCTGGGGCAGGGTAGAGCAAAACCAGAGGGCATAGGTTTAAGGTGAGAGGGGAAAAGATATTAAAGTGACCCAAGAGGCAACTTTTCACTCAAAGGGTGGTGTGTATATGGAATGAGCTGCCAGAGGAAGTGGTCAAGGCTGGTACGATTACAACATTTAAAAGGCATCTGGATGGGCATATGAATAGGAAGGGTTTAGAGGGATATGGGCTAAATGCTGGCAAATGGGATTAGATTTATATAGGATATCTGGTCGGTATGGCGAGTTGGACTGAAGGGTCTGTTTCTGTGCTGTATATCACTAAGACTATGTGACCAGTAGAGTGGGCAAAGGTGAATCGTGATTGGTTTGTTTGCCTAGCTGGTTCATTAGTTTGCAGACATTTCATTACCCTGCTGGTTAACATCATCAGTGTAGCCTCCGATTGAAGCACTGTTCTGTTTTCCCACCTGGTAATTAAACTGTGGGGTCGGTTGGATTTGATTACCTCACTTCTGTTTTTTTTTCGCAGTGGTGTATATATCGGGTCTAGTTCTATATATTTGATGGCCTTTTTGGTGGAGAACCAGGCCTCTAGGAATTCCCGGGTTTGGCTTGTCCTAGAATCCTGGTGTTGTCCCAATCGAACTGGTGGTTCTCCTTATCTGTGTAAATTGGTTGTGTCTTTGTTGCTAGTTGATGTTCATGTACTCTTGTGGCCAATTTTCTTCCTGTCTGTCCAATGTAATGTTTGTTGCAGTCTTTGCAAGGAATTTTGTATATCCCGTTGGTTCTGTCCATAGTGGTTAAGGGGTCTTTGGTTCGAGTTAGCAGTTGGAGTAGGGTTGACGTGGGTTTGTGTGCTACTCTGATGCCCAGTAGTCGTAGGAGTCTTGTGGTCAGTTCGGATATGTTCTTGATGTATGGTAGCTTGATGTGCGTGTTAAGGCGTGCAGTACCTTCCTGTTGTTGTTTGTGTGATATGCTTCGTTGGATCCAATTGTTTGGGTATCCGTTGTCCTTAAATACTTGGTGGCGGTACTGTCTTCTTTTTGGCGTAGTTCCGGGTTGCTACAATATGTTGTCACTCATTTAAATAGTGTTTTCACACAACTTCTTCGTTTGTAGGTGTTGGGGTGGTTACTGTTGAACTTCAGTACTTGGTCAGCGTGTGTGGCTTTTCTGTGTACTTTCGTCAGGAATTCCCTGTTGGCCCTGTGTTCTACCATGACGTCCAGGAATGGGAGCCATTCGTTCATTTCTTTCAAATCTACTCCAGAATCTTAAAGGTGAATCAGTAGATGTTGTTTATCTGAACTTTCAAAAGGCTTTTGACGAGGTGCCACACAAGAGATTAGTAAGGAAAATTAAAGCTCATGGTATTGGAGGTAATGTATTGACATGGATAGAGAGAACTAGTTGGCAGACACGAAGTAGAGAGTTGGAATAAACGGATCCTTTTCAGAGTTGCAGGAAGAGACGATTGGAGTGCCGCAGGGCTCAGTACTGGGACCCCAGCTGTTCATGATATAAATTAAGGATTTAGATGAAAGAATTGAATTCTTACCGACCTTCCCTGAAATTCGAGCATTTTTCTTCTTTGAAGACCACAATTGTTAGTTTAGGAAAGCATAGGAGATAAACTGTTGTATTACAGATGAGTCAGTATGTGCACTGTAGTCTTTTCAGCTCAGCTATGTTTTGTAGCAGTCAAAGAACTGCTGTATTCCGTAACAATTTAAAGTATAAAGTCCATGTTTTCTTTGTTGCATGATTTGAAGTAAAACTGACATTGTGGTTGAGGAACTCTGATTTACCCCTCAATTTATACCCCAAGTTAGGTATTTAAATTGCATATTATTCTGGAACAGTTCTGCTTTTTGAAATATGATTGAATTGCTTATCTTGCTGTTAACAATTTGGTAATATTGTTGGAAATTAGCTAATTTTAAAGGTAACTTTTCTTTTGTACCTGTCTTTATTTTAAATTTTGGCTTGAACCATGTTTTTCAATGATTTTATTTCCTGTTAACTTTGTCTGTAGAAAATTGTTACCAAGCATCGCTGTCCTTAATTTAGCCTTTTGCAGTGTGGAATGTTAGATAGTTTTTTTTAAAAAAATATCAATTACTCAACAATCTGGGTGATTTTGTCAAAGCACTGTCTTGATTGATTGTTTCAACATGGTCTGGATCTTTTTCAAAACAACAAGATAAGGTATGAAATTTGGCTTTATTGAGTACAGATGTTAGTGCATCCTAACAAAATGAAGATCTGCTGTTCAGAATTGATGGTTGGTTAAATGCTGAATATATGGGCTGAATGTTGGTATGCGTGCCTTCTTAAGCAAAGAAATGTGGCGTTATACTTTTTTTTCTAAAAAGCAAACAGTTTTTTATAGATGGTTGTATTTGGACTCCAAGGAAATTCCTGCATTCGCAGCATCATTTTACTTAACATAAAAGATGTCTATGCTGGACTTAACATGTTAGATAGTAAAAACGTGGAGACCCCTTTTTTCCTTCAACGTTTCAGTGTAAGAGCCCAAAGTTGTACTTGAATGAATCTGATGGTTCCTCAAGCAGTTTCTCTTCTCCTCCCTGGTTTAACTTCTGCTTTTAAGCTATATACTGTTTTAATTTCTATATATTCCCTCTGAACAAACCTTCGTTTAAAGCTTACTGTGCTCTTAGTTTGTTTCTTTATCAGAACAGAAACTTGGTTAACATTTCGAGTCTAGTATGATTCTTTTTTAGTTCTTCAGGTTTTTTTGTCTCCTTCTCCCAAGAGGCTGCCAGACCTGTATTTTGCCTTTATTAATTGCTTGAAGAATTGGAAAGGTACTTCGCATCAATCTTCGTGGCGGAAGACACTAGTAGCGTACCAGAACTTCAAGAGTCGGGGCAGATATGAGTGTAGTAGCCATCTCTAAGGAAATGGTGCTGGGGAAGTTGAAAGGTCTGAAGGTGAATAAGCCACCCAGACTGAATGGATTACACCCTAAGGTTTCAAAGGAAATAGCTTGTGGAAGAATTGGTGGTTGGCTTTCAGGAATCACTGGACTCGGCGAGGATCCCAGGGGACTGGAGAATGGCTAATATAACACTCTGTTCAAGGAGGGAGGAAAACAGAAGATGGGAAATTAGTTACTAAACTTTGAGACTTCATTATTAAGGATAAGATTGCAGATACTTAAGTGTATAGTAAAATAAGGTTGAGTCAACTTGGCCACATCACGTGGCAATGGAGAGTGTAGGAGGGCATGCTGGGAACAGCACCAGGCATTCCTGAAAATGGTGGGTCAATCTGGTGAAGGCTTGCATTCCAAATAGCATCTCTTGCAGTTCCACACATAGGTGTCTTTGTTGAGCTATAAGTGGCCCTATTCTCTCCCGTGTTACTCGTTTGTCCTTAGTCTATTTGTAGAATCCCTTTGGATTCTCCTTTTAACCTAATTTGCCAAAGCTATGTCATGCCCCCTTTTTGTCCTCTTAAATATACTCCTACTGCTTTATATGCTTGTAGGGGTTCACTTGATCCCTGCTGTCTATATCTGATATATGCTCCTCCTTCTTCTTGACCAAAGCCTCAATTTCTCTAGTCATCCAGAATTCCCTACATCTACCAGCCTTGCCCTTCACCCTAACAGGAACATACAGTCTCTGGACTCTTGTTATCTCACTTTTGAAGGCTTCCCATTTTCTAGCCATCCCTTTTGTACCTAGTCAACTTTTGAAAGCTCATGCCTATTATCATCAAAATTGGCCTTCCTCCAACATAGAAATGTTCTTCAGATCCCTGAAGAAGGGTCCTGATCTGAAACTTCAGCTTTCCTGTTCCTCTGATGCTGCCTGCCCTGCTGCGTTCCTCCAGCTCCACACTTTGTTATCTCCTGACTCCAGCATCTGCAGTTCTTGCTACCTCTCCAATTTAAACTTTTAACTTTTAGATCCAGTCTATCCTTTTCCATCACTATTTTTAAACTAATAGAATTATGGTCCCTGGCCCCAAAGTGCTGCCCCACTGACACCTTAGTTACCTGCCCAAACTTCTTTCCCAAAAGTAGGTCAAGTTTTTGCACCTTCTCTAGTAGGTACATCCACATACGGAATGGGAATTTTTTTTGTACACGCTTCACAAATTCCTCTCCATCCAAGCCCCTAACACTATGGCAGTCCCAGTCTGTGTTTATTTGGAACATTAAAATCCTCTAACATTACCACCCTCCTCCTAGTTATATGGATAACTGAGATTTCCTTACACATTTGTTTCTCAATGTCCTGTTGACTATTAGGGGTGCGGGGGTCTATAATACAATCCCAATAAGGTGATCATCCCTTTCTTATTTCTCAGTTCAACTCAAATGACTTCCCTGGATGTATCCCCAGGAGTATCCTCCCTAAGTACAAGCGTAGTGTTGTGCCCGACTAAAAATGGCAGTCCCCCTCCTGTCTTGCCCCTTTTTCTATCCTTCCTATAGGATGCTATAGGAATGGATAGAAAAGGGGCAAGACAGGAGGGGGTATAAGCTGCCAGTCCTGTCCTTCTCTGAGCTATGTCTCTGTAATCGCTATGATATACCAGTCCCTTGTTGCCAGCCATGCCCTGAGTCCATCTGTCTTTCCTGTTAGGCCAATTGCATTGAAGTAAATGCAATCTAATTTAATAGTCCTGCCATGTTCTCTGCTTTGTTCCTGCATGCCCTGACTGTTTTGGCTTGCTCCTTTCCCAGCTGCACCAGTTTCTCACTGTCTCCCTGGATCGTCCCCTCCCCAGTTAGTAG
>NC_063340.1:28682698-28713192 GCF_021869965.1 Rhincodon typus | reverse complement strand
AAAAAGATTAGTTGGCAAGAAAATGTTTGGAAGGTAAAAAGGCTCAACTGGAGGAATTAATTCCAGTGATTTTTTAAGAAAGAATTCGACGCAAGTTGATTTTTATAGGAAATTGTAACAAAGTGGTTATGGATCCACGGAAAGTATTTCAGGGACGAAGCAGTTCAAGTACCAAGACGCAAAGCCAAGTTGTACCCTGGATGAGAAAAGGAAGTGTGGTTTAAAAGGGACCCAAAAAAGGACGGACGACAAATGTTGCACGAAGATCATAGAAAGTACTGAAGAGAATTGGAAAGGTTAATACTGGACGGAGGTGTTAAGAAGAAGAATTAGCATACGACATAGAACAGAACAGTACAGGAACAGGCCTGTCGGTCTACGATGTTGTGCCGATCATGATGTCAAATTAAACTAATCCCTTCTGCCTGCCCTTGGTCCATATCCCTCCATTCCTTGCATGTTCATGTGTTTGTCTAAAAGTCTCTTAAATGTTCCTGTCATATCTACCTCCAACAATACAGGGAAGAACATGAATGCAACAAATAAAACTAAAGAAAGGGAAGAGATGGGTTCGCAATCTAAAAAAGGGGTCGAACTCAATATTAAGTCCAGAAGGTTGTGAAGTGCCTGGTCTGAAGACAAGACGTTGTTGCTCCAGTTTGCGCTGTGATTCGCTGGAGTATTGCAGCATGCCAAAGACAAGTGGGCATGTGAGCAGGATGCGGTGTTAAAATGACTGGCTACAGAAGGTCAGGGTCACGCTCATGCAGAGCAGAGGTGTTGTGCAGAGGGGTCATGCACATTACTGCACCCAGACCAGATCGGAGGTAGTACAAATGAAGTGCTGCTTGACCTGGAAAGACTTTTTAGGCCCTGGACCGATCACCCGCGCTTCCAACCTTGCTCCTTACCATCATTGTCAACAGCATGATCAGGCCCCCCTTGTCCTCACTTTTCATCCCATCAGCCTTCGCATTCAAAGGATCATCCTGTCATTTCAGACAACTCCAGCAGAATGCCAAACACATCTTCCCTTCACTCCCCTTCTCTATATTTCACAGACACCGTTCCCTCTGGGACATCCTAGTCCATTCCTCAATGGCCACCAACGCTAATCCCAGATGCTCTTTCCATGCAAGAGGGCGGCATGGTGCCTCAGTGGTTAGCACAGCTGCCTCATAGCACCAGGGACCCAGGTTTGATTCCATCCTCGGGCAACTGCCTGTGTGGAGTTTGCACATTCTCCCCGCGTCTGCGTGGGGTTCCTCCAGGTGCTCTGTTTTCCTCCCACAGTCCAAAGACGTGCAGACTGGGTGGATTAGCCATGCTTAATCGCCCGTAGGGTTCAGGGGTGTGTAGATTCGGTGGGTTATTAGGGGAAATGGGTCTGGGTGGGATGCTCTGAGGGTCGGTGTGGACTTGTTGAGCCAAAGGGCCTGGTTCCACACTGTAGGGATTCTATGTAACCGCAGAAGGTGCAACAGCATGATCCAGTCCCTTCACCTCTTCCCTGATCACCATCCAAGCCCACAGTACTTGCAGCAACTCACCGGTCATTCTCCTGTCTTCTCCCTTTAATCCTGCACATTTATCTGAAGAGGAACAATCTAATTTTCTTCTGAATGCTTTCATTAAACTTGTCCCCATCACATTCAAGCAGTGCATTCCAGACTGTAACCACTAAGAACAAAAAAGTTGTTAAAACATTTCCATTTCTTTTGACAAAAGAGTTTAAAATCTACCACCCCTCAGGAGTGGAAACAGTTTCTCCCTGTCTAAACATGCCAGACCTCTCAAGTTTTGAATAGCTTTCTCAAACCTCCTCTCAACCTTTACGTTCTCCAAAAGGAAAAGAGCACTAATTTCTCCAATTTATCTTCATAACTGCAGTTCCTCATCCCCGTTGAGCCATTCTTGCCAAGCTCTTATAAACGTCATCCAAAACCTTCACATCCTTCCTGAAGTGTACCACCCAGAACTGAACATAATATTCTAGTTGAGGCCAAAATGGTGTCATACACAATTTGAACACATGCTCCCAAGTCCAGGATTCTACATTTCATTTCCTTTTTGCACGTATAGCCCAAGTTCCCGAGCTGCTGCACCCTTTTTAGAATTGTGCCATTTATTTTATACTCTCTCCATGTTCTTCCTACCCAAATGAATCACTTCATATTTCTTCACATTGAACCACATCCACTGAACTGTGACAAGGATGCAGAGATCCTTCAGCATGAACTCGACAGGTTGGGTGAGTAGGCAAATCAAGTGGCAGATGCAGTACAATTTGGATAAATGAGATTATTCACTTTGGAAGGAAAGAGTAGTAGTAATGAAGTCAATTACTACCTGAATGGCTGTAAATAGGGGGGGGGGTTGGAAGCAAACGTGCGAGAGCACCAGTACTGAAAGCAGGCATGCAGGCACAGCTGGCAGTAAAGTCAAATGGTATGTTGGCCTTCATTGCGAGGTTTTGAGTACAGGAATAGGGATGTATTGTTGCAGTTATACAGGGCTTTGGCGAGGCCACACAGGACTGGACAGGGTAGATGCAGGGAGGATGTTCCCGATGGTGGGTGTGTCCAGAAACTGGGGTCACAGTCTGAGGATTCGGGGTAGACCATTTATGACAGATGAGGAGACATTTCTTCAACTAGAGTGGTGAGCCTGTGAATTCATTACCACAGCAGGTAGTTGATGCCAAAACACTGAATGTATTCAAGAGGCCGCTAAATATAGCGGTTGGGGTGAATGGGATCAAAGGTTATGGGGAGAAAGCAGGATTAGGCTATTGAGTTGGATGATCAGCCATGATTGCAATGAACGGTGGAGCAGGCTCAAACAGCCTAACGGCCTCTCCCAGCTCTTATGTTTCTATTCCACCAACTTGTCAATGTTCTTTTGAAGAACTGTCCTCCTCTCAGTTCACACTTCTTCCAGGTTTTGTATCAACCCCAAATTTTGAAAATGTACCCTACATAGCTTTACAATGGCAGAGAAAATGTATAGTTTCTTAATGAAAAATTGCAGTGCATTCATACACAAGAAGGAACAACATCAACACGATGAGAGGCCCCTTTGGATTTGGTGCTTGGCAATGAACTGGGCCAAGTGTTAGACCTGTTGGTGGCAGAGCATTTTGGCGGTAGCGATCATAACTCTGTTACTTTTACAATAGTCATTGAAAAGGAGAGGTACTTACAGCAGGGTAAGGTTTATAATTGGGGGAAGGGTAATTACAATTCTGTTAGGCAAGAACTGGGTAACATAAAATGGGAACAGATGCTGTCAGGGAAGAGCACTATTGAAATGTGGAGATTATTTAAGGAATGCATACTGCGTGTGCTCAATATGTTTGTCCCCAGCAGGCAGGGAAGATGCAGAAGAGGGAGGGAGCCTTGGTTCACGAGAGGTCGAACGACTGGTTAAGAGGAAGAAGGATGCTTATATAAAGTTTAAGAAACAGGGAACGGAAAAGGCTCTAGAGGATACAAGTTAGCCAGGAAGGAGCTGAAGAAAGAGCTTAGGAAAGCTATAAGGGGGCATGAGAAAACCTTGGCAGATAGGATCAAGGAAAACTCCAAGGCCTTTTACTAGTACGTGAGGAATAAGAGAACGACCAGAGAGGGGGTAGGGCTGATCAAGGATTGTAAAGGAAATTTATGCACAGAGCCTAAATAGATAGGAGAGGTCGTTAATGAATACTTTTCTTCGGTATCCACAACTGAGAGGGCCCTAGGTGTAGGGGAGGACAGTGTGAAACAGGCTGGTAGGCTAGAGGAGGTGGATGTTAGTAAGGAAGATGTACTAGGAATTTTGAGGAACTTGAAGGTAGATAAATCCCCCGGGCCTGATGGGATTTATCCAAGGGTTCTACGGGAAGTGAGGGAAGAGATCGCACGGCCTTTGGCAATGATCTTTTCGTCCTCACAGTCCACGGGTATAGTGCCGGAAGACTGGAGAGTGGCAAACGTCATTCCCTTGTTCAAAAAAAGAGGGAATAGGGATAACCCCGGAAATTACAGGCCAGTTAGTCTTACGTCAGTGGTGGGCAAATTATTGGAAAGGGCTCTGAGATAGGATTTATGATCACTTGGAAAGACAGTTTGATTTGTGATAGTCAGCATGGATTTGTGAGGAGTAGATCATGCCTCACAAACCATATTGAATTCTTTGAAGAGGTGACCAAACACGTGAATGAAGGTAGAGCAGTGGATGTGGTATACACGGATTTAAGTAAGGCGTTTGATAAGGTTCCCCATGGTAGGCTCATGCAGAAAGTAAGGAGGTATGGGGTAGGGGGAAAATATGGCAGATTGGATTCAGAATTGGCTGACCCTTAGAAGACAAAGGGTGGTAGTGGACGGAAAATATTCAACATCGTGCTCAGTTACAGATGGTGTACCACAAGGATCTGTTCTGGGTCCTCTTCTATTTGTGACTTTTGTAAATGATTTGGATGAAGGAATGGAAGGGTGGATTAGTAAGTTCGCGGACGATACGAAGGTGGGTCGCGTTGTGGACTGTACGGAGGGCTGTTCTAGGTTACAAAGGGACATTGATAGGATGCAGAGCTGGGCTGAGAATTGGCAGATGGAGTTTAACCCTGAAAAAAGTGTGAGGGGATTCATTTTGGAAGGACAAACTTGAAAGTAGAATACAGGGTTAACGGAAAGATTCTTGGCAGTGTCGAGGAGCAGAGGGATCTCGGGGGTCATGTTCACAGTTCCCTGAAAGCTGCCACCCAGGTGGATAGAGTTGTTAAGGCAGCGTACGGTGTGTTAGCTTTCACTAATGGAGGGATTGAGTTCAAGAGCCATGAAGTTATGCTCCATCTATACAAAAGCCTGGTTCGGCCACATCTGGAGTATTGTGTCCAGTTCTGATCGCCTCATTACAGGAAAGATGTGGAAGCGTTGGAAAAGGTGCAGAGGAGATTTACCTGGAATGGAGGGAAGGTCTTACAAGGAAAGGTTGAGAGAGCTAGGGCTTTTCTCTTTAGAATGATGAGGGAATGAGAGGTGACTTGATAGAGGTGTACAAAATGATCAGAGGTATAGATAGACTGAACAGCCAGAGACTTTTTCCTAGGGTGGAGGCAGCTATTACGAGGGGGCAAGGTTTTAAAGTGAGTAGAGGTAGATATCGGGGAGACGTCACAGGCAGGTTCTTTACTCAGAGTGTGGTCGGGGCGTGGAATTCATTGCCGGAGAAGGTAGTGGACTCGGCCTCGTTAGGGGCATTTAAGCAGCCATTAGATAGGCATATGGATGATCGTATAAGGTAGGGATGGAGGTTAGATAGACCTTAGGATTAGGGTAGAAGTTCAGCACAACATCATGGGCCAAAGGGCCTGTACTGTTCTCTGTTCTATCAGCCTATGATAGTTAACAGAATGCAGTACCACCATCACCAACAATCCAAGGGATGAACAATTGGGAAATTGTGTGATTTTGCTGTTTCACGATTAAGATGATTTCAACTTCAAAAGTATCATTTCTCATTAACAGATTATAGAATGTCAGCCATACAATAATTGTATTTCTCTACAATTAAAGAGAATGATGAAATCTTCTGCTACTCCCAGCGCAAAACAATAGAAAAGCAGAGGAAGGAAAACAACCTCAGCCCAACAATCTCAGCAAACAACCCAACGTTTTATATAGAAGTAAAAATTACTCCTTCTTGGAGCATGAGCACAGGTAATGCCACAGAATTAGGAACGATTGTAAGAAACATTTCTTTCACAATTTGCATAATATTAGGAGCAGACAGCTGGAAAAGTTTAGGGAGGGTCTTTCAGAATTTGGGGCCTAGTCAGATGAAAATGCAGCTGCCAATGGTAGGATGTGGTAAAGTGTGGACAAGAGGAGTAGAGGGTGTGAATGAAAGCAACAGTGTGAACTTGAGTGCAGGGAGGTTGTGGGCACCAACTTATGGTAGTGACTAGGGATAACAGCCACATGATACATATGGTTTCTCATGTAAGGAGAGCATTTTAGTGCTACCACTGTATATGATATTCAACAATAATAGCAATACAGTCAACTCCTGCGAATTCCCCCACGCCCCCACCCCCCCAGGCCCAACTAAATCTTCAATTTAAAAAAATTCTCATTTGCGTACTCAAGTATTTTACTGAAAAATAGCTATTACATTACACTACATATTTGTTTTTAAAAGGCATTCGGCATAGCACACAGAACATTCCTTTCCAAAACCAGAGATATGGCTCGAAGACAGATTTGCAGCCATTTTCTGACTTTGGAGCTTGAGGCATTGACCACACCTATTCTGTGAATGTGCATAATTTCTTAAAGCTGTGCGTGGATTTAGTGCATGGATCAGCAATGCCATTAAAGAAAAACATTAGATCTGGTCCATTAACTATATTAAAAATTTCTAGTGAGAGGATGACTAATAAAGTCATAGGCAGACAAATGCCCCGTGCATTTACACAACAGACAGAGAACTGAACAGGCAAGCAGCTGTAGTTGCATGGTCTTGACTGATCAGTATATAGTTATAGCATATGGATAAACAAATAGCCATGATATCCAACAGTAAAACTCCATGACAACAATTCATTGTACTGTGTTAATCTTGTACAAAAAAAAAAGCATAGCTCAAGAAAGCAAGTGAAAAGAATTCTTGCCAGTTATTTCTTTACAATAGCACATATGAAATATTAACTTTTTCTATTTACTCTAAAGCCATAGCAGTAGAGGCTGATGAACAAAAAAAAAGCATCATAGAATAAGTGACTGACATGGATGATTCTGGGCAGCAACATTAACCATATCAACTAAGACTGGGATGAGCAGCAGCATATACTATTGATTTTCTGCTTTCATTTCTTGAAAGTATCGCTTTCCCAAATACATGTCGCAGTTTTCCTTCTGCACTGAAGCTGCATCAATTAGGAGGTAAGCACCAATATCAGAATAGCAGCTAGAGGTTGGATTCAAGGATACCCCCATGCAGGCATAAAATTATTATTACACCAAACTTCAGAAGCATTATCATTTTGGGGATCAAAATTCCATCCATTTGAAAGTAAGTCTATTTATAGTTGCTAAAAATCTTTGCTTTTGAACAACCTTTCCTGACATTTTAGGAATTCTATCCTGTATTTTACATAGCTTCAAAACATGGCATTATTATAAAAGGAAAATTGCAATGTAGAATAAGTCATAATTATTTTCTAATCAACTTGTTTAGGGATGTTATGACACACCTATGCAACAGGTGGGACTGCAATCTAAGCCTCCTGGCTCAGAGGTAGTCACTACCACTGTGCCACAAGAACCCTCAAATTGATATGGAACAGCGTGATACTTCCTACACCTGCACTTAATACATTTGTGAAGTACCTATAACTTCACATTAAATAGCTGGGCAAGTCATCCACAGACAATACATAGCTAAGATGTGCTCTTCAGATAACTTGAGTAATAAAGTATATTTAAATGACATCACTGGCTATTTTAAACATCTTTGTATGAACTGTAGGTGACGTTACACTAGCCAACGGATTCTTTACAACTCAATTAAGTGTACTTCCCTCTTTTTATTAGAAATTTGTGGATTGCATACACATTTGTTAACAGGGTTTAAAATTAATTCACTGTCACAATTTGGCAAACATAAGCAATACCCAAGTGTAGTTTCTCCAATTAAACGTTCCAATACATCATTTAAACACCCACTATTCCACATGAAAACTTTCCATAAGATTGTTTTGCAATGCGGGCGAAATCAGCTTTTGAATAATTGTCTGAAAAAAGACGGAATGCACATTGCTTTTCAAGAATGTTTTATATTCTAAATTAAGTAGGAAGCGAAAACTTTAGAGTCCTACCATCAACCAGCTAAATAAGATGCAACTCTCTAAATTTACGATGACATTAATACGTTTATTTTTTTAAAAATCACTCCAGAAATAAGTGGGCTAAATCATGTAAGGGAGAGCGCGCGACGCTCTGGGAGAGTCACAATCAGCTGTATTGTCGGTGCGTTCCAGCCTAGCCCATCCCCCGCCTCTCCTCCTGTCCCCTCCCCCTTGTATTTACACTCTGCCGCTTTCAGCCCTTTTTTAGTTTAAGACATTGCGTAGCGAACATATGCCACCACTGCAACGAAAACAAAAAGATCGAGGTGGATTTAGGAGTGGTAGTAGCCGCAGTTGCACAGCTGCTAGAAGGCAGCGAATATTCGACAAAAAAAATCACCGTAATTAACAAAGAGTGACGATGCTGAGAGCCGTTAGCCGCCCCCCTTCACCATACATATTTATACATCTGCATTAAGGAGGTTCCGCCAATTAAAGGCGCAAAGACCCTCCCACCGACTCCACTGCTAACCTGACAGAAACGCTGGCAGTAATCCCCGGAAGACTGCACAGACACGCCGAGCTCCAACAGCTCATTGCCCAGCTCTCGTAGGTTGTCCGTCAGGTTTTTAACGTCCGCACCAACCTCCCTGTCCGCCATCTTTCTGCTGCGCTCGTGCCCGTTACGCGCCACGCTGTGACGTACGCTGACGCCGCGCTGCTGATTGGTCGATTTCCATGGAGCTCCTGCGGAGGGGGGGGGGCAGTTGCTAAAATGGCGGTACCACGTGAGCGGGCGTTTGCGTTGCTGTCAGTTTGAAGCTCTTTCGAAGGCTGGAAAAGAAAATAACCGTAGGTAAGTGTAACTGCGTATAGTAAGTAGTATGTTGCTGTTATCTGATGTATTAAAACAACACTTGCTTTTACTTACATTTCAGAGGCGAGTTTACGTTTAGAAGTGAATTTGAGGTGCGCTGGATCATACTTGTCAAACTTAAGTTTCACTCCGAAACAGCGATATCTCTAAAATCTGTAGAACTTCTCATTGTTTAGTTCGTAGGAAGATACGTAAGTACAAGCAGTGAAGCAAGTTGCAAAAACAATGGGACATTGACATTTTCATTTCCATTGATACGGCAAAATTCGTATACCAGAGCTATTTGTGTTGTTCTGAACACTTGGAATCGTCAAGCTACAGTAGTTGCCACAGAATGGTACTTCACCATTGTTAGAAAGTGAGGATGGTGGTAACTATTCATCCTAAATTCTTGTGAAAAGGTCTGAGAATTTGAGTGAGAGTACGAGACTATCAGCATTATATATCTGTACAGGAATATAGCCCAGACCACGTGTGGTCATTCTTCATTTATTGGATAGCCAACAAAGGCCATGAGGCCTACACGGCCTTTTGTTGATCTGTGAAAGGCTTTTGACTCCATCAACCAAAAAGCTTTTTGGAAAATCCCCCAGAGACTTGAATGCCCAACAAAAGCTGTTACTATCCTGCCACTCCTGCATGATAGTATTCGAGTAATCATCGTTTGAAACTGATTAGAGACTAACCCCCTTTTCTATGCAATTGAGAGTCAAAAAAGGCTGTGTGACTGCATCATCTCACTTCGCTACCTACCTCAGGCAGGTAATGGAATATGCCTATGACAACTTCCAGAATGTTTGTGGCTGAGCTTCAACTTGATGTGAACCTTTAACAGGCTGAGAGGCAAGAGCCAGGTGTCATCTAACATGTCTGCCACTTATAATATGCTGACTACTGTGCAAGTTGGCCCCAGCTGCAGCTTTCACACTATCCTTAATTTCTCCAACTCCTCTTATGAACATTCCTCAATATTAGCAAGACCAAAAGCAGCCTACAGCCCGTCCTAGAGAAACACTTACACTTCCTGCTGTTATTATTGGTGGATACTGTAGAAGTCATTTGAACACTTCCCATATCTCGCAGCTACATTTCTTAAAGGTCACCAACAAAGATGAGATTCAGCTCAGAATTAGCTGTGCCAGCATACTGTTTGAAAATTTTGCAAATGGGTGTTTGACAACAAGGATCTCCAAAAGAGGACAGAGGATTTCATTTACAATGTTTGTCAGGTCACCTACCATATGCAGTTCCTGGTGCTGGAGAATTTCCATAAGCAGTGCCTCCACAGGATACTCAAAGTCATGTGGGGTGGCAAAGTGGCTCAATGGTTAAGCTATAACCTGGTGTTGTGTGTCTTTTGACTTTGATCACCTCGCGGAGCCAGGGACCTGGGTTCAATTCCACCCTGGTGCATCTGTCTGTGTGGAGTTTGCACATTCTCCCTGTGTCTGCGTAGGTTTTCTCCAGGTGATCCAACTTCCTCTCTCAGTCCAAAAATATGCAGGTTAGGTAGATTGGCCATACTAAATTACCCGTGGTGACCCAGGATGTGCAGGCTAGGTGGATAAGCCGTGGGAAATGCAGGGTTACAGAAATAGGGTAGGGGATTAGGTCAGGGTGGGATTTTGTTTAGAAGGTCAGTGGGCCAAATGGCCTGCTTCCACAATACAGAAATTCTATAATTCTAAAACAGGCCAGCATCCTCACCAAAGCTGATTCCTCCAGCATCACAACTACGAACATGCAAAATAAGCTCCACTACTCTAGGTACTGCAGCTGCATGCCAAACGTTTGACAATGCTAATCACAAGGAGGACAGAAAACGACCTCAGGCATTCCAAAGGTCTCATTAAAAAGAGGATAACTGACATCGGTGCTTGAGGGGCTCTTGTTGCAAACCATGTTCTGTGAAAGTACCTTATCCAACAAGCCATAAACTACTCAAAAACTGCATAAACCCAGCTCTGGGGAAGAGCCAAAACAGCAGCAGCTGTGGGACAGAAGGGCAAAACCCTGGCTAGGCAATTCTTGACCTGTCTGCCCATAAACCTATGGCACCTGAAGACATGCAAATGAAGCCTAGCAGATTTCATGCTCATTGAGGAACGGGTGGCACGGTTGCTCAGTGGTTAGCACGGCTGCCTCACATCACCAGGGACCCGGGTTCAATTCCACCCTCGGGCAACTGTCTGTGTGAAGTTTGCACGTTCTACCCGCATCTGCGTGGGTTTCCTCCAGGTGCTCTGTTTTCCTCCCACAGTCCAAAGATGTGCAGGCTGGGTGGATTAACCATGCTAAATCACCCATAGTGTTCAGGGATGTGTAGATTTGGTGGGTTATAGGGGAAATGGGTCTGGGTGGGATGCTCTGAGGGTCGGTGTGGACTTGGTGGGCGAAGGGCCTGTGCCCACACTGTAGGGATTCTATGATGACGGCAGAAGTGAAGCAGTGAAAGTACCAAAATTCTGGGTTGATTTTTGAGATAATTTTCAAGAGCAATATAGAGTAGAATCAACTGGAAAACATATCATAAAACCATAGAACAATTATAG
This sequence comes from Rhincodon typus, assembly GCF_021869965.1. Taxonomy (NCBI): domain Eukaryota; kingdom Metazoa; phylum Chordata; class Chondrichthyes; order Orectolobiformes; family Rhincodontidae; genus Rhincodon; species Rhincodon typus. The sequence continues at coordinate 28,701,932 of NC_063340.1, read as the reverse complement.
TAGAGAAGGGCTTGATATGTATGTGGCTGCTCATTGCAAGTGTACTCACCTCGTCCCACTCCCCTGTTCTTTTTTTATAAAGCATTTAGATGCTTTGTCTGCAGTTGCTTATCCAATATCACTTTGAAAGCATCATTTGCATCTGTCTCAGATATACTAGATCTCGTAAAAAATAGATAGAAATAGCCTTAGCCTTGCTTTCTGTTTCCAATTATCAATTACTATTGTGGTCCTGAATCAGGGGCCTCCCCTAACACAGTCACTACCTTTGATCCAGGAGGCAGAGGTTGTAATCCCACCTGCTCCAGAGGTATGTAATAACATCCCTGAACAGGTTGATCAGAAAGTATCAATGGTCCCTAATCAGCCCCACCTTTTCCTCTGATTAACATTTTACTATTCATATGCTTTTGAACTGTTTTGTATTCCCCTTTGTACCAGTTTTCACTCATTCTCACTTTGCTTCTGATTTCCTATTTCACTTAGTCTCTGAATTTTCTATAAGATGTCTAGTTCTCACCTGTATTATCGAACTGATATCTGTCATTTGCACCTTTTTTTCTGCTTCATCTTACTAATTCTTTGCTTACCTTTACTCTTCCTTGGAGTGTAACCAACAGTTTTTCTTGCAAATCTTTGATTCCAATTTATCTTGGTTGGATTTGTTGTCACCACACTGAAATTGGATATTTTCCATGCACAACTTAATTCTTAAGATTCCATTATAACTGTTTCTGAAAACATTACTGACTGATACTTGATCTAGTTGACTCACCGCGTTCCCTCAAAGCAGATTCAACAGCGCTTCCTTCCTCATAGGCCTGGAAACATATTCATCAAGAAATTACTGGGTTTAATACAAAGCCACGAATTAGTTTCTAATCTGAAGGTAAATATCAACCAAATGATGATTATACTATATTTTAATTCAATATTGGATTCGAGTCGGGGGGAGAAAGGAAATTTGCACACCAAGGTTTGGCTTAAATAAATTCACAACTGTAAAGTGGGCTGAACTGTTAATCAATGAACCTACAAATAAAAAGTGGCAAATATTCAAAGAATCATTTGGTCCAATACAAGACTAGTAAACATAAACTTCAGAGACATCACATGCAAAGTTAAGTAACCATTGTTCTCCAAATGAAGACATGGCAACAAGCTCAAACGACAGGATAATGCAATGCATGGCTCTCTCTCTACCCTGCACGCGTGTGCTTTGTTTCTTCCCCCCACATGCTTGCAAACTCTTTGTCTCTCCCCCTGTGCACATACACACATTCTGTCTCTCTCTGTTGCTCTGACACACACACACTCTGTCTCACTCCTGCGTGTGCACACTCTCCCTACTGGGCCCACGCATATACATGCACTCTCCCTCCCGCGCACACACAAACACGAACGCACGCTCTCCATCCCATGCGCGCTGTCCCTCTCCGCCCACGCACTCCCTCCCACGCACACAAGCACACATTCGAACTCTCCCTCCCCCGCGCGCGCTTCGTCGCTGCCGCCCTCCCCACGCACACTCCGCCTCCCTCTCCCATGCACACTCCTTCCCACACGCGCGCACTCTCGCTCATGCGCCCTGGCACTCCCTGCACCATCTGCCCACACTTCCTAGTAATCACTCAAGGCTTTTCTGCCTGTATAGCCCTTACTTTGTGTTTCTAGCTCAATGATTGTGCTGTTCATGTTGTTCTTAGCATCATGGATGCTCCATCATGAGTCCGCCTGCTGCTCCAGCCACTCTGTGCCGCAAATCGGGAATTGCAGCTGAGCATACTTCCTTGAAATGTGGTCACCATGTACACTGGAAGTATCCCTGATTTCTCATATGTTCTTGGAAGTGCATGGCATGGGTGATATTCCTCTGCCTTCCTTTGCATCTCCAGCGGGCTTACTGTGGTTAACACTAGAGGCACATCATCAATCTGAGTTCAGCATTGGTCTGATCCCCAACAGTTCTGACACTGCCTCCTTCAGATCGTTCTGTAGAGTGAACAGCAGCATGTACCCCCAGGAGATAGGAAGGACTGCAAATGCTAGAAGTTAGAGTCGATAAAATGTGGAGCCAGAGGAGCACAGCCCGTCCTGATGAAGTTTCAGACCAGAACCATCAACTTTCCTGCTCCTCTGATGCAGCATGTACCGCCATGTACCCTTGGTCTGGTTAAATGGCTATGTGGTTCAAATGGAGATCGATACTTGGCGTAGTTATATCAGTGATCGCAGAATCAGTTTTTAATAATATTCACTCTAGGCTCCAACCCTTAAATTTGTGCATGACTTCAACTGGGCTGAAAAGCAACCCTGTGAAATCTTTGCAGATAAAGGGTACAACCTCTGTTCGGCTGCCTTATGAAAGGCAGCTGGTTCAGTTACCAGTGATTGTAGTAGAAGGCTTGGGCCCAAGATTAAGGTGGCAAAATTGATTGTGAGAAATTCACCTAGATTGGCTCAACATTTTTCAATTAGAAAATGGGTACCCGAATGAAGTTCTAATTAAATTCACAGATGTTTTCTAGGAAAGTCTAGGGACTATCAGAGGGCCAAAAGCAACTTTGCATGTTGACTCGGAAGCAATTTCACGATTCTGCACGTCCCTTGCAGTGCCATTTGCCTCATGGGCAAAGGTAGAAGCAGAACTCAGGACAGTAGAACGTGGAGGAATCATCAAACCAGTCCACTTCACAGAATGTTGAATTTTGAAGCCCAATGTTCACCTTTGTGGGGATTTTAAACAAAAAGTAAACTGTTTTTTACAGTTGGATAAATACCCAATCCTTCGGATAGAGGGTTTGTGCACACGGCTGGCAGGAAGATTGTCCTTCATGAAGCTTGACATGAGCCATGCTTACTTGCAATTGCATTTACTCTAGGATTCTCAAAAGTACGTTACAATTAACACCCATGAGGGCTTGCACTAATGTGACTGCCATTCGGCATATTGTCAACCTGTTCAATTTTTCAGCGGACAGTCGAAAACATTTTGCAAGGTCTACCTCAGGTCGCCATTTACCTAGATGACATCCTGATAACAGGGAAAACTAATAGGGAACACTTCAAGAACTTGAATATAGTCCTAAGACATTTTTCAGGGCAGGCACAAGCCTAAGAAGGGAAAAATGTGTTTTTCCGGCCCCCTAAGTGACCTACTTGGGCTACAGGGTCGACAAGACCGGGTTATGCCTGTTGAAAGATAAAGTTCTGATGATCAAATGTGCCTCGGCCCGCATGTCTGTCCAGGAACTTAGGTCATTTCTGGGTCTGGCAAATTATTACAGAAAGTTCATACACAACCTGGCATCGATCCTGGCACCATTACATCAACACCTAATAAAGGATCGGCTTTGGAAATGGTCTCATGGACAGAACCTAGCTTTCAATCAAGTAAAGAAACAATTCTCTATCAATCTCTAATATGTTGGCACACTGTGATCCCAAGAAAGACCTGGTATTGATGTGTGGTGCTTGCCCATATGGCATTAGGGTGGTATTAGATCATAGGTAGCCCACTGGAGAGGCACTCCCAATAGCTTATCCATCCAGGACTTTGGCTAATGTAGAGCATAAATATGCTGAAATAAACAAAGAAAGATTGGCAATCATATTTGGTGTCAGAAAGTTCCACCAACACTGTTATGGGTGAAAATTTCGTGATTATCATGCACCACAAACCACTACTTGGTCTGCTTAAAGAGGATAAGGCAGTGCCACCAATAGCTTCGGGCCACATTCAGCAGTGGGCTCTAATACTAAGTGCTTAGAATTACAAATTAGAACACAGACAGGAGGCCAAGTAGCAAATGTGGATGCATTGAGCTTCCTCCATTTGGATAGTGGATGAACTGGTCGTGCCCCAAATGGAAGAGTCTGTAATGATGTTAAATTTTCTGGACACTCACCCAGTCACAGCTAACAATTTCAGACTTACGAGGCAGAAGGATCCAGTCGTTTCCAAAATGGAATAATTTGTATTAATGGGGGAAACCAAAGGCCTGTCACAACTAGAATTAAAACCCTTTTGTACCTGGAGAGACCAGCTCACGGTAGAGGATAGCATATTGTTATGGGGTGAGAGCAAAGGTTGTTGTCAAATACTGGCTAACCTCTAGTGGGGCCATCCAGGGATGTTCGAAGTGAGGATGTTGATGGCCACGCTTGGACACAGACATAGCAGCATTGGTGGGATGGTGCCCAGAATATCAACAGGGACAAACATTACTGCTATCTGTGGGAATGACAGGGTGAACCTTGGACTTCGTTGCATGTTGACTATGCTGATCCTTTTATGGGTTCAATGTTTTAGTCATTGTAGAAACATGCTCAAATTGTAATGAGGTCAGCCAGCTGGACTCAGAATATGAATTCCCTGATTGAGGCTGTTAATCAGGTCCAATCAGGGCAATCTGGCTGACATAAAAAGGCTGAGTGTCAGAGGTACTACCAGTCTGGTACCTGATTCTGTATGATGGTCAAACACTGTTCTGGTGTAAATAAAGGGTGATTTGGTGACTGGATACCAGCCTCTCTAGAGTTATTTCAGTAGACAGAAAATAAAACACATAGATGAAGGGAAACTGGGAAAGCAGCTTGGCAGTGTTTGTTCACAAGATCTTTTAAGGTGGTTAATGTTGAAGGCTTCTTCTTGGCTTTCCTTTTCTGACACCTCCAACAGGTCTGCAAGAGGCACAGGTGGCTGGTTCACTTATAAAAGGTTTCTGCCTTATCAATGAAAAGTAATAGCTTACAGCAACTGCTGAAGGAAATATATGCTGATTTTCTTCAGGTTTTGGCTATAGAGAAAAGAGGGACATCTCCTGAGGTAGTGAAAATCTGATCACTTCTCTATATATTGTTCCCAGCCTCAAGCTGTTCAGTTACCTTTGTAATCGTGACTGGTGACTATTCCATAGACCAATCAACTCCTTGTTGCTAACCAGAGCTCCATCTGAATACTGATCCCATCCACTTTAGTTTATCTGCACCCTAATCCTCAACTATTGCTTGTTCAAGCAGCTGTTTAACCAATTAGAGACCAAAAACTGCAGATGCTGGAATCCAAGGTAGACAAACAGAAGGCTGGAAGAACACAGCAAGCCAGGCAGCATCTGGAGGAAAAGAGAAATCAGTGTTTTGGATATTACTCTTCAGGACTGGACGTGGGGGTAGGGGGTGCTGCAGGTAAAGGGGGTTTGGCGGGGGTAGCGGAATGGTAGTGATAGGTGGACATTAGTAGTAGGTATGACCTGGTTGATTGATGGGAGGGATGAATCCAGTGGTAGCTGGAAGGGAGGGTCAGTAGGTGAAATGGAAGGGAGGAGGTGGGGCTGGAAAGGGAGCTGGGGGATAGATGGAAAGATTTTTTGAAATTAGAGAACTCAATGTTGAATCCTGTGGGCTGTAGGGTACCCAGGTGGAAGATAAGGTATTGCTCCACAAGTTGGCATTCTGAATCGCTGCAACACTGGAGGAGGCCAAGGACGGACATGTCGGAGGAGGCCTCAATGCCTACAGCTATATTTTAAACCCTCAAAATTTGGACCCAGCTTTGATGCCTCCAGAAACAATTCTCTCTCCGAATTTCCGCTCAACCCTCTTGCAATGTGCCGACACCTCCACTTCCTCTCGTCATCCCTCCCCCAGCTCAAGGCCTCCCTTTCCCAACTTGCCTCATGTATATTCGATGCAGAATCCACACGCACAAAAAATGACTTTGCTGCATATCATACATTAAAAATTGTAAGTTTGCAAGACTCTCCTCTACTCACCTCCAGTCAGAGAATCACTCACCACTCAAAATCTGCGCCCTATTTCTGGCCACCTCCAGGCCTCCATGCTGCTGCCATCATTACACATGCACACCTCATCCAGTGCTAGTCCCCTCCAGTCTGACACCACTTCCAGTTTGGCACCCGAACCTCTGCAACCTTTGACCGGGACCTTCAACCTTCATCTTTGCTCCGGATTCTGCTGATGAAAGGACTGAGATGTGCCTCGACTTCCCAACAACTTCCGCCTCCACTCTGGACTCCACCAGCTGTCCAATCAGCGCATGGCCTCCTATCCCCAGAGTCACTCCTGGGTACTACTGCACCACCTGCAGCTAGCCAGCACACCTCTCCCATCTCATCTATCGACCCCAACAATACACCTTACCCCTCCACCTCTCCTCCATCTTCTTTGCCTCATCTCTCCCACACCCCTTCCCCCATTCAATCCTCCATCCCACTCCCCAGCCCACTACCCTCCCACTCTCTCCCTCCCACAACTACTGCCCCAACACTCATCCATCACATGCTATCGCCCTTCACCCCTCCCCTCCTTCAGTCTCCTCAAGACCCCCCTCCCCCAAAACTCCCACCCCCTGAACCTTGTCACATATTCACAATCCCCTCGACCTCGAACTCTGAGGCCAAACGGTCTGTCCTTAGCGAAGGCTCATGTTTGTGTCCCTTCGGCCCCATGTCAACGGGTTCCGTGCCTGCCATGACATGGAACCCTTTTGCAGCCTCTGCCTCCATGCCTCCTTCTTTGATAAAGACTCCCAACCATCCTCTGGGGACGACTCCTGCCTCCCACCTTCCTCCTCCTCTTGGACAACCCCTGCCAGCCTCTTACCCACCCTGGATCTCTTCGTTGCTAACTGCCAACACAACATCAACCACCTCAATTTCTCACTCCCCTCACCCACTCCAACCTGTCTGCACCAATCCCTGTTTCACTATCAAACCTGCTGACAAAAACGGGCCAGTGGTAGTCTGGAGGACAGAACTCTATGTTGCAGAGGCCTAATGCCAACTTTCCAACACCATGTCCTACCCGCCCCCTTGACCACAACCCCACCATGGTGCATCAAGCCACCATTTCCCACACTGACCTCATTTCTTCCAGTGACCTCCCCTCCACCGCCTCCAGCCTCATAGTCCCCCGGCCCTACATTGCCCGGTTCTACCTGCTCCCCAAGATCCACAAGCCCAACTATCTCGGCTGACTCATTGTCTTTGCATGGTCCTGCCCACCAAATTCATCTTATCCTACCCAGAGTCCATTCTCTCCCTCTTGGTCCAAGCACTCCCCACTTACATCCGGGACACAAACAACGTCCTCCAACTCTTTGCAAACTTCCAGTACCCAGGCCCCCAACACTTCATCTTTACTATCCCACAAGGATGGCCCTCAGACCCTCAACCTTTTCCTCTCCAACAGACCCATCCAGTAACCCCCCCACCAATACCCTCTTCTGCCTCGCCAAACTCATCCTCATGCTCAATAACATTTCTTTCAATTCTCCCCACTTTCTCCAAATCCAGAACGTTTCCACAGGCACTCACGTGGGCCTCAGCTGCACATGCCTCTTTGTCAGTTATGTCGAACAATCTCTCTTCAGTATGTAAATCTGTACTGTTCCCCAACTTTTCCACCATTACATCGATGACTGCGTCGGTGCTGTGTGCTGCATTCTGCACTCTGGTTGAACTGGAGCAGTTCATCCACTTCGCTAACAACTTCCACACTCCCCTCAAATTCAATTAGTCTATCTCAGACCCCTCCCTCCTCTTTCTCTTTCCATTTCTGGTGACAATTTACAGACTGATATTTACTATAAACCCACAGATACCCATAGCTACCTCGACTACACTTCCTCCCACCCTGTATCCTGCAAAAACTCCATCCCATTTTCCTAATTCCTCTGTCTCTATCGCATCTGCTCTGACGAGGAGACATTCCATGCCCAAGCATCCTGGATGTCTGCCTTTTTCAAACAACACTTTTTTCCCCCTCTGTCATCCAGGCAGCCCTCCACCGTACCTCCTCCATTCCCCAATCCACAGCTCTTAACCACAGCTCCCCCATCCCCCAAAACATAATAAAGATAGGGTCCCCCTTGTCCTCGCTATTCACCCCACCAGCCTCCGCATCCAACGGATCATCCTCAAACACTTGTACCAACTCCAATTAGACCGCACCACCTAGAACATCTTCCACTCCCCAACCCTCTCTGCCTTCTGCAAGGACCATTCCCTTCACCACTCCACAGTTCATACAACCACTCCAACTCCAACCCCCCCCTCCTGTTACCTTCCCCTGTAACCGTAAAAGATGCAACACCTGCCCACACACCACCTCCCGCACCTCCATACAGGGCCCTAAACCGTCCTTCCAGGTGAGACAGAGCTTCGTCTTTCAGGTGAGACAGAGCATCATCCGCATCTCCTCCAACCTAGTCTACTGCATCCAGTGCTCGTGATATGGTCTTCTCTACATCGATGAGACCAAATGTAGACTAGGTGATCGTTTTGCTGAGCATCTTTGCCTCGCCCGTAATGGCCGGCCTAACCTCCTGGTCACTGCCCATTTCAACTCCCCCTCCAATACGTCCATCCTTAGCCTTCTCCAGTGTCGCAGCAATTCGGAATGCAAATTTGAAGAACAACACCATATCTTCCGCTTGAGCACCTTACAGCCTGGAGGACTCAACATTGAGTTCACTAATTTCAAATAACCTTCCCACCCGTCCCCGGCTTCCTTTCCAGCCCCAAAATCTCCCTTCCAGCTGCCAACCGGATTCATCCTTCCCATTGACCAACCAGGTCATACCTACTATCAGTGTTTACCTATGACTACCATTCCACTAACCCCTGGCCCCTCTCTTTATCTGCAACTCCCCTTACCCCAACATCCAGTCCTGAAGAAGGTTAAACCCGAAACGTTGACTTCTCTTTCCTGCAGATGCTGCCTGGCTTGATGTGTTCTTCCAGCCTCCTGTTTGTCTATCAGCTGTTTAACCAGTGCTTGCTATGTGTCAGGTTACTTGCTTTTCAAAACATGCAACAACTTTTTAAAACATTAGCTTTGGAACAATTCTTTCTCTCATCAGTCAATTATAAAAATTTCTGTAGGTGTCTGTGCTAAACAGCACAGCAAGACACCACAAACATGAGCCTGATATCTCTGGCTGAGGAGACAAAGCATAAGAAGACAAGACAAGGCAAGGCAGTACAAGGGCAGGGATGCTGTGAGCATCCAGTTAAGCTTGGAGTAAGTGAGTGCTATGAGAGCAAGTGGAGAGTCCAAAAATGCAGATCCAGTCAACAAAACCCTTGGACAAGGGTGGCGCAGTTGTAGTATGGCGCACTAACCTCTACATCACTGAGGGCAGGCGCCAGCTCTCTGACACCTCCTCCTACCGCCCCCTTGATCATGACCCCACCCCTAACCACCAAAACATCATCTCCCAAACCATCCACAACCTCATCACCTCAGGTGACTTCCCACCCACAGCCTCCAACCTCATCATTCCCCAACCCCGCACCGCCCGTTTCTATCTCCTTCCCAAAATTCACAAACCCGACTGCCCTGATCGACCCATTGTCTCCGCCTGCTCCTGCCCCACCGAATTTATCTCGACTCCAATTTCTCCCCCCGGTCCAGGAACTCCCCACCTACATCCATGACACCACCCATGCTCTCTATCTCCTCCAAAACTTCCAATTCCCTGGTCCCCAACACCTCATCTTCACCATGGACATCCAGTCCCGATATACTTGCATTCCCCATGCAGATGGCCTAAAGGCCCTCCACTTCTTCCTGTCCCGCAGGCCCGACAATTCCCCCTCCACTGACACCCTAATCTGCTTAGCTGAACTCGTCCTCACCCTTAACAACTTCTCCTTCAACTCCTCCCGCTTCCTACAGACAAGGGGGGTGGCCATGGGTACCCGCATAGGCCCAAGCTATACCTGCCTCTTTGTAGGATACGTGAAACAGTCCCTCTTCCGCAGCTACACTGGCCCCATCCCCCACCTCTTCCTCCGTTATATCGATGACTGTATCAGCGCTGCCTTGTGCTCCCTCGGAGCTCGAACAGTTCATCCACTTCACTAACACCTTCTACCCCAACCTTAAGTTCACCTGGACCATCTCCGATACCTCTTTCTCCTTCCTGGACCTCTCTGTCTCTATCCCTGGTAACCACCTGGAAACTGATATCTATTTCAAGCCCCAAGACTCCCACAGCTACCTAGAATACACCTCCTCTCACCCACCTTCCTGCAAGAATGCTATTCCCAATTCCTTTGCCTCAGCCACGTCTGCTCCCGAGAAGAGGTGTTCCACTCCTGGACATCCCAGATGTCCTCGTTTTTCAAGGACCGCAACTTCCCCTCCACAGTGGTCAAAAACGCCCTCGACCGCATCTCTCGCATTTCCCGCAACTCATCCCTCCCACCTCCTCCCTGCAATAACAACAAAAACAGAATCCCCCTCATCCTCACGTACCACCCCACCAACCTCTGGATTCAGCACATCATCCTCTGCCACTTCCACCACCTGCAATCTGACCCCACTACCAGGGACATTTTTCCCTCCCCACCCTTATCTGCCTTCTGGAGGGACCACTCTCTCCGTGACTCCCTTGTCCGCTCCACACTCCCCACTAGCCCCACCACCCTGGCACTTTTTCCTGCAACCGCAGGAAGTGCTACACCTGCTCCCACACCTCCCCCCTCACCCCCATCCCAGGCCCCAAGAAAACCTTCCACATTAAACAGATGTTCACCTGCACATCTGCTAATGTGGTATATTGTATCCGCTGTTCCCGATGTGGCCTCCTCTACATCGGGGAAACCAAGCGGAGGCTTGGAGACCACTTTGTGGAACACCTACACTCGGTTTGCGACAAACAACTGCACATCCCAGTTGCGAACCACTTCAACGCCCCCTCCCACTCCTTGGACGTCATATCCATCCTGGGCCTCCTCCAGTGCCACAACGATGCCACCCGAAGGTTGCAGGAACAGCACCTCATATTTCGCTTGGGAACTCTGCAGCCCAATGGTCTCAATGTGGACTTCACAAGCTTCAAAATCTCCCCACCCCAATCTCATCCCAAAACCAGCCCAGCTCGTCCCCACCCCCGACCTCATCCCAAAACCAGCCCAGCTCAACCCCACCTCCTTGACCTCTCCGTCTTTTCTCCCATCTATCCGCTCCTCTCACCTCAACCCCCACCTCCTACCCACCAGCCTCATCCCCGCCTCCTTGACCTGTCCGCCTTCCCTTGACTGACCAACCCCCATCCTAACTCCCCACCTGCACTCACCTTTACTGGCTCCATCCCCGCCTCCTTGACCTGTCCATCTCCTCTCCACCTGTCTGCTCCTTTATCCTCCTTCCATCCGCCTCCCCCTCTCTCTCTATTTATTTCAGAATCCCCTTTCCCTCCCTCATTTCTGAAGAAGGGTCCAGACCTGAAACGTCAGCTTTCCTGCTCCTCTGATGCTGCTTGGCCTGCTGTGTTCATCCAGCTCTACACCTTGTTATCTCCAGTCAATGAGCTGGATGCGTTTCCCTGAGCACCAGGTGTCCTCACAGCAGCATTATAATGATTGTTGCTGTTGCAGCCGAAGTTGCAGCATTTAATGGCAGTAGTGTCCTGCAATTAGATCAGAAATATGCTATGAGCGTTCTTAAAGGCTGGCATTTATCATATATCAATGTCTGTGGACAAAGGGTGTGGCCAGTGCTCGTGGAGTGTGTCTGGAAATATTGGTGTCCAGTTTCAAACATGGAGGTCGTGTGGAGCAAGCGTGAACTAAAACTGCCAGATACCTGCTCTGGTTTCTATGTTGGATTTTCCCGATGTCTAGTTTGTTATGAGTTTGGTAAGATCAGAACCTGAATATTAATGAGGGGAGTTGGGCCATACACGAGCTTTACAAGTGTTAATTCTTGTCGATTAGCAACTTGTCACTACCTGCTGAGAATCTCATCATGCTACATGTGAAAATCATAGAAGATGGATTGAGATGATCCCAGTGTTGAGATTGACCTTGATGTACTATTTGCACAATTCAATCACATATCTCACCAGAGCTCACGTCACTCACATCTCTCAAACCCTTATAAGATTTAACCCATTAAATGTCAGCTCATTCGCAGGAAACCACAACTTCAGAATGTGTTTATTGTGGCAATGTCTCAATACCAGCTTGAAGGTGTTCTCACTCAACTGCTTTGCTAATTTTGCCACACCGTTTGCAATGGTGCATGTTCTGTGTGGTCCAGCGATCTCCAAGGAATTCTGCTTCAAAGACATGATCACTCAGTCTTTCCTTCCCTGGTCTTAGCCCTCTCCCTGGTCTTGAATCTTTCCTTGTTCTGCTTGACACAATAGTAAGTTATTAACATGTCAAGAGACACTTTACTTGCTTGTTTCCATGCACACAATGCCAATACTTTCCACATATTTATTGGTACCCTAGCTCATCTTTCACAACTGTCATACATTCTGGCCCCTTTCGCCATGTGTATTAATGATGAGTACACAACCCTGTTGATTGCCCTGATGAGAGGTCTTTTGATGCAATCCCACATCGCCAGTTACCCTGATTGGAGGAGGTAATTCATCCCATTGAGGCATTGGACCATGAACCTTAGGTGGATCCCACCTATGCTCAGCTCACCTGCTTTCTCCTTCCGGGCCAGCTTGGTCAAGTAGGATCATCTCCTATTGCTAGCCCAGGTTAAGTGCACCTGCCATTTTTAATTCTTCGCCCTGGAGGACAACCTGTTGGGGGAAATTGTTGAATCGTGGGCTGCTCTGTATTTGTAAAAAGATATCTTTATGAAAAATGAAGATCCAAATTAGATAACCATGCAGATGAAGCAGGGCTACCTGTCGTGGTTCCAAGAAAGTAAATTAATAAATGAAAGTGGGAGTGATGGGGATCTAAGAACATAAATTGACAGAAGAAATCATGGCCAATTGCTCGAGTGGGGTGGACATTCCAAGAGGGATGGAAGCTGGAGGTTGAACAAATATTTTCCAGATGGCTCTGCAGATAATCAATTCTCTCAATTGATATAAGTCACTGCTGCCTGACTCGATACTCAGAAGTAAGCTGTTTATAGCTCACTCCAACCTGGAACTGATTGTTGGGGATGGAGGTGGGGGAATAGCCTGCCCCCTCCTTGTAATTGCTTATGGGAAGCCATCTGTCACATGCACTTACAATTTACGATGTGACAAATGAATTGTGGCTCCCAACATGTGAGTGGCAATGGCAACCACTTTGATCCAGTTATTGGGACGTGAGCCCTTCTCGTCAAATTCCACCCATTGACTGTATTGAAGACTGAAGTAAACAGTTTGAATACCAAAGGAATTAAATTGATGTGGGGATAGTATGGGAAGCTAAAGTTGGAGTAGAAGATCAGTCATGACCTTATTGAATGTGAATCAATCAGTCTTGAAAGACCAAATGATTTGTTCACATTCCTATAACATAGAAACGGAGAAAACAGGTGCAGGAGCAGGCCATTCAGCCCTTCGAGCCTGCACCACCATTAATGCATGATCACGTGGATCATGCAATCTCAGTATCCCATTCCCACCCTCCCCCCATACCCCTTAATCCCTTTAACTGCAAGGGACACGTCCAGCTCCCTCTTGAATATGTCTAATATACTGGCCCCAACAGCTTCCTATGGTAGAGAATTCCACAAGTTCACAACCTCTGAGTGAAGAAATTCTTCCTTATCTCAGCCCTGAATGGCTCACCCCTTATTCTTAGACTGTGACCCCTTGTTCTGGACTTCCCCAACATCGGGAACATTTCCATCAGTCCAGTTCCATCAAGTTTTTTTTATATGTTTCTCATTCTTTTAAATTCCAGCAAATACAAGCCCAGTTGACCTAGTCTTTCCTCAGATGTCAATCCTGCATTCCCAGGAATCAGCCTGGTGAAATTCACTGCACACCCTCAATGGCATGAATGTCCTTCCTCAGACTAGGAGATCAAGACTACACACAATACTCAAGATGTGGCCTCACCAAGACGCTGTATAACTGCAGCAAGACATCCTTACTCCAATACTCAAATGCTCTCCTTCACAGTGAGAAGATGTTATTACCTTTCCTCACTGCCTGCTGTACCTGCATGCCAAACTTCAGTGACTGTTCCACCATGAAACCCAGCTCTCGTTGCACCTCACCTTTTCCTAAACTGCCACCATTCAGATAATAATCTGCCTTCCTGTTTTTGTGACCAAAGTGGATAACCTCACATTTATTCACTTTATGTTGTATTTGCCAACTATTTGCCCACTCAGTCAGTCTGTCCAAGTCACCCTGTATCCTCCCCACAGCACACACTGCCACTCAGCTTAATGTCATCTGCACATTTGGAGATATAACATTCAATTCCTTCATCCAAATCATTAACATATATTGTTAACACCTAAGATCCCAGCATTGAACCCTGCAGCACCCCACTCATCACTGCCTGCCACTCTGAAAAGGATCCGTTTATTCCAACTCCCGGCTTCCTATCTGCCAACATAGTCTGTATCCATGCCAATACATTACTTCTGATGCCATGAGCTTTAATTTTGCTGACTAATCTCTTTTGTGGAATTTTGTCAAAAGCCTTTGAAAGTCCAGATACACAACCTTTACTGATTCACCATTGCCTACTCTACTGGTCAGATCCTCAAAAAATTCCATATTTGTCAAGCATGACTTGGACCGATTCTGTCACCCTTTCCAAATGATCAGTTATTTCATCCTTTAATGATTGACTCCAGCATTTTCCCCACTACCGATGTCAGGCTAACCGGCCTATAATTCCCCATTTTCTCTCCCCCTTTTTCAAAGAGTGGAGTTACATTAACTACCCTCCACCCCATTGGAACCCTTCCAGAGACTACAGAATGCTGGAAAATGGTCATCAATGCATCTGCTATTTCTGGGGCCACTTCCTTAAGTACTCTGGGATGCAGAGTGTGAGATATTGCATTATGATTCTCTTTACTAACTCACTCACAAGCGCTCTATGTTTACTATATCGCATTTCCATTCACTCATTCATAAAACTGCATTTTTGCAATACAAGATAAACTAAATTAAACATCCCTCCATTGTAAGAAACTTCCTTCTTAGATTTGTGACCTAGTCCCTGAACACGATCATGAACCTCTTATGAGTTGGCCATTTTTCGAATCCTTGAGCATTCCAACTCGGCTGAAATAGCCCACAACAAGAAATTGCCCATGGCGTGAGCATTCGGGTGACTGAGTGACTCCAGTAAGCTGCCTACAACCTTCAAAGGTGGGCTGGCCCCTCCTGACATAACCAAAGGAAGAAATGCTGTGGTAGTTACAAAACTACATTGAAGTACAGGGACAACAAGGTGCAGGGCTGGATGAACACAGCAGGCCAAGCAGCATCATAGGAGCAGAGAGGCTGACGTTTTGGGCCTAGACCCTTCATCTGAAGTACAGTTCTCGTTAGGGAAAACCCAAACCAAAATCGGGCAGAAATACAATATTGCCAAAGAACAGTGGACCTTAGCTGACATGAAATGGGTCTGAGGAAACACCACTGGACAGAAAGATAAGGACAGAACTAAATGGTCCCTTGCATTAATGGGACAAATTCGCCAAAGGAATGAAATCATGTCTTGATCAGCCTATGATCATGAATTAAACCATTTTAAAGAGCAATTAATAGCAGTGCGTGAACAGCTGCAAGTGGTTCAGCAAATCCAAGCTATTGCCCTTGGGAAATAGAGGGACAAAAGTGATGGGTCCTGTAGCAGTGAAAGCGTTGAGGACTGTATATCCCCAGCACCATTTTTACGACCCCTTAAAACCAAGAAGTTAACAGTAGAGAAAGTGGTAAGGTAAAGGTTAGAGGATAGCACTGAGGTGGATGTTCCAGTAAAACAGACAGAAAAACACACTGTGCATGGACCTTCAACCCCTGAAAGGTAGTCTGAAGAGATGCCTCACCCAAAGAAGGGGAAAGCCTAGATCGGTTATGGGGAATATATATGCTTCATCCCTAGGACGGGATGCAGAATCTGAATGTCATTGTCACTAAAAGAGAAGGACGCCTTCTCCATGAGGCAGTCAAAGGTGCCCTTGGAGAGTACGAGCCGGAGCTGTAAGCTGGCTGGACAGCAATAAAGCATTGGTTACAGGGGTATAGTCCACCTAAGACCAATTGGGCAAAAGTAATGGCTTGCTGTCAATAAGCTACAGAGGAAGTCCCAGAATATGAGGAAAAGTTTAGGACAACCTGGAAAGAGTATGCAGGAGTCTCAAATATGCAGGACAGTAGAGATTTTGATGGTTGCGATTACAACCCAGTGAAGTCTGCTTTTGTGGCTGGACTTAAATTTGAGCTTGCTAAGATGCTAAAGCTCACCAAACAAGACTGGGACCAGAGGGGGCTAATTATCATGAACTGGTGGACAGAGCCCACTGGCTCGATTGAGATTTGGGTGCCAAATTGTGAGCCCTGCAGACAGGATAAATGCCCAGGGAAGGCCACTGGGCAGAATGTGCTGGCAAAGGGGAAATGGGCGAAGTCGCCCGAGAAGCAATAAGGAAAAGGAGACCCGAAAACTGGGAATAAGGTCGATTTCCTAGAGCAGTTTAAAGAGCTAACCGCCCAGCAGCAGCATGAGCGTCTGAAGGTGACAAAAAACTGAGAGACCCTGGCCCTTGCCCCTCTGTGCTCCTACTGGCTTTATGCCAGCAGAGGGGTGACCATGAGGGTGGGCGACCTGGACATTGAGTGCCTTTTGGACACAGGAGCAGAGTTAATGTTCCTACCCCAGAAGTATGAGACCAAACTTCCACTAACTGGATGGTGAGAACAGCTTATGGAGTAGGAGCTGACAGGATCAAAATTAAAAGGACCAAACCCATGCACATTGCATTTGGCCCCCATGAGTTACTAACGTTTGTATGGGTAGGACCTGTAGCCAAGCGACTCCTCGGAATGGGTATCCTCACCCAACTAAATTTGTCCTTACATTTTGATGATGGAAAGATAACGTGGTCTATCGGATCCCTACAAAGGGAAGAATTAAAGGACAACCCCATCTGGGCTAATGACAATGACGACTGCAGGTTACTTCAGTTGGAACCCACAACTTTTACAGGGATACCTCCAACTTGCACTAAACAGTACCCCATCAGCCTGACATCTTTTGCAGGAATCCTCCTGATATTTCAGAGGTTAGATGAAAAAGGGACTTTGGTAAAAGCCCACAGCACCTCTAACAGCCTGGAATGGCTCGTGCGAAAGGCAAGTGGGGAATGGAGATTAACTGTAGATTACAGGAAAACCAACCAATGCATGGATCAAAAGGTCCCACTAATAGCTGACCCCTCTACTATATTCAGGGCCTTAACACCAAACCACATGTGGTTCTCAGCCGTAGATGTGGCTAACGGCTTCAGTGCCCCTAGCACCTGAAGTATAGTGGCTTGCCTTTACTGTGCAGCAACAACAGTACACATGGACTCGACTCCCACAGGGATTCCACAACAGCCCAACTGTATACCATATGGCCTTACAAAAACATCTCTGCAAAATGCTGCCAACCAAGCCAGTTATCATTCAGTACGTGGATGATATACTGATAGCTTCAGAAACGGAAAAGCAACATGAGGGAGACCTTAAGACCCTCCTCAACCACCTGCAATGGAAAGGTCATAAGGCCAGTATTGAAAAGGCTCAGATTGTCCAGAAAGAGGTAGTGTATCTAGGACAAAAAATCTCCCATGGGAAAAGAGAGATCACCCACAGTCAGACTGCACCCACACAGGCTGCCAAACAGCATACAACATTCAAGAACGGAGGGCTTTCCTGGGTCTGTGTAACTTTAACCAATGCTGGGTTGATTCATATACCCAATTAGCCCAGACCCTGACAGACACCCTGAAGGGGAAATGGGACCTGAAAGAACAAATTGTACTGACGAAGGGACAGGAAGAAGCCTTCCAGGACCTAAAGAGAGCACTTTGTTATGCACCAGCTTTGGGGATCCCCAGTAATGGAAAACCCTTTACATTATTTGTCCACGAGCAAGAGGGTTATGTGACAGCGCTGTTGGCCCAGGAACATGGGGACAGGTTGAAACCTGTTGCGTATTACTCAGGGAAATTGGACAGTGGTAGCCCTTGGATGGAGGGTGCTGTTTTGAGAGTGGTGCTAGCTATGTGAATGGCAATGGAAATTACTGCGAGTCTGGTGTTGGATCAGAGATTAATAGTTAAATGCCTGAATGCTGTACACACTTTGCTGTCTGTGAACAGAGTATCCCAGGTAAATGCTGCCCAATGGACCCGATGGACAGCAGTCCTAGAAGCCCCTAATCTACAAATAGTTCATGTGAGCCCACAATCCAGCCTGCAGAAGGGGAAGAGGATGACCATGATTGTGTTGGAATCCTGCAGAAATTGGAGGTCAATAACCAAACGATGAATGAGGCTTTGCAAAACCCACACCTCATCTTTTACACTGATAGATCTTCTTTCGTGGAAAATGGTATAAGAAAAGCCAGATGGGCTGTAATGACACTCCACACTGGCATGACATCGGGAAGCCTACCCTCCAGAACATAGGCACAGCAAACAGAATTATGAGCTCTGACTGAAGCCTGCAGAATAGCAGAGATGGGTGGAAGCTGCTCCTGCGAGAAAGGTCACAGCCAATTACACAGCTAAAGTACTGTGTAAGAATTACATACCCTGGTGGGGGCTACCCACCAGCATTGTGTGTCAAGAAGTTTGCCAGTTATTGAAAATTGACTGGAACTTTCACTGTCCCTATCATGTACAATCATTGGGGCAGGTGGAAAGAATGAATCAGACCCTGAAACAGCGACTGATGAAATACCACCAGGAGGGAATGCCCTGGCCCCAGGCTTTACTAATAATTCTGTGCAGTGTCAGGACTACCCCCAAAAAAATGACAGGTCTGAGTCGATTTGAGATAGTGATAGGCAGGCCAATGTCCTTATCTGGGACTGTAGACCTACAGAGTGCCGACTCTCATTTTATGAGTGACCCCCTAATGTCTTACTGCCAAGCATTAACAGATGCTGAAAGTTTTGCCTCCTCACAGGTATCGGCTGCTTGGAAGGACACGCTAGATTGAGGTCACGACATCATACCAGACGAGCGGATTCTTGTGAGAAAGATATACAAGGAACCCTTAGGCACAAAGTGGGAAGGGCCATACCAGGTGCTGCTGATCACCCAGTCGACTGTCAAGGTCTAACAAAAGAAAGCCTGAATTCACGCCTCCCACATCAAACGGGCATTCTACAATAGAGTGTAACCAGAGACTGACTGACTACCATGGTGTCACAGTCGTTTTTTCAATTACTGTTACTGCAGTTTTTGTACTACTGAGATATTACAACATGTA
>NC_063340.1:28679320-28682298 GCF_021869965.1 Rhincodon typus | reverse complement strand
TTCTATAACACTGTACTACCTATTTCTAACTTTTATTTAAGACTACCATCTTGTACTAACGTACGAATGTATACTTTTTAAATAACATCAAATAGGGCCACTACCCCCTTTAAGAAACTTACTATCAAAACAGCACTTCTGTGAAACTGGATGAATTCATGTGCAAGAACTGTCAAAACCAGCAATAGTAAATGAAATCTCATGACCCAGCTGTGGGAGATCAGTTTAATGTCCTCCATACTTTTATTTAGTACACGTATAATTTCTCACTTACTTAGATCATATAGGCCTAGTATTTTTACTAACATTACTAACTTTAAAGACAAAAGGATTAATACCTCTTAATTATGCGAGCATTCTAATCAGACAGACATTCTAATCCCATCAAGAGTAACAGCCAGCATTTAGCAAGTGCTTAAACTGTCTGCTGCTTCCCCAGGACAGATGTCACCAAAACTTGTGTACAATAGGTACAACTATGTGACACCATAGTGCTAAAATTTAAGTTTCTGTAAAAACTATGTATAAAAGAGGCTACTGTAAAACTGTACTTTGGGTTTCATCGCTGCCTCGAACTGTGCTATTACAGATGCTCAATAAAGAGGCTATTTTCACCACTCACCGATCTTGGTCGTTAATGAACACAATCCCGCAAGAGCATTAGGCCCTAGGGACTTGTTGGGCTTTGACAATTTCCCCAGTGCCATTTTCTGACTAATAAGGATTTCCTTCTGTTCCTCCTTCATGCTTGACCCTCTGACCCCCAGCATTTCCTGAAGGGTATTTGTGTCCTTCTTAGTGAAGACAGATCTGAAGTATTTTTTTCAACTGGTCTGCCATCTCTTTGTTGTCCATTATGAATTCACCTGATTCTAAATGCAAGGGGCCTACATTTTGACTTCACCAGTCTTTTTCTCTTCACATATCTATAGAAGCTTTTGTAGTCAGTTTTTATGGTTGCTGCAAACTTACTTTCATATTCTGCTTTCCCTTTCCGAATTAAACTCTCTGTCATCCTCTGCTGAATTTTAAATTTTTGCCAGTCCTTTGGTTTGCTGCTTTTTCTGGCCAATTTATATGCCTCCTCCTTGGCTTTAACATTTCCCTTGTTAGCCATGGTTGAGTCATCTTCCCTGTTTTACTCTTATACTAGACAGGAAAGTACAATGATTGAAGTTCATCCATGTGTTCTTTAAATGTCTACCATTGGCTATCCACCGTCAACCCCTTAAATCCTTAGCCAGTTTATTCTAGCCGATGCATACCTCATGCCATCAAAGTTAGCTTTCTTTAAGTTTAGAACCTTAATTTCAGATTTAATTGTGTCATTCTCCATCTTAATGAAGAATTCTACCATATTATGGTCACTCTTCCCCAAAGGATCTTGCACCACAATGCTGCTAATTAGTCCTCTTTTGTTACACATATCCAGTCTAGGATGGCTTGCTTTCTAGTTGGTTCCTCAACATATTGGTTGAGGAAAACATCCCTCATACATTCCAGGAAATCCTCCTCCATCACATTGCTCCCTGTTTGGTTAGTCTAATCAATATGTAGACTGAAGTCACACATAATAACTACTGTAGCCTTACTGATTGTGGATTGAGAGTCAGGCAAGTATTACAGAAGATGAAAATGGCTGACGCAACTATTATTGTTGGTCCTGTTGGACAAATGAGCAGGCAGATGGAGGGCATGCAGTTTTGGAGTGGATGATGGTCAGTGGGGAAGATGTTACACACATCATTGAGTGGTAGAGCATAAATCTTGGTGGGAAGTGGGTGAAATAGCAGAGATAAAGTGAGTGTGAGATATCAGAGTGAAGATGGCAGCACTTACTTTGGCGGAGTGGAGAAGGACGTAGACCTTACTACAGTTCTGCATATTCCTCTAGAATATGCTTCAACATGAGTGGCAATCTTGGTCTAGGCTGGCCATGTCTAGTGTTGTATCTCCACTGCTGTTCCTGGGGAGGAGGAAGTCCTCCCGTAGTACTACCCATCTAGCAGGATCTCCAGGACATGGATGCAAAGCAGACAAGGATTTTCCACTGAGTGCCAAATCCAGGGCAAAAGTCAGGAATCATGTCAGGCAGCTCCAGACTGACAGTGGTTGCCTGGGTGCACAGTGGCCCTTAAAATATGGTGTCTTTGGCAGGGGTGTTGATCAGTCCCAGGATCTCCAGTGAGTAGTGAGACACAGAACCCGGCGTGAGCAATCAAATATCAGTTAAAGCAGTGATTTTTGTATGATACTGCATGAAAACTCATTTGGTCTCACAGTGACAATTGCTCTTCCCAATAATTGGTAAGATTCCATCCTAAGACACAGGAGCAGAAGAAGGCCATTCAGTACATCAAATTTACTCCGCTATTCAATCTGATAATCCTCAATTCCACTATCTTGCCTTTTACCCATACTTTTGATTCCCTTATTTATTAAAAGTCTGTCTCAGCCTTGAAAGTTCTTAACCTAATGAGATTAAAGCACATAAACAACTTGAATATCATAAAGCAGGTATTCTTTATTCCACTGGCATCACGTCTTTACAAACATGAAGGAAAATTAAGGCTAACCTCAGCAAAACAGTAATTATATAGAATTAAGGTTGTAGTTCACAACTGGTTATATATCCTTTCTCTGCCTCTTGTACTCTCCACAAGACCTCTCTGATAAAGACCCCTTTCCTCCAGAGAGGGTTTGCTTGACTGTTTGAGTTGTTCTTGTTGCCAACGCTCACCATTGCCTGCTGAAGACTCTGTTACTACATGATATCCACTACCAAGTAAACCTCTGACCTCTCACACAGCTCAATGCACCACGCTCCTGTCCCTCACATAGCAGCATTCTCTGGAACTCAATACTCAAAAATATCTAGATGCTCAGTTTAACCTTCTCACATACCAATGGTACAGCCCTCACATCCAAGTCTCACCACCACCACCACCACCACCACCACCACCACCACCACCACCACC
>NC_063340.1:28665924-28679220 GCF_021869965.1 Rhincodon typus | reverse complement strand
AGTGGTTAGCACTGCTGTCTCACAGCACCAGGGACCCTGGTTCGATTCCACCGTCAGGCGACTGTCTGCGTGGAGTTTGCACATTCTCCCCAGTGTGCGTGGGTTTCCTCCCAGTGCTCTGGTTTCCTCACAGTCCAAAGATTTGCAGGCTAGGTGGACTGACCATGCTAAATTACCTGTAGTGTTCAAGGATGTATAGATTAGGTGGATTATGGGAAAGATGGGTCTGAGTAGGATGCTCTGAGGGTCGGTGTGGGCTTGTTGGGCCGAAGGGCCTGTTTCCGCACTTTAGGGATACTATGATTCTAATTTAATCAGGCTTTCTTGAGTTAATAAAATGCCATCCCCTATTCCCAATTCCTTCGCCTCCGCCGCATCTGCTCCCAGGATGAGGCATTCCACTCCCGTACATCTCAGATGTCCTCGTTTTTCAAGGACCGCAACTTACCCCCTGCAGTGGTCAAGAACGCCCTTGACCGTGTCTCCCGCATTTCCCGCAACTCATCCCTCACACCCCCTCCCCGCAATAACAACCAAAACAGAATCCCCCTCGTCCTCACGTACCACCCCACCAACCTCCGGATCCAACGCATCATCCTCCGACACTTCCGCCATTTGCAATCCGACCCCACCACCAAAGACATCTTTCCCTCCCCACCCTTATCTACCTTCCAGAGGGACCACTCTTTCCATGACTCCCTTGTCCGCTCCACAGTCCCCTCCAGCCCCACCTCACCCGGCACTTTTCCCTGCAACCGCAGGAAGTGCTACACCTGCCCCTACACCTCCCCCCTCACCCCTATCCCAGGCCCCAAGAAGACTTTCCACATCAAGCAGATGTTCACCTGCACATCTGCTAATGTGGTATACTGCATCCTCTGTTCCCGTTGTGGCCTCCTCTACATCGGGGAAACCAAGCGGAGGCTTGGGGACCGCTTTGCAGAACACCTACGCTCGGTTCGCACTAAACAACTGCACCTCCCAGTCGCGAACCGTTTCAACTCCCCCTCCCATTCCGCAGACAACATGTCCATCCTGGGCCTCCTGCAGTGCCACTACGATGCTACCCGAAGGTTGCAGGAACAGCAGCTCATATTCCGCTTGGCAACCCTGCAGCCCAATGGTATCAATGTGGACTTCACAAGCTTCAAAATCTCCCCTCCCCCTACCACATCCCAAAACCAGCCCAGCTCGTCCCCGCCTCCTTAACCTGTCCTTCCACCTATCCCTTCCTCCCACCTCAAGCCCCACTCCTACCTACTAACCTCATCCCGCCCCCTTGACCTGTCCGTCCTCCCTGGACTGACCTATCTCCTCCCTACCTCCCCACCTACACTCACCTTGACCGGCTCCATCCCCGCCTCTTTGACCGGTCTGTCTCCTCTCCACCTATCTTCTCCTCTATCCATCTTATATCCGCATCCCCCTCTCTCCCTATTTATTTCAGAACCCCCTTCCCCTCCCCCATTTCTGAAGAAGGGTCTAGGCCCGAAATGTCAGCCTTCCCGCTCCTCTGATGCTGTTTGGCCTGCTATGTTCATCCTCCTACCCACACAGTCATCCATCTTCCCTTACTTTGCATTTTGATTACATCCTCATCTACTGGTTCAGCATTTACACTTGCTGAGATCTTTTTGCATCTTCCACATAATCATTCTTGCTAAATATACTTCATTAATCATAGAACATAGTGCCCCTACAATGTGGAAACAGGCCCTTCGGCCCAACAGGTCCACACCGACCCACAGAGCATCCCACCCAGACCCATCCCCCTATAACCACCTAATCTACACAGGTAGGTGGGTAGGAGGATGGATGGGGTGGAGTAATCTTGAGAAAACAGAATGTGACTTTGGGGTGATGTGTGCAACAGGATGAAAAAGAACATTATGGAGACTGTGATAATGATCATGGAGCCTCACTTTACAAAACCAGTAGAAGGGGAGACAAACTATTTCGAAAAGAAACTAGACAAGCACATCTGGGAAGTAAATGTTCAGATCAATGGGGATAAAGCAAATGGATGGCACTGACTGGTCTGTTCTACAGAAATCTGGTATCAACTTGTAAACTTGAATAGCCCATTTTGTGCTATAATGGCATGATGACTCTATCTGAGTTCTCGTCACACATGTTCTTTTGCAAACAATTACAAACCAGGAAGTAAAATATAACGAGATGCTATGTTAAAAAGTCACAGGCATACACTTCTTGGTTTATCACTTGATATTAGTGTCATCATGTTCCGAATGTAAAAATAAATATTGATACCTTAATCTCATGAGGTTCAAACTTGAAAAATGCTCATTTGTGAATTTTCATTTTATGGACAATGCATTGAATGATGTCTGTGAGTTCTTGTTGAATAAGCATAATACTAAATGTTTTGCCAAATTACATGAACCACTTTCTTGATTATGCTACCTGTTTATTTTGTCTTAGTAGCCAGCTTTGAAATGGAAATCCTAGAAACAAGGATCAGTCTGTCTGACTGCACATCACTCCAAGGCCACTTTCCTTTAAAAATACTTGTTACTATCCTTGTTCAGATCCATTTTTGCTGAAGGAAAGCATAACATAACCGCTATTAGAATGATTAAATTGTGTAATATAATTTCCCACTTTTGTCTTGGAGATTTGTATTCAGCTGATTTTGAGCTTTACAAATACTCTTTGTTTAACCATACATTGTTATATTGGCAATTCAAATCTGGTTTAAGGAGTTTTACTTTTGGTATTTATATATTAAATCAGTTTTAGAGGGAAAAGTAATCACATTATGTGGATAACAAAGGTAATATGTACAAAGTGAACACTCATAATGGACCATCTGCATTTATTGAGCCATGAGATCTTTTAAACTCTTAGAAAACTGTCTTCTATTGCATGGCATTGGCATGCTAGATGAGCCCTCAGCTATGATATTTTGGGTTCTTTATGTAACTTCAGGCTACCTAGCTCCATGCTCCCTTCACTACTCCCTTGCAGGCTGCTCCCCTATACTCTACATCATTGCCCACCTCATCAGGCTGTCTGCACTAAATGTATTAAATGTTTTTTGACCTCTTCCTTTAACCTCATCAACATCTGGTCCTGCATATCTGATCTCTTTTTCAAGACCTACCTTCACCAAATCTTTGGTCACAGATCCTTCAGTCTTCCTCATCCCAAACTCTGGAACTCATCTACCCACTAAATCCGTCAAACTTGCCATTTCCCTTCACACTTTCAAGCTCCTGCTCAAAATGTACAGGCTGAATTATTTTTGGTTTAAGTGTGATTTACATTCAAGTCTTTTTGGAGGGATTTTTGCCATTAGACCCAGTGAGATTTCTTACCGTATCTTATCAAACATGCCTCCTTAACTAGGACCAAATTTCTGCAGATGCTGGAATCTGAATTCAGCTCTGATGAAGAGTCATCTCGACTCAAAACATTAGCATGCCTCCTTTCTACCCTTCCCCTACAACATCCCTCACATCTAATTCTTGTCTTACCATTTACTGTTTCAATCTAGTCATTGTCTGGTAGGGGAACACCACATATTAGCAAGCAGGCAGACAAATCCAAACATGAATTTCTGTAGACAACCAGCAAAATGTAATGCAATGGAATTTATTTCCTTATCCTTCTCCTCAAACAACTGGTCTTGTTTTCCCACCTCTTCACCATCTAACACATTGGCAAGAACAGCACACGCTGTCTGGACTATGCTGGAGGGTGTACCCAGACTCAAAGTGTGGGACTGCACGTTCAACAGCCCTGTTGCCTGTTGCAGTACGGCCCTGATTGAAGCATATGCACCAACTTGAAGTTACTGTGATCAACACATTGCATCCAAAAATGAATGCTTGCTATGCTCTGACCTCCTTCCCATCCCAAAGCCATCTCAACCATTTACATTTCATTGTGCTAATTACAGTCCATCATTGTATATTTATGACTTATGATACAGAAATGTACCTCATCCTTTGGAAGTTCCAGAAATGATGGACACTTTTGACCAGCATTTGCCTCATTTTAAGTTTATGCTGGTAACTTATGCACTAAGATGAAATTGTTCGTTTGGCTAATACCTGTATTTGCACCATGTGCAAACTACATGGCCGAGACCCTTGAATTGTTGGTAGACCATACCCCTGACTTCAGTACCAGGATCCCCGACTGCATTTAACTGGACTGAGGACTAGACCTCACCTATTTTCCAACATGACCATTTGGTTGAACACATGTACAGCGCATTTGCTGTGCAGGCTGCTGCCATATGCTATTAATGTTAAATTGACATATGGTGTGCCACTCAGCGAGGTGTCCCCAACGTGCCAGATGGATCCCTCCTGTGGGAGCTTGACCCCATCTATTCAGGATGCTTCTATTGTTCCAATTTTTAAAAAACCCCAAGGCCTAACACTGCTTCAGTTATTGGCTTGAAGCCAACTGTTCAGCACCTGTCTCAACCTCTCCAAAAAACCAGGACAAAATACATGTCTTAAAGCTATGGTATCATCACATCTCCCCCTTAAAAAATGAACTATTAATGTACAAAGATGGCTTCGTTTTTAAAAACCTTTAGTCTTACACTATTGGTACATTACATAGTCATTACATTGTTTACACGCTTAGAGTCATCCACTACCACAGTCCATTTTAGTTTGTTTTTGCCCCTGCCACCGAACACTTTTGTCTTCCTTCAAAGTCGTGATAATGTGTCGGCAATTATATTCTCTCTCCCTGCCATGTGTACAATTTTCTAATTGAATGGCTGCTATAATAAGCTCTATCTAAACAGTCTGGAATTCTTATTACTAATTTTTTCTAAAAACTTTAAGAGATTATGATCAGTATATACAATCATCTCAGAAGCATTACACTCAATATTAATGTTGAAATGTGTTAATGCCAACACCAAACTCAAGGTCTCCTTCTCAACTGTAGAATATTTCAATTGATGATTATTAATTTTTCTGGAAAAATACCCAATTGGTTTTTCTATCTTCTTGCAAGTTGACAGCACCGACACCCACATCCTTTGCATCAATAGCCATCTTGAATGGCTTTGCATAATTAAGTGTGGTTAACAGTGTGGCAGTGGTTGACAGCTTTCAGGTTGTCAAATTCCTTCTGACATTCCTCCGTCCATTGAAATTTTCTGCACTTCACGTCAGTGGAGCAACCACACTGCTAAAATTTGGCATGAGCTTCTGATAAAAACCACTCAGTCCCAGGAATTGTTGTACTTCCCTCCTCAATGTTCTGGGAAACTCCCCAATAACCTTTGTTTTCACATTCTGTGGGGTCATTTTTCCATGTTCAATGACATGGCCCAGGAATGTGACTTGGACTTTTGCAAACTCATCAAGCCCACCTCCTGAAATCAATCAAATAATTCCAATAGATGCTCCTTCCATGTGACTAAAAATCACCAGGTCATTGATGTATGGCACACAATTGGGTAATCCTGAAATGACTTTCTTGGTTCATATTTGAAATGTGGCTTGAGCATTTTTCATACCAAATGGCATGACTTTAAACTGACTGGTACAGTTCATTTGGTGTCACAAAAGCTGACATTTCCTTCACTCTCAAATTAAAAGTACCTGCCAATATCCTCTGAGTAAGTTCAACTTAGACAAACAAGTTGCTTGTCCAACCTTCTGAATATAGTCTTCCAAACATGGAATGGGATATGAATCAGATTTTGTAACAAAATTGACTTTGCGATTGTACCCAATGGTGGTCTATGTGGTTTTGGCAGCACTACTATGGGTGAGCTCCATTTGCTGCAAATCACTTTGATTATATTGTCTTTGAGAGGGCTTTTAATCTCTTTTTGAACCAGTGCCATCTTGAGGGTTAAGTCTATAAGGATGTTGTTTAATTGGAATAGCATTTCCTATATCTATATCATGCATAATCAAATTAGTACTTCTCAGCTTATTCCCACATATCCCTATGTGATTGTAATAACTCTTTTAAGTCATTTTGATTTTCCTCTGGAGGGTAATCCAATAGTTTATCCCAATTTGAGAACTTGCTCATTGTCCAATTTAATTTGAGGAATGTCAAATTTGGAATCACCTAAACTTGTTGCTTCAATGTTTTAACCAGTAATACATTCTTCTTTTTCTTTCCTTCCCTATCAAAATATCATTTGAGCATATTCACATGATAGATTTCTTTTTATCTGGCATTCCTATTAAGTAGTTCACCTCACTCAATTTCTTTTCAATTGGATAAGGCCCACTAAAACTTGCCTTTAAAGGTTCACCTACCATTGGTAGTAACACCAACTAGCAAAATATCTCCACGAGCAAAATTGTGAATTTTTGATTTCTTGTCTGCTTCCTGCTTCACCTCATGTGCTACTTTTAAATGCTGCCTAGCCAACTCACCTCCTCTGTTTAATCTCTCTCTGAAAGTTGACAGTCCATGTATAGTCTCTGACTCACCAATTTCTCCTTAATTTGTGGTCCTGTCACCTCATGCCCAAAACCTAATCCAAATGGACTGAATTTAGTTGATTCATTAAGTGCATCCCTAATTGCAAAAAGTGCAAAAAGTCTATCGTCTGGATGGACTTGACTATAAACTCTCAACATAGTCTTTAAAGTTTGACGCCACCTTCCTAATGCTCCTTGTGATTCTGGATGATATGCAGTGGACTTAAATTGTTTTATTCCACAGCTACCCATAACTTCCTTGAATAACTGATGCAAAATTTGATCCTTTTTCTGATTGCATTTCTGTGGGTAGTCCATATCGAGTAAAAAAAATTGAGTAACTCTTCTACAATCCTTTCGGCCATGATACTGTGCAATAGAATGACCTCTGGAAATCTAATAGACACATCCATTATAGTCAACAAATACTGACTCTTATGTTTTGTTTTAGGGAGCAGTCTTATGCAACCAATTAAGACTCTCCGAACTTGGGATTAGTGATTTTGATCTCAACAAGAGCTCCCCTCCACCACCCAATTTGTTATGCACCAAACAAAACCCCATCAAAACACATCAAGCATAGATCCTAACGTTTTCTTATTTTAAAGGCAAGTGCCAAGTGTTATGTTCCAGATGCAATTCGAATGGTCAAATTACTAGGCTTGAAACAAAACAAACTTTATTCTTACACTATAATTAAAATACACACAAAATAAAAAGAAAAGAATTGGCTTAACTAACTATCTAATTAACTGTTCCAATATAATAACTTCCCATAAGCATAACCTTAGTAAAGGCAAAGACTGTAAAACAGATTGTCTCATGCAATTTTGACAGCAGGAAGAGAATCCCAGAAAGATAGGAAAAAGCCTGCACATCCAGATTCAAGATCCCAGCAACTGCTCCTGAAAGCTAAACTAAAAGTCCTAGTTCTGTGGGAGCTTGACCTCGTCCACTCAGGCTGTTTCTAATATTCCAACTTTTAAAAGCCTCAAGCCATTTATTTTATTGGCTTGAAGCAGACCATTGTCTCAACTTCTTCATAAAACAACCAAGACAATCTGCAATCCAACCCCACCAGCAAAGACATCTTTCCCTCCCCACCCTTATCTGCTTTCCGGAGGGACCACTCTCTCCGTGACTCCCTTGTCCGCTCCACACTCCTCTCCAGCCCCACCACACCCGGCACTTTTCCCTGCAACCGCAGGAAGTGCTACACCTGCCCCCATACCTCCTCCCTCACCCCCATCCCAGGCCCCAAGAAGACTTTCCACATCAAGCAGATGTTCACCTGCATATCTGCCAATGTGGTATACTGCATCCGCTGTACCCGTTGTGGCCTCCTCTACATCGGGGAAACCAAGCGGAGGCTCGGGGACCACTTTGCAGAGCTCCTACGCTCGGTTCGCAATAAACAACTGCACCTGCCAGTCGTGAACCATTTCAACTCCCCCTCCCATTCCTCAGATGATATGTCCATCCTGGGCCTCCTGCAGTGCCACAACGATGCCACCCGAAGGTTGCAGGAAGCCTGCAGCCCAATGGTATCAATGTGGATTTCACAAGCTTCAAAATCTCCCCTCCCCCCACCGCATCCCAAAACCAGCCCAGCTCGTCCCTGCCTCTCTAACCTGTTCTTCCTCCCACCTATCCCCTCCTCCCACCTCAAGCCGCACCCCCATCTCCTACCTACTAACCTCATCCCGCCCCCTTGACCTGTCCGTCCTCCCTGGACTGACCTATCCCCTCCCTAACTCCCCACCTACACTCACCTTTACTGGCTCCATCCCCGCCTCTTCGACCTGTCTGTTTCCTCTCCACCTATCTTCTCCTCTATCCATCTTCTATCCACCTCCCCCTCTCTCCCTATTTATTTCAGAACCCCCTTCCCCTCCCCCATTTCTGATGAAGGGTCTAGGCCCGAAACGTCAGCCTTTTTGCTCCTATGATGCTGCTTGGCCTGCTGTGTTCATCCAGCTCTGCACCTTGTTGTCTCAAGACAATATATACCTCTTAAAGAGATAATATTGTCATATTGCAGGGTTGTTGAAATGTTAGAAAGTTTACTAGGGTAATTCCTGGAACAAGCAGATTGCTTTGTGACTCTAGTCTCAAAGCAATATGCTTGACTCTTAATTAGAGAGGGGCAATAAATACTGACCTAGCCAACAACTTCCTCACCCTATGAGTAAATAAAAAATACCCTGACAGAGTGCAGCAAATGATTTTAGGAAACTAGAGCACCTGGCCAAAACCCATGGAGGCACAGGGAGAACATGCAAACTTCACACAGTCATTCATGGCTGTAATTGAACCTGGATGTCTGATGTTGTGAGGCTGCAGTGCCAACCACTGAGCCACTATCCTTTGGCTGTACCAAAGGATAGAGTAGATAAGTAGAATGATGTTAGGTGGCTCATGTAGGGAAAACCTAAGTGCATATGGGTCAACATATGCGTCAAAACACCTTGTCTTGCTTTTGATAGATGTCTGTCACTACCAACATAGTTGTAATGGAACCAAATTTTTGTAAAAATGATGGTGGCAAGCCTGCATCTAATGATTCATATCTTGAAGCATGGGTACTGGTTGTTATCCTCCCTGTAATATTTACTTTCAGGTTAATATTTTAGTCGTTTCAAAAGTTGTTTTTCAAATTTGATAATGTCTGAATGCAGATTTATCATAATCCTCTGGTTGTTTTCAGTGTCACAGTGACTGAAATCGTCTGGAGTTATTGGTAACCTAAGATACTTTAATCCCTTAAAATATGGGAGTTGGAGAAATTGAGCAGTTGTTAAATGGCTTATCCACCAAATCGGTTCTTGATCAGGATTTGGCTGAGAGGCTAATTGCGTCAGTCGAGCTCATGTTTATGCTGTGCTTAATCCAATGCATCAGGTACAGGTGCATATAACAAGTAACAGTTGGTATAAATACAGCGAGATCCAGCTGCAACGGTTTACAAAGGTGGACAGCAGCAAAGATAGACAGACCAGCAAAGCATCATAACCGGCTGCATCAGGTTGCCATCAAATTACAGAACAATGGTGAGTTGCACATGATATTTCATCTTATAGTTTATTTCTTTAGAATCATAGAATCCTGACAGTGTGGAAGCAGGCCCATTGAATCCACAACAACCCTCTAAAGAGTGTCCCACCCAGACCCACCCCCCTGTACCCTTTCTATGTAACCCTACATTTCCCATGGCCAATCCACCTAACCTGCACATCTTTGGTCTGTGGGAGGAAACCGCAGCACCTGGAGGAAACCTGTACAGACATGAGGACTATGTGCAAACTCCAAACTGACATTCGCCAGAGGGTAGATTGAACCTGGGTTCCTGCTGCTGTGAGGCAGCAGTGCTAACCATTGAGCCACTGTGCTGCCCCAGATCTTACCCTTGGTAAGCTGATTTCATTTCACGTTAAAGTATCACAATGTTAATATCACTTCTACCTCTGTCAAATGTGTGTGGGTCCAAACCCCTCAACAAATTTCATCAGAAATTAACTCAGACAACATCCACTGCACTACCCTCATTCAGGTATTTAAGGAAGTGACAAGGAGGATCAAATTTGTAAGGTATGACCTTCCCTTAAAGTCACACTGACTATCCCCAGCTTGTCCATGCCTCTGTAAATTAGTTATCTGATCTCAGGATTGATTCCAACAATTTGCCCACCAAAGAAAGATGAACTGGCCTATAATTGTTTGGCATTTCCTTGGTACCATTTTAAAATAATTGAACCACATTGGTCATCCTGCAGTCTTTTGACACCTCACCTGTGTCTAATGAGGATTGAAAAATAAATGTCAGAGTATTTGCCATTTCCTCCATGCTGCTTCAACATAAGGAGTATTAAAGGTAAGGCAGATGAGCTTAAGGCCTGGATCAGTACATGGGACTATGATGTTGTGGCCATTACAGAGACTTGGTTGAGAGAGGGCCAGGACTGGCTGCTCAACGTTCCAAGGTTTTGTTGTTTTAGACAAGACAGAGAGAGAGGTAAAAGAAGTGGAGGAGTTGCTTATTAATCAGGGAGAATGTTACATCTGCACTCAGAGAGGACATACCGGAGAGCTTATCCACTCAGGCAATATGGGTACAGCTCAAAAATAAGATGGGTGCAGTCACTTTGAAAGGATAAACTATAGGCTGCCCAACAAGCACTGAGACATTGAGGAACAAATATGTAGGCAGATTATGGAATGATGCAATAGAAACAGAGTTTCATAGTGGGTGACTTTAATTTCCCCAATATTGACTGGGCCTCCCTTGAAGCAAGAAGTTTAGATGGGGCAGAATTTGTTCAGTGCTTTCTTGAAACAGTATGTGGATAGTCCAACTAGAGAAGGAACCTTACTGGACCTTATACTGGCTAATGAACTTGGCCAGTTGACTGGCCTTTCAGTGGGATGGCATTTTGGAAACAGTGATCATAACTCCTTGAGTTTTAAGATAGCTATGAATAAGGATAAGTCAGGACCTTGTGGCATGCTTCTAAATTGGGGGAAGGCAAATTACATCAGTTTTGGGCAGGAGCTGGGAGTGTTAATTGGGAGGAGCTGTTACCAGACAAGTCCACTTTTGAAGTGTGGGAATTGTTTAAAGATCTGCTGATGAAACTTCAGGACCGGCATGTTCCAGTAAGGAGGAAGGGCAAGGTAAGGGGCCCTTGGATATCAAGGGAGGTTATGAATTTAGTCAAAAGGAGAAAAGAAGCATATTTCAGACTTAGGAAGTTAAAATTGGACAGGGCCAATGAGAAATATAAAGAAAGCAGGAAAAAACTCAAGCAGGGAATTAGAAATGACTTTGGCAAGTAGGGTTAAAGAGAATCCCAAGGCATTCTATACATATATTAAAAACATGTGCTTGGAGGTAAAAGATGTGAGTGAAATCCTAAATGAGTACTTTGCATCAGTATTCACCAAGGAGAAGGATATGGAGGATAGCGAGATTTGTGTGGAGCATGCTAATATGCTAGCACATTTTGAGTTCAGGAAAGAAGTGCTGTTCGGTCTCTTGAAAAGTATTAAGGTGGATAAATGCCCAGGGCTCGATGGTATCTACTCCAGGTTGTTGAGAGAGGCAAGAGAGGAGATTCCTGGGGCCTTGACCAAGATCTTTACCTCCTCATTAGCCACTGGAGAGATCCCGGAAGATTGGCAAGTAGCTAATGTTGTTCCTCTATTCAAGAAGGGAAATAGTGATAATCTAGTAAACTATAGACTGATGAGTCTTACATCGATTTTGGGAAGCTATTGGAGCAAATTCTGCAGAATAGGATTTATGCATATTTCGAAAAGCATGGCCTAATTAGGAGCAGTCAGTATGGCTTTGTGCGGGCAAGGCCATGTCTTACTAATTTGATTGAATTTTTTGAGGTAGAGATAAAGGTGATCGATGAGGATAGAGCAGTGGATGTTGTCTGTGTGGATTTTAGTAAGGCTTTCGACAAGATCCCTCAAGGTAGGCTCATCCAGAAGATTAAGATGCGTGGGATCCACAGTGACTTGGCTGTGTGGGTTCAGAATTGGCTTGCCCATAGAAGGCAGAGGATAATGATGGAAGATTGTTTTTCAGGTTGGAGGTCCATGGTTGTGGTGTTCTGCAGGAATCCATACTGGGACCTGATAAAAATGTAGATGGGTGGATTAGTAAGTTTGCAGATGATACAAAGATCAGTGGAGTTGTGGATAGTGTAGAAGGTTGTCAAAGGATATAGTTGGATATACTTCAGTTGCAGGGTGGTGAATGTCTGGAACAGGCTTTCCTTTCTCAAGTTGAGAAGTTGAAGTCTGAATCTTTTGGTTTGCTGTTGTTAAACTAAAGCAAGTTATGTGTTCAGGGTTATAGCAGTGAAATCTAGGTGGTCGAGGGGAAGGAAAGGTTATGGCAAAGGCAGCTGTATAGACGGTTTCTTAAACATAAATGGCTCAGTATATGTTAGATTGATTTGAACATGTAACAACTGTAGTAATTATGCTTAATGGTTGTTTTTTTTTCTCAGCCTGTGTGCAGAATGGCTCGTTACATGAAGTGTGGAGGACTGGCTTTGGTTGTCCTATTTGTGGTAGAGCAGGGTGTGCAATCTTTCCCTGAAGTGGAGGCTGCAGCACCAGGTGAATATTCCACTGACATGACTAGCATGTGATTGAGATTAAGTCATTCTTGAAGAAATGATATGGTGCAGTTTGGGGTTATTTTAAATTTAGCATTGTATAATGAGAAATAGCTAACCAATAAACTTGTAAAGGAGCCTTTGAGAAATAGTGATCATAATACGATGAAAGTCTGTATAAAATTTGAATGAGATATAATTTATTCTGAAACAAAGATTTTAGATCTGAAGAAGGAAAATTGTGAAGACAAGAGGGGCAAGTTGACTGTGGTGGATTGGGAAAAAGGTTTGAAAGATTTGATAGTGGATAGGGAATGGCTAATATTTAAAGAAATATTACACAGTTTACAACAGATATACATTCGTGTAAGACACAAATAACCAAAGGGGTTGGTAAACCAACTGTGATTAACAGAATAAGGTAAAGAATGCATTACATCAAAGGAAGTATCTTGTAGGGATTTCAAACCCGGCAAAAGAGGGTCAAAAAACCATATGAAAGAAGAAGAAGAGAAAGAATACAAGCTTGCAAGGAACAAAAAAGTGGACTTTGCAAACTTCTTTATGTCTGTGAAAAGAAAGAGATTAGCTAGGACAAATGAGTGTGTTACAGGTGGGACCAGAGTATTTAAAGTAGAGATAAGGAAATGGCAAAGAAGTTAACAATTACTTAGTGGGACAACAAGGTGCAGGGCTGGATGAACACAGCAGGCCAAGCAGCATCA
>NC_063340.1:28648191-28665524 GCF_021869965.1 Rhincodon typus | reverse complement strand
CAGAGATAGTAGGAACTGCAGATGCTGGAGAATCCGAGACAACAAGGTGCAGAGCTGGATGAACACAGCAGGCCAAGCAGCGTCAGAGGAGCAGAAAGGCTGACGTTTCAGGCCTAGACCCTTCATCAGACCCTTCATCCCTTTACTTGAAAAGTCAACAGGATTGCAAGTTGGACCATCCACTGGATCATATAAACTTCAACCAATGAGTATTAAAGGAGATGGCAAGAGAGATAATGGATGCATTGGTGAATGTCTTTCAAAATTGTGGAGATTCTGGACAAATTTCTGTGGTCTAGACAGTTAAAATGTAACTCCACTATTTAAGAGGAAAGGACGAAGGAGAACCACGGATTTGTCAGTTTGATGTTAATAGTAAAGAAAGTGTTAGAGTGTATTACAAGGGAGGATGAAATAACTGGACATTTAGAAAAGAATCAACCAATTGAAAATGGATTTAGGAAGGGGAAGTCTTATTGACAAACCTATTGGAGTTTTGGGGATATGCTTGTAGCACTGATAAAAGAAAATCATGGATGTGGTCTATGTGGATTTTCAAAAGGATTTTGAGGTCCACGCAGAAGGCGAGTAAATAAAACTAGACCACATGGGATTGGGGGAAATATACTTGCATGAATTGAGAATTGTTTAACAGACAGAAAGCGGAGAATGGAGTTTTGGATCATTTCAGGATCCCAGGCAGTTACTAGAGGGATACTGCAAGGGTCAGTGCCAGGTCCACAGCTTTTCACTATTTATACAGTTGATTTGGATGTGGAGGGACCTATTCTGGGCAGAGTCTTTTTGTTTCTAATTTTGAATTGTGTTGAGTGGTTTAGAACATTTTTCGCCGTAAGGCCAAGCATGTTTTCTTGAAATATCTTATCAAACTTGCCTCATTAATTACCTACTATGCCCCTGTGGCATCTCTCATGTCCAACCTCCACCTCATTTTGCCATGCACCTTTCATGAAACAACTCGCCAATCTGAAGATATACACTGAAAGATTACAATTCTTTGTGAGTGTGCCAACTTTGAAAGACTGCTGTGCAGCCAGGCAAGTATTGGCAATACGATGTTGCTCCTCATCGACAGCGTAATGACACAGTAGGTATAAGCCACACTGCCAATAGTATATAGTTTGCATGACTAACGGTCCCTCACGTATACAACCCCATTCTCTCATCTTAGTCACTTTAACCACCATGCTACATATTTTACCTGCCCTTATTTACATTCCATCTGAACAACCTCTCTAAATCATTGCTACCCCAATGCCCACTGTAGATCTGAATCTTGTAATTGACCAGTAGAGGAACATCACATATGGGCAAACAATTGGATAAATAGAAGTGTAAACTTTCATTTACAGAAAAGGGAACTCAAACAAAGCCAACAAAGGTGAACTTTGCCCCCACAATACCAACTAGATTTCTGCTTCATGACCAAAGATTATTTTATAGTTAGCGATTGTGTGCTACACCAAGCTCTCTTATCTTGAAACCAGGTGTCAATGAGATACTGTCAGGCTTGTAGAGCCAGTGATAGCTGAGCTCTGTCATGGACAATGTCAGCTTCTTCATCCCCAGTGTGACCATCTCCCTCAGAAGAAGATTAGTCCCTTTTGTTTATTTTTGATTTTTGATTTTTGGTTTTGATTTTATTATCATATGTACCGAAATACAGTGAAAAGCATTTTCTCAGTTGCTCTGCATCCAGTATATCACCTTATTGCCTGCTCCAATTTTGCAGGGCTGAACATGCCAGGATGATGCAACACACTTTATCTGGTCTAGACTTGAAGGCACCTCCCTACCTGTCCAAGGAGCAGAACTGGATTTTCAAGAGATCTGTATGATGTTTCACTAAAGTCTCTGCTGAGGCATTGATAGCATTAGACCAATACTTTGCATCAATATAGAATGATACAGCACAGGAACAGGCCCTTTGGCCCAACATGTCTGTGCCAACTGTGATGACATTCTAAACTAATCCTACCTGCCTGTACATGGTCCATATCCCTCTATTCCTTGCCTGTTCATGTGTTCATCTAAATGCCTTTTAAACTTTACTGACATCTCTGATTCTACTATCTCCCCAGCAGCATGTTCCAGGCATCTACCACCGTCTGTGCAAAAAAACTTTCCTTGCACAACTCCTTTAAATGTTTCCCCTTTCACCTTAAATCTATGCCCCTAGTATTTGATATTTCCACACTGGAAAAAACTATCCACCCTATCCATGCCTGTCATAATTTTATATACTTCTATCAGTTTGTCCTCAGCCTCCCATGCTGTAGCAAAAATAATCCAAATTTGTCCAGTCCTTTGCTAATACACTCCAATCCATGCAACATCCTGGTAAACCTCTTTTGCACCCTTTCCAAAGCCTTCATTTCCTTCCTATAGTATGGTAACCAGAACTGCACATAATACTCCAAATGTAGCCTAACTAAATTCTTTTACAGGTGCAACATGAATTGCCAACTTTTACGCTCAATTCCCCTACTGCTGAAGGCAAGCATGCCGTATGCCTTCTTTACCAGCTTATCCACTTCTGTTGCTTCTTTCAGGGAGCTATGGACTTGGACTTCAAGATTCCTCTGCATATCCCAAATGTGTCAGCTCACACTTGTCTCAATAAAACCATATGCAATTCATCTGCTCAACTTTCCAACTGATCTATATCTTGCTGTATCTTTGATAACCTTCCTCACTACCCACAATTCCACCAATTTTTGTGTCATGTGTAAACTTACTAATCAGACCACCTACATTTGCATCCAAATCATTTACAGATATTACAAATAACAGAGGCCATAGCACTGATCCTTGAAGAGTACTACTAGTCACAGACCTCCAGTCAGAAAAATACCTTTCCTTTGTCTCTGTGACCAAGCCAAACTTGTATCCAACTTGCCAATTCGTCATGAATTCCATGAAACATAATCTTCTGGATCAGCCTATCATGAGGGACCTTGTCAAATACCTTAGTGAAGTGCATGTAGACAGCATCCACCACCCTACCATCATCAATCATTTTTGTGTCTCTTCTTCAAACATCTTAATCACCTTTGTGAGACAAGACCTCCCCACATAAAGCCATGCTAACTATCTCTAATAATTCGATTCTTCTCCAAATGCGAGTAAATCCTGTCCCTAAGAACCTTCTTGAATAATTTCCCTACAATCATCAACTTCGCCTCCAATTTCCACCCTGCCCTCACTTTCACCTGGTCTATCTCTGACTCCTCCCTTCCCTCTTCGACATTTCTGTTTCCATTTCTGGGGATAGACTGGCCACTAATATCCACCACAAACCCACTGACTCCCACAGCGATCATCAGATGCCATTTCTGCAACCTCCAGCAAGATGCCACCACCAGACACAAATTCCCCTCTCCTCCCTTGTCCACCTTCCGCAGGGACCGTTCCCTCTGGGACACCCTGGTCCACACTTCCTTCACCCCCAACACCCTCCCACAGCCCAACGGTACCTTCTCCTGTAACTGGCGAAGGTGCAACACCTGCCCATTTACCTCCTCCCTCCCTAGTATCCAACGGCCCAAACATACCTTCCAGGTGAAGCAACACTCCACCTGGACTTCCCAGAATCTAGTCTACTGCATTCACTGCTCACAATGTGGTCTCCTCTACAGTGGGGAAACGAAGCGTAGACTGGGTGACCGCTTCACAGAGCATCTACGTTCTGCTTGGAAAAAAGACCCTGAACTACTTGTTGCCTGCCACTTTAATGCACCACCCTGTTCCCTGGCCAACATCTCTGTCTCTGGCTTGCTGCAGTATTGTAGCGAAGCTCAACACAAGCTGGAAGAACAACACCTCGTTTTCTGCTTGGGGACCCTGCAGCCCTCCAGTCTCAATATCAACTTCAATAATTTTAGGGCCTAAACTCTCCCATGTTCCAGCCCACGACCCCACACACTAGGCTTTGTTACCACATAGCCTGCCGTTACACACGACCTGTTATTAGTTACTAATAGTCCCCATTAACAACTATTCGCCCTCCCAGCCTGATTGTTATCAACTCTTTGTCTGCTTTTCTCTCTCTTTAGGCTCTATCCTATCGTTTACTCCCTACCCCATCCCCCTCCCTTTTTTTCTGCATATAAACTGACGTTTTCCCAGCCACCACCAGTTCTGAGGAAGGGTTACCAGACCCGAAACGTTAACTCTGTTTTTTCCTTCACAGGTGCTGCCAGACCTGCTGAGACTTTCCTGCAACTTTGTTTTTGTTCCTGATTTACAGCATCCCCAGTTTTTTCAGTTTTTATTTTCTCTACAATCAATATGCCTCCAACGGAAGATCCCATCACTGTTAGTGAAAAAAGGTTAAATCGGACACAGAGGGAGCAAAAGAGTTGTTGATGTTATAGGTTGCAGATGAGGAATCCTCTGAGGTGCTGAGGTATACTGGATGTGGATTAGAGAGCATTTGTCTGTCTTTATGTGCAGCAACTTGTTGAAGATGCAGTGCTGTCTAAGTGATCACCACATGTCACTGAAAAGGATATGCCTACAGTGGGACACCACCACCAGCCTGGACCCACATTAAAGTATCACCCCATGCAAGTGCTAGAACGTGGAATTAGATTAGTTAAGTGGTTATTTTTGATTGACCGAGATGCGATTGGCTGAAGGATCTTTTTCTATACAGTAGATCTCTGTGACTTTTTGACTCTAAATGCCAAACCTCAGGGTACATTCAACCTAGACCACCGTGGCACTTGTAGTGAAGTTATGTGGTCTTTTGTGACATTATTGCTGATAACTTCAATAGTGTTGAGATAACCAAGTTCAATTTGCAAGCATCTGTGACATGTAGCAAATCAACTTTGAGCAGCATTTGTCCACTAGGCTCCTTCACTCTGCATGCCTAGCAAGGGGACGATGAAACGATTCCAAATCCTATGCAGCTGTACTTTGTACATGTATTCACTCCTTTCATCTTGAATTTTCCACCAATCACCATCCTTATCCCCCCTTTTACAAGTGCCTCTGCTTTGTTTTATTCACTTCTGAGATGTGGGCACTATTGGCTGGGCCATTATTTAATGCCCATCCCTTGTTGCCTGTGGTTGATGAGCTGCCCTTTTGAACAGCTGCATACCATATGCTGTGGGAAGACCCACAATGCTGTTAGGGAGGGAATCGCAGAATTTTGATCCAACAACAGTGAAGCAACAGAGATAAATTTGCAAGTCAGGATGGTGAGTGGCTTGGAAGGGATCTTGCCTGTGGTGTTCCCGTATCATGTATGTGCCCTTGTCCTTCTATATAGTATTGATCATAGGCTTGTAAGGTGCTATTTAAGGAGCATCAGTGGTGGAGGGAATAGATATTTATGAATGTGGTGCTAATCAAGCTACTTGAGTGTTATCGGAGGTGCACTCATCCAGGCAATTGGGGAGTATTCCATCACACACCTGATTTGTGCCTTATTGATGGTGGGCAGGCTTTGGTGGGCCAGGAGGTGAGTTACTCACTGTAGTATTCCTAGCCCTCCATATATATGGCTAGTCCAGATCAGTTTCTAGCCAATGGTAACCC
Organism: Rhincodon typus; assembly: GCF_021869965.1. NCBI lineage: Eukaryota > Metazoa > Chordata > Chondrichthyes > Orectolobiformes > Rhincodontidae > Rhincodon > Rhincodon typus. Next base: position 28,659,953 of record NC_063340.1, on the reverse strand, counting down.
CTAATATATCGATAGTGAGGGATTCGGGGATGGCAATGCCATTGAATATCAAGGGGTAGTGGGATTGTCTTTATTTGGAGATGGTTATTGCATGGCATTTGCATGATGCGAATGTTACTTGCCGCTTTTCAGCCCAAGATTGGATATTATCCAGGTGCTGTGTGATTAGCACTTCTGCCTCATAGCACCAAGGACTCGGGTTGAATTTCACCCTTGGGCAACTGTCTGTGTGAAGTTTGCACATTTTCCCTGTGTCTGCATAGGTTTCCCACCCACAGTCCAAAGGTGTGCAGGTTAGGTGGATTGGCCATGTTAAATTTCCCATAGTGTCCATGGATGTGCAGGCTAAATGGATTAGCCATAGGAAATGCGGGGTCACAAGGATAGGGTAGGGGGAAGGTGTGAATGGAGGGTCAATGTGGACTCGATGGGCTAAATGGCCTGTTTTCACACTGTAGGGATTCCATGACTCAATGACTTAAATATCTGGGCACGGACTACTTCAGTAACTGAGGCACTGCGAATGGTGCTGAAAATTTTTCAATCAACAGTGAACCTCCCCACCTCAGACCTTATTATGGAGGGAAGGTCATTGATGAACCAGCTGAAGATAGTTGGGCCTCAGGCATTACCCTAAAGAATTGCTGTAGAGTTGTTCTGAAGCTGAGATGACTGACGGCCAACATCCACTATCATCTTCTTATGTGCCAGATATGATTTCTCTATCACTTCTATTATTGATCTCCCATCTTCCCTTACAGCTCCCCCTTTTAACCCTTCTGAAAGTTTGATGGTCAGACACCCATGACTGTCCAAACTTCTGAATGACCTCAATGAACACACCCTTGACATGGTTGACAACATCCTTGATTTCTGTGTTTAGAACTCCCCTACTGAAAATATTTGATTCCCCAGACTGCTTCTGCTGACACTGCAGGACTGACTGCTGAACATTCCCTGAAATGTACTAGACAGAATCCGCTGACCATGAGCATTTCAAGTGGCTATTGACTTTGCTGGAGCCCCTGGACAGTGCATGGACTGCAGCCGTGACTGACGGTACCAGGAGTCCCTGACTGACAGCACACCACTCCTTTACTGTACTGAGGACTAGCCTCCAACATGGTCATTTGGGTGAATGAATGTGCGTTGTGATTGCCTTGCAGGCAATTGACAGATGCATTAGTTGTTAGATTGGCATCTCATTGTGCCGTTCACCAAAATGTTTCCTATTCCCCCTCAGGATAGTACCATACTGACAAGCATGACAAGCAGTCTATCTATGTGCCTGCGCTAAAGAGCACTTCAAAATGGTAGTAGCGAAAATCTTTGACCCGGGCAGAAATGCTAACACACTAATAGGCATGTAACGATATAGTAAGGCAAGACATGAATGCAGTAAGCATGTCCTGAAATGTTGTCACAATGTCCACATGGAGATCATTTGAAACAAGCAGTGAGTTGAATCCTGCAGGTACCCCCTCTAGTTTCTTTGATTTTCATGTCATCTAGCTTGATCAGTGAGTTTGGTGGGAGGGCATATTAATGGAGTGCATTGTGGCATTAACAGGGTGTTTAGCAAACATTAGTCTCCATCAACTGTCATCTCATCCCTGCCCAGTGAGAATCTCACCATGCTGTTTCTAAAAAACATAAAACATGGTGCAAGATGAGCTTGGGTTGATATGGGACTTACTGGACTTCTTGTCTAATACTGGTTCACATTTTGGCAATGCCCATATCGCTTAGACCCCAATAAGATTCTGCCCAATATTTCCAAATTTGCTGAAGGCGCCAAACTGGGTGAGAATGTAAGAATCAATAGGTGTGAAGCTGGAAAAGCACATCAGGTCAGACAGCATCTGAGGAGCAGGAACGTCAATGTTTTGGGCCAAAACCCTTTGTCAGGGCTAGGGAGGGAGAGGGGAGCCGAGAAATAAATAGAAGGAGGGGGGTGGGGCTGGGGGAAGAGTAGGTGGGATGGTGATGGGTAGGTACAGGTAGGGGTTATTATGATTGGTCAGTGGGAAGGTGGAACGAATTGGTGAGTAGGAAGATCAACAGGTTAAGTCAGGTCAGGAAGGCAAGGAGGAGGAGCAGGGCTGGTGGTGGAGGGATTTTGAGGCTAGTGAAGTTAATATTAAGGCCATTGGGTTGTAAGTTCTCAAGGCGAATTATCAGGTGTTGTTCTCCAGTTTACGTTTGTCCTCCCTTTAACAGTGGAGGAGGCCAAGGATGGACATGTTGCCAGGGGAGTAGGAGGGGGAACTAAAATGGATGGCAACCGGAAGGTTGGGTTGGTTGATGCACGCAGAGCATAGATACTCTGTGAACCAGCCCCCAAGTCTGCATTTGGTTCCCCCGATATAGAGGAGATCATATTGGGAGCAACAGACACAGTAGATGAGGTTAGATGAAGTGCAGGTGGATCTCTGCTGGATCTGGAACGATTGTTTGGGGCCTTGGACGGAAGTGAGAGGGGAGGTGTAGTGGTAGGTGTTGCACCTTTTGTGGTTGCAGGAAAAAGATACCGGGTATGGTGGAGAAGTTAGTGCGGAATGTAGAGCTGAAGAGGGAGTCGTAGAATGAATGGTCCCTGCAGAAAGTGGACAGAGGTGGGGAGGAAATGCACCAACTAACCTGACCTTCTGGTTGTCATCCATTTTAATTCCCCCTCTCACTCCCCTGGCAACATGTTCGTCCTTGGCCTCCAGCACTGTCAGAGTGAGGCTAAGCGTAAACTAGAGGAGCAACACCTGATATTTCACCTTGGGAGCTTACAGCCTAATGATCTTAATATTGACTTCACCAGCTTCAAAATCCCTCCAACCCCAGCCTTATCCCATAGCCAGCCCTGCCCTCCTCCTCTCCTCCCTCACCTGACCTAACTTGTCCATCTACCTACTCACCTATCCACTCCATCCTTCCCACTGACCAATAACAATAACCCCCTACCTATGTCTACCTATCACAATCCCACCTACCTTTGCCCCGGCCCCACCCCCCTCCTTCTATTTACTTCTGGACTCTCCTCTCCTTCCCCTGCCCTCACGAAGGGTTTCAGCCTGAAACATTGACTTTCCTGCACCACGGATGCTGTCTGACCTATGTGCTTTTCCAGCCTCACACAGATGCTGAAGACTCTTGGTTCAGCATCTACAGTTCTTATTGCCTTCAAGTGGGTGAGAATCTAAGTTGTGAGGAGGACACAAGGAAGCTTCAGGCTAAGTGAATAGGCTAGAAAATGGAATATTATGTGAATAAGAGTGAAGTTATTCATTTTGGTTAAAAAAAAATCCAGAAAAGAAGAATATATCTTAAATGGTGAAAGGTTTATTGGTGCAATTGTCCAAAGGGACCTTAGTGTCCTTATCATAAGTCACTTACAGTTAGCACTCAGATGCAGCAAGTAATTAAGAAGGCAAATGTTGGCCTTCAACACAAGAGAATGTGAGTTCAGAAGTAAAGATTTTTGCTGCACTTGTGCAGAGCCATGGTGAGACTGCATCTGGAGTATTGTGTACAGTTTTTGGTTACCTTTTCTAAGGAGAGATAAATTTATCACAGAGGGAGTGCAATACATTTTCACCAGATTGATCCCTGGGATGGTGGGATTTAGAATTTGAGGTGACTGTCTGTGCTTGTTCGAGTTTTGAAGGATGAAGAGTGGCCTTATTTAAACTTACAAAATTTTTACTGGGTGTGACAGGTTGGCTGTAGATAAGATATTTCACCTGGCTACGGTGAGTCTAAAACCAGGGGTCGTATTTTCAGAATTAAGACAGAGATCAGGAGAAATTTCTTCACTCGGAGGATGTTGAATCTTTGGAATTCTCTATGCCAGAGAGCTGTGGAAGCTCTATATTTGGAGATATTCAAGACAGACATGGATGTATTTCAGAGATATCAAGGGATAAGGAGATACTGCGGGAAATTGTCATGAAGGTAGACGATCAGCTGTGATCAAATTGAATGGCAGAGCAAGGTCAGCGGGCTGAATGATCTATTCCTGTTCTTCTATTCCTAAAATGATATCAATGCTGATAAATCCTGTCACTGATAAGGCAAGTGAAACCAAAAGGCAAAATCTTAAACAATGAATCTTGACCAATTCTCATCTTTAAAATGGGAATCCAGCCACACTTAGATAGCAGATCTCCTGTTGCAATGTTCACATTGAGCCAGAGGGCATACTTATGCATAATGTCTAATTTGACATTAGTGTGACAGGATACTTAGAAGAATGACGCATTATATGTACTCCTTTTGATAGATTGGCCTGAATCTTCAACTTCAACTGGGTAATGGGAGCCAGGGAAATTTGGCTGTGCAAAATTATCTTGGAAAAAAGTCCCTGCAAGGATAGGATTCCCATTATGGGGATGTTTGCTGACTCCAATTAGTCCACCGATCCCGGAAAAAGTTCAGAGACTGCCACAGGATCTGCCAGAATAGAGGCAAGAAAAGAAAGCTGTGGAACTTCATTCCATTTAGAGTAAAAAACAGAAAGACCAACAAGATCTCACCACTCACACTTTCCCCATGCCCCATCTATGCCATGGTTCCTTCAACCTCTATGGCCCTTCATTATCTTATAATGGGCTATGCCTCGTCAAACAGCCCCATGGCCATTCAATTCACCACTTCAAAGTATGCCCTCAAATAACCTGATTGGTCTATCTTGCAGCCTCAAGACAGGCTATTCCTATGGTGATAGGTTGCTATGTATATAAAGTTTAAAGAAAATCATAAATAATTTTCCATGATGTTTTAAAAAAGCACTTTTTTTCAGTACAAGGCAATAAAAGTATCAATCAGACAGTAGAGATCAAATAGCCGAAGCTGTCAATCAAACAGGACTTGGTTGTTTCAATAAATAATGGATGTCTGTATCCTCAAGGAAGCATACATAGTAAGAAAAAAAAGTGCCATTGCCTTTTATATAGTTTGTTACAAATGCAATATTTGGAAGAATACTGTTTGTTCTTTATCTGTTTCTCTGTGAAGGATGTCCAGACTGTAGATTGAAGGAGAACACACGTTTCTCAAGAACAGGGGTACCCATCTTCCAGTGTAAAGGCTGTTGTTTCTCCCGTGCTTATCCAACGCCAATGCGGTCCAAGAAAACAATGCTGGTTCCAAAGAATATCACTTCAGAAGCAACATGCTGTGTAGCTAAATTATTTTCCAGGGTAAGACATTTGCATAAGGTAGAAAATCTTATTACAAGAACTGAATTTTTTGATGAAACAGAAAATGTATTCCAATCTTCCACCTAATCAAGTGATACACTAAAGAAATTGCATGTGAGGGAGTTTTGCCAAACTCTGCTCCTGGTATGGATCCTTAGCAACTGGAAGTATGAAACAGAGATAGATATAATAGAGATAATGTCGTGTATCCTAATTGCACTAATGCAGATTTAAATGCTACTACTAAACACCTTCTGGCTATGCTACAAGCTGTAGGAAAGCATTGAAAGTTCCTGAAGAATACCTTTTAAGTTAAATGAACATGACAATAAAATGTAGCACATACAAGATATGGGCAGTCTCAAAATTGGTTGAAGAACTCCTCCCTTGAACTTTTAGATGTTGAATTCTAATACCTTTCAATAAGTAGGAGGCGATGGCCTAGTGGTATTATCACTGGACTGTTAATCCAGAGACCCACATAATGTTATGGGGACCCAGGTTCGAATCATAGAACAACACAGCACAGTACAGGCCCTTCGGCCCACGATGTTGTGTTGACCTATTATCCTACTCTCAAATCAAACTACCCTACATTTTACTTTCGTCTATGTGCCTATCCAAGAGTCGCTTAAATGTCTCTAATGTATCTGACTCCACTACCACCGCTGGCAGCACATTCCACGCACCCACCACTCTCTGTGTAAAGAACCTACCTCTGACATCTCCCCTGTACCTTCCTCCAATCACCTTAAGATTATGACCCCTCGTAATAGTCATTTCTGCCCTGGGAAAAAGTCTCTGGCAATCCACTCTATCTATGCCTCTCATCATCTTGTACACCTCTATCAAGTCATCTCTCACCCTTCTTCGCTCCAATGAAAATAGCCCTAGCTCCCTCAACCTTTCCTCATAAGACCCTGCCCTCCAGTCCAGGCAGCATCCTGGTAAATCTCCTCTGCACCCTCTCTCAAGCTTCCATACCCTTCATATAATGAGGCGGACAGAACTAAATACAATATTCCAAGTGTGGTCTAGCCAGGGTTTTATGGAGCTGCAGCATAACCTCGCTCCTGCCATGACAGGTGATGGAATTTCAATTCAATAAATATCTAGAATTAAGAGTCTAATGATGACCATGAATCCGTTGTTGATTGTTGGGGGAAAAACTGATCTGGTTCACTAATGTCCTTTAGGGAAGGAAACTGCCATCCTTACCTGGTTGGGCCTGCATGTGACTCCAGACCCACAGCAATGTGGTTGACTTTTAACTGCCCTCTGACCAATTAGGGATGGGCAATAAATGATGACTAGCCAGTGACCCCTCATCCCATGAATGAATGAAAAAAACAAAAGTGTGAAAAGAATGCAGTCATTACTATGGTGTGTGTTTGCTGTTAATACAGCTACTGTTATGACTGCCCATTGTGTCCTATCCATTTTAATCTTTATTGCCAAAGAAATATAATCTCATACTTGCACAGGCTTTTTCACACTTACCACAACCCCTCCTCCCTTGACTCTGAGATAAAAAGATAGTCTGCAACTGCCTTGTGTCTCTGTCTCTCTTTCTCTCTGTAAATATTTTCTCTTGCCGTGTCCTAGTGGAAAAGGTAAATAAGGAGGTGGCAAAGGGTTTAACCTGGTAAAGGGGAGAGGGATCGAGATGAAATGTAAACTGTAATGCAAACCCAAATGTAAATGAAATGAGAGAAGAGCATTGGAAGGAATTAGGTAAGGGAGGACATTGAGTTTTTTTTCTTTTTTCTGTGGATGTCGCATATAAGGCCATTTGTTGTCCATGCCTGATTGTTCTTGAAAGAGTGGCTTGCTCAGTTTCAGAAGGCAGTTAAGAGTCAAACACATTGCTATGGATCTAGAGTTACATGCTGGCTAGACCAGGTAAGGACAGCAGATTTCCTTCCCTAAAGATATTTTGGTATAGTGACACAAAAATCATAGAATCCCTACAATGTGGAAGCAAGCCATTTGCCCCATCGAGTCCATACCAACTCTCCGAAGAGAATCCCACCTAAATCACTCCTTTCCTGTAAACCCTGCATTTCCCATGGTTAACCCACCCAACCTTAACACCATGGGCAATTTAGCATGGCCAATCGAGCTAACCCGCACATCTTTGGACTGTCAGAGGAAATTGGATCACCCAGAGGAAACCTATGCAGACATGGGGAGAATGTGCAAACTCCACACAGATAGTCACCCGAGAATAGAATCGAACCCAGGTCGCTGGTGCTATGAGGCAGCAGTGCTAACCACTGAGCCACCATGCCACCCTAAGTCCTGCCTTGGTTTGCCTTTCTGAAATGCAGCACCTCACATTTATCTAAATTAAACTCCATCTGCCACTCCTTGGCCTATTGGCCCATTTGATCAAGGTCCTGTTGTACTCTGAGATAATCTTCTTTACTGTCCACTACACCTCCAATTTTGGTGTCATCTGAAAACTTACTAACCATACTTCTTATGTTCACTTCCATAGCATTTGTATAAATGACAAAAAGCAGTGAACCCAGCACCGATTCTTCTGGCACACCACTAGTCACAGGCCTCCAGTCTAAAAAGCAACACTCTACCACCACCCTCTGTCTTCTACCTTCAAGCCAATTCTGTTGCCAAATGGCTAGTTCTCCTTGTATTCCATGTGATCTAACTTTGCTAACCAGTCTAATACGAGGAACCTTGTTGAACGCCTTACTGAAATCCATATGGGTCACATCCACTACTCTGCCTTCATCAATCCTCTTGCGTTACTTTTTCAAAAAACTCAATCACATTAGCGAGACACGATTTGTCACACACAAAGCCATGTTCACTATCCATAATCAGTCCTTGCCTTTCTAAATACATGTAAATTCTGTCCCTCAGGATCCCCTCCAAGAACTTGCCCACCACTGATGTCAGGCTCACCAGTCTACAGTTCCCTGGCTTTTCCTTACCACCTTTCTTAAATAGTGGCACCATGTTAGCTAATCTCCAGCCTTCCAGCACCTTACCTGTGGCTATCGATGATGCAATATCTCAGCAAGGGGCCCAGCAATCACTTCCCTGGCTTCCCACAAAGTTCTAGGATACACCTGATTAGGTCCCAGGGATTTATGCACATTTATGCTTTTTAAGACATCCAGTGCCTCCTTTTGTAGTGTGAATATTTTTCAGGATGTCGCTATTTATTTCCCCAAGTTCTCTAGCTTCCATATCCTTCTGATGCAAAATACTTGTTTAGTATCTACCCTATCTCCTGCAGTTCCACACGTAGGCAGCCTTACTGATCTTTAAGGTGCCTTATTCTCTCCCTAGCTACTCTTTTGTCCTTAAATGTATTTGTAGAATCCCTTTGGATTCTCTTTAACACCATTTGCCAAAGCTTTCTCATGTCCCCTTTTTGTCCTCCTGGTTTCCCTCTTAAGTATACTTCAGCTGCCTTTGTACTCTTCTAAGGATTTACTCAATCCCTACTGTCTATACCTGACATATGCTCTCTTCTTTTTCTTGACCAGAACCTTAATTTCTCTAGGCATCCAGCATTCCCTACAACTACCAGCCTTGCCCTTCACCCTAAAAGGAACATATTGTCTCTGGATTCTTGTTATCTCATTGCTGAAGGCCCATTTTCCAGCCATCCTTTTACCTGTGAATATCTGCCCCCAATCAACTTTTCAAAGTTCTTGCCTAATACCGTCCAAATTGGCCTTCCTCCAGTTTAGAACTTTAACTTTTAGATACTTTTCCATCACTATTTTAAAACTAATAGAATTATCGTCACTGGTCCCAAAGTGCTCCCCCACTGACACCTCAGTCACCTGCCCTGCCTTACTTCCCAAGAGTAGGTCAAGTTTTGCTCCATCTCTAGTAGATACATCCACATGCTGAATCAGAAAATTTTCTTGTACACACTTCACAAATTCCTCTCCATCCAAGCCCTTAACACTATGGCAGTCCCAGTCTATGCTTAGAAAGTTAAAATCCCCTACCATTACCACCCTATTATACTTACAGATTACTAAGATCTCCTTACAAATTTGATATTGAATTTCCTGCTGACTATTGGGAGGAACTATAGTACAATCCCAATAAGATGATCATCATTGTCATATTTCTCAGTTCGAAAAAACCTTCCTTGACATACTGCCAGGAACATCGTCCGTAAGTACAGCTGTAGTGTTATCCTTAATCAAAAATGCCACTTCACATCCTCTCTTGTCCCCCCCACCCCCCTTTCTATCCTTCCTGTAGCATCTATACCCTGTAACATTAAGCTGCCAGTCCTGTCCATCCCTGAGCCACATCTCAGTAATCGCTATGATATCCCAGCCCCAAGTTCCCAACCATGCCCTGAGTCCATCTGCCTTACCTGTTAGACCAATTGCATTGAAATAAATGCAGTTTAATTAATCAGTCCTATCTCATTCTCTGCTTTGTTCCCTTCTGCCCTGACTGTTTGATTTGCTCCTTTTTCCTAACTGCACCTGTCGCAGACTGATTCCCTTTCTCACTATCTCCATGGGTCCCACCCACTCTCCACCTTCTAGTTTAAATCCTCTCGAGCAGCTCTAGCAAATCTCCCCACCAGTGTATTTGTCCCCTTGCAATTCAGGTGCAATGCAACGTTCTTATACAAGTCACATCTACCCCAGAAGAGATTCCAATGATCCAAAAATGTGAATCCTTCTCCCCTGCACCAGCTCCTTAGCCACACATTCTTGTGGCACTGGGAGTAATCCAGATATCACTAACCTCGAGGACCTACTTTTCAAATTTCTTCCTAACTTCCTATATTCCCTCTTCGGAATCTTATCCTTTCCTCTTCCTATGTCGTTCGTTCCCATGTATACAACGACTTCCTATTGGTTCCTCTCCCCTTTGAGAATATTCTGCGCCCTCTCCGAGATATCCTTGATCCTGGTACCAGGGAGGCAACACACCATTCTGATATTTAGTTGTTGGCTGCAGAAACATCTGTCTGTGCCTCTGACTAGAGAGTCCCCTGTCACAATTGATCGCTTGGAACCTGAAATACCCTCATTACATGAGAGCCAGTCTCGGTACTGGAAACCTGGCTGTCACTGCTCCCGAGAGTCCATCACCCACTACATTTTCCAAAACAGCATAATTGTTTGAGATGCAGATAGCCACAAGAATCTCCTGCACTACCTGCCTACTTCTCCTACATTTCTTGGAGGTAATCCATTCACTTGACTGTATCTGTGGTTTTTCTACCTTCCTGCAACTCCCATACATCACAGCCCCTAGCTCCTGTAAATTGCTTATTGCCTGTAACTGCTGCTCCAACCAATCCATGCGATCTGGTATGATTTGCACCAAACACACTTCCTGCAGCCAAACGCATCAGTAACATGGGAATTCTCCCTAATCTCCCAGATTTGACAGGAAGAGCACATCACTCTACTAAAAGCCATCTTTGCACTTTAACAATCTACAGAGCCAGAAACTAGCCCAGTCTTATTGCTCTAAAAACTCCAGGCAAACTTAGTACCTATGTTTTGTATTTTTAAAGTTTAATCAAGAGACAGATCTCAGTAAAACATGCAATAAAAAAAACACTGTACTCACTGTTGTAGATTTCCAAATAAAAACAGTGAGGTTACACTTTAAAATTAGCCACCTAGCTGTTCCCCTCCTGTGAGCTCCCCCACAGAGGTTTCACAAGGTCAGCTGTGAATTTCACTGTTTGTTTATTTTTCTTAGAATGGACTCCAATGTCCAGAGATACTTGAAACTAGATAGCAGAGGTATTCAGCTGTGCAGGTTCACTGCCTGATCACACAGCTGTGCAGGTTTACTTCTCCATTTGTTTCACCTCCCACAAGGTCCCTGCCCTGTCTCTTTTCCTCCTTTTTAAAAATGCTATTGTTTTAATCTCTTTTCTTTCTAAAGTTTCAAAACAATGCAATAGCTTATAAGACAGTAATTATTGCTTCTAGAATTCAAGGAAATCAGCTCCAATACCGAAAATGCCTCAAAAAAGGAGCAGCTCCTACAGCCACAACTTTTTTCTGTCCTCATCTTGGATTACCCAGAGTCCGTAAACTGTAATTATTCAGAGAAGGAAAAGGTGGGAAGTGATGTCTGTCAAGTATCAGTACTGGGGCCACTGATATTTACAGATTACATTAACATTTTCAATTTTGAAATCTAATGCACAATTTGTAAATTTTCAGACAAAGCCAAATTATGCATGTGGGGAGCAAGAACTTACAGGAATATCTTAAGAAACTTACAGAATGAGCAAATAATTGACAAATATATGAAAGTATTTTTTGGTAGAAAGAATAGGGAGATCACATTGTTATTTGAAGGCACAGGTCTGGGTGTGGTGGAGGAACAAAAGGATAGCAAAGACCATCAATTGTGAAAACCAGGCCTTATGCTAAACTTCAATCAAACTTTGGTTTGGATCTCACTTGTGCAGTTTTAGTCATCATATTATAAAAACGTTATTGAGGTAGTGGATAGAGATAAAACAGGGCGGAGCTGGAGGAATACAGCAGGCCAGGCAGCATCAGAGGAGCAAGAAAGTTGACGTTTCGG
>NC_063340.1:28614436-28647791 GCF_021869965.1 Rhincodon typus | reverse complement strand
GTCCCGACCTGAAACGTCAACTTTCCTGCTCCTCTGATGCTGCCTGGCCTGCTGTGTTCTTCCAGCTTCACAATGTGTCATTTTTGACTCCAGCATCTGCACATTTGCAGTTCTTACTATCTCTGATAGAGGTAGTGGAGATGTTTCAGAGAGATTTCCAAGGGTGAGACAGGAGATGTATGGGGATTAATACCAGGAAAAGATTGATATACTGTTTCATTTCTCTTGGTTGGCTGAGAGTTCAATAAAATTTATAATTTAGAGTTATAATTGAGAGTTATAAAGATTTCACCCTCTTTATAATTTAAAATCCTAAAAAGTGGATACAGGAAATGTTTACTCTCGTTTGAAGGACATAACTAGAGGCTACCAATTTAAATAGTCACCAAGAAATATGTACTGTTCTACGTTCTGCATTTAAACAGTACAGCACTTCAGAGCTGCTGCCATGGGGTCCATACACAACACCAATTACCATTTTAGTTCCTTTACTGTTCCTCAGTTCTAACCATACAGTCTCCACTGAATGCTTTCACTTCATTGTATTAACCCCTACCATTGAAATAATGTTGTTGCTAATCAGTTAGGCAACTCCAACTCCTCAATTTTCCCTATCCGTCCTCTAAATTTTATAACTGACCATCCTGCAGCCATGTCTTAAGGTGGCATGGTGGCTGAGTAGTTAGCACTGCTGCCTTACAGCGCCAGGGATCTAGATTTGATTTTACCTTGGGTGACCATCATGTGGAGTTTGCATATTCTCCCCATGTCTGCATTGGTTTCTGCCGGGTACTCCGGCTTCCTCCCACAGTCCAAAGATTTGCAAATTAGTTGGATTGGACATGCTAATTTACCGATAGTGTTCAGAGGTGTGTAGATTAGGTGCGTTATCGATAACTGGTCACTAGTTCAGAGACTAATCAGCTACATGTTGCCAGCCAAAGCTCCATTTGTATAAACCCTTTGCTTATCTGCAAATTAAACTTTCATGACTGCTTGATCAAGTAGCTGTGTACACAGTGTCTACAATGAGTGTCAGGTTACTTGCTTTTAAAAAAATGCAGCAAACCTTCAGCAATCTTTGGTTTTTAAAATAGTTCTTTCTTAAGTAAGAGGGTATGGTCTTTACATTAAATGTAAGGGATCACCCATTTAAGATAGATAAAGAGAAACATTTTCTCAATGGTAAGCCTTTGAAACTTTCTTCCTGAGAAGGTATTGGAGGCAGAAACTTTGAAATTTTAAGAAAAAGATAGATTTTTGATAAGCAAGGAAGTGCAAGTTATTTGGGTTAAATAGAAATGTAGAGTAATTAGGTCAGACATGATCTTATTGAATAACAGAGCAGGCTTGAGGGCTGAATGGCCCACCTCTGTTCATGTGTTTGTCTGTGAATCTAGGAACTTACAATCTAACAGCATAATGAGTGTACTTAAAACATCACCAATGATAAGGGAACCCAACACATCATTTAAGAGGCAAAGCTGAAGTATTTATATCCAAATTCAGCCAGAATTGCCCAGATATATCCTATGCACAAAAAGATGGATACATCCAACCCAGCTAATTACTGTCCTATCAGTCTACTCTCGTTCATCAGCAAAGTAATAGAAATGTTGTCAACAGTGCTATTGACAGGCACTTACAAAGGAATAGCCTTCTCACTGACATACAGGTTGGATTCTGCCAGGGTCACTCAATTCCTGATCTTCTTGCAGATTTAGTCCAAGCATGAGCTCCTGAAATGTGGTGAGAGCGACTACGCTTAATATCAAGGATTTGACCAAGTAAGGCATCAAGGAGCTCCAGTATAACTGGAGTCAATGGGAATCATGGGAAAACTATTTAGAGTCATACCTGGCACATAGGATGATGACTGTGGCCGTTGGAGGTCAGTCATGTCATCCTATCACTACAGGAGTTTCTCAGGGTAGAGTCTTAGTCCAACGTCTTTAGCTCCTTTATCAATGACCTTCCTCAATCGTGAGGTCAGGAGTTGAGATGTTCGCTGATGATTGCATAATATTCAGCACCGTTCACGACTCCTTAGATACTGAAGCAATCGATGTCCAATTGCAGCAAGGCCGGACTATATCCAGACTTAGGCTGGTAAGTGGCAAGTAACATTCACACCGCACAAATGGCAGGCAATGGCCAACTCCAACAAGAGAGCATTTAACCATTGCCTCTTGACTTTCAATTGCATTTACCATCAATGAGATTCAGACTGTCAACATCCTGGGCATTATCATTACCCAGACTAAATTGGACCAACCAAATAAATAATGTGGCTACAAGATCAGGTCAGAGGATAGGAATTCTGCAATAAGTAACTCATCTCCTGTCTCCCCAGTGCCTATCCACCATCTACAAGGCATAAGTCAGGAGTATTATGGAATACTTTCCACTCTCCACTCTCCACTTGCTTGGATGGGTACAGCTCCCATAACACTGAAGAAGCTTGATGCCATCCAGGACAAAGCAGCTCAATTGATTGGCACCCCACCCATAATCTTACACATTCATTCCCTTCAGCACTGATGCACAATGACAGCTGGGTGTACCTTATACAGGAAGTATTGCAGCAATTCAAAAAGATCCTTAGACATTCTGCTTTGAAACTATGGTTCTACCGTTTTGCTACCATGTTTTCCAATGCTTTGGACTGGAGTGGTTCAGGAAGGCATCATCAACAGTTTCTCAAGGGCAACTAATATGGGCAATAAATGCTGGCCTAGCCAAAAATTCAAAAATTCATTCACAGATATATCTGGAGCAATATCCCAATTAACAGAGGCAGGCCTTCTAACTTGTTCGCCTCAGCGACTGCACTCCCACACCATCCACCACCCCTTATTATCTATCTCCTTCTCCTCAACATTCACCACCTTCTTGCAATTCTTTTGCAATTTGCTGTCCCTTTAAATCACACCCACCATTTTGACTTTCTGTCAGCCCTCGCCATTTCACCTTCTCATCAACATACACCATCCTCCACTTTTCCTTTAACACTTGTCTTGTTTCTGTCTTGTTTACTTGGCTCTCAGTAGAGAGGATCCTTTCACTCCCTTTCACATCTTAATTTACACATATTTTACATTTGTTTTCTCTTTCACCATTATTGACAACCCCTTTGCTTTTTCATTACATCTCTATATCATCTGTTCCCTTCCCCTCTCCTGCACCTCTGCCAAAAATATAAACAATAAATTCCAATTTCTTTCAGTTCTGAAGAAGAGTCATACTGGATTCAAAACCTCAACTCTGTTTCTGCCTCCACAGATGCTGCCAGATCCACATCCTTCTTATAGTTTGGTAACCACACACAATACTTCAGCTGAGGCCTAACTAACATCATATTTACTTCCTTCATTTTTGAATACCCATGTGTAATAATCATCTATGGTGTTTATAAATAAATGGTGAATGATTACTACTTGAGTATGATGCTCGGAGGGGATCATTGCAGTGGAACTAAACTTCAGTGAAAGTGACAACCATTTATTGATGAACATGAATGAAGATCAGTAAGGAAATGTGCTTGTACATTGTATGCTATTGTGACGCTCTTTTATTTCTTAATATTTTTAGGTGACATTAATGGGAAACCTGAAGATTGAAAATCACACAGAGTGTCACTGTAGCACTTGTTACTATCACAAGTCCTAAAATGGTAAACAAACCTGAAAACTTAAAAGTATATAAAAGTGTGTTTTCTCTTCATTGCTTCATATAAGTGGTTACATAATGTAACAATGTAACTCCATATATTTAAACTTGCATTGCTGTGTGATTGATCTGCTATGGTAAATAAATAAATTTACTTTCTCAGATTTGTGTAAATTCACAATATCCATCGCCAAGCAACAATGTTTCTGTGCTTCATTTAAACTCCTCATGCTTGAGAAACTTTAGCTTCATTTCAAGTTTGAATATGAAGTATATATTTTGCTCTTAAAGACAAAATCTGCCACAAATAGTAAAAGATTAATGAAGGACTGAGTGAGGCCCATTAGAAACAAACAGAATAAGCTGGTCACTAAAGCAAAGTGTGTGGAAGAGGTACTAAATTGGTATTTTGCTTCTGTCTTTACTAAATTAGCAAATGGTGACATTGGCCCAGTTGAAAATGTGGATGTTGAGCAACTGAACAGTATAGTGATAGATAAAGAAAAGATGCTAAAAAGGCTGGCAGCACTCCAGGTAGAGAAGTCGCCAGGCCCAGATGGGATGTATCCTAGATTGCTGAAAGAGATGAGAGAGCAAATTAGAGAGCTGATGACAAAACATTTCCAGGCTTCTCTGAACACAGGATTAGCGCCAGGGAACTGGAGGATTATAAATGTGACACTGTTGCTCAAGAAATGGGTAAAGAATAATCCAGAAACCTACAGACCTGTCAGTTTGATATCAATAGTGGGAAAATTTATGGACGCCATAATATGGGATAAGATATATGTGCATTGAGAAGAAAAAAAGCTAAGACTAGACAGTCAACATGGCTTTGCCAAGGGCAGGTCACGTCTGACAAATTTAACTGAGTTTTTTGATGATGTGACACAGACAATGGATGAGAGTAGTACTGTGGATGTTGTGTATTTGGACTTTCAGAAAGCATTTGATGTGGTGCCACATGGCAGGTTGCTTAGAAAATTAGAAACGTTTGCGATCAATGGGTCCTTGGCAGCATGGATAAGACATTGGCTAAAAGATATGAAACAGAGAGTAGATACCGATTGGTATTTCTCAGATTGGAGAGGAGTTGAAAGTGGTACTCCCCAGGATCAGTATTGGGACCCTTGCTTTTTCTGATTTACAAAAACAATTTGGAGATGGTTGTTGAGGGCAAAAACTCAATTTGTAGATGATACTAAGTTAGGGAGAATGGTGAACTGAGCAACTTCAGAGGCACATTGACAAATTTGCCAAAAGATCAGACACCTGGCAGTTGAATTTCAATGCAGAAAAATGTATTTTTGTAGGAAAAATATGGCGAGATGGTACAAACTCAATGGTACAACTTTGAGGGTAGTACAGGTGCAGAGGGATCTCAGGGATCAAGTGCATAATTCTCTGAAGGTGGCCAGGCAAGTTGAAACTGTTAAGAAGGCTTATAGGATCTTTGAGTTTATAAACAGAGACATAGACTATAAAAGCAAAGAAGTGATGCTACAATTCTACAATCATTGGTAGATCACATTTGGGGTATTGTGTTCAGTTCTGGGTATCTTATTTAAAGAAGAATGTTAAAGCTCTGGGGAGAGTGCAAAGGAGAATTACTAGACAGATACCAGGAATGAGGGGTTTTTGATTAAAGGAAAAATTAGAGAAATTGGTTTTACTCTCCTTGGAGCAGAGAAGATTAAGAACACAGAATATACAGCACAGGAACAGGCCTTTTGGCCCACTACATCTGTGACGATCATGATGCCATTCTAAACTAATTATATCTGCCTGAGCAAGGTCCATATCCCTGTATTCCCTACTGTTCATGTGTCTGTCTAAATGCCTCTTAAACTTTGTTAATGTATCTGCTTCTACTATGTCCCTTGGACAGAAGGGTCTTGAAATCTCCCACCTGAGGGAAAAGACCTTATCTATACCCCTCATGATGTTATAAAGCTCCATAAGGTCAAGTCTCAATCTCCTACACTGCAGTGGAATAATGTCCCAGCCTAGCCAGCCCCTCCTTATAACTCAAACTTTCTATTGGTAGCAACATCTCGGTAAATCTTTCCCGAACCCTTTCCAGCTTAATAACATCATTCCTAAAATAATGTAACTGGAAGAAGTACTCTTGAAAAGTTAATATGGAGCAGGGCCTTCTAGGTGGAGCCTTTTTTTAAAAAGAAAATGTCCAGTATTATTAAAAATCTTTATTTCCATTTCTAATCATGCAGCATAACAATCCTGAAAGTGTCTTTAGTGAAATTGTAGTGTTTGACCTTGTAATAAGGAAATGCAATTGCAAAATGTGGAATAATGTCTTGATGCCTTTTCGGACCTGGTTCCATAACATGGATTGGACTTCAAATTGCAAAAGACGGCCGGCAATTGCGCCTTGAATTCTGGTTAGTACCAGCTTTGGGATCCAGATCACTCAAATTCACAATAAACTGATGCCATCACATTTCAAAACACTGTTGTCATTGTTTGCAATCCTAAAATGCTTTTTCAAAGGATGATTAATGTTCTTTTCAACTGTCAGAAAGCTTTTGTTTGAAACCATTAGATGCTGGTTAACAAAGGATGTTTCTGGCTAATTTGCAGACATTGTACTTTTGATTTTTGACAATAAGGACCATTCATTAGTCCTACACCTCTTTGGGTAAGTACTGGAATTCCGTTTAATCACTGGCTATAATTAGTACAGTGACAATGTTAATTGCAAGTCAGAAAGTATATATCTGCTGAGTCAAAGTGGAAAAGTAACCCCTTAGCTAAAGAAAGATAGATCTCAGTCTTCAATCAATGGCAAGTTAATGAACCACTGAATGCATGCATTATTGACCATAATGTATGTCACTAATCTTCTGTTACAGACAATTTCCAAAAGGTCATTGTGGTCTAGAGCCATTCCAGGCAACTAATGTGTAAAACATTTACCTCATACATTTCCTTTAATTATTTTCCCCTCTCACCTTAGACCCATGCCTGCTAGTATCTGACATCTCCATCCTGGGAAAAAGACTCCGACTATCCACCCTATCCATGCCTGTCCTAATTTTATATATTTCTATCAGAACTGAGAAATTTTAAATTCTATGGGAAATTTGAAGAGTGAAAATCACATTGAGTGTCACTGGAGCACTTGTTACAATCACAAGTCCTCAAATGGCGAACAAACCTGAGAACCTTTGATCTGTAACATACAAGTGTAACTTCCACTCTTATTTACAGCATTCCTGCATTATTTTATATCCAGGTTCTCCATTCACTGAGCCAAATCGTCTATCCCCATTCCCAATCTGTTTTGGATTCTAACCATCTGTATTGTCTGGCCCATTTGCTTCCTCCACGCTTTTTCTTTTTCTTTTGTTGTTTTCCCTGGTTACCCTCTGTACGTGGACAGCCAATATCAGGTCATCTTTCAGTTCTCTTCTCAGATATCTCCTGTTCTTGCTGTCTCTGACCTTGGGAACTCAGAACATCATTAGCATCAAGCATCACATCCCAATTGCGGCTATCTTACATATGGATTGGCTAGCCCTATCTACTATCTCATAGGTGGCATGGTGGCTCAGTGGTTAGCACTGCTGCCACACAGCACCAGGAGCCTGGATTTGATTCTATCCTCGGGTGACTGTCTGTGTGGAGTTTACACATTCTCCCTGTGTCTGTGTGGGTTTCCTCTGGGTGCTCTGGTTTCCTCCCACAGTCCAAAGATGTGCAGGCTAGGTGGATTGGCCATGCTAAATTGCCCATGGTGTTTAGGGATGTGTAGATTAGGTGGGTTATAGGGGGATGGGTCTGGGTGAGGCATCTGAGGGTCGGTGTGGACTTGTTGGGCCGAAGGGCCTGTTTCCACTCTGTAGGGATTCTATGATCTATTAATGGACTGGCAAATTAGGTTCAACAATGAGATGGGCTGGTGTATTCTGATCATTACCCTTTGTCCAGGACCCAACTCTATCGGGCTGGCTTTTGTGTCGAAATAAGCTTTGCTTTGCTGTTTCATCTTCCCCTGTTGGTGAGCCGCTATGTAATTTGCCTCCTTTACTGTTTCCACCAATTGTTGTACCCATTTCTCCAATATAATATTGTCTATCTCAGGCTCAGACAATTCCAAACCTACCAACCCCTCCATTCCCTTCATGTCTCTTTTTGTCATGAGCTTATAATGGGTGTAGCCTGTGGATGAAGTAATGGTATTCCTAATTATCATCAACACTTAGGACAGAACAATTTTGCTGCACCATTCTGGCTATCATGTTTTTCAGTGTCCGATTCATCCTTTCCACAATTCCACCAGACTGTGGTCTATAAGATATGTGGAATCTCTGTCTGATCACAAAAAGAATCATCATGTTTTGCATTACTTGGGCTGTAAACTGTTTTCCCTGGGTCTGACCCTATGCTCTGAGGTATACCCCAATGAGTGAATACTTGTTCCAACAAGAAAAGTTTTGCAGTATTTCTGTCTGTGTTTGTTGTAGTCGGGAAAGGTGTCCACTATTACCAGAATGTACTTGTATCCTCCTGGAGTGGGGGATAGGGGTCCTACATAGTCTATTTGTCAATTAGTCCACGGCCCTTCTACTGGTTTAGTGTGTCAGAGGGCCCCTTTCTTAACATCTTTATTGGTGTTATGCTGTGCACAGATCAAACAATTCTTAACGTAGTGTTCCAAGTCACCTTTCATTCCAGGCCACCAGCACACATCCTTTATTTTGTCCAGGGTATTCTCTGCCCTTTTATGCCCCCATAAGTCATGGTACCAGTGAATTATTTGTTTTCGTCCCTCCCTCTGGCACCACAAATTTTCTTTAATACAAAACTACTCCATCCTGAACATAGATCCCCTTGTGTGTTTTATATGTCTGGCTCTGCTCCTTCTATTAATATTTTTCAATTTTCCATCTTTCGTTTGCTCCTGTGCTAGATCCATTACTTTGACTTGTTTCTCCTTCTGTCCCCTGATTTCTTCACTTGGTGGCCACCATTCCTGCCCTTTTACAGTGCCTTGTTTGGATAACCCATCAGCCTTCCTGGTCCCCTTGGGAGATAGTTTTGAATGAGCTTTTACCTTCGTGACCCCATATCCTTTCCCTTGTGTTTCTTTAAAAATGCATCGTAACAGTGGAGCTGATGGAAGGGACTTTCCATCCGCTGCGACAAATCCTCTCGCCTTTTGTAGGGTCAAATATTCCGTGAGGCTATTACAGACATACATGCTATCAAAATATATAAGTGATCCAGGTGGAAAGAGTTCCAGATGGCCAACCACATATGCAACGGCTGCTAACTCTGCTACCTGCGCACTCATCGTTCTGGGTAACTTTAGAGCCATGCTATATCTTTCCTGTCCATTCTCATCCTCCATGTACATCCCGCACCCAGTTTTCCTTTCTCCATCCTGTACTGATGACGAACAATCCGCAAGAATTTTGAAGTGGGGTTCTTCCTTTCCTTTTTCCTTTGCCTCCCAGCTTTCGGGCTCCATCCTACTCCCTCCCATTTGTTTTGATACAAGTGGGTCCTTGGGACCACTTGCTATCATCAATTGACATTCATATTTCTCCCCGATACACTAAGTTATCTGCTAACATGGTGGTGGGTTTTACTTCTTTTACACTGATATCCTTTCCTTGTAACAACAATGTCCATCTTGCGATTCTATTTTGACTAACTGAACCATCAGTGTATGTTGTGTTAGTACTGTAAGTGGATTCAACTCCACTATGTAGGTAAAATGTTGCACTGCTCAAAAGACAGCTAGCAGATGTTTTTGGCATACTGTGTACTCCTGGTCTATCAGTGAGTGCATGTCCCAAGCGTATGCTACTGATCTTAATTTCCCCTACATCTCCTGTAACAGAATTGTTGAGAGGGTTATCTCTGTGGTGGCTACCTCCAATGAAAACAGTTCATTTGGATTTGGGGTTTTCAGAGCAGGTGCGGTAGCTCGTGCTTGCTTCAGAGCTGCAATGGCCTATGTGTGTTCCGGTTTCCCCTCCCAAGCCACATTCTTTTCTAATAACTCCATCAATGGAGCTGCTTCAGTGTGGTCCCTGTAATATCCCACTAAGCCCAAGAAGGATCTCAGCCCTTTGACATCTCATGGAACAGGGAGTTTGCCGACTGCCTCCACCCTTCGTTCGTCGATTTCTCTTTTCCCCGGTCACAGAATCATTCCCAAGTGAGTCACTTTCTGTTTCGTTATCTGCGCTTTCTTAGGGTTTACTTTCAAACCCAATTCATACAACAGCTGCAGAAGTTTGCTTAGCAGCTGGTAATGTTCCTCTTTAGTTTTGGTTTGTAAGAGTAATTTATCTATATACTGCACCAAACATTCAGGTTTTGAGAACCCTTTTAACCCTTTCCTTAGACATTGGTGAAATATGGGCAGTCCACGTATATTGCTGGCCTCAGAAAGTAAATGCAAATTTATATTGTCACTCTTTCCCCAGTGGGACTGACCAAAACCCGTTACTTATGTCCAAAGCCTTGAACCATTGCACATCCTCATTTTGCTTAACAACTGTCTCTGGACTAGTTGCTACGGTGGGGTCTGTTAAAGGGGTGGTCTTGTTCAATGCTCAGTTGTCTGCTGTTAATCGGTTTCCTTACGGCCAAATAGGTGAGTTGTTAGTGGAAGCTATCGATCTCAGTATCCCTTGTTGCAGCAAATTCTGTATTACCTTCCCTACCTCTTCTGCCTGCTTTGGAAAACTATACTGCTTCTGTGGTTTGGGGTCTGGACCCTGTGTACACACACTCCCAGCCATTCTCCCACAGTCATGTTTATGCTGGGCAAATACTGGTGAGTGCCGTTCAATGATTCATTGCACTTCAGAATCGTCATTCATCTCCCCTGGTTTTACCCACATTTCCCTGACCATGCATATTGTCTCCCATACTGCCCCCCCCGGGACAAGTGTCCAGTTTCATTACTCCTGCCTACAGGCATTTGCTAAATCATGCAATTAACGGGATCAAAACAGAGTCCCGCTTTGGTCGTATGGTCGCTCCCTAAGATATGTTCTCAAGGTAATTTAGTAAGGACCACTGAATGTTTTAATACTATGCCTACCACACAGACCTCCAGCAGTACACTCACATGTCCCACTTGTGAATGTCCTGTAAATCCACTTTGAATAATTTTACTTTCAATTTTTCAATCTGTGTCATTGATCTGGGTAGTATTGACGGAGGTTCGGGATCCCCCAGTGTCCCAAAGGAATGTAACAGGGCAGCCTTCAACCCTACCATTCACTAGGGGGTCTTCCTGTTTTATCCCACCGCGCATCACATATCCATAATAGAGAGGTCTGCAACTGTGGTTGCAGTTTGGGGTACATCCCCGAAGATGGTAGTACCTCCGTTGTATTGCACTGAGGGCTGGGTCTATTCGGCCTCTCCATGGGTAGGCTGTGGCTTCCTCCCTGACCTACATTCTCACGTTTCAGGTTCGGGCACACTCTTGCGAAATGTCCCTCCAGGCCACAGTTATAACACTTGGACATCCAGCTTTGAGTTCTCCCTGTTCCCGAGACAGTTCCTCTACCTCCACCTCTACCTCTTCCCACTATTTGATAGGCTGGAGGGAGTGCCTTCTGATCCGGACCCCTCCCTTAATTTCTCCAGGTTATTTCCTGATATTTGACAGGTGTCATAATTAACCCAGAGGCCCTGGGTAATTTTGTTGTTTCCTTTTCCCATGCCCTAATCATCATCCTGATCACCCAGGCCACTGAGTGCTTGTCAGTGGGATCAAACTGTTCTAATGCCCTCTTTGACTCCTCAGTGTCATGCAACATCAGTATTCTCAGCCATCGGTTCCTAACCTCCGCCTCCAGATTGTTCCTGTCCAAGGCTGTACCATATACCACCTGAAACACCAGCCAAAGGCATGCTGCAAACACGGTGGGGTTTTCCTTTGATAGCACTGTTTCAGCGCCTCCACTGGGTCCCACCCTGTTAGCACCTATGACAGTTAATAACTTGGTCTTTTAAAGCCTCGTTTGTGCGTCTACCAATTTTCTGCTCCTCTGGTAAGACAGTATACATGTGGATGCAGGCATATTATTATTAATTTTCTATCCTCAGCGTCATCTAAACCATGTATTTCTCTCTGTTGACTGACCACTTGAACAGCTCCCTAGGATCATCCCCAAGCGCACATGTCCCAGTGTCTTTGGCAATATCCCTCAACTGCTGTACTTCTAATGGGGTGGAATATGTCACTCTCATTACCTTTGCACCGTTTGCCCTTTGACCTGTTCTAGTGGTTATGAGGGGTCCACTAGGATCGATGGGGTCTTTGATCCTAGGTCATAGGCTGGTGGTGGAACCTCTGGTCTGGGGTCCCCGAAATCATGGCCATAGCTAGCCACTTCGTCGGCTAAATCATCCCAATCTATGTCCCCTTCATCACCTTCCCCACCTATTTTGAGTGTAAAAGCGCATATTATGCCTTTTTGTGCAGCCAGCTGACCTTGCAGCCTTTCCATCTGTTTCTGACATTTTGTATGATCATCAGCACTACTCTTTTTCTGAGCTGCTCTCTGAATGACATTCATTGCAACTTTTAAAATCACTACATTTTTGCTTCCACCCCTCCACCTCAGCTTCAGCCGCCTGGGCATCTCCCTCTCGCCGATTCCTTTCCCTAACCAATTTCTCACACTGCATCTGGCACTGGTTCATATGTATCAAGTCCACACTTCTCTGTCCTTGCAGGTGGGTTGCTTTCTCACTAAGGAGGCTACCTCTTCACAAAGTCTTCTATTCTCTTCCTCTAGCTTGTCCCTCTCTAACTTAGCCTGCTGTCAGCATTCTACCAATTCCTCCAGTAGGCAGTTGATTGCTACCACCTTCTGGACCATTTTGAATTTCTTATCTGACATCTGTGATTGGACAACTTCCCAAGGGCTTCCCAAGTGGGTTTTCCCTTGTCCCTAACGTGACCTGTATACTCCCCATATTGCAGCCACTTCCCTATTATGTATTTCTGGAGAGTCTGTCCAAACAGGGCAGTGCATTCCTTCTTGATTCGTCATATTCCAATAGTTACAGAACCCCAGGCTCTCATCTGGGTCCCCCGCTGACTCAACAGAGAGACCTTCCCTCTTGTTTCCTGCTGACTCAGTGGAAAGACGTCCCCTCGAATCCCGAGCTCCTGTTCTCTCTATACGTTGCCGCTCCGGTTCGACCCAAGCCTCCCAACGATTCGGTGGAAAGATCGTCCTGGAAACGAAGGCTCCGGTTCGGTCTGACTCAAATCCCCTGCTGACTCAGCAGAGAGATTTAAGCTCAAGCCCCTGCCCCCCTGCAGAGATACCAAAATCTGCTACAGCCTGTTTGAGTCCAGCAATTGCTAGCTGCTGTTTGTTGGCATCTACAAAAAGGAGAAAAGTCTATTCTTGTAACTTCACAAATTACTTTATTAATGTGTTAAACAAGACACATGATGCTTAAATGTTTTATTACAAACTAGAGCTTATATACTTTCCCACAATCTGAACACAACCTATTTATATACCCACTACTCCCTGAGTAGTCACAGAATATAAAAGCTAATATCAAATCAGGATAGCTGTTGCTGCAAATGAGGGCTGACACTGGCCAAACGCTGAACTCAGTGTCATTACCAAGTCCTTAACATAGGGTCTGCTTCTGCGATGATTTGTCTCCAGAGTTTTCGTTGACTGCATGCCCCAAGGGTCTTCTTTTCATTCTTTCCTTTATCTCTTTCGAGTTATGCTGTCTCTTTTCTGTTGGCTCAGGCTCATCCGTTTATCACATGACTCTACCTAATTAGCCCTGGGCCAGAGACTTAGGTCACATTACCCCATTGCTCCTTGTCCAAATAAGGCTTTTGCATTATCTCATCTTGCTTAGTTTTTGCAGAACTTGGTTGATACCAATTGGTTCCAATCGGCTCAGGCCAGCACTTGGGCTCAGTTCATTCTCAGTTCACAAGCTGTTTTTCCCTGCTTATGTCAGTAGTTTTACACTGAGCATTTACAGCAGCATTTCGGCAGCTGGTGCCCCTCTATCTCTGCAGCGTTTGGCAGCTGGTGCCTCTCTCTCTCTTTCTCTTTGCAGCCTCTTGGCTGACACAACCTTTTCAGTCTCTCCAGAATGATCTAGACCCTTTGAAGCCTTTTGGCATAAGGTAAAAAGATGGGCAAGGAAACCTCCTGCTGATTACCACTCAGCTGATAAATCAATAATTTTACGTTCACTGTCTGGGAGGACATAATGTACTCTAGCTTGAGGGTTTTAATACCCATACTGGCAGTGACTTAGCATCTCTACTGCTAACTAAGCTGGCCTAGTCCTAAAGGACATATCTGTCACATGTCCATGACAAGTGCTTAGGGAACAAACAAGAGAGGAAAAGCCTCATTGAACTCAACGTTGCCAATCTACCTTGCAGGTGCATCTGTCCATGCTAGTGTAATGAAAGGGTGACTTGCTGATGGGATACTGGGCTTTGTGAAGTTATTTCATACAGCATGATGTGAGTGCAGGGAAAGAACCTAATTGGTGAGTTGGACTTGTTAAGATTTTAATCTTCCAAGTAAAAGCAAGGTCTTAATTTTGTGTTTTGGTCTCTGATTTTTTTTTCTTTCTTTTGTTAAAAATAATTACTTAAGTATTAAGATTGATACAGGTGACTTTTCTTTTGTAAAGAGGAGGGAATCTTGTATAATTAATTTACAAGTTAAATCAAATATAATAGCAACGGCAGGATGGATGATGTATTGCTGCTACAACATGTGGAATCTACTGGGGGAGGTGACAGTCTAATAGTATTATTGCGAGGCTATTAATCCAGACACCCAGGTCATGTTATGTGGACATGGGTTCACATCCTACCATGGTAGATAGTGGAAGTTGAATTCCTTAAATATCTGGAATTAAGGGTCTAATGATGACCATAAAGCCATTGCTGACTGTCAGGGAAAGCCCATCTAGTTCACTTATTTTCATAAGAAAAATGCTGTACTTACCTGGTCTGGCCTACACATGACTCCAAACCCACAGCAATGCGGTTAACACTGGCCTGTGGTCAATTAGGGATGGTTAATAAATGCTGGCCAGGCCAATGACACCCACATCCTGTGAATGATTTTTAAAATTCAATGTGATCCAGAGCAAACATTGATGTTAAGTCTTTGCAGCTTGAGGAACTTTGGATCTGAGTTGATAGTACAGGTTACAGACATTTTGTCATATTAAGGAAGGTGGAAAGTTACCTGGATACTTTGATTCAGGGATTGGTCACACCCCTCAGATTAGGTAACTCAAAATTGGCCTGTTATCAGGAGCAGGAGGGTATACCTACAGGTGAAGCAGGAATGAGGACTCAGGAGGTTAAAATTGAGGAGCCTTGACCCTTGAAATTTTCCGACAGTGACGAGGCTCTTGCATGCTGTGTGAATGAGACTGGGGACTACAGGGAGGATGAATAAACTGACCACAGCACCTTAGTACAACAAGCCATTTAAATGAGTGAAAGAAATAGGAATGTATTTGTGGTAGGGGACAATACAATTAGGGGGATAGATTTGCAGCTGTGAGTGGGAGTCCCATATGTTTTATTACATGCCTGCAGGTAATGAGGGCATGTAACAAAGACAGTGCATTAATCATAGGTGACTTTCATCTTTATATAGATTGGGGTTGTCAGAATGATCAAGGAAACCAAAGGAAGAATTTATAGTGTATTCGGAACCATTTCCAAGAACAATTTGTTGTGGATCGAAATGGGGAGGAAACAATTTTGGATCTGGTGATGTGTAATGAAGCAAGTTTAATAAATTGTCAATGTAAAATAATCCCTTGGAATTTAGTGTTCAATTTGAGAGGGAGGAGCTTAGTTGGAAATAACTGTGCTAAACTTAAGTGTAATTACAAACGCACGACAGCAGAGCTAGCTAGAGTAGACTGGGAAAAGGGTTTAGTAGCAAAGATAGTTGAGGATCAATGGCAGAGGTTTATAAAAAAATCCATGGCTCGCAGTCAAGGTATGAAGAAGAATTCTAGGAAAGGGATAAAACAGGAAATTTAAGGGTAGTGTCACATTGAAGAAAGACATACAATGTGGCAAAGATTAGTGGTAAGCCAAAGAAGTGGGAAAGTTTTAAAAACTAGGAAAGATGACCAAAACAGGGGAGGGGGGGATAATCTTTTGAGGCAAAAATTTCAAGCAGTATTGAGATGGGCAGCAAGAAAGTTTTTCAATATACAAAAAGAAGAGAAAAGCCAAAGTGAACAGAAGCCCCTTAGAAAATAAGGTATGGGAAATAGTAATGGGAAACTAGGAAATAGCAGAGGAGTTGAATAACTGCTTCATAGCAGAAGACACTAACAGTATTTATAAATTATTAAATATTCAAAGGGAAAAATAAGGAGGGGAAATAAACACTAACAATTCTTCAAGAAGAAAGTGTTTGGGAAACTAACAGGGCTAAAGACTAAGTCCCCTGGACCAGATGATATGTATCCTGGGATATCAATTGAAGTAACTAAAAAGATAATGGATGCCCTGGTAATAATCCTCCAGGAATCTTTAAATTCTGAAGAGAATTGGAAAACTGTTAATGTGATACCTTTATTTAAAAGATTAGGAGACAAAAACAGGTAACTATATACCAAAGTTAGCAAAAACTGCCGATGCTGGAGTCAGAGATAACAAGGTGTGGAGCTGGAGGAACACAGCAGGCTAGGCAACATCAGAGGAACAGGAAAACTGATGTTTTGGGTTGGGACCCTTCTTCAAAAAAATCTATATGTCAGTTAGCTTAATATCTATTATTGGGAAAATGTTAGTGTATTATAAAGGATGTAACTGCAGACATAATATGATTAAATAGTGAGCATGGTTTCATAAAGGGGAAATTCACTAGAATTCGTTAAGGAGATAACAATCACAATAGATAAAGGGAAGCATTGAATATATATGTTTGGATTTTTAGAAGGTACTTGATAAGGTACTGAGCATTAGGCTATGTAATAACAGCCAAGGTGCTAGTATATTAGCATGAAAAGTGGATTAGCTAACCAATAGGCAGAGAATTGAGATAAGGGGGTCACTGTCAGGATGACAACCTATAACTTGTGGCATGCCACAGGGATCAGTGGCAAGATCAAAATTATTTACAATAAATAATAACTTGCATCAGGGAAGTGAATGTACTATAGCCAAGTTTTTAGGTGGGAAGGCAGCTGGTGAGGATGACAGTCTGCAGAGGGGATATAGAGAGATTAAGTGAGTGGGCAAAAATTTGCCAGATGGAATTTGATGTGGGGAAAAAGTGAGGTTATGTGCTTTGTTAGGAAGAATAGAAGAATTAAATATTTATTAAATGGAGAAAGACTGCAGAAAGCAAGGAACAGAAGGACTGGGAGTCCTCATCCATGAATCACAAGGTTAGCATCCAACTTCAATGGGTAATAGGGTAGGCAAGTGGAATGTTGGCCTTTCTTTTCAAAGGAAATGAAATACAAAAGTAGGGAGGCTTTGCTAAAACTATACAATGCACTAATCAGACTAGAGTCTATCGGAGTTTGGAAGCTGATCACCAATGTACCTAATATTTCAAGGGCCACTTCCTTCAGTACTCTGAAATGTAGATTATCAGGCCTTGCTGATTTGTTGGCCTTCGATTCTATTAATTTTCTTAGCACTAGTTTCTTAATACAGATTTTCTTCAATTCTGGCCTCTCACTAGACCCTTGGTTCCCTAACATTTCTGGGAAATAATTTGTATCAGACCAAAGTAAGAGTTCAATTCTTCTGCTGTTTCTTTGTCTCACATTTATAATTACTCCAGTGTCTGAATCTAAGGAATTTACATTGTCTTTATTAATCTTTATCTCTTATTTATAGATAAGTTTTTATGTTCCTTGTAATTTTACATTCATGCTATATTTTCCCCCTCTTGATGAAACTTATAGCTCTTTTATCACGTGCCTATTATTTTTTTCCCCTGATTGATGCTTATGGCTTTAGAAACAATGTTGAACTGGTCTGCAGTTATTAGGAATTCCTTCCGTCCTTTCTTGAAGAAGGTTGTCACATTCACCATTTGCCAATACTCTGGCAACAACCTTACATCAAGGGAAGATTGGAAGATTTGGTAAAACTATCATTATCTCCACCCCAATTGTATTGTCAAACTGCATACTAGTCATTCTAGACCAAGCAATTTATGCACTCCAAGCATAGCTGGACCTGCAAGTGCATTCATCCTGCATTATTATTTTACCCTATCTATTGCCTCCATCATCTTTAACCAACACTTTGTTAACTTCCTCTTCCTTAGTTGACACTGATACAAAGTACTCATATTCAACTTTAGCCTTGCCTTCCAGTGCAAAACGTGTATCATCCTCTTTGCCACTCATCATCTTTTTGCCACCTCTATCCACTTAATGTTTACATGCCAATAAATATTTGTTAACTTTCATATGATGGTGTCCATAATTTCCTGATAAGCATGAATAGAAAGCAAAGTTCACTGCCAACAGTACAAATTTGGACAAAGAAGACCAAAGTATCAGGAGGACACAGCAGATCAGCAGCACAATTTTGAAGATTATTATTGGATATTTCTGCAGGGGGAACTCCATAGCAGCTGAAAAGGAAAAATCAATACATGGACAATACTTCAGACAAGAGATGAAGCTTTGGATCCATGGAAATGAATTTAACAAAATTATCTAGGGTTGAAAACTTCATGTCTCATACTGAGTGAACTTGCTGCTTGTTTGTAGCAGAAATTTCCAAATATAAAGGTGAGCACATAGGGCTGAATCTTACTTTTTGGCTAAGGCTTGAGTTTCATCAAGATTCTCAGGGTGGAGGGGGAGCATTCACCACAAGGCCTAATGGACTTTCTTGCACTACCTTACTAAACTTGCCACACTATTGCCTACATTGTCCCTTGGTGCCTCTCGTGTCCGTTTTTTTACCTCATCACATGCTGTTTTCGGAACAACTCGCCACTTAGCAGATATCCAGCCAAGATCAGATCTCTTGTAACTACACTATCTTTAAAGCCAGCTGTGCACCTGAACAAACACTGGCATTCTGAAGCTGCCTGCTCATTGAAATATAGAAACTGAACATTTCAGAAGGGGAAGATGGCACTGTTTCTCCAAAAAGGACCTGAATGTCCTTGTAGACAGGGTGGTATAGAGGAGGAGTGTCCCTTCCTTATTGGACCATCAGGAGGACAACACACCAGACCCTGCCACCCTGATCTGAGGTTGTCACCTGGGACTGTCATTTTCAGGGTACAGAGAAATGGTCAGTAATACAAAAAGGTCAACAACCTTCTCCACTTCACTAGAGTAAATGTTATATTCTTCTCTCTGCTATCTCGCAGTCACTATCTCTGCTACTGTACCTATCTCCCAAGACCCATGCTCTGCCACTGTCTCTAGTTCATGTAACACCTTCTCACACACTCTTATTCCTTTCCCCAAACTTCCATCACAATTCTGTATGGCCTCAGTGCTGTCTCCTTAGTCCTTCTGTGTGTCTCATCACCTTTAGAGTCAGTCATACAGCATGGAAACAGATCCTTTGGTCCAATTCATCCATGCCAACTAAGTTTCCCAAACTAAACTAATCACATTTGTCTGCATTTGGCCCATATCAGTCAACCTTTCCTATTCATGTACCTGTCCAAATGTCTTTTAAATGTTGTAACTGTACCTGCTTCTACCATTTCCTCTAGCAGTCCATTCCACATACAAACCACACTTTTTGTGTGAAACCATTGCTCCTCAGGTCCCTTTTAAGTCTTTCTCCTCTATCCTTAAAAATATACCCCAAGTTTTGAACTCACCCACCCTAGGGAAAAGACCTTTGCTATTCACCTTATCTATGCCCCTCATGATTTTATAAAACTCTAAGATCACCCCTCAACCTCCTATGTTCCAGTGAAAATGTCCCAGCCTATCCAGACTTTTGATCAGGGTGGCAATCTTCCGTGGATGAGCTTCTGAAATACCCAAAAGCAGAACTGTTTTAAGGCAAACATGCAAAGTTGTTATTCTGTTTGGCTACCTTGAATTCCCTCCCTAACAGCATTGTGACTCTACCTCCAGCACAAGGACTACAGTGGTTCAGGAAGGCAGCTCACCACTTTCTAAGGGCATTTTGGAGTGGGCAATAAATGTTGGCTTGGCTAGCAACACCCTTCTCCCATGAGATAATAATAAAAAAATGGTGTGGGTGCATCCACAATGCCATTAGAGAAAGCAGTTCCGGTATTTTGACCCAGTGAAACTGCAGGAACAGCAATATACTTCCAAGTCTGGATAGTAGGTAACTTTGAGGGGAACATGCTGGTGGTGGTGTTCCCATGTATCTGCTACCCTTGTCCTTCTAGAGGTTAGTGATCATGTATTTGAAAGGTGCTGTCTGAGTAATCTTGGTGAATTTTTGTAATTCTTCCAACAGTCTTGTTGGTGCACACTGCTGCTATTGAGCATTGTTGGTGGAAGGACTGAATACTAGTGGACATGGAAACCATCAAGTGGGCTTCTTTTTTCTGGGTGGTGTCCAGCTTCTTGAGTGTTGGAGCTACACTCCATCAGGCTGTTGGGGAATATTCTAACATTCTCTTGTCTTGTGCCTTTTAGTTGTTATCTAACATCTAGGTAACTCCACCTGATGCTCACTCTTGTGACTTGACTACCTCCAGCCATCCAGCTAACCCCACTGACATAATCCAAACCAATTACCCCCTAATCAGTCTACCTGATCACCCGACCATCATTCAACTACCCCTACGTTCCCAAAATATTTTTGATAGAGCTTTACCTGATCCCTGGCCACTTCCACGTATGACCTGACCAGCTATGATCTGACCATCCCTCCACCAACTAACACTTTGACCCTCTGACTCTCGCTTCTAACACAACGGCTGCCTCTCCCAATCATCAGATTACCCCTGACGACCACTGAGCTATTCCTGTTTCAACCTAACAACTCTCCCAAACCAGGTCTAACTAACCCTTGTGCTGGCTACCTCTCCCAAGATGACCTGACTGACCCAGCATTACATACTCTTTCATGTAACCTTCATCCACTGATCTACCTACCCTATACATCTCGCCTCATACTTCCCTAAACAGTGGAAATGCATAGCAGTGTCAAATTAGGATTTTTTCAAACTCAGTGGCAATCTGATTACTATTGCTGCTGCTTGGAACATCCTGATGTGGAGGTGTCCGTGTTGGACTAGGGTGGACAAGGTCAGAAGTCACACGACACCAGGTTATAGTTCAACAGGTTTATTTGAAATCACAAGCGTTCGGAGCTCTGGGACTTCATCGGGTGAAGTCCACTTGGACTATAACCTGGTGTCATGTGACTTCTGACCTGGAACATCCTGACATTAGATTTACAGGAGTACACACAACTAGTAAGTTTCATCTGGTCAATACTGCATATTGTGAAAAGAATGTTATGAGAAAATCATAACACATTGAACACTCATCAAGAATTCATGAACTTAAAATGCATCTCAAGATTGCCCCTTCCCATTGCAAGTTTGTGGGTAATACTGAAGTATTATTTGTCCCTAGTTCTCAACTTCGCCAGGGAACACCATCCTAACTACCTTAGAATTAAATTTGAAGTCTTTGTTATTGTTGCTATCCAGATTGTTTCATTAATTAGTAAGCATATCTATGGAGTTCTGTCACTACCCTGATTTAAAATGTTAGCTCACTCTCTGGAGTGGCATTAACTATTTCGTGTCATACTACTGTCAAAAAACGAAGTCTGAGACCCACTATTCAGTAAATTTTCACCAGGTATCCCCTATGCTAGTTACCTCACATCTGTACACATCTCAATATTCCAAATGTGACATGCCAATCTTGCAAGTCATTTTATCCCACTATTGTTGGGAGTGGCCAAGGACATGCTTATTGCAACCTGCATGGTCCTGATGTCTCAGGTTGTATTCAGCCTATCATAGTTTCCTTGTTGTTCAGGAGACAAATATATACAGGAGACAAATATCTCCAAGTGAAATTCATCAATTAACTATTTGCAACTACACCTTTTTGACTTTCCTACAAAGTGTATTGTTACTACACTGAATTATTGTCCAGTGATTTATTACAATTCACCTTTCGAACATTATGTTAGAATGCTTCCCATCTTATGGTTTAATTCTCCTATTTTTATCTTAAGTCTGTTGAGCTGGACTGAGTTGCAGATATGCACAAGGCAGGCAGAGCAGTTTATGGACAATTGTTTCTGACTTTGGTTACATCTTGTGGCTGGGTACAGGATTAGAACAAATTTGCTGTGACTGTATACAGAGTAAGGGAAACAAAGAGCCATAGAAACTAATTGTATTCCACCAGCTCTCTCTGCACCTTCCTCTTGTGAGGATCATAGAATTACAAAGTTCCTACAGTGCAGAAAGAGGCTGTTTGGCCCATCAAGTCTGCACCAACCCTTCAAAGAGCATCCCACCCAGACCAAGCTCTCCCACTCTATCCCTGCATATACTATCCACCTAACCTGCACATTCCTAGACACTACAGCCAATTTAAATTGGCCAATCCACTGAACCTGCACATCTTTGAACTGTGGTTGGAAACTGAGACATCCAATGGAAACCCATGCAGACACAGGGACAATGTGCAAACTCCACACAGTCACCCGAGGGTGGAATTGAATGTGGGTCCCTGGCACTGAGCCAACACGTCACCCCAAGGGTAAGGGAAATGACTGAAAGACAATCAGGAGGTGAACTATATTATGGACCACATTATCTTGGAACATAAGATTGTCTAAAAGGGTGATGAGGAGGGGAGGAGCAATGTGATAGTTGTTGTGATAGTTGTAAGAATTCCATAATTGGCACAAACATTATAAGTAGGATTCAGAGTCCCACAACATCTGTTGCCTCTTTCTTGTCCAAGACAAGGAAATCTTGAATGGATTTGGAAGGATGTTAGGGAGGGGCAATCCAATTCTTATGATCATATTGGAGCCAACAATGTTGAGAAGAGTTGGCAAGAAGTCCTTATTACTTTTTTTTGCAGAATACCAGGGATGAGGAAGAAGAAAAGGGAACTATTATTGAATCAGACTCATGTTAACATAAGCAAAATAATATCAGCACAGAAATTAATGGCACTAAACAATGGCAAATTCGCAGGACCAGATGGTTTCCAACTCGGGGATTTAAATGATGTGGGGGAGAACTTGTAGCTGCTTTAACTGCAATCTCAGCAAAATATATATCCCAGGAAGGAGGAAAGACCATAAGAGGGATCAATCATGGCTTACCAAGAAAGTTAAAGTGTAAAGTTGGAAAAAAAAGAATATAAGGAGTCAAAAGTCAGTGACAACCCCAAAGCCTGAATAAATTCAGATTCCAGCAAAGGAGGACTTAAAAGATAACAATGAGAGAAAATAAACTGAGGGCACAAGCAAGGAGTATAAAAACTGACAATAAGAGCTTCTTTAAATATACATAAAATAGAGGTCAAAGTGAACATAAGCCCCTTAAAAAAATTAATCTGGGGAGATAGTTATGGGGAACTAGGAAACGGCTGAGGAGTTAAACAGATTTTGCAGTAACTGTTATGTTGGAAGATACTTTGGCCATCCAATGAATGATAAAGAATATGGGGGAGGAATTAAGTGGCATCACCATCATGAGGTAGCATTAGACAAAATAATAGGGCTAAAGACCAGTAAGTCCCCTGACCCTGATGGCTTGCATCTAAGGATCCCAAAAGAGGTAACTACAGATAGTGAAAATATTGGTTGTAATTGTCCAAGAATTCTTGTATTCTGGAGATCTGAAAGGATTCTGGATAATCAAAGATGGAGGACCGGAAAAATTGTGGCTGTAAGAGTTGTTC
Organism: Rhincodon typus; assembly: GCF_021869965.1. Lineage (NCBI taxonomy): Eukaryota > Metazoa > Chordata > Chondrichthyes > Orectolobiformes > Rhincodontidae > Rhincodon > Rhincodon typus. The sequence continues at coordinate 28,624,208 of NC_063340.1, read as the reverse complement.
TTTATTTTGAGGTATTTTCAGTGTTGGAGATCATTCCCTCATTCTAGCAGCAGTAATTACTGTTTTGTAAACTGTTTTGGCTCTTTAGCAAAAGAGAACAAAATAATGGCACTTTAAAAAAGGAGGAAGAGAGGTGCCAAGTGGGAGGTGAAAAACTGGTATTTTCTGGGTCTGTAGATTAAGGTGCAAAGATGGCCTTTAGTAGAATGATGTGCTCTTCCTATTGAATGTGGGAGATTAGGGAGAATTTCATTGCATCTCAATTGGAAGGGATGAATACACTGGTTGGGAAATTTGCTAGAGCTGCTCAGAAGGATTTTAACTAACTAGCAAGGTGGGTGGGTGGGACCCAGGGAGATAATGAGGAAAGAGATCAGTCTGAGACTGGTGCAGTTTGCAAAAGGAGAAAGTCAAGGCAGGCAGGAACAAAGCAGAACATGCTAAGACTGATAAATTAAACTGCACTTATTTCAATGCAAGAGGACTAACAGGTAAGACAGATGACCTTGGTGCATGGTTGGGAATATGGGACTGGAATATCAGTGATTACTGAGACGTGGCTCAGGAATGGACAGGATTGGCAACTTAATGTTCCAGGGTATAGATGCTATTGGAAAAATAGAAAGCGGAGCAAAAGAGGAGGGGGAGTGGTGTTTTTGATTTGGGATAACATTATCCCTGTACTTGGGAGAATATTCCTGGGAGTACGTCTAGGGAGGTTATTTGGGTGGAACTAAGAAATAAGAAAGAGTTGATCACCTTATTGGGATTGTACTATAGATCCCCCTTCCCGCCTCAAAAGTCAGCAGGAAATTGAGAAGCAAACTTGTAAGGAAATCTCTGTAATCTGTAAGAATAATAGGGTGGTAATGGTAGGGGATTTTATCTTTCTAAACATAGTCTGGGACAGTCATAATGTTAACGGCTTGGATGGAGAGGAATTTAAGTGTGCACAAAATTTCCCATTCCATATGTGGATGTACCTACTAGAGAAGGAGCAAAACCTGACTTACTCTTGGGGAAATAAGGCAGGGCAGGTGACTGGTGGATCAGTGGGGGAGCACTTTGGGGCCAGTGACTGTAATTCTTTTAGTTTTAAAATAGTTATGGAAAAGGCTAGGTCTGGTCCACAAGTTAAAGTTCTAAATTGGGACAAGGCCAATTTTGATGGTATTGATCAGGAAATTTCAAAATTTTATTGGGGGAGGCTGTTCACAGGCAAGGGGCATCTGGCAAATGGGAGCCTTTCAAATGCAAGATAATGAGTGTTCAGGGCCAGCATCTTCCTTCTAGGGTGAAGAGCAAGGCTCACAGCTGTAGGCAACATTGGATGACTAGAGATATTGAGGAGGTGTTTATCAGGCAAAGGCAGCTACAATCAAGGGGTTCACTTGAAGAGTATGGGGGTGTAGGAGTACAATTTAAGAGGGAAATCAGGACGGCAAAAAGGAACATAAGGTGTTTTTGACAGATAAGATAAAGGAGAATCCAAAGGGATTCTATATCTATATTAAAGGCAAAAGAGTAACTAGGGAGAGAATAGGGCCCCTTAAAGATCAATGAAGTTGTCTGTGTGGAGCCACAGAAGATGGGTGAGATTCTAAATGAATATTTCATGTCAGTATTTACTGTGAAGAAAGACATGGAAGCTAGGGACCTTGGAAGTAAATACCAATGTCATGCAAAGAGTCCAAATAACTGAAGAGGGTGTGCTAGAAGTCTTAAGAGATACAGGTACATAAATCCCTGTAACCTGATCAAGTGTACATTGTAGGAAGCAGGGGAAGAAATAGCAGGGCCCCAGCAGAAATTTGTTTCATTAACAGCCATGTGAGGTGCCAGAAGACTGGAGGGTGGCTCATCATAAAATTGTCATTTGGCCCATCAAGTCTGCACCAATCCTCCAAAGAGCATCCCAACCAGACCTCGACCCTTTCCCTGTAATTCTGCTGTAACTATGGCCAATCCACCTAACATGCACATCTTTGGACTTCATTCTTGTGTTGGCACAATTAATGTTGTGCCACTATTTAAGAAAAGCTGCAAGGAAAAGCCAGGGAACTACAGACTAGAGTCTAATGTCAGTAGTGGACTAATTGTTAGAGGAGATTCTGACAGACTGCATCTAGATGCATTTGGAGAAGCAAGAACCAATTGGGGATCATCAGCATGGGTTTGTGCGCGAGAAAATGTCTCTGAAATTTGAGGTTTTTTGAAGAGGTGATCTAGTAGATAGATGAGGACAGTGTGGTAGATGTTGTCTACATGGATTTTAGCAAGGCCTTTAAAGTACTGCATGGTAGACTGGTTAGTAAGGTTAGATCACATGGGATCCAGGGACTGCTAGCCAATTAGTTACAAAATTGACTTGACGATAAAAGACAGATGGTGGTTGTGGTGGAAGGTTGTTTTTTCAGACTGTGAGCCTGTGACCAGCAGTGTGCTGCAAGGATTGGTCCTGAGTCTGTTGTTTGTCATTTATATAAATGATTTGGATGAGAACATAGGAGCCATGGTTGGTAGGTTTGTGGCTGACACCAAAACTGGTTGTATTGTGGACAGTGAAGAAGGTTATCTAAGACTACAATGGGTTCTTGATCAACTGGGCCAGTAAGCTGTGGAATTAAAGATAGAGTTTAGTTAGATAAATGTAGTGTGTTGCATTTTGGCAAGACAAACCACAGCAGACTTCCAAAGTAAATAGTGGGGCCCTGGGGACTGTTGGTGAACAGAGACTTAGGGGTGCAGGTGCATATTTTCTTATGTGGCGTCACAGGTAGACAGTGTGGTGAAGGTGTTTAGCATGCTTGCCTTCATCAGTCAGAGCACAAAGTACATGTGGAGACATTATCTTACAGCTGTACAAGACATTGGCAAGTCCTCATTTGGAGTACTGTGTACAATTCTGTTCACCCTGCTGTAGGAAGGATGTTATTAAATTGGAAAAGGTGCAAAAATGTTTTGCAAGGATGTTACTGAGACTGTAAGTTGAGTTATAAGGAGATGCTGGATAGACTGGGATTTCTTTTGCTGGAGTGTAGAGGGTGAGGAATGACCTGTTAGAGGTTTATGGAATCACAAGGGGCATAAATAAGGTGAATAGCCTTAATTGGTGAATAGCCTTCTCCCCAGGTTAGGGGAGTCCAAAATAAGAGGGAATAGATCTAAGCTGATAGCAGATCAATTTAAAAGGGACCTGAGGGCAAAATTTTCATAAAGAGGGTGGTGTGTATAGAGGAAGTGGTAGAGGCAGGTACAATTACAACATTTAAAAGACATTTGGACAGGTACATGGACAGGAAACATTTATGGGCTAAATGCAGGCAAATGGGACGAGTTCAGTTGAAACCTGCTCGGTGTTGATAAGTTGGGCTGAAGAACCTGTTTCCATGCTGTATGCCTCTGACTCTTTGACTCTACCCTCAGTGGAAATAATCATTATGCCTCTATCTTTGTGCTAAAGATGCTTTAAATAAGTAAGCAGCTTTTTGAAACGGAGGGTGAAATCTTCCCAGGTGCTGAACAAAGTGGCCTATGGCAAAAAATTTGAGAGAATCAAATGAGTAGTCAAGGCCAGGCCTTTCTTGATGTCAAGACGAAGTTGCATTTTCCAAACAAGTCCTGGACGGGGAGATGAAATCCTCACTGAAAGACAGGCCTATTAATGGAGATTATCATTCACTCATACCCTAATTATTACTTAATCTCACCTCTTTGATACACACTCTGTTCCACAACACCCCTCCCAGATAGTAACTAGAAGCTGAGAATTTCCAGCACAAAAGTCAAAACAGGATATGGGGTCTCTAGCTCATTGCTTCCTCTACTGAAACTCCATCTTTGACATCTGCACCAGCATTTCAGGCAATGCTCCACAACCAGCGACTGCATGCACTCCATATCCACGATGCTGGTCTCCGAGATGTACCAGCCTCTCTGCACCCTCATGATAATTTTCTGATCCACTTGCAGTATGCTTGTGCACTGAGACATATTACTGTATGCAGGGACTCACCCAGCTTATTGAATGGGACAGGCTGCATCTTACAATTGCTGCTCTTTTTGCCATCTTAGAATTCATTCACTTTGAGCCTACCTGGATGTTCACAGCATCCCTGTCTTGCTTTGCTTTGCCTTTTTGCACAGACAAAGCCAGGCAACTTGTCATGATTGTCAGTGATCAGTCAAGGGGGTGGGCATTTTGCTGTCCAGCAACGTGCCATGGCGTTCTTTCAGCCACACTCTTAGAGCTACAACATTGAGAAATGTCATTTGGCCCATGTATGTGCTGGTCAAAAACAACCACTTGACTATTCTAATCCCATTTGCCAGCATTTGGCGCAGAGCCTTTTTATGCCTTGACACTACAAGTCTACATCAAAATACCACTTAAATGTTATGAGGATTTCTGCCTTACACCATTTCCAGGCACAGTGTTCCAGATTCCCACCACCATCTGAGTGAAAATGGTTTTTCCTCATCTCCTCAACCTTTTGCTCTTACTTAATTCTGTGCCCCCTACTTGATCCCTCAATCAAGGGGAAATATTTCTTCTTGTTTACCCTGTACATAGCCCACAATTTTATTCATGAGTCATGTTTCCCCCAACCTCTTCTGCTCTAAGGAAAATAACCCCAGTCTGTTCATTCTCTCTTCATTACTAACTCTCCAGCTAAGCCAACATTCTGGGAAATCTTCTCTGCACCCTCTCCATCGAGCTTCTATCTAGCTACGGCTAATCAGTTCCAGGATAACTTCCCTGCTCTTAAAGTATATCTTAGAACATAGAACATAGAACATTACAGCGCAGTACAGGCCCTTCGGCCCTCGATGTTGCGCCGACCTGTGAAACCAATCTGAAGCCCATCTAACCTAAACTATTCCATTATCATCCATATGTTTATCCAATGACCATTTAAATGCCCTTAAAGTGGGCAAGTCTACTATTTTTGCAGGCAGGGCATTCCACGCCCTTACTACTCTCTGAGTAAAGAACCTACCTCTGACATCTGTCCTATATCTATCACCCCTCAATTTAAAGCTATGTCCCCTCGTGCTAGCCATCACCATCCGAGGAAAAAGGCTCCCACTGTCCACCCTATCTAATCCTCTGATCATCTTGTATGTCTCTATCAAGTCACCTCTTAACCTTCTTCTCTCTAACGAAAACAGCCTCAAAACCCTCAGCCTTTCCTCATAAGACCTTCCCTCCATACCAGGCAACATCCTGGTAAATCTCCTCTGCACCCTTTCCAATGCTTCCACATCCTTCCTATAATGCGGTGACCAGAACTGTACGCAATACTCCAAGTGCGGCCGCACCAGAGTTTTGTACAGCTGCAACATGACCTCATGGCTCCGAAACTCAATCCCTCTACCAATAAAACCTAACATACTGTACGCCTTCTTAACAACGCTATTAACCTGGGTGGCAACTTTCAGCGATCTATGCACATGGACACCGAGATCTTTCTGCTCATCCACACTACCAAGAATCTTACCATTAGCCCAGTACTCTGTATTCCTGTTACTCCTTCCAAAGTGAATCACCTCACACTTTTCCGCATTAAACTCCATTTGCCACCTCTCAGCCCAGCTCTGCAGCTTATCTACGTCCCTCTGTAACCTGCAACATCCTTCCACACTATCCACAACTCCACCGACTTTGGTGTCATCCGCAAATTTACTAACCCATCCTTCTACGCCCTCATCCAGGTCATTTATAAAAATGACAAACAGCAGTGGCCCCAAAACAGATCCTTGAGGTACACCACTAGTAACTGAACTCCAGGATGAACATTTCCCATCAACCACCACCCTCTGTCTTCTTACAGCTAGCCAATTTCTGATCCAAACCGCTAAATCACCCTCAATCCCATGCCTCCGTATTTTCTGCAATAGCCTACCATAGGGAACCTTATCAAATGCTTTACTGAAATCCAAATACACCACATCAACCGCTTTACCCTCATCCACCTGTTTGGTCACCTTCTCGAAGAACTCAATAAGGTTTGTGAGGCACGACCTACCTTTCACAAAACCGTGTTGACTATCCCTAATCAAATTATTCCTTTCTAGATGATTATAAATCCTATCTCTTATAATCCTTTCCAACACTTTACCCACAACCGAAGTAAGGCTCACTGGTCTATAATTACCAGGGTTGTCTCTACTCCCCTTCTTGAACAAGGGGACAACATTTGCTAGTCTCCAGTCTTCTGGCACTATTCCTGAAGACAATGACGACATAAAGATCAAAGCCAAAGGCTCTGCAATCTCCTCTCTAGCTTCCCAGAGAATCCTAGGATAAATCCCATCCGGCCCAGGGAACTTATCTATTTTCACACCTTCCAGAATTGCTAACACCTCCTCCTTATGAACCTCAATCCCGTCTAGTCTAATAGACTGTATCTCAGTATTCTCCTCGACAACATTGTCTTTTTCCTGTGTGAATACTGACGAAAAATATTCATTTAGCACCTCTCCTATCTCTTCGGACTCCACGCACAACTTCCCACTACTGTCCTTGACCGGCCCCAATCTTACTCCAGTCATTCTTTTATTCCTGACATACCTATAGAAAGCTTTAGGGTTTTCCTTGATCCTACCTGCTAAAGACTTCTCATGTCCCCTCCTGGCTCTTCTTAGCTCTCTCTTTAGGTCCTTCCTGGCTAACTTGTAACTCTCAAGCGCCCTCACTGAGCCTTCACGCCTCATCTCTACATAAGCCTCCTTCTTCCTCTTGACAAGAAATTCAACTTCTTTAGTAAACCATGGTTCCCTCGCTCAACCACTTCCTCCCTGCCTGACAGGTACATACTTCTCAAGGACACGCAGTAGCTGTTCCTTGAACAAGCTCCACATTTCAATTGTGCCCAGCCCCTGCAGTTTCCTTCTCCATCCTATGCATCCTAAATCTTGCCTCATCGCCTCATAGTTGCCTTTCCCCCAGCTATAACTCTTGCCCTGCTTTATATACCGATCCCTTTCCATCACTAAAGTAAACGTAACCGAATTGTGGTCACTATCACCAAAGTGCTCTCCTACCTCCAAATCTAACACCTGGCCTGGTTCATTACCCAGGAGCAAATCCAATGTGGCCTCGCCTCTTGTTGGCCTATCTACATACTGTGTCAGGAAACCCTCCTGCACACATTGGACAAAAACTGACCCATCTGAAGTACTCGAACTATAGCGTTTCCAGTCAATATTTGGAAAGTTAAAGTCCCCCATAACAACTACCCTGTTACTTTCGCTCCTATCCAGAATCATCTTTGCAATCTTTTCCTCCACATCTCTGGAACTTTTCAGAGGCCTATAGAAAACTCCCAACAGGGTGACCTCTCCTTTCCTGGTTCTAACCTCAGCCCATACTACCTCAGTAGACGAGTTGTTCATCAAACGTCCTTTCTGCCACCGTAATACTGTCCTTGACTAACAATGCCACACCTCCCCCTCTTTTACCACCTTCCGTGATCTTACTGAAACATCTAAACCCCGGAACCTGCAACAACCATTCCTGTCCCTGCTCTATCCATGTCTCCGAAATGGCCACAACATCGAAGTCCCAGGTACCAACCTATGCTGCAAGTTCACCCACCTTATTCCGGATGCTCCTGGCATTGAAGTAGACACACTTCAAACCACCTTCCTGCCTGCCGGTACACTCCTGCAACCTTGAAACCTTATTTATGACGTCACTCCTGTCAACCTCCTGTACACTGGAGCTACAATTCAGGTTCCCACCCCCCTGTTGAATTAGTTTAAACCCTCCCAAAGAGCATTAGCAAATTTCCCCCCCAGGATATTGGTACCCCTGTGGTTCAGGTGTAGACCATCCCGTTTGTAGAGGTCCCACCTACCCCAGAATGAGCCCCAATTATCCAGGTATCTGAATCCCTCCCTCCTGCACCATCCCTGTAGCCACGTGTTCAACTGCTCTCTCTTCCTATTCCTCACCTCGCTAGCACGTGGCACGGGTAACAAACCAGAGATAACAACTCTGTTTGTTCGAGCTCTAAGCTTCCACCCTAGCTCCTTGAATTTCTGCCTTACATCCCCATCCCTTTTCCTACCTATGTCGTTGGTGCCTATGTGGACCACGACTTGGGGCTGCTCCCCCTCCCCCTTAAGGATCCCGAAAACACGATCCGAGACATCACGGACCCTGGCACCTGGGAGGCAACACACCAACCGCGAGTCTCTCTCGTTCCCACAGAATCTCCTATCTCTCCCCCTAACTATGGAGTCCCCAATGACTAATGCTCTCCTCCTCTCCCCCCTTCCCTTCTGAGCAACAGGGACAGACTCCGTGCCAGAGACCTGTACCCCATGGCTTACCCCTGGTAAGTCGTCCCCCCCAACAGTATCCAAAACGGTATACTTGTTTTTGAGGGGAATGGCCACAGGGGATCCCTGCACTGTCTGCCTGTTCCCTTTCCGTCCCCTGACTGTAACCCATCTACTTTTTTCCTGTACCTGAGGTGTGACTACCTCCCCGTAACTCCTCTCAATTACCCCCTCAGCCTCCCGAATGATCCGAAGTTCATCCAGCTCCAGCTCCAGTTCCCTAACACGGTTTCCAAGGAGCTGGAGTTGGGTGCACTTCCCGCAGATGTCTAATACAGGGAAATATATATATAATATGCCATCTTAAGCATTTTATCAATCTGTCCTGATACTTTAAGGGACCAGTGAACATGCAAACCAATGTCCCTCTGATCCTTTAACCTTCTCAGGGTCGTACTGTTCATCATGCATTCCCTTGCCTTGTTTGTCCTCCCCAGATGCATCACATCACATTTATCTGGGACTGAATGCTATTTGAAACAAACTCATCAGTCCAGCCTGTTTATATCCTCCTGTAACCTAAGGTGATCCTCTTCATTGTTTGCTACTCCATCATGTGTCAGAAGCTTACACAGCTAACATATTGCAATCAAATGGACATTTTTCAAAAGTCTAAGGGGAGCAGTTGTCAGTCAAGTCAAGGGAGAAGTCCTTCAGTAAGGAGGTGCCAGCATAGTAACTCCAAAACAGCCTCCAATAACCGTTCAGGGCACTGGGCCCAGTCAGTCAGCTGTACTAGGTGGTCAGGGTCTAAACCTTCTTCTCATAGAGTGAAGAGCTGACAATCAGGCACTCCACATCCATCTTGGTTCTTTCTGCCCCATTATGGTGGTTTTCTCCTGGAATGAGAAGAGATGGATGGAGTGAGTGGGTGGCGCAGAAGGCACAGTTGAGTGAGCACATGTACACTGACGATACCCAATTCATCTTCATCACATTTCTCTAGTCCTCTATTGTCGCTAAGTTATCAGTATTTGTCAACTAGTACTGGAAGATCGGATCTTTCTTCCAATTAAATATTTGGAAAGAAATGATTTTCAGTCCCTCCTCCAAGCACCATTCCATGGATCCTAATTCCATCCCTCTCCACGGCAACAGTCTGAGATGAATTTAAGAGAACAAGGTGCAGGGCTGGATGAACACAGCAGGCCAAGCAGCATCATAGGAGCAGAGAGGCTGACGTTTCGGGCCTAGACCCTTCATCAGAAAAGGGGGCGGGGAAGGGGGTTTTGAAATAAATAGGGAGAGAGTGGGAGGCGGATAGAAGAGGGATAGAGGAGAGGATAGGTGGAGAGGAAACAAACAGGTTGAAGAGGCGGGAATGGAGCCAGTAAAGGTGAGTGTAGGTAGGGAGTTAGGAAGGGGATAGGGAAGATGGACAGGTCAAGGGGGCGGGATGAGGTTGGTCGGTAGGAGATGGAGG
>NC_063340.1:28591364-28609436 GCF_021869965.1 Rhincodon typus | reverse complement strand
AGGTGTTCTGCAAAGCGGTCCCCGAGTCTCCGCTTGGTTTCCCCGATGTAGAGGAAGCCACACCGGGTACAGCGGATGCAGTATACCACATTGGCAGATGTGCAGGTGAACATCTGCTTGATGTGGAAAGTCTTCTTGGGGCCTGGGATGGGGGTGAGGGAGGAGGTATGGGGGCAGGTGTAGCACTTCCTGCGGTTGCAGGGAAAAGTGCCGGGTGTGGTGGAGCTGGAGGGGAGTGTGGAGCGGAAAAGGGGGTCACGGAGAGAGTTGTCCCTCCGGAAAGCAGATAAGGGTGGGGAGGGAAAGACGTCTTTGGTGGTGGGGTCGGATTGCAGATGGCGGAAGTGTCGGAGGATGATGCGTTGGATCCGGAGGTTGGTGGGGTGGTACGTGAGGACGAGGGGGATTCTTTTTTGGTTCTTATTGCGTGGACGGGGTGTGAGGGATGAGGCGCGGGAGATGTGGGAGACACGGTTGAGGGCGTTCTCGACCACCGAGGAGGGGAAGTTACGGTCCTTGAAAAACGAGGACAACTGAGATGTACGGGAGTGGAATGCCTCATCCTGGGAGCAGATGCGGCGCAATGCCACAACGATGCCACCCGAAGGTTGCAGGAACAGCAACTCATATTCCGATTGGGAACCCTGCAGCCCAATGCTATCAATGTGGATTTCACAAGTTTCAAAATCTCCCCTCCCCCCACCGCATCCCAAAACCAGTCCAGCTCGTCCCTGCCTCCCTAACCTGTTCTTCCTCCCACCTATCCCCTCCTCCCACCTCAAGCCGCACCTCCATCTCCTACCGACCAACCTCATCCCGCCCCCTTGACCTGTCCATCTTCCCCATCCCCTTCCTAACTCCCTACCTACACTCACCTTTACTGGCTCCATCCCCGCCTCTTCAACCTGTTTGTTTCCTCTCCACCTATCCTCTCCTCTATCCCTCTTCTATCCACCTCCCACTCTCTCCCTATTTATTTCAAAACCCCCTTCCCCTCCCCCTATTCTGATGAAGGGTCTCGGCCCGAAACGTCAGCCTCTCTGCTCCTATGATGCTGCTTGGCCTGCTGTGTTCATCCAGCCCTGCACCTTGTTGTCTCGGATTCTCCAGCATCTGCAGTTCCTACTATCTCTGAGATGAATTTAATCTGTTATTGCCACATTTGATCCCGAGATAAGTTTCCCTCCTTTCCGCTATGAAGACAATGTTTGAAACCTCCCTTTTGGTTTCCTTATGTGGCTTGGTGTCATATCTCATTGTTTAGTTGCCAAGAGAGAAACAGTTGCTTTAGTAATTTAAAATATTTTCCCATACTTCAGCGATACTAATTTAACAAAAAAGCACTTTGTCAAGTGGACAAAAGCTAATTTAATGTCCTTTCGACAACTGCAAACGAAGCTTCAAATAATTAAAAACACATTTTGCATAATGGACAAGTTAACCATGTGTTTTGCACCTTATAAGCTTCCGGAAGGCTAACTTGAAATCTTCGTTGAAACTTGTGTACAAGAGAGGGTTAATTAAAGAATTGATGTAGCCCAACCACGCTAAAAAATCAGTAACTACTTGAGAAGCAACCCAAAGGTGCAGTCCCACACAGAGCTCTTTAATGAAAAAGGGCAGCCAGCAGAAAACGAAAGTCCCGAGAATGAGTCCCAGAATGCGAGCTGCGTTCCGCTCCCTTGAGTTGGAGTTCTGCTGGCGCTCTTCCGTGCTCCCCTGCCTGTTTTCGAGTGTTGGAACCCTGCACGTCCGGTGATCACTGTGAAATTTCAGTACAGGTTCACAGCTGTGTAGATTAGATACGCAAAAGGTTTGTGTCAGCTTGTAGTTCATGCAGGTGGAGATTTGGCTTTCACTCTTGCGACCAGTGAAGTGGCGGCTGGAGCCACGCTTCTGGTAAAGGTTCTTGGCTGCATGGTAGATACGGTAGTAAAGGATGAGAATTAAAGCCGATGGAACGTAAAAAGCTCCAAATGTTGAGTAAATGGTATAGATCACATGGTCATGCTGAATAATGCACTTTTCCCCAGTACTGTTAACGTTGTGGCTCCGCCAAAACAGGGGTGGCATGGATATGAAAACAGAAATGGTCCATACAGTCAGTATCATGACTCCTGCACGCTTGGCAGTCCTTTTTGGAGTGTATTCCACGGCATCTGTGATTGCCCAGTATCTGTCCAGGGCAATCACACACAGATGAAGGATTGAGCATGTACAGAATGTCATGTCCAAACTCAGCCATGCCTCACAAACAATGTAACCCAAAACCCAGGCATCGGTGGTAATGTATGTAATACTGATAGGCATTACTAGAATGGCAACAAGGAGGTCAGTCAGAGCTAGGGAACATATGAGATAGTTTGCAGGTTGGTGCAATTTCTTTGTAATACAAATAGCAACCATTACAGCAGAGTTCAACAAAGTTGTCATAATTGCAATCAAAGACAGAATTAAAGCAATGGCAGTCCTTTCAGTAAGTGTTTTGGATTGTCCTTGACATGATTCATTTGTGCAGTTTGAGAAGTTCATTGTTTTAAATGTCCAGAACACAAATGCTTATAATTTCCAAAGCATAGAAGGATTCCACCCTTTTTCTGTCAACTGAAGAGTGAGTTTAATTATTACTTCAAATGTCAAGTTGCAGAATCAAAGTCTTGAGTGTTCATCACAATTTGCCTTTTGTATCACACAGTAATTTCTCTAAAAGAGAGAAGAAAAACAAATTAGTATAAATTTCTTTCTAGACAAAATGGACACTGTTTTCTTGGTGTTTTGATACTCGGTTACCAGTTAAACCTCAACTCTCTTCTCTAACTCTGCCTGACATACTGAGTGCTTTGAAGGTTTTCTGACTTAGCATGACTCCTGACAACAAAGTAGAAAGCATGACTTTGCATGTGCCCTTTGGCAAGTTTTGTGAATTTATGTACATGCAACCCTGTTATCATCAAAGATGCAAAGTCCAGCAGATTGACTTTGTTTGATACAGATCATGCAGTTCTTGTGTACATCTGCAAATGTGCAATGATACCAGAGTGCAGGTATATACCTCCCCTCGTGATAGCATCACCAGAAGTGCATATCTGAACTTAAACTTGGTGACTGTCTCAAATCCTTTTGGCTCATTGTACAAAACGATTATGAGAAATACTGAAAATTATTTAAAGTGTGTGCTAGTGCATTACTGATGTTTTATTCCGTTTATTTACCTACCTGCATTGTACATACTTCCAGACCTTTAAATGCTATTTGTATGAGGTTGCATGGCTTTGGACCTGGTGTCCACCTTTTGCTGTAAAAGTGAATCTTGATGTTCCTTTGCCCCATGTCTGCCAATCTCTTCCACTGCCCGAGTTCCTCTACCTTTAATGGATCTATTTTAGACAAACTGCAAGTTAAAGATTAGTTATTCGTGCTTTCTGCTAAAGCTTAAATATGGCTTCCACTGCTGTCCTTATTTCTTTTGGACCAATCTTAAATCTGTTAATTACCAAAACATTGAGGGTGCTGGAAATCTGAAATAAAATAATCAACAGGTCAAGGTGGAATCTGTGGGGAGAAAAGAAATGAAACTAACTTTTCAGATTTTTCCACAGTGGATTTGAAATCTTAAATGTGCATTTTCTGTTTATTTTTACATTACTGTATATTTATAACTACATTTCACTCATGTTTTTTGGTCAGGAAGTAACTTTATTGGAATGTCTTTCTCTGACGTTTCCAGAATTTTAGTAATCTCCAAATATTAGTGCAGTGATTGTTACCAGAATATTGGGAGCAAAATGTGGCTCTATTCACATGCAGGAACCTGGACAACATTCAGGCTTGGATTGTTAAGTAGCAAACAACATTTGTGCCACAAGTGCTAAGCAACAACAATTATCAACAATACAGAATCTAATAATCACTTCTTGATATTCAAGGTCATGACTGCAGTGATCGCAACAAGGTCAGCCAGGTGAACATCATAGAATGAGTTTCCTGATTGGCTGACAGATATAAACAGGAGTGTCAGGGTGTTTAAGAGCCAACTCTGAACTATCTTGGTCAATAGATGTCTACCTTTCCCTGAGGCACCAAATACTAAAGCCTTTCAAGAGATGACAGATACATTGCTGACAATATCAGACTGTGGACACAAAACTATCCCATCCTGGTAAAATTAAAACAGCTGGTGATGGGGGAAACAACATGGCCATCACAACCAGAACTGAAACCTTTGAACACAGCAAGACCAGATCACAATAGAGGATGGCATATCATTATGGGGAACAAGAGTGATTGTCCTGATCAAAGGTTGCTGCCAGATATTAGCTGAACTCCTCCAGGGGTTTCCAAAATTATATTGGTGAGAAGATGTGTGGTGGCCAGGATTGGATGCCAACATAGCCATGTTGGTGGGGCAGTGCCCAGAGTTTTAACAAGGACAAAACTTACTGCCAGCAGCTCCCCAACATTCATGGGGATGGCTGGGTAAAGCCTGGACTCGGTTATGCATTAACTATGCTGGTCCTTTCATGGGGCTGTATGTTTTTAGTCAGTGGACACCCATTTAAAGTCTTTGGTCTTGCATAGAGTTTATTCATCAGACACAGGGTCAATGATTAAAAAGTTGTGAGCATCTTTTGCAATACAACAACTCCTGGAGATGTTGGTCACAGACAACAGACCATCATTTATCAGTAGGGAATTTGAGTATTTCCTAAAGTCGAATGACATTCAGCATGTAAGGACAGCTCCATACCATCCATCATCTAATGGTCTGGCAGAATGTGCAGTCCAAACTTTGAAGGCAGGCTTAAAGAAACAGCCTACAGCTTCACTCATACCAAACTGTCACAGTTCCTGTTTAATTATAGGGCCACCTATAGGGTGATCGGTGGCAAATGGAATTTCATTCTGGCTAAGTGTGAGGTAACGCACCTGGCCATGACAAACAAGGCGAGGGAATACATGAACTGTAGGACCCTGTGAAGCACTGAGGGTCAGAGGGACTTGGTGTGCATGATAAACATTCCCTTAAGGTAATAAACTGGTTAAGAAGGCATACAGGATACTCGCCTTTAGTCAAGGCATAGAATTTAAGGGCAGGGAGGGTATGTTGGAACTGTGCAAAACATTGGTTAGGCCATAGCTAGAGTATTGTGTGCCGTTCTATAATCCACAATATAGGAGGGATATGATTGTACTGGAGAACATGCAGAGAAGATTGCTCAGGATTTGCCTGAGCTTAAGTTTTTAGTTATGGGTTGGGTTTAGTTATAATATTTATGGAAGCTTGGAGACGGCAAAGGACAACATTAGAGTCTGGAGGTCAGAAACTGCACTGCAAATTTCTTCTTCACACAAACTACATTTCTAATTTTTCATGTGCACAGGCCTGAGGTCTGTGCGCAGCAACAACTTCCAGAACCTGAAGTCAATGCATCTGTGCACAAATCAGCATGAATGGACTGAGTGGCTGCACGGTCATGTGGCTGCACAGCTTAGAGGGAATGTTGCTCATGAATGCCAAATTGAAGGACAGTATTGAAACAGAAATTTGAAATGATATCATTTCATTTGTGAAACTTGACATGACAGTGAATTAATGTTAAGTTTAAATTGTTTCATGCATTTTACCAGCTGAAAGCACAGATATATTACACCAAACACTCCAGTGTCACTACAGGCAGGGGAAACAAGACAACTGCAAGTAAGAATTTACATGTAGCACAACTGCTAGTATTGGACTTGCATTTCATGGTAGGCATATTAATGTAAATATTTTCCTTGCACTTCTTTTTCTTTGTTCACAGCATGCATGTATCACTGGTTGGTACATTATTGCCTGCTCCTAATTTCCCTTGAGCAGGTGGTAAACAATATGGATGAACCAATGCAACCCTTGGGGTATAGGTACACCTGCAGTGCTGTCAGGAAGAGAGTTCAGGAAATTGACTAGTGACAGTGGACAATTGATATGTATTTCCAAGTCAGGATTGTGTGTAGCTTGGACAGGAACTTGCAGGTGGTGGTGATCCCATGTATCTGCTGCCTTGTCCCTCTAAATGGTAATGGTTATTTGTTTGGCAGGTAATGTCTAAGGAATTCTCTAAGGGTGAAGATTGTAGTTCACCAAGGCTCCTTCAACACATGCACGCTCATCCAGGAAAGTTGAAACAACTCCATCCTCCTGTCATATACCTTGTAGATGGTGGATAGGCTTTAGGAATACAGAAAATATACCTATTCACAGCCTCTGACCAATTCTTGTACCCACAGTTTTAGGAAACAATTCTAAAGGTCCAGTTTAAAAAGTCCATTTAGAGCATGGACATTAAGTGTTGAAAGTACATGAAAACCACAGAAAACAAAGTTGTAAATTTGGCAAAATGATGCCAGGAGTGAAAAATATAGAGCTGATTAAAAAACTGGCTTTATGGAATAAAATAAATTTGAAATGAGGTGTTACGACAGGGTCTAAAATTTCCATACATGGACAATAAAAGAAATGAAGAGAAACTCGAAATTGCAAGAACAAAAATAATTCTAGAAAGTGACATCTAGAAAAGACAATATCAGCATTTTGGCCATTTGCTTGGAAATGAAAATCTACAGAGTTCTCTTCTAGAAGGTGTGATATTACAAACTTCAGAACTTTAACAACTTTTCATAGGTTGAAAAAAGCAGCAATAACTGTCTGGAATAAACTCTTAAGGGACAAAGGCAAACAATTGAAAATGATTAGCCATATCTGAGGGAAAAAAAGGAGTCAAGGCTACATGGACAAAACTGTTTTGACACCTGCTTGATAACTGGCTGCCTTAAGCCACAAGGATAACTGATTGCCCTGCAGAAGACCATAAGCAGTTAGCTGCACGAAACCTGTGTTTTCAAACCGTCAATGCCAAATGTAATGGGGAACAATCCTACTTCTGATAAAAAGGCAAGCTGCAGACTTGCAATAGTTTGGACGAAAATATCTAAAAGATCAATGTCATCCCATAGACCTGAAGGACAAACTGTACAACAATCCAACATCAGAACTCTTCTTCAGCAGAACTTTGAAGAACAACATTGCATAAGGATCAAGTCCTGAACATCAGAGACCGACAATGTTGGTTGGAATCATGGCTAAATTCCACCATTAATTGGGCAATGGTCAAGTTGAGTTGTGAGGCTTAACTAGCTTGCTTGAAGGGTCTTATGTTGGTTGCTACATGCAATAAAGTTTAAATCATTGTTTCCGTACTTGACTGTCTGAGATTTCATAATACATAGCTGGCTTAAAGGTAACTCATGGTAAATTACACACGACCAAGGGCAAATTGCAGGGCAGCAGAAAAAAGCATAGTTTTACTGCAACTAATTTTATAGAATCCCTACAGTGTGGAAACAGGCCCCTCGGCCCAACAAGCCCACACCAACACTTGGAGCATCCCACCCAGACCCATCCCTCTATAACCTACACATCCTTGACCACTATGGGAATTTAGCGTGGCCAATCCACCTAACCTACACATCTTTGGACTGTAGGAGGAAACCAGAGTAAACCCATGCAGACACAGGGAGAATGTGCAAACTCTACACAGTCAGTCATCCGAGGGCAGAATTGAACCCAAGTCCCTGGTACTGTGAGGCAGCATACTAACCACTGAGCCACTGTGCCACCACAAGAAGAGCCTGCATTCCCTGAACTGGATATGTGAGGATGAAACAAGATAGACCAGTATAGCACATCATGAAAACAGATCTCCTGGCAGGTGCAGCTGCTGCAGTAGCACCACCAGAAAAACAAGACTTTCTAGGATTATTTCCATTAGAGCAGAAAAGTACAAGAGAAGCTATAATAATTTTTGCAATTATGAAAGGCTTTCTGAAGAAAATGGGGATGGGGGGAAAATCTTAATTTACATAACACTTTACTGGACCTAGTTCTCTTCTCTTCCCTTTCCCCCATGCTCAGCACCACTTGGGGTACCCATTCACATTCGTGCTCCATAAAAGAAATAAAAAGAGCAAGCAAGACAGAAGAACACCATGGTGAAATTTTAAAAAATTCTGAAATAAAGAAGTTGAGAGGTCAAAACATCAATAACTGAAGACAAAGAAGTATCAAGATAGAGTGAACAGCATGGACAAACCTACTGAAGAACAAGGTAAAAGGAAAGCAAGGTAGTAAAATCAAAAAAGGTCCATGAGGAAAATGTGTGGAACTCAGACAGAAGAAGGAATGAGTTGTCAAAAGAGACAAAGTATATGGAAGCAAATGCTATTTTCTCTCACGGGAGAGAAGGTGATATGAAAAGAACATTGGCAATGGCAACACGGAGGTTCAGTGGCCAACACTGTTGCTTCACAGCGCCAGGGACCCAGGCTAGATTCCAGCCTTGGGCGACGGTCTGTGTAGAGTTTGCACATTCTCCTCATGTCTGCATGGGTTTCCTCTGGGTGCTCCAGTTTCCTCCCACAGTCCAAAGATGTGCAAGTTAGGTGGATTGGGCGATGTAGCATGGCCATAGTGTCTAGGGTGGGAAATACAGGGATAGAGTAGAGGTGGGATGCTCTTCAGAGGGTCAGTGTGGACTCAAAGGGTCGAATGGCCTGCTTCCACACTGTAGCGATTCTATGATACTCTAATGACAGAAAGAAAAACAGACAATGCTGGAAATACCCAAGCAAAACCGAGGGGAGAATCTTACCACAGTCTGAGTTTTATGGACTATGGTGGGATTTACAGCAATCAGACACAAAATCCAATGAAGTGAATCTCTATGTTGGGAGCACCTCACTCCATTTTTTTGCTTTTGATGAGCAGTGTAGTGAATTTCTTGTTGGTAGCCATGAGTTGCCAATTATAGAAGATTGTTGCTTGTTAATAGCCAAATGCACATCAACAAACTTGGCATGGAAATTAGAGGGGATACCTGGCAAATTCAACTCCTGCTTCCTCTGAAAGACCTTCATGTTGTGTCTGACCAAAGTGCAGCTCGGCATCATTATGGGCACCAAATGCATGTACCTGTTCTCCACAGACACTGGCATTCAGCATTTGCCACTCCCCCATGACCACCTCCAATCTCTAGAAGTACAGACTTGCACTATAAGGTGCACTAGCAACTAGTATTGAAAGGCTTCAGCAGGGGCACTTTATGTATGGACAGGGATCTAGTTGAAGGATTGAAACAGGCTGCATCTCAAGGCTACTCACATGCGCTCTTTGCAACTCACTCAGTTAGCATGTTCACGGCATTTGTGCCGTGCCTTGTCTTGCTATGCGTGTAGGAAATTGGAGTCCATTTTCTCACTGTTGTGTTCAGATAGCCCAGGGTCTGAATGACTAGGCCCAAAACCAGAATGGGCAACCTTTGAACAGCCAGACCCAATGGGACTCTCCGGATAAGTCCAGCACAAAGCATCCACACAAGATAAAGGCAGACAAGAACAATCCCGGACTTGTCCTAGAAAACAAGACTCTTTGAGCATTGGAGTACAGTGACCAGCCTTGCTGGCACCTTGAGTTCCCAACATGACCACGTATGGGGAGAGAGATGTGTCTGGAGGATGGATGCTGAGGGTAGCCCATTGAATGCTCTGACCTTGACCTAGAACATTGATTGACTGAGGGCCAGAGAACATTCTGAAAACATGCAGCAGGGAGGAATAAGAAGGGTCACCTAGCAGCTATTCCCTCATCAGTGGAGCTCCGACCACAAGCAGAAAAAGAAAGAGAGAGAGACAGAGAAGATGACGATATGCGGGACCAACATTCTTCAACTTCAGCAGAGCTGACTAGGCAGCCTGGCCAAGTTTAACTGCATGGGTAGTACTTGGTCTTAGCCAGTAGTAGTTTATATAAGAATTGTGACAAAGCCTGCAAAGAGAGCAAATGAGATTTACTAGAATGATAGCAGAAATGATGGATTTTAGATTCAAGGAAAAATTAAGGATGAGTCCCCAGGGCCTGATGCTCTGCATCTCAGAGTACTTAAGGAAGTGGCCTGAGAAATAGTGGATGCATTGGTGATCATTTTCCAGCATTTCGTATAATCTGGAAGAGTTCCAATGGACTGGAGGGCAGCTAATGTAACCCCATTCTTTAATAAACGGGGGAGAGAGAAAATGGGGAATTATAGGCCAGTTAGACTGATATCAGTGGTGGGGAAAATACTTGCATCAATTACTAAGGATGTATAACTTAGCATTTGGAAAGCAGTGACAGAATTGGTCCTAGTCTCAATGGATTCACTAAAGGAAAATCATGCTTGACAAATTTTATGGGCCTTTTTGAGGATGTGACCAGTAAAGTGTACAAGGATGAATCAATAGATGTTGTGTATCTGGACTTTCAATAGGCTTTTGACAAACTTCCACACAAGAGATTAGTCAGCAAAATTAAAGCTCATGGCATCAGAGGTAATGTGTTGACATGGATAGAGAACTGGCAGATAGGAAGCAGGGAGCTGGAACAAACAGATCCTTCTCAGAGTGGCAAGCAGTGATGAGTGGGGTGCTACAGCGTTCAGTGCTGGGACCTCAACTGTTAACAATATATGTTAATGATTTGGACGAAGGAATTAACTGTCATATCTCCAAATTTGCAGATGACATCAAGCTGAGTTGGCAGTGTGCGTTGTGAGAAAGATGCAGGGTGATTGGGCTGAGTGGGCAAATACCTGGCAAATGCAATATAATGTGGATAAATATGTGGTTATCCACTTTGGTCACAAAAACAGAAAGGCGGATTATTATCTGAATGGTGGCAGTTTATAAATAGATGAGGTACAACGAGACCTGGGTGTCATGATGGAACAGTCGCTGAAGGTTGGCATGCAGGTGCAGCAGGCAGTGAGGAAAGGTAATAGTATATTCTCCTTCATAGTGAGAGGATTTGAGTATCGGAGTGAGGATGTCTTGCTGCAGTTATAGGGCCTTGGTGAGGTCACATCTTGAGCATTGTGTGCAGTTTTGGTCACCTAGTCTGAGGAAGGAGATTCTTGCTATTGAGGGAGTCCAGCGAAGATTCACCTGATTGATTTCTGGGATGGCAGGACTAACATATGAGGAAAGTTTTTGGATCGACTGGGCTTGTACTTGCCAGAATTTAGTAGAATGAGGGGATTTCACAGAAATATTTAAAATCATTTTGGGACTGGACTAATGGAAATGTTCCCGAAGTTGGGGAAGTCCAGAACTAAGAGTCACGGTCTAAGAATAAGGGGTGAGACATTCAGGACTGAGATGAGTAAGAAATTCTTCACTCAGTTGTGAACCTGTAGAATTCTCTCCCACAGAAAGCTGTTGGGGCCAGTTCATTAGATATATTCAAGAGGGAGCTGGACGTGGCCCTTGCAGCTAAAGGGATCAAGGGGTATGGAGGGAAAGCAGGAATGGGATACTAAGATTGCATAATCAGCCATGATCAAATTGAATGGTGGTGCAGGCTTGAAAGGCCAAATGACCTGCTCCTGTACTTATTTATCTGTGTTTCTGTGTATTAGAAATATTGTGCTTATTCCACATGGAGCAAGACCCTATTGAGTTTTCAAAATTATGAACAATTTTGACAGGGTAAAGAAGGATATTCTGTTTCTACTAGTTGGTATGTCAATAACTAGGGGGTCACAATTTCAGGATTGTCAGCAAGAGAGCTAGGAGTGAGATGAGGATAAACTTCTTTACTTAGAGTTGTTAGGATTTGGAATGTGCTCTGTGGAAGAGTGGTGGAGGTAGGTTCAATGAAAGGTTTCAAGAGACCTGGATACATATTTGAAAGTAATGAATTTAGAGGGCTTTGGAGATATCACTGAAGAATGGGACTACCTGAGTTGCTCTTTTGGGAGCCTGTACAGACACAATAGGTCAAATGGCATCCTTCAGTACTGTAAAATTCTATGATTCTAAGCGTAGGTGATGCACTCAGGCAGGACAAGCAAGGCAAGGGAATACATTATGAATGGTGGAACCCTGGGCAGCACCAAGGATCAGAGGGAACTTAAGGCAACAGATCAAGTAGATAAAGTGCTTAAGAAGGCAGATGGGATACTTACCTTTATTAGCCAAGGCATATAGTTTAAGAGTAGTATAAAACATTGGTTAGGCTGTATCTAGAATATTGTGGGCAATTCTGGATTTCACATTATAGAAGTTACATGATTGCACTAGAGAGGATGTAGAGGACATTTATCAAGATGTTGCCTGGGCTTGAGACTTTTTAGTTACAAAGTGAGATTGGACAGACTGGGATGGTTTAGGGGATACTGAGGGCAGACATGATCAACATGTATAAAATTATGAGACAAAAATAGGATAGACAGTAATGAGCCTTTCCTTTTGATGGAGGGATCAATGACTGGGGCCATGGATTTAAGGTAACGACAAGAGTTTTATAGGGGATGTGAGGACATTTTTTGTTTACTCAGCACACGGTGATAATCTGGAACTCACTGCCTGTAAGGGTGGTAGAGACAGAAACAGAATATCATTTAAGAAATATTTAGATGTGCACTAGTAATGCCAAGGCATATAAGGCTATGGGCCAAGTGCTGGAAAATGCTAACAGAATAGCTTGATTTTGATCAGTGCAGACTTGATGGGCCAAAGGGCCCTTATCTGTTCTCGTTGAGGGCTACCTCTATGACTCCATGATTCTAAGCTTTTCCATTCTGGACTCAATATCCAGCATTTCCGTGACAGTAGAGTTTTCTATGGTGCTTCCTCAGTATTTCACCAAATATTTCTTGACCATACAGATAACAGGGGCAATGGAGTGTCAATTCTGGTTATTCTAGAGGTATTGATATGTGGGTTCTGACCTGCAATTCTTGTTATTTACTATTTTTCCCAACAATCTCACTTTTGGACTTTCTGATAAATAACAAATTCTGGACTAACTAATTCTGCGTCCTATTTCCATCTGTGAGCTGTGTCCTAGTTCATATGCAATCTAAGAGATTTATCTCTAATGAGGATTATTAATGTCTTTCCATCTATTTATACTTATTTCCTAATTTATTTCCACTTCCTGTTTGAGTGAAGAAGGTTTGGTTTCTCTTTTCTCTGTCTTATATCACCCCATCACTGTTGCTGGATCTGATTGCTGGTGAAATACTCACCAAGGTACCTTCTGTCTTTGAACATGCATGCATACCATCAAAAGCAGCTGAAAACTCGCAGACAATGACATCACAGACAATAAAGCAACATATGAGGAAGAGGTTTATCTTCTGGCAACTTCATTGACAGTAAACACATCATTTCTGATTTTATTCTGTTTCATAATCTCTATTCTTTTTTTTGAAAGGTCCTGAGGCAAGAAAACATTTTAAAGTCATAAGACCGACAAAGAAGTTTCAGTTGCCAGGCATGCAATTAATTTTTAGATAAACCTATGCACCATGCAATGGCAAAATTTCCTTTATTCACTTTGTTAGGACTAAGATTGGAGGAATGCAACATTCTTCTAAACCTACTACTCCACAGATCACAACATAAAATAAAAATACTTTTTCCAGTTACTTAGATGTCCAAGTGTATATCCTATCTATGTCAGGTTCTAAATTAAAAAAGAAAATCTATCAACCAGGTTTCTTAATAAACACATTTATTGTTTTTTAATCAAAACAGAAGTAGTTTATTAAAGGTGCAATAATTGGTTAACACAGCATTAAAGAGTATAAACATGTATTCCTCTAAATATTGGAGAAACTAGAAAAAAAAATCAATTTCTCTGCAGAGACTGGCTTTCTAATACATTGGGCAATGGATTATTCTTGAAGGCAAAAGTAAAGTATAGAATATTCTGGAGTCTGTTAGTCTGATGTTCTGTCTTGTATGGTCAAATTACTATCATACACAGTTGTCTTTAAAGTCTTGTAGTCACAGCTTGTTTAAGAAATCTAATCTTGAGACTTTTTCTACAATCACTCACTCAAAGGAATGATTAGGATTCATCCTGAAGAAGGGTTTTCCTTTCAGAAATAAGAGATCAGCTGAGCAACTGTCTTTTGCGAGCTTTCCTCCAACTCAGCTTGTCCTTAGCAGATGTTCCTCTACATTAGCATTTTTTTTGCAGTTTCTATTTGACAGTTTGTTCTTAATATTAAACATAAATACGTAAATGTTTGTTTCCAGGACAAGCAGAATTTCAGAAAGGGCTCATATTTCAAACATTATCAACTGAATCTATTGGCCTAAATAGAATTTTGTGACTTCGAGGAGCAATGTTTTTGCAGTTAGATTTATCAGGGCATCCGGAATTTTGTGCACCACTTGGAGTAGAAGGGCGTGCAGTTGAACAGGAAAGTACGAAGAATGATGTCAGTGATAATTAAGGTGACAGCTGTCTTCCCATATGGCCTGTTTTTGACATTTTGAGGCAATCTCTGATTTATTTTTATCACCCTTTCCACTAATATTGTGGTTATCATTAATCTTTGTCAATTATTTCATTATTTTCTTTTTTTCTCTCCACTGCATTACTATAGAATCACTGGATTTCCCAACGTGAACTCCCTAAAATGTGGTGATCAGAAGAAAACTAGGATGACTAGGAGCTTTCAGGTGGATCATATGCATGAGAAATGTTCCATGCCCAACTGATAAGAGATGCAAAATCAAAAGTTGCTGGAAAAACTCAGCAGGTCTGGCAGCTTTGCAGAGAGAAACCAAAATTAACTGTTCGGATTCAATGACGCTTCTTCATCATTGGACCTGAAATGTTAACTCTGCTTTCTCTCCACGGATGCTGTCAGACCTACTGAGTTTTCCAGCAATTTCTGATTTTGTTTCTGATTTCCAGCATCTGCAGTTCTTTGTTTTTTTTTTAAAATGAGAAATACATACCTCAAGTGGTTGGCCTTGACTTGAAAGGCTGTCAGTACTTGACAACCAGTACAATGGCATGCGTATGTGAGAATACCTGAGCAGTACTATGCTGGATGGTCCTTCTGAAGCATCCCAATCACAGCATAGCTTGACTTCATAGATGTTGCATGAAATAAGCAATGCCACTGTAATTAACACGGTAACTTTATAGCCAAATAAATACTTTTGAAGTGTAGTCACATAATCAGTAGCATTCATAGAGTGCAGAAAGGGCCCTTTGGCCTAATGAGCCTGTTTGGACATAATTACCAATAAAATCTGCCAACTCTATCCCCCCTACTCCAAAGCTGTCTTTTGCAGGCCATCCTTTTCCTTGTCCAGAACAAATTTGAACCATATTGTATCATGGTTGCTATCACCTAAATGTTCCCCTACTGGTACATTGAACACTTGTCCAGTTTTTTGCCCCAGAACCAGATCCAGCATTACGCCATCCCTTATTGGACCTTCTTCATACTGATACAAAACTCTCCTGGATGCATTTCAAGAAATCCACCCCTTCTAAACACTTAACACTGTGACCATCCCAATTTATGTTGGGAAAGTTGAAATCCCCTAGTATAATTATCCGATTATTACTCTTACACACCTCTCTGAACTGCCTGCATATTTGCTCCTCTATTTCCCGCTGACTCTCTGGGGCCTATAATGCACTCCCAGTAGAGTAGCTGCACCCTTAACTTACTAAGTTCTACTCATAAAGCCTCACTTGAGGACTCTCCCAAGATATTATCGCTTCTTATTGCAGTAATTGACTCCGTAATTAATAGTGCTACATCACTTTTTACACCCTCCTGTCTCTCACCTAAAAAGCCATATAGCCCGGAACATTGAATTGCCAGTCCAGCCCTTCCCTCAACCAAGGATTGGAAAAAGAATGGATAATTGACAGAATGAGCTGGGTACGAGTGATCAAATAGCACTATGGTGAGCCCAGGTAAAATGGGAGAAGCTGAAAGAGTCAGTACAGATTGGGCATGGCCTTTACAGGGCAATTATCTTGGAGCAGTAGCAGCTGGGAGGAGGGGGCACAGTAACTGGTAAGCCTATAAATATAATGTGGCGTGGATTCAGGCCTAGTCTTTACAGAGCACTTAGTTTGGAGCAGCAGTCAGGAGACGGGGACACAGTAAATCGGTAAGCTTGTAAATCTAGAATGGTGTGGATTGGGGCAAAGTCTTTACAGGGCACTAATCTCTGAGTAGCAACAGCTGGCAGGCAAGGAAGGACAGTAACTGGTAAGCTGTGGAAAGACAGTGAGAAATCTTCAGTGCGGCTCCTGTTGATGTCATAACTTCAAAAGGTGGGAAAGGCTACAGATTGGTGAGTACTGGGCACCTGTCAATTACTAGTTAACCCTTTCTTATCCTACATATTGATAGCAGTGGGAACTTAATTAGTTAACCTTTTCATAACCTTAGTGATAGAGTAGGAAGTCTAACAAAATAAGACTGATATTTCTAGTCTACAGCATTTATTGTAAGTTTAAGAGATGTCAGGAGAGGCCAACTGAGCGGAATGTGCAATCTGTCATATGTGGAGAGTCCTGGATGCTTCCAGCATCCTAGGTGACCACTTGTGCAGGTGCTCCCAAATGCAAAAGCTGGAGCTCCAGGTCTCGGATCTTGAAGTGGTAGGAGACAGTATGACACATCCGTGTGCTGAGAGTTACGTGGAAAGCACATTTAGAGAAGTGTTCCTCTCAAGGGACGAGGAGATAGAAGGAAATGGTGACCACCAGACAGTCCAGAAAGAACAGGCAGGTAGTGCAGTAGTCCCCTGGGTTCCCAATCACCAACCAGTATTCCATTTTGAAAGTTGATGAGGGTGAGGTACCTCTGAGAAATGCAATGAGAGCCAAGTGTCACAAGGGCTTGACTGTATGGGATGTGGGGTAGGAGTGTGAGGGATAAAAAAGGAAGAGCAATAATGATTGGGGAATTTTTGTTCAGGGGAGCAGACAGGAGTTTTTGCAGCGAAAAGATGTGACTCCAGGACGATGTGTTGCCTTCCTGATGGGAGGGCTGTAGAGCATCCTGAGAGGGGAGGGTGATGAGTTCGAGGTCAAGGTACGTGCTAGAACCAAAGTGAGGAATGGGGTCTTTCTTCGACAAATCAGGGAGCTAGGCAGTAGATTAAAAAGCAGGACCTCAGTGGTTGTAATCTCTGGATTACCCTGGTGCCATGTGCTAGCAAGTTTAGAAATAGGAAAATAGGACAGATGAATGCGTAGCTCAAGGGCAGGTGCAAGAGGGAGGGCTTTAGATTCCTGGATCGTTGGGACCTTTTTAATGGGAAAGGTGGGACATGTACAAACTGGACAGACTGTACCGGAACCACATTGGGACCAATGTATTTGGAGGTAGGTTTTCTAGAGCCGTTGGGAGGAGTTTGACTAATCTGGCAGGGAAAGCGGACACAGACTATCAATGAAACAGACACGTTATGCTACTGCAAAGGAAGTAAGTCACAGTGAGTTCAGCTATGTGGAATATCAAGAGAGTAAGGGAAGGCAGGATGATGTTTACTTTAATGCTAGGAGTTTAATATGTAAGACTGAGTTAATGGCAATGCATTGACACATGGAAGTATGATATTGTTGCCATTGTAGAAACATGGTTGAACGAAGGGCTGGAGGGCAACTTAATGTTCCGAGGTATATGGTTTTTAGGCAAGACAGGGGAGGATGTAAAAAAAGTAGTCATGTTGTACTATTAATTAAGGAGTCAATTACTGCAATAAGGAGAGATGGTATCTTGGGAGGGTCCTCAAACAAGGTTTTGTGAGTAGAACTTAGAAATGTTATGGGTGCAGCTACTTTACTCAAGTGTCTTACTGGCCCCCAAAGAGGGAGCAGGAGCTATAGGAGCAAATATGTTCACAGAAGTGTGTATACTAGGGGATTTCAACTTTCCCAATATAAATTGGGATAATCTTAGTGTTGAGGGTATAGAGGGGCCAGATTTCTTGAAATGTACCCAGGGAATTTTTTTGTATTAAAATGTAGAAAGCCCAGCAAGGTACGACATAGTGCTGGATCTGGTTCTGGGTAAAGTAGCTGGACAAGTGTTCAATATGGCAGTGGGGGAACATTTAGATGATAGTGACCACAACACAACATGGTACAAAAGTGTTTCAGAGATAGTAGGAACTGCAGATGCTGGAGAATCTGAGATAACAAGGTGTAGAGCTGGATGAACA
>NC_063340.1:28585444-28591354 GCF_021869965.1 Rhincodon typus | reverse complement strand
CAGATGCTGGAGAATCTGAGATAACAAGGTGTAGAGCTGGATGAACACAGCAGGCCAAGCAGCTGTGTTGGGCCAAGCTGTTTGGCCTGCTGTGTTCATCCAGCTCTACACCTTCTTATCTATGCTACAAATCTGTTCTGGATGAGGGAAATGATGGCTTGCAAACAATGGCGTTAGATTAGGGGAAGCCAGATTTTCTTAAAATAAAACAGGATCTGCCCACAGTTGACTCAGAAGAGGTCTTTGTGGTTAACTTTACAGCAAAGCAATGGGGACATTCAAAAAGGAGCTAGGGAAAGTACAGGTCCAACATGCACTTTTTAGAGAGAAACGTGTGAGCAATAAGTTCAGAGAACCCTGTGTGTCTAGGGCAATTCAGGACTGGATAAAGAGGAATAGGGCTTTTAGCAAGTCCAAAGGGAACAATTCAGCTGCAGCCCTACAGAAATACAGGAAGTGCAGGAGGGAAGTTAAGAAAACAATTAGAAGAGCAGAAAGGGGCCCTGAAAAAGCACTTATGAGCAGGATTAGGGAGAATCCCAAGATATTTTATAAATACATTAAAGGGAAGAGGTTAACCAGGGCAAGAGTAGGGCCCATTAGGGACTAAGGGGGCAATCTGTGTGTGAAGCTGCAGGATATTGGAAGGGTGTTGAATGAATACTTCTCTTCAGTATTCATTCTGGAAAAGGAAAACTTTGGTCCAGAATTCAGGAAAGGGGACTGAAGAACTTGCACAGTTTTCCATAGGAAATGGGGAGGTATTGGAGGCTTCATCAGTCTTAAAAACAGACAAATCTCCCATGCTGGATGAGTTGCATCCCTGGCTGCTGTGGCAGGTGAGGCAGGAAATTGCATTTGCCAGGACACAAATTTTTAATTCCCCTCAGGCCACAGGGAAAGTGCCAGAGGACTGGAGGACAGCTAATGTGGTTCCACTTTTCAAGAAGGATGGTAGAGATAAACAAGGAAATTACAGACCAATGAATCTTATGTCAGTGGTGGGGTAGCTATTGGAAAAAATTTTGAAGGAGCGAATTAATACCTACTTGGAAAGACATGGGTTGATTGAGTATAGTCAGCATGGCTTTGTCAGAGGGAGGCAATGTCTGACAAATTTGTTAGAATTTATTTGAAAATGTGATCAAGTGTGTGCATGAGGGAAGTTTCAGTTGATGTAATTTTTATTTGGATTTTAGCAAAGCTTCTGACGAGATCCAATACAGGAGACTGATTGAGAAGGTTAAAGCATGTGGAATTGAGGAAAACCTGATGAGATGGTTCAGAAACTGGCTTAGTAACAGGACACAATGCGTAGTGGTAGAAGGCTGTTTGAGTGACTGGAGGCTGGTGTCCAGCAACGTACCACAAAAATCAGTACTGGCACTCTTTTATTGTTTATTATATACATTAATTATATAGATGAAATTTTGGGGGAATGTTAACCAAATTTAACACTGAGGCTGGTAGAATGGTCAATAGTGAAGAAGATGGTTATAGATCACAGGAAGATATAGATGGGTTGATCAGATGGGTAGACCAATGGCAGATGGTATTTAACCCTGGTAATTGTGAGGTGATGCACTTTGGAAGAAGAAACAACAACAAGATGAGGGAGTATTTACTGTAAGGCAGAACACTGGGTAGCTTAGAGGAACAGAGGGATCTTGGGGTAATTATTCACAGATCCCTGAAGTTGGCAGAACACATGAATAAGATAGTTAAGATGGCATATGGGACACTTACTTTCATCAGTCATGGCACAGAGTATAAGAGCAAGAAAGTAATGTTGGACTTGTACAGAATTTTAGTCAGGCCACAACTGGAGTACAACGTGCAGTTCTGCTTACCTCACTACAGGAAGGATGTGATAGCATTAAATGGGGTACAGAGGAGGTTCAAGCATGTGGCTTGGAATGGAGAAATTCAGCCAAAAGGAGAGACTAGATAGGCTTGGATCATTTTCTTTAGTGAAGATAAGACTAAGAGTGGGGGGGGGATATGATTGAGGTATATAAGATTGAAGAGTATGGAGAGGGTGAATAGAGAGCAGTTGTTCCCCTTGGTTTAGGGGTCAATCATGAGAGAACATATCTTTAGGGTAAGGGGCAGGAGATTTAGAGTGGATTTAGGGGAAAAAAAATTGTTACTGAGTAGACGGTAGGATCTGGAATGCACTGCTTGGGAAGAAAGTGGAAGTTGGAAATTTACGACCTTTGAAAAATACTTAGATGAGTACTTCAAATATGAAACATTCAAGGATATGGGACATGCAGAAATTGTGATTAGTACACTTTTAGTGATAGTTATGCCAGTGCAGACTCATTAGGCTGAAGGGCCTTCTCTATGCTGTGTGAATCTATGAAAGAAAAATAAGTTATCATTGTTAATGAAGGAAAATCAGGGTAGTATAATTCCACAAACACTAAATGATATTTGACCCAATCATCTGTTTCAGTTATGTTGATTGAGATTTAAATGTTGTGCCACGGCACCGGGGGATCTCTCTTAGTCTTCTTTGATATAATGCCATGTGAACTTTTTACTTTTGTACATGAGGCCAGACATGGTTTTTTTTAAACATCTAATGTGTCATCTAATAAACAGCACAGTACACTCTCAGTACAGCACTGTGAGCCTAGAATACATGTTCAAATACTGTATGATTAATGATGTGGAAGTTGTTAACTACAAGCGTGATGGAAGCAGAAATTATAGGAAATTGGATCGCTGCTTGAGGGAAATAAACTCACAGCGAATGGGAGTGGAGCATGGAATAGGATTGTCTGGATTGTTCAGTAGAGAAACAGCTCAATAACTTCCTTTTGTGCTGTAATGACTCTATGGATCCAAGCAAAAACCAAAAGAACTGTGGGTGCTGTAAATCAGGAACAAAATCAAAGTTGCTGGAAAGGCTCAGCAGGTCTGGCAGCATCTATGAAGGAAAAAACAGTTAATGTTTCGGGTCCAAATGACCCGTCCTCAGAACTGAATCAAGGTCTCTGGATTGGAGATTGAACCTACAACCTGCTGATTCTGGTGAGAATGCTACCATTGCAATTGTCAACCAGGATTTAAAGGCTGAATGGCAGCACCCAAGATGCTATTAACTATATTTGTCAATATTGGTGTACCTACCTGGCAACAGGGGAACTGTCTTCATAGATTCTGGCTCAGTGAAGAACCAAATACAGAGTTGAACGATCTGCTGTAAGTTAATTTCCTGCTACAATGCAACATATGGGCAGCACAGCCAGTGAGAGCATTGGTTAACTGGAACCTCAAGCACTACATAATGTGTTTTTTTGTTTTACTTCCATCTGTTGGAAAAATATTTATTTAGATGTTGTTTTTCATCTCATGAGGATGTTTTAATCAGGATGTTCTTGTTTTTTGGGTTGTAATGTAGAGAATACCGTAATAACATTATTTAGAGCAAGAACACACAAAGAACAATGACTGAAGAAATGACCATACAGTCTGCTTTAGTGTTGTTTGAGAGATAAATATTGACCAGGACACATTCCTTGAACAGTTACATAGCATTTTTCACATTCAGTGAGTAGTCACATGGAACTTTGGTTTAATGTCTTGTTTGAAAACTGGCACCACACTCTTAACCTAGGTAGGCAATTGAACATGCTATGTGCAAAAAACCTCTGGCATGGAGACTAAAAGAACTGCAGATGCTGTAAATCAGGAACAAAAACAGAACCAGAAATTGCTGTAAAATCTCATGTTCTGACAAAGGGTCACTGGACCTGAGGTGTTAACTCTCATTTATCTCCACAGATGCTGCCGGACCTGCTGAGTTTTCCAAGCAATTTCTGTTCTTGCTTCTAGAGCAGAAATTCACCTCATAACCTATTAATTCAAACATTGGAATCAGAAATGCCAGAAATTGTCAGCAGCTGTGACATCATCTGTCGTGAAAGAAACAAAGTTTTAAGCAAATTTTTTAGGCAATGACATTTCATTAAACTTGTTTGTCTGCCCCATCAATTTTGAAAAACAGTGCAAATGATGGAAATACATTTCAGTCTTTCCAAATATGTTCAATATATTTGTTTCCTCCCCCACCCTGTTCTCACCTAGCAAGTACATGCAGCTTTCCTTTTCCAACTTTTGTACTTCTTAACCTTGACCTAGTTTGCCATTGAATCTTTGAATAAATTTGCAACTAATGCATTACCACTGAAGTGAGATTTTAGTGGCTCTTAAACTTTTAAACACATAGATCAATTAAAATAAGAGCCTCTGCACCTCCAGGAATAAATGGTTAATTTTGTAATGTTTTTCATAAATGGCGCGCAATGTTAACAGGTTCACTGTTTTCTTTCTGTCTTTCCTGCCACATTATCTACTATGTTAAAGATCCAGGTCAATCTAATTCAGGTTGGAGAAGGTTGTTGACACTGCAAAGACTGTTTTTATTAATTTTTCTGTACTTTTGACTGTGGACTGAAATAAGAAAATGATTTTCTGGAAGATTGCAGCATATTTTGAAAGGAAGTAACCTGACACTCATTTTAAACTATTTACATTGACTTAGAAATGGATCCCGACCCAAAACGTCAACTTCTCCGCTCCTCCGATGCTGCCTGGTCTGCTGTGTTCCTCCAGCTCCACACTGTTGTCTCTGACTCCAGCATCTGCAGTTCTTGCTATCTGAGTGATTTATAATCCCTCTACGAAGTCTCTTCTAAGGATGCCCACTTTGAAGTTGCCCTCCTCCCTCCAGAAAGACCTCAGGGGATCTCTCTCCCACTGCAACCCTCTGGTAATCTCTTCTGCCCTGAAACTCTTTGACCACATACTTAAACATCCCACCCCCATTTCTGAAGAAGGGTTCCAACCCAAAACATCAACTTTCCTGCTCCTCTAATGTTTACATAGGTGCTAGTTCCAGCAATCATTGAATAATGGTTTGCAGAGGTGCTGGAGCTGTAGGATTCTGTTTCAATGGAGATTCAGCCTGTAAGAAACAGTTGATTTGGTCTGTGAACTAGTCACCAGTTAATGATGAAAAGGGTCTTCTGCTTGCCAGTAACAATGTGATTAGTTCTCAGTTAACTGAACATCTTGGAGCTGTGAACAGGAGCACCCCCTTCTCTTGTGCTTGCTCTCTCTCTCTTTCTCAATTAAGTGGGACTTATACACTTAATGGGAAAGTCCTGGAGAGTGTTGCTGAACAAAGAGAGCTTGGGGTGCAGGTTCAAAGTCCCTTGAAAGTGGACTCCAAGGTAGACAGGATAATGAAGAAGGCATTTGGTATGTTTACCTTTATTGGACACTGCATTAAGTATAGGAGTTGAGAGGTCATGTTGCGGCTGTACAAGAGATTGGTTAGGCCACTTTTGGAATACTGCATGCAGTTCTGGTCTCCCTGCAATGGGAAGGATGTTGTAAAACTTGAAAGGGTTCAGGAAAGATTTACAAGGATGTTGCCAGCTTTGGAGGGTTTGCGCTGTAGGGATGGGCTGAATAGGCTGGGGCTATTTTCCCTGGAGCATTGGAGTCGGAGGATTGACCTTATAGACGTTTATAAAATCATGAGGGGCATGGATAGGGTGAATTGCCAAGATCTTTTCCCCAGGGTGGGGGAGTCCAGAGGGCATAGATTTAAGGTGAGAGGGGAAAGAATCAAGAGAGACCTGAGGGGCAACTTTTTCATGCAGAGGGTGATGCGTGTATAGAATGGGCTGCCAGTGGAAGTGGTGGAGGCTGGTACAATTACAGCATTTAAAAAGGCATCTGGATGGGTATGTTAATAGGAAGGGTTTAGAGGGAATAAAAACCGAAAGAACTGCAGATGCTGTAAATAAAGAACAAAAACAAAGTTGCTGGAAAAGTTCAGCAGGCCTGGCAGCATCTGTGAAGGAGAAAACAGAGTTAACGTTTCGGGTCCGG
>NC_063340.1:28524227-28570444 GCF_021869965.1 Rhincodon typus | reverse complement strand
GGACAGGTCAAGGGGGCGGGATGAGGTTGGTCGGTAGGAGATGGAGGTGCGGCTTGAGGTGGGAGGAGGGGGGGATAGGTGGGAGGAAGAACAGGTTAGGGAGGCAGGGACGAGTTGGACTGGTTTTGGGATGCGGTGGGGGGAGGGGAGATTTTGAAACTTGTGAAATCCACATTGATAGCATTGGGCTGCAGGGTTCCCAAGCGGAATATGAGTTGCTGTTCCTGCAACCTTCGGGTGGCATCGTTGTGGCACTGCAGGAGGCCCAGGATGGACATGTCGTCTGAGGAATGGGAGGGGGAGTTGAAATGGTTCGCGACTGGGAGGTGCAGTTGTTTGTTGCGAACCGAGCGTAGGTGTTCTGCAAAGCGGTCCCCGAGTCTCCGCTTGGTTTCCCCGATGTAGAGGAAGCCACACCGGGTACAGCGGATGCAGTATACCACATTGGCAGATGTGCAGGTGAACATCTGCTTGATGTGGAAAGTCTTCTTGGGGCCTGGGATGGGGGTGAGGGAGGAGGTATGGGGGCAGGTGTAGCACTTCCTGCGGTTGCAGGGAAATGTGCCGGGTGTGGTGGAGCTGGAGGGGAGTGTGGAGCGGACAAGGGAGTCACGGAGAGAGTTGTCCCTCCGGAAAGCAGATAAGGGTGGGGAGGGAAAGATGTCTTTGGTGGTGGGGTCGGATTGCAGATGGCGGAAGAAGTGTCGGAGGATGATGCGTTGGATCCGGAGGTTGGTGGGGTGGTACGTGAGGACGAGGGGGATTCTTTTTTGGTTTTTATTGCGTGGACGGGGTGTGAGGGATGAGGTGCGGGAGATGTGGGAGACACGGTTGAGGGCGTTCTCGACCACCGAGGAGGGGAAGTTACGGTCCTTGAAAAACGAGGACAACTGAGATGTACGGGAGTGGAATGCCTCATCCTGGGAGCAGATGCGGCGGAGGCGAAGGAATTGGGAATAGGGGATAGCATTTTTGCAGGAAGGTGGGTGAGAGGAGGAGTATTCTAGGTAGCTGTGGGAGTCGGTGGGCTTGAAATGAATATCGGTTTCGAGGTGGTTGCCCGATATGGAGACAGAGAGGTCCAGGAAGGGGAGAGAGGTGTTAGAGATGGTCCAGGTAAATTTAAGGTTGGGGTGGAAGGTGTTAGTGAAGTGTATGAACTGTTCGAGCTCCTCGTGGGAGCACGAGGCGGCGCCGATACAGTCATCAATGTAACGGAGGAAGAGGTGGGGTTTAGGGCCGGTGTAGGTACGGAAGAGGGATTGTTCCACGTAACCTACAAAGAGGCAGGCGTAGCTTGAGCCCATGCGGGTACCCATGGCTACCCCCTTTGTCTGTAGGAAGTGGGAGGAATTGAAAGAGAAGTTGTTGAGTGCGAGGACGAGTTCGGCTAAGCGGATGAGGGTGTCAGTGGAGGGCTGAAAGGCAGGTTGCACCACTTTTCCTACTCCTTTTTACAGATTATAGGGTGAGGTGCTCCTGTTTAGGTGTTTCGATTTTAGTTCTCAGAGGGAGTCAACCTCCGCTTTATAACCAATTTTGGGGGGGCTTGTGTCCAGAATTTGGACGGATCTAAACAGCATTTGGACAGATGTGAATGAAATTTGAACAGATTTAGGGTACAAAAGGTCCCAGCAGATTTAAATAGACTTGGGGACTAGTGTCCTAGGTCTTTAAATAAAATTTAAGTGAGAAGTGGAAAATCTGTTTTGATTTCGGTTGCTTCTTGTTGGTTAAATCAAAAGTGGGGAAATGGCTCGTAACATTGATAAATGGTTCTGGGGGTCAAAGATGCTTCCCAAATTTGCCAAGAAAGTTTAGAAAGATAGAACACTTCTAGAATTAGCAGATAGACTAAAATTGGGTTTAGCTAGTGATAATAAGAAAGCTGAAATTGTAATGAAGTTGGTGAAGCATTTAGGTATATCAGAGAAACAGTCAAGTGCAGTGGAGTTAGGAAAAACTAAATTGCAAATGAGACAACTGGAGTTACAGGGCAAAGAAAGGGAAAGGGGATTCCCAGCTGAGCAAAAAAAAGGAGCGAGAAGCAAGGAAAAGAAGGTTCCTAGCTGAAGAAAAAGAAAGGGTGGCACAGTGGTTAGCACTGCTGCCTCACAGAGCCAGGGACCTGCGTTCAATTCCACTCTCGGGCGACTGTGTGTGGAGTTTGCACATTCTCCCCGTGTCAGCGTTTCCTCCAGGTGCTCCGGTTTCCTCCCACAGTCCAAAGATGTGCAGGCTAGGTGGATTGGTCATGCTAGATTGCCCACCTAACCCACCTTGGTGGGTTATAGGGGGAGGTGTTTGGGTGGATGCTCTGAGGATCGGTGTGGACTTGTTGGGCTGAAGGACCTGTTTCCACACTGTAGGGATTCTGGGATTCTGTTCCTTGATAAAGAGAACTGAAACAGTTAAAGCAGAGGAAAGAATCACCCTAGTAGACAAAAAGGAAAAGAGAGTCTGAATTTTGGAAGTTGGCAATTAGGCAGAAAAGTCCATTTAAAAGGGTGGGGATGAAAGGCAGTGGGGAAAAATGTGGTAGAAGAGGATAAACAAGAAGAATTAGTTGAGGTAGTGATGGAAATTCGCAGAGAAGTCAAGGAGCTGCAAGAGAATGCACAGCCTAGTTACGGACTGGATAGTAAGATAGTGCCTGATCTTCCCACCTGTATGGGTAAGATTTGCTCGGGTAGAATGGGGGTAGGTAAAGATGCTAAAATATATTAAAAGGTATGGGAGCCAGTCTGTCTCTAATAATGAGATGAAAACATTTGCATTCCTTCTGAAATATTGCCCAAGAGAGTGGTGATCTGTGGAATAAATGGAAATAACAGTAATGTTTCCATGTGTAAGATAAGGCTAGAAAGCCCAATCAAGACGGGGGAAGTGATAGTGAGAGTGATTGAAAAATTGGCTATTCCAGGAATACAGTTTATTCTTGGAAACAATATAGCTGAATCACAGGTGGGAGCGATGCCCATTGTAATGGAAAAGCCAAAAGAAAACCAGGGAACTGAGGATTTAAAAGGAAAATACCCTGGAATTTGTTTTAGACTGTGTTGACAAGATCCCACAGCCATAGGTTAAAACAAGAAGGGAAAACGAAAGAGAAAGATGAAGGAATTGAGGTCCAGTTAGCTGACACTGTTTGACGAGATGGTAAAGGAAAAACCTAAGCAGGTAGAGGATCAGGCAGAGGTGTTTAGTTTTGAAAGATTAATGGAGTTACAATAAAAAAAAGCTAATAAAGGATTTATATCATAAAGATTCTTGGAAAAGGAATCCGAGTGAATTCCAGAACGCTATTACCTTAAGGATAAACTCTTAAGATGGAATGGAGACCTTGGCAGGTTACTGCAGATAGGAAATGGGCAGAAGTTCACCAGATTGTGTTGCTAGTAGAATACAGACCGGATGTGTGGCGGGTAGCACACAAATTACTCGTAGGGAGTCATCTAGGAGTGAGGAAGACTCGGGCATACAGAAGCAGTTCTATTTATCTGGATTACATAGACATGTTGAATTTTGCCATACCTGTCGTATGTGTCAGATGATAGGAAAGCCACAGGCAGTGATAAATCCAGCACCTTTGATGCCAATTCCCACCTTTTGAAGAACCTCTTACCTGGGTTATGATTGATTGTATAGGTCCCTCCCTAAAGCCAAAAGTGGGAACCAGTATTTGCTAACCATAATAGATGTGCCTATCAGGTTTCCAGAGGCAATTCCATTACAGAATGTCAAGTCAAAAAAGGGTGCGGAGGAGTTGCTTGCTTTCTTTATCCGTTATGGGGCTACCCAGGGACATTCAGTCAGACCAAAGGTCCAACTTTACTGCCAAATTATTTAAAGGTGGTCATGGATAGTTTAGGCATTCAACACTAAGTCAAGTGCGTACCATCCTGAATCCCAGAGAGCATTGAAAAGGTGGCACAGACCCTAAAGACAATGCTGCGGGTGTATTGCTAGGATTAATCAAGTGATTGGGATAAGGTATCTCTTTATGTTATTTGCCATTAGAGATGCTCCAAATGAATCGACATGGTTTATTCATTTGAATTGATATTCAGACACGAAGTAAGAGGGCCTTTAAAATTAATTTTAGTAAAAGTTGACAGGTCCGAAGTCCCAGATCTCACAGTTGGATTATATATCTGAGGTGAGAGAAAAATGAAACAGAGTAGGTAAATAAGCTAGGCAACATTCGAAGGTGGCACAGCACCTAATGAAGCAAGAAGCAGATAAGAAATCAAAAGTTTATACAGTTGCCTGTGGAGGGAGGGAAGGTATTGGTGGTGTTATTAGTGTGAGGAGATCCCTTCAGAGCAAGGTTTCGTGGTCTCTATCAGATTGAAAAGAAGTTGAGTCAGGTGAATTATGTCAGTTAGGTTTTTTAAAAAAAAAAAAAAAAAAATTGGGTATGTCATGTGAGCAGGCTGAAACCTTATTAAGACAGGGAAAGGGAACCAGAGAAACAGGTATTAGTTACTGTCACTCAGAGTGAGGAAACAAATCTAGATGATTTGGATTTTAAGGTGCCTCAGAATAATTTGAATAATGAGGAAGTCCTTAAGGAATGGGATACCGTAGTGAGCTATCTGTCCCTGATACAGAGAACTGAATTGAAAGACTTGTTACAGTGCTATGAGGACCTATGTAGAAATAGAATGTGGGGGACTAATGCCATAATACATGAGGCTGACGTAGGGAATGCTGTTCTGATAAAACAGCACCCATACAGGCTTAATCCACTCAAAGCAGTGCAGGTTCAGTAGGAAGTGAAAGCGATGCTCCAAGAAGACATCGTAAAGATGAGTCAAAGCGAGTGGAGTTCACCAATCGTGTTGGTTCCCAAACCTGATGGTACTCAATGATTCTGCATAGATTATTAGAAGGTCAACACTGTGACCAAATCTGACTGATATCCAATTCCAAGGCTGGAGGATTGTGTGGAAAAAGTAGGCCAAACCACATACATCACAATGTTGGAGTTACTTCACGGTTACTGGCAAGTACCTTTGTTGGAAAGATCAAAAGAAGTTTCTGCTTTTGTAACCCCAATGGGCTATATTAATTTAAAACAATGCCCTTTGGAATGAGAAATGCACCAGCCACTTTTCAAAGGTTTATGAACAGATTTGTTGCAGGATTGACTAATTGTGCCTCCCACATAGATGACTCAGTGATCTTTAGCCATTTGTGGAAATATCACATGGAGCATTTGGCAGAGCTCTTTGAAAGACTATGGAAGGCAAAATT
This sequence comes from Rhincodon typus, assembly GCF_021869965.1. Taxonomy (NCBI): domain Eukaryota; kingdom Metazoa; phylum Chordata; class Chondrichthyes; order Orectolobiformes; family Rhincodontidae; genus Rhincodon; species Rhincodon typus. The sequence continues at coordinate 28,565,185 of NC_063340.1, read as the reverse complement.
AGTCATAAACTTGGCAAAAACAGAATTTGCAAAGGTGGAAGTGACATTCTTAGGGCATATCATTGGGTACAGACGGATGACACGGAGGAATGTGAAGACAAAGGCCATTGAGGAATTTCCAAGACCATCCTCAAAGAAGGAGGTGCTACGATTTTTAGGATTGAACGGTTTCTACAGGAAACTTGTATCAAATTTTAGTAGCAGGGTGGCACCGTTGACAGATTTGTTAAAAAAGAACATGAAATTTCGGTGGACAGAACAATGCCAGGAGGCATTTGAGAATTTAAAAAGTGTTAGCCACTCCACCTGTTTTAGCCATGTCACATTTTTTTTAAACCCTTCAAAGTCGCCATTGACACAACCAATGTAGGTATTGGAGCTGTGTTGTTACAGGAGGAATGATTGTGGAATGGAAAGGCCAATCAGTTATTTTTCAAAAAAACTAAATATTCACCAGAAAAATATATTCAACTATTGAAAAAGTGTTACTGAGTTTGGTATTGGCCTTCCAACATTTTAATGATTATGTTGCAAACAATGCATCAGAGATGATCGTATATATCAATCACAACACTTTGACATTTCTGTAAAGATTTAAGGATAAGAATATCCGATTATTTCATTGGAATCTCATGTTACATGCATTTAATTTACAGATTATATATGTTGTGGGTTGTGAAAATATCGCAGGTGCTTTATCATGAGTTCAAAACAAAATCTTTATACAAGATAGAAATTGTAATGTTCAATGTTGTGTGTATATATGGAATTAGTATAAAATGTGTAACTCTAGATTAATGAGCTATGGATCGAATCATATAATGGAGTTAAGGTTTTAAGAGAAAAAAATGAAGCTATCTTTTCTTAATGATGGTTCATTTTTTTTCTTAAGGGGGAGGTGTCACAAAGCTGGGTAGAATACTTGTGGATTGGGATACAGGAAGTTAGAATTTGGTGTTGGTAAAATGCAAGGGGTAAAAGTATTGTGTGGTCCCTTTAAAAGATGATGTGTTTTGCTATGCTTAGAGATTTAAAATGGATGCCTGTGAGCAGCAGCTTGAAAGTTTGCAAGTACACAGAACACCTAAATTGAAACATTTTAACAGAAAGAAACATGGAGGAGGCCATTTGACCATTCAAGCCTGCTCCGCCATTCTTCACGATCATGGCTGATCGTCCAACTCAATAGCCTAATCCTGCTTTCTCCCCATAAACTTTGAACCCATACACCCCAAGTGCAATATCTAGTCACCTCCTGAATACATAAATGTTTTGGCATCAACTACTTGCTGTGGTAATGAATTCTACAGTATCACCATTCTTTGGGTGAACAAGTGTCTCCTCATCTCTGTCATAAATGGTCTACCCTGAATCCTCAGACGGTGATCCCTGGTTCTGGACACACGCACCATTGGGAACATCCTCCATCCACCTCCTCTGTCCAGTCCTGTTACAATGTTATAAGTCTCTGAGATTCCACCCGCCCTCATTCATCCGAGTGTATCAACAGGCCATACAGTTAGCAGGCCAAGCAGCAGTTTTCACCAAGACAACAAGTTTTGAATTTAGCCAATCAATTTAAACCAGGCACTTAGATACCAAAAACCAATTAAATTTAAATCTGAAGGTTTTGACAACATAGGACCAAACCTATTATAAAAAATATTGATATGTCATCAAGGGTACAAAAGAAGTGGGCAGTTGGAGAGCTAATTGCTATCCGCTGGAGTTAACAGCCCTCAGCTCTCGAGAGAACTGCTGGCTCTCATAGTGCTTTCTCTAATACATAGAGGAGGCTATCTAAACAGCAAAGCTAGCTCAACTAGCTAATGTTCCTGACAGAAGAATCAACAGAGAAGGCACAAGAACATACCATAAGACACGTAAACTGGTTGCAATTTTGAGAGTCTAAATTCAGTTTTTTTTTTATATAAGTGGGATTTGTATTCATTGGAACAGCATACCATTAGAATCTTGCTTTATTCGGGAATAGTTAGTAGTTAGAAGGGATTTATTCAGTTTATTAGTGGTTTAGTTAATTTGTTCACTGTTAGTGTTAGATAAATATTGTTATTTGTTCATTTTAAAGTGAGTGTCAGGGATTTATTTTATTTAACTAATAGAAATTGTTGAAAGGCAGGTTACACTACTTTTCACACTCGGATTATAGATTATTTTTACAGATTATAGGTCGAGGTGCTCCTCTTTGGGTGTTTCGGTTTTAGTTCTGCGGGGGGAGTCAACATCCATTTTATAACATTCAGTTACCACTGATTGTATTAAAAGGCTCGGGCTGAAGCCTAATGTGGTGAAATTTGTTGAGACATATTCACTTTGGCTTAACATTTTTTGATTAGAAAATCGCTGCCTGAGTGAAGTCATAATTAAATATCTGGATGTTTTTCAGGAAGGTCTTAGGGACAGTCAAAGGAACCAAGGCCACCTTGCCTGTTGACAAGCAATTCGATAAATCTGCAAGGCTCACCCAGTACCATTTGCCTTATATACAGAAGTACAGGCAGAAATCAGGCGGCAGGAAAGCGAAAGAATCATCGAACCAGTACAGTTTGCGGGAATGGGCAGAACCAGTCGTACTGATTGTAAAGCCTGATGGGTTGGTTTGTCCAAGTGGGGATTTTAAACAAACAGCTTCTCAGAGGTGAATAAATACCCACTGCTTTGCATAAAGGACCTATACACAAAGCTGGCAAAGGGGCTCTCCTTCATGAGGCTGGACATGAGCCATGCAAACCTGCAACTGCGGTCAAATGAGGACTCCCAGACATATGCTACAATTAATATCCATAAGGGTTTGTACCAATATGAGACTGCCATTTGGAACAGACTGTGCCATTTTTCAATGGACAAGGCCACCATTTATCTGGATGTCATGCCAATTACTAAGTTTGCAGGTGATACAAGGATCGGTGGAGTCATGGATAGTGTAGAAGGTTGTCAAAGGATACAGTGGGATATAGATCAGTTGCAGATTTGGACACAGAAATGGCAGATGGAATTTAATCCAGGTAAGTGTGAGGTGCTGCACTTTAGAAGATCAAATGTTAGGGAAAAGAATACAGTTAATGGCAGGATTCTGAACAGCATTGACGTACAGAGGGATCTTGGGGTTCAAGTCCACGGCTCCCTGAAAGTGGCCACACAAGTAGATAGGGTGGTAAAGAAGGCATATGGCATGCTTGCCTTTATTGGTTGGGGAATTGAGTACAGGAGTCAGAATGTCACGTTGCAGCTTTATAAGACTTTGGTTAGGCCACACTTAGAGTATTGCAGTCAATTCTATCGCCAAATTCTAGGAAGGATGCGGAGGCTTTGGAGAGGGTGCAGAAGAGGTTTACCAGGATGCTGCCTAGAATAGAGTATGAGCTATAAGGAGAAGCTGGAAAAACTTGGGTTGTTTTCTCTTGAGTGACGGGAGCTGAGGGGAGACTTGATAGAAGTTGGGGCGGGGCAGCACGGTGGCTCAGTGGTTAGCACTGCTGCCTCACAGCACCAGGGACCCAGGTTTGATTCCATCCTTGGACGATTGTCAGTGTGGAGTTTGTACGTTCACCTGTGTCTGTGTGGGTTTCCTCAGGGTGCTCCGGTTTCCTCCCTGCAGTCCAAAGATGCGCAGGCTAGGTGGATTGGCCATACTAAATTGTCCATAGTGTTCAGGGATGTGTAGATTAGGTGGGTTATAGGGGGATGGGTCTGTGTGGGATGCTGAGTCAGTGTGGACTTGTTGGGCTGAAGGACCTGTTTCCACACTGTAGGGATTCTATGATTCTCTATAATATTGAGATGCATAGATAGGGTTGATGGGGAAAAAGATTCTGACCAGAGTTGAAATGTCTAGTAGGGGGAGATGGGAACTTATGTAAGGAGTCAGAGAAGGAGGGAGCAAGGACAAAAACAAAAGGGAATAAGACAAGTTATAGGCAGAGACACAAAGGGCAAGGTATTTAGGGGTAGCATGGTGGTTAGCACTTCTGCCTCACAGTGCCAGGGACCCAGGTTCAATTCCACCCTCAGGCAACTGTCTATGTAGAGTTTGCACATTCTCCCTGTGTCTGTGTGGGTTTCCTCCCACAGTCCAAAGATGTGCAGGCTAGGTGGATTGGCCGTGCTAAATTTCCCATAGTGTTCAGAGATGTGTAGATTAGGTGGGTTATAAGGGGATGGGTCTGTGTTGGATGCTTTGAGGGTCGGTGTGCACTTGTTGGGCCAAGGGACCTGTTTCCACACTGTAGGGATTATATTCTATTCTATTCAATTCTGTTCTAATGCAAAATTCAAATAGGGCTATTGAGAAAAATAAGAGCAAGACAAACAATGTTCAAAAGACAAGCTTAAAGGCTTTGTGCCTTAATGCACGGTGCATTTGCAATAAAGTGGATGAACTAATTGCGCAGATGGATGTAAACTGGTACGATATAATTGGCATGAAGGAGACATGGCTGCAGGGTGACCAGGGATGGGGACTAAATGTCCCAGGGTATTCAGTATTTGGGAAGGACAGGCAAAAAGGAAAAGGTGGTGGAGTGTCATTGCTGATTAGATAGGAAATTAACACAATAGTTCGAAAGGAATTAGCTCTAACAATGTGGACTCTGTATGGGTAGAGTTGAGAAATACCAAGAGGCTAAAAACATTATTGGATGTCATATATAAATCCCCAAACTGCAGTGGTGATGTTGGGAATGGCATTAAACAGGAAATTAGAGATGCATGTGATAAGGGAATATTGGTGATCATGGGTGATTTTATAAAAAAATCTGCACATAGATTAGGCAAATCAAATTAGCCATAATGCCATAAGAGGAGGAATTCCTGGAGTGTATACAGGATGGTTTTCTTGACCAACATGTGGAGGAACCAACTAGAAAGTAGGCCATCTTAGGCTGGGTGCTGTGTAATGAGAAGGGAATCATTGCTGTCTATGACCCCTTGGGGATGAACAACCATAACATGATGAAATTATTTTATCAAGATGGAGAGTATGGTTATTGATTCAGAGACTAGGGTGCTGAATCTTAATAAAGGAGTGAGTTGACCTTAATAGATTGGGGAGGGTTACTTAATGAGATGACAGTGAATAATCAATGGCAAACATTCAAGGAAGGCATGGGGGAACAGGAACAACTGTTATTCCTGTCTGGCACAAAAGCAAATGAGTAAGAAGGTCAATCCATCACTTACAAATGAAATTGAAGATAGTATCCGATCCAAGGAAGAAGCATAAAGATTGGCCAAGAAAAATAATATGTCTGAGGATTGCGAGCAGTTTAGAATTCAGCAAAGAAGGTCCAAGGGATTGATTTAAGAAGGGGAAAATATAGTATGAAAGTAAGAACATAGAACAGTACAGCACAGTACAGGCCCTTTGGCCCACGAAGTTGTGCCGAACTTTTACCCTAACCCTAAAGGTCTATATAACCTCCACCCCTACCTTATACTATCATCCATATGCTTAAATGCCCCTAATGAGGCCGAATCCACTACCCTCTCCGGCAATGCATTCCACGCCCCTACCACTCTCCGAGTAAAGAACCTACCTCTGATGTCTCCCCTACATCTACCTCCACTCACTTTTAAACTATGCCCCCTCGTAATAGCTACCTCCACCTTAGTAAAAAATCTCTGGCTATCCACTATACCTTTCCCTATGATCATTTTGTACACCTCAATCAAGTCACCTCTCATCCTTCGTCGTTCTAAAGAGAAAAGCTCGAGCTCTCTCAACCTTTCCTCATAAGACCTTCCCTCCATTCCAGGCAACATCCTGGTAAATCTCCTCTGCACGTTTTCCAACGCTTCCACATCTTTCCTGTAATGAGGTGACCAGAACTGGACACAATACTCCAGATGTGGCCGAACCAGGGTTTTGTATAGCTGGAGCATAACTTCACAGCTCTTGAACTCAATCCCTCTATTAATGAAAGCTAACACACCATACGCCTTCTTAACCACTCTATCCACCTGGGTGGCAGCTTTCAGGGAACTGTGGACATGAACCCCGAGATCCCTCTGCTCCTCCACACTGCCAAGAATCTTTCCGTTAACCCTGTATTCTTCGTTCGAGTTTGTCCTTCCAAAATGAATCACCTCACACATTTTAGGGTTAAACTCCATCTGCCACTTCTCAGCCCAGCTCTGCAACCCATCAATGTCTCTTTGTAAACTAGAACAGCCCTCCGCACTATCCACAACTCGACTCACCTTCGTATCGTCCGTGAACTTACTAATCCACCCTTCCACTCCTACATCCAAATCATTTACAAAAATCACAAATAGAAGAGGACCCAGAACAGATCCTTGTGGTACACCACTCATAACTGAGCACCATGTTGAATATTTTCTGTCCACTACTGCCCTTTGTCTTGTAAGGGTCAGCCAATTCTGAATCCAGTCTGCCACATTTCCCCCTATCCCATGCCTCCTTACTTTCTGCATAAGCCTACCGTGGGGAAACTTATCAAACACCGTACTTAAATCCATGTATACCACATCCACTGCTCTACCTTCATCCACGTGTTTGGTCACCGCTTCAAAGAATTCAATAAGGTTGGTGAGGCATGATCTACCCCTCACAAATTCATGCTGACTATCACGAATCAAACTGTGCCTATCCAAATGATCATAAATCCTATCTCTCAGAGCCCTTTCCAATAATTTGCCCACCACTGATGTAAGACTAACTGGCCTGTAATTTCCAGGGTTATCCCTATTCCCTTTTTTTGCACAAGGGAATGACGTTCCAATCTTCCGGCACTATACTTGTGGACAGTGAGGACGAAGAGATCGTTGCCAAAGGCCCTGTGATCTCTTCCCTCACTTCCCATAGAATCCTTGGATAAATCCCATCAGGCCCGGGGGACTTATCTATCTTCAAGTTCCTCAAAATTCCTAGTGCATCTTCCTTACTAACATTCACCTCCTCTAGCTTATTGGCCTGGTTCACACTGTCCTTCCCTATAACTAGGTCCCTCTCAGTTGTGAATACAGAAGAAAATTATTCATTAAGGACCTCTCCTATCTCTTTAGGCGCAATGCACAAATTCCCTTTACAATCCTGGATCGGCCCAACCCTTCCTCTGGTCATTCTCTTATTCCTCACGTACGTGTAAAAAGCCTTGGAGTTTTCCTTGATCCTATCTGCCAAAATTTTCTCATGCCCCCTTATAGCTCTCCTAAGCCCTTTCTTCAGCCCCTTCCTGGCTAACTTGTATCCCTCTAGATACTTTTCCAATCCTTGTTTCCCAAACCTTATATAAGCATCCTTCTTCCTCTTAACTAGTCGTTTGACCTCTCTTGAAAACCAAGGCTCTCTCACTTGACCGCATCTTCCCTGCCTGCTAGGGACAAACTTATTGAGCACACGCAGTATACATTCCTTAAATAGTCTCCACATTTCTATAGTGCTCCTCCCTGACAGCATCTGTTCCCATATTATGTTACCCAGTTCTTGCCTAACAGAATTACAATTACCCTTCTCCCAATTATAAACCTTACCCTGTTGCATGTACCTATCCTTTTCCATGACTATTGTAAAAGTAACAGAGTTATGATCGCTACCGCCAAAATGCTCTCCTACCAACAGGTCTAACACTTGGCCCGGTTCATTGCCATGCACCAAATCCAAAGTGGCCACTCCTCGTGTTGGTCTATCTACGTACTGTGTCAGGAATCCTTCCTGAACGCACTGGACAAAATCCGCTCCATCTAACCTATTACAACTAAAAAGTTTCCAATCAACATTTGGAAAATTGAAGTCACCCATGACTACCAACCCTGTGACTTCTGCACCTTTCCAGTATCTGCCTCCCAATCCGCTCCTGCACTTCTCTGCAACAATTAGGGGGACTGTTTAAAAAAAAAAAAAAACCCAACAAAGTGACTGCTCCTTTCTTGTTCCTGACCTCAACCCAAATTGACTCTGTAGACATATCATTCTCGAACTGCCTTTCAGTTGCTGCTATACTAGCCCTGACTAGCAATGCCACTGCCCTGCCTCTTTTACCACCCTCCCTTTTTCTTTTAAAGCATCTAAATCCCAGAACTTCCAACAACCATTCCTGTCCCTGAGTTACCCAAGTTTCTGTAATGGCCACAACATCATAGTCCTAAGTACTGACCCATGCTCTAAGTTCATCTGCCTTATTTCTGATACTTCTAGCATTGAAGTATACACACTTCAAACCATTTCTGTGTCCACAGTTGCGCTCCATCGACCGCATTTCTTTATTAACAATCTCACTCCCTGTTGTGTCGGTTGGAAGGCTGAATACCTCCTCCTCTGAATTACAGATCTGGTTCCCCACCCCCTGCCAATCTAGTTTGAACCATCCTGTATAGCTCGAGCAAACCTCCCTCCCAGGATATTTGTGCCCTTCCGGTTCAGGTGCAACCTGTCCTTACTGTACAGGTCCCACCTTGAACAGAAGGTGCTCCAATTATCCACATAATGGAAGCCCTCCCTCCTACACCAGCCCTGCAGCCACGTGTTTGGCTGCACTCTCTCCCTATTTCTTACCTCGTTGTCACGTGGCACTAGCAGTAATCCAAACTATCCTGTTTGTCCTGGACTTCAGCTTCCACCCTAACTCCCTGTACTCGTTTTTCACATTCTCAGTCCTTTTTCTACGTATGTCATTGGTACCGATGTGTACCATGACTGCGGGTTGCTCACCCACCTCCTTATCAGAAGGCACTATCAGAAACGTCATGGACCCTGGCACCCAGGAGGCAACATACCATCCATTTGTCTCGTTCGCGTTCACAGAACCGCCTGTCTGCTCCTCTAACTATTGAATTCCCCCACTATAATTGCTCTCTTATTCTCCCTCCTTCCATTCTGACCCACAGGGCCAGACCCTGCACCAGAGACCCGGTCCCTGTGGCTCACACCTGTTAGGCCGTCCCCTCCCAACAGTATCCAAAACAGTATACTTATTGTTGAAGGGAATGACTACAGGGGATCCCTGCACTGACCGTGTTTCCTTCCCTTCCCTTTCCGTCACCCAATTGCCTTCGTTCTTAGGGGTAACTATGTCCCTGTAGCTGTTTCTATCACCACCTCAGCCTCCCGAATGATCCTGTGTTCATCCAGCTCCAGTTCCCTAACGCGGTCTTTGAGGAGCTGGATCTGGGTGCACTTCCCACAGGTGAAGTCAGCAGAGCCACTGCTGTTGACCCTTACCTCCCACATCCCGCAGGAAGACCACTGCACTGCTCTGACTGCCATCCCCTCTAAATTTAAACTTCCCCGAAAGATTTGTGAAAAGTAGAGAATAACTTACTTTCCCTTTTATTCTTCGGTGGAAGGATGGGAGACACCACTCGAGCTCTCGCTCCCGGTCTCCTCCTCCTCCGCCGCCAAAAATGAAGGCCCCAAAGCACTAACAGTAAGTTAGTATACTCGCCACTTATGTTTCCAGCAGTTCCTTCGCGCTCTCTCCCGAATCAGAGGAAGTCGTGTTTATTGACCCTCCACACAGTTTTTTTTGGTTAGAGGAGGAGGGTGGGTGGAGGACACTGCACGTGTCGTGTTTCGGGTTTAGCCGCTGCTAGAATATATGATTTTACTTTCCCAGCAATCCCCTCGCGTTCTGTCCTGACTCCCGCCACCGAACAAATGGAGGCCGCAGACGCACGAGGTAAGTCTTCTAAAATGAGAAGCTCACCTTCTCAGCAATCCTCTTATGCTCTCACCCGACTCCCGCCGTTGAACAAATTGTCGGCAATTGTTTAGACTGCCTCAAATAGACGTTCCCTGTCGTGGGACAGTCTTGAACAAGATGTCTTAAATATAGTGAGAGAAGGTAAGTTCAAAATTGATATGAGAAACTATGAAACTCTCTGTTTCAGAATGCAGTGGAGGTAGAATCAATCAACAGATTCAAGACAGAAATAGATATGTCTCTGAAAAGCAGGCTAAAGGGCTATGGGGGGCAGGCAGAAAAGTGGAGTTGAAACCAGGATAAGATCAGCCATTATCATGTTAAATGGTGGAACCGGCTCAAAGGGCTGAATTGCCTACTCCCGCTCATAATTCCTGTGCTCTTATTACATTGCTATGGATTTGTTAATGGAAGGCCATGTTCAACAACTTTGATTTAAATTTTCGAGGAGATAACCATGAGCGTTGAGAAGGATAATGCATTTGATGTGGTTTACATGGACTTTAGCAAAGCTTTTGTTTAAAGTCCCTCATGGCCAAGGAAGTAAGAGCCCCTGGATTCCAAGGCATATTGGATCTGATATTGGCTGGAGGAGGAAGCAGACAGAAATCGTTGAGGGATGAAATAAAAACAGCAATTGCTGGATAAACTCAGCAGGTCTGGATGCATTTGTTGGAAGAAAGCAGTGTTAACATTTCAAGTCCGGAGACGATTCATCAGAACTGTTAGTAGCTCGGAAAAAGTGGTAGTTATGCTGAAGCTGAAGTGGGGAGGAGGGAAGCGGAGAGGTAAGTGCATAGTTGTGGTCCTACCATGTTTGACAGAGCCCTTAGCCATCTTCTATCTCATCTCCTGCACTTCTGCCCTCACCCCTTCTCTTCCATCCCTCAGCAATGATATGGTCTTCCTGGTCTTCACTTACAACCCCACAGACAAAGGATTGTAAGCCGCCATTTCCGTTACCTCCATTGGAATGCCACACAGACACACATTCTTCTCCCCTCGCTTGTCAGCATTCCAGGACACTCTGCACACTCTTCCTTCATTCCCAACATCTCCAAACACTACCACAATATTTTTCCATGCAACCGCAGAACATGTAATACCTGCTAATTTACCTCCTCTCTCCTTACCCCTCGAGGCCCTAAACATACCTAACAGTTCAGCAGCGATTTACCTGTACTTCATTCAATCTAGTCTATTGTATGTGCTGTTTACAATGTGGTCTGCTCTACATTGGGGAGTTGAAATGAAGGCAGGGGTGACCACTCAGCAGAATACCTCCGCTCTGTCTGCAAAAATGACCCTAAGCTTCCAGTTGCCTGCCACTTCAACACACTGTGTTACCACAGCAACATTTCTGGTGCAGGCCTTCTGCAGTGTTCCAGTGAGCCTCACCGCAAGCCCTAAGAACAAATCTCATTATTTTTGCATGTCGACCTTCACCCTCTAAGACTCACATTCAAGTTAAATAACTTGATAACCTGATTTCATTCTTCAATTTTTTTTTTTTACCCACCCTATACCTAGTCCTGTTATGACATGGTTGTTTTTAGCATATTCAGCCATTCCCACATGCTCCCACGCCCATTATCACATTTTATGGGTTGCATTCAGCACAGTCAAACCATTCTCTCACTTTTTGCTCTTATTATCACTTAATCAGCTTTTCTTCTGTCCTGACCTCCTGCTTGTTTACTTAGCCCTTTCCTATATCTATGTCTCTGTGCTGCATCTCCGCTTAACCACGCATCCACCCCCTTATCCCTTCCCCACTTTGACTTCAGCCTTTGACAAGGTCCCTCATGGCAGACTAGTACAAAAGGTGAAATCACATGGTATTGGGTGAGCTGGTAAGATGGATACAAAACTGGATTAATCGTATGAGACAGAGGGTAGCGTTGAAAGGTTGCTTTTCAGAATGGAGGGTTGTGACTAGCGGTGTTCCACAGGGATCAGTGCTGGGACCTCTGCTGTTTGTGATTTACATAAATAATTTGAAGAAAAATGTAGCTGGTCTAATTAATAAGTTTGAGGACTATACAAAGATTGGTGGAGTTGCAGATAAGAGTAGAGAATTGTCAGAGGATACAGCAGGATATAGATTAGTGGAGGCATGGACAGAAAAATGGCAGAGATGGAGTTTAATTGGGACCAATGTGAGGTGATGCATTTTGGATGGTCAAGTACAGGTGGAAATTATACAGTGAATGGCAGAACCCTTGGGAGCATTGATACGCAGAGGGATCTGGATGTGCAGGTCCACAGATCACTGAAGGTGGCAGCGCAGGTCGATAAGTTAGTAAAAAAAGGTTTATAGCATGCTTGCCTTCATTGGAAGTAGCATTGAGTATAAGTTATGCTGCAGCTTTATAGAACTTTAGTTAGGCCACACTTGGAATATTGCCTACAGTTTTGATCATCACACTGCCAGAAGGATGTGGATGCTTTGGAGAGGGTACAGAAAATGTTTACCAGGATGTTGCCTGGTAGGGGGACTTTAGCTATGAAGAAAGGTTGAGTAGACTGGGTTTGTTTTCACTGGAATGCGGAGTTTGAGGGTTGACCTAATAGAGGTTTATAGGATTGTGAATGGCATGGATAGAGTGGAAAGTATGAGGCTTTTTCCCAGGGTGAAGGGCTCAATTACTAGGGGACGCAGGCTCAAGGTGCGAGGGGACAAGTTTAAAAGAGATGTGTGAGACATGTTTTTTGACACAAAGGGTGGTGAGGGCCTGGAATGCTTTGCCAGAGGACATGGTGGAAGCAGACACAATAGTAGCATTCAAGAAGCATCTGGATGAATACATGAATAGGAAGGGAATAGAGAAATATGGATCCTATAAGCGAAGACAGTTTTAGTATGGAAGGGCAAAATATGTTGGTGCGTGCTTGAAGGGCTGAAGGGCCTGTTCCTGAGCTGCACTGTTCTTTGTTCTTTGTTATAACCACCACATTTCCCAGCTACTAACAGTTTTTTTTTTGAAGAGTTGCTGGATTCGAGACATTAACTCTGTTTTCTTCACACAGATGCTGCTGGACCTGCTGAATTTCTCCAGGAGTTTCTGTTTTAGTTTCAGTTCTTCAACATCCACAGTTCTTTGTTTTATTATTATCTTGGTAGAGGGATGTTACTGTAACTGGAAGTCTGTTTCCAGTGGGGTCCCACAGGGATTGGTGCTGTTTGTGGTGTACGTTAATGATTTAGACTTAAATGTAGGGGTGTATGACTGAGAAGTTTGCTGATGAAACTTGTTTGTTTTTATAACTGAAATGCTAATACTCAGTTGTACTTAGCTCTATGTTAATTCATTTCTGGTCATGGACACATTTTTGGATAACAATATTGTTTCATTTCATGTTTCCCAGGGTGAAAATATCAAATATCAGGGGCATTGATTTTTAAGTGAGAAGGGAAACATTTAAAGGAGACATGCAAAGCAGGTTTTTTATGTAGAGTGTGGTAGGTGCCTGGATCATGCTAATAAGGGAGATGGTTGAAGCAGATATGATTGCAATGTTTAAAAGGTATAAATGGGAAGAGAGGGATATGGACCATGTGCAAGCAGATTTGATTTGATTTGATTTTATTATTGTCACGTGTACCAAGATATAGTGAAATGTATTGTTTTGCTTACTAACTAGACAAATCATACCTTACATAAGTACATCAGGGAAATAGAACAGAATGCAGAATATAAAGATACAGAGAAGTTACAGAGAAAGATAAACTCTAATATCTAAAACATCCATTCACAAATCTTATAGCAGCAGGGAAGAAGCCGTTCTTAAATCTATTGGTACGTGTTTTGAAACTTTTGTATCTTCTGCTCGATGGAAGAGAGTATAACCAGGGTGGGAAGGGTCTTTGATGATATTGGCTGCTTTCCCGAGGCAGCAAGTGTAGATGGATTCAATGGAAAGAAGGCTGGTTTTCATGATCGACTGGGCTACATTCACAGCTCTCTGTAATTTCTTGCAGTTTTGGGCAGAGCAGTTGCCGTACCAAACTGTGATGCATCCAGATAGGATGCTTTCTATGCTGCGTCTATAAAAACTGGTAACAGTCATTATGGATGTGCCAAATTTCGTTAGCCTTCTGAAGAAGTATAGAATGGCATCACGGTTGGTGCAGACATGGTGAGCCAAAGGGTCTGTTCCTGTGCAATACTGTTCTATATTCTATGTGGTAAGTACAACAATAATTTATAACCTTTCATTTTGACAAAAATCCACCTACTATTCCATTCTGCTTCGATGATTGATAGCTCTGGTATTCCATTTCAACAGACAAATGTAGCCCCAAAATGGAAAATATTACATTTCCATGTTTTGAAGAAATTTTATGTGAAATGGTATATACAATGAACTAATTCATTCAGCCTTATTCTCAAATTCCACCAGAAAACCCCAATACAAGGTTGTTCAAAGATATTACATGTAGCAAATGAAATTTGCTATAACCAAAGGTAACAGTTCACCCACCACTGCAATAAAGTAAATTTATTAAAGCAATTGTCACAATCATGTAACTATTATATATTTTATAAAGAAGGATAGTTTGATTATTTTTAATAATAAAACAACTTCAACAATGGCTCCCAGGAGCCACGTATTGATTCACTTCAACCGGAAGTGCAGACAGGCCAGTAAGTCATCTCAATACCAATCACAAAGGAAATCTTTTACAATTTGATTATTCCTTGGACAACACAATGGGTCAATACAGGTTTGAAAGTTTAAATCTTTCAAGACAAACAGGAGACTGGAAGGACCCCCCAGGGAATTCCAGCACAAGTTACTTTGTGGAACAGTGAATCATCAAAAGTTTAAAAAGTAACCATCTAAATTTTGATCCAAGTCAGGATGGTGAGTGAATGAGATGCAGTTCCTGAATTAGAATCTATGTGGTTGGAGGCAAGAAATGGAAAGTGAGCAGTGACCTTGTTGAGTGTTTATTACAGACCTCCAAAAAGAGGGGAGGAAGTAGAAGAGAGCATTTGTTGTCAGATTAACAGAAATCCGCAGGACAAGTGGGGTTGTGATAATGGTGTTTTCAGTTACCCAAGGGTAGACCGGGGAAAAGGTAGAGTATGGGGCATGGAAGAGGAGAAATTCCTACAATGTGCAGGAAAACTTTCGGGAACAGTACATTTCCAGCCATACCAGGAAGGGTTCTATGCTGAATCTGGTCCTAGGAAATGAGGGAGGCCAGATGGAGAGCATCAGAGTGGAGAAGCATTTTGGAAATAGCAATCATGACATAATAAATTTCAATGTTAACTGAAAAGGATGAAAATCAGTCAATGATTAAGATCCCAGATTGGAAAAAGGCAAATTTTGGGTGTCTCAAGTTTGAACTGGTACACGTTGATTGGAAACATACTTTGTTAGATAAAATAGTTGTTGAAAAATGGGAGAATTTCAAAAGAGAAATGAATAAGGTGCAAGCTAGGTACATACCTATGAGAAATAATTATGGGATATCCAAAGCTAGAGTACGTGGATACCTAAGGGTATTGATGAGAAAATATGGAAGGAAAAGGAGGCATATGATGCATACTGGAATAATATAGCAAAAGAAATCAGGAAAATGTCTCAATTGCAGGAGAGAGGCTGAGGATGGAATAAGGAAGGCTAAGAGGAAGATGACAGTTTGCACTAAATCAAAGAGTAAAATGTTCTTCAAACATATTAATAGTAAAAGGTTAATGAAGGATAGAGTGGAACCCATAAGGAACAAGCAGGGTAAACTGTCCATTGAACCAAAAGATATGGCAGAGGTACTAAATAAATATTTTGCTTTTGTCTTTACCAAATTAGACTGGCCCAGTTAAATATGTGGGTGTTGAACAACTGAGCAGTATAGTAATAGATAAAGAAGAGGTGCTAAAAAGGCTAACAGCACTCCAGGTAGAGAAGTTATCAGGCCCAGATGGGATGCTTCTCAGATTACTGACAAAGGTAAGGGAGCAAATCAGAGCAAAGGGAGCCATTTACAGAAGTTTTCCAGGCATCTCTGAACACCTAATTTGACCTGGGGGACTGAAGAATTGTAAATGTGACAAGGCAAAGGTTAACCCAAGAAACTAGACCTGTCAGCTTGACGTTATTGGGAAAACGGATGGAGGCTATAATATGGGACAGACACTTGGAGAGAAATAAGTTAATACTAGACAGTCAACATGGTTTTTAGCAGGGCAGGCCAAGCAGGACAAATTTAATTGAATTCTTTGACGACGTGACACAGGCAATGGTTGAAGGTTATTGTTGTCTATTTGGACTTTTGGAAAGCATTTGATACAATGTCATGTGGCAGGTTGGTTAGCAAATTAGAAATGTTTGGGATCGATGGGATCTTGGCAGCATGGATTAGAAGTTAGCTAAAAGATAGGAAGCAGAGGATGGGTGTAGATGGGCATTTTTCAGGTTGGAGATAAATCAAAAGGGGAGTTCCCCAGGAATTAGTGTTGGGACCCTTGCTTTTTCTGTTTATGAATGATTTGAAGTTGGGTGTTGAGGGCAAAATATGTAAATTTCTAAATCATTCTTAGCTAGAGAGAATGGCAAAGATGACACTGAGTGACTTCAGAAGGGCATTGACAAGTTGGCCAAATGGGCAGGCACCTGGCGGATGAATTTCAATGCAGAAAAATGTGAGGAAATGCGTTTTTGGCGGGAAAAAAACAGGGATAGCAATACAGGCTCAATGGTGCAACATGAGGGGAATACAGAAGCAGAAGGACCTCTGTGTTCATGCCTATGATTCTCTGAAGGTGTCCAGGCAAGCTGAAACCATTGTTAAGAAGGCTTATTTAATCCTTGGGTTTATAAGACATAGAGTATAAAAGCAAGGAAGTGATGCTACACCTCTACAAATCATTGGTCAGAATATATTTGGAGTATTGTGTCCAGTTCTGAACACTTTATTTAAGGAAGGATATTAAAGCACTGGAGACAGTTTAAAGGAGACTTACCAGAATGATAACAGGAATGAGGGATTTTAAGTGCCAGTAAAGGTTAGTGATTTTGGGCTTATTCACCTTGGAACACTGGTCACCACACTACCAGAAGGATATGGATGCTTTGGGGAGGGTACAGAAAAGGTTTACCAGGATATTGCCTGGTATAGGGGATTTTAGCTAAGAAGAAATATTAGATAAGCCGGGTTTGCTTTCACTGGAACGGAGGAGGTTGAGGGGCAATCCAATAGAAGTTTATAAGATTGTGAATGGCATAGATAGAGTGGAAAGTATGAAGCTTTCTCCTGGGGTGGAGGGTTCAATTACTAAGAGACACAAGTTCAAGGTGAAGTTTAGATGTTTAAAAGAGACGCGTCAGGCAAGTTGTTCACGCAAAAGGGTGGTGAATGTCTGGAATGCATTGCTAGATGACGTGGTGAAAGCAGACACAACAACAGCATTCAAGAAGCACTTGGACAAATACAAAAGTAGGAAGGGAATAGACAAATAAGAATCCTGTAGGTGAAGTTTTAGTTTTAGTATGGAAGGGCAAAATGTGTTGGCGCAGGCTCAGAGGGTTGAAGGGCCTGTTCCTGTGCTGTTTTGTTCTTTGTTCTTTGTTCTTGTTCTTGACGGAGAAGATTAAGAAGTGACTTTATTGAGGTATTGAAAATTATAAACAATTTTGACAGGGTAAAGTAAGATATTCTGTTTTCACTGGTTGGAACTAGGGGGTTACAATTTCAAGATTGTTAACAAGAGAGCTAGGAGTGAGATGAGAAGAAACTTTACTCAGATTAAGATTTGGAATGCGCTGCCTGGGTTAGTGTGGAAACAAATTCTACAGGAGATTTCAAAAGAGAGCAGGATATATATTTGAAAATGATGAATTGAGAGGGCAATGGAGATGGGACTGGAGAACAGAATTACCTGAATAGTTCTTTCAGGAGCTGCTGCAGGCACAATAAGTTGAATGGCCTTCTTCTGTACTGCAAAATTGTCTGATTCTGTGAGTGGCTTGGAGGGAAACTTGCGGATGATGGTGTTCCCATGTATCTGCTGTCCCTGTCCTTCTAGATGTAAATCATTATGGGTTTAGAAGGTGCTGTCCTTGGCAAAGGTATGAAATCTGTGGGACAATGCTCCCAATTTTGTACTTGCCCCCAGATGTTAGTAAGGAGGGCTTTGTGGTGTTGACAGGGCTGTCTTTGCTGTTGTCATTTCCAGTGCCTTTGTTGATGCCAGATGCTTTGTCCAGTTTCATTTCTTTGTTGAGACTTTGTAGTATTTGATACAGCTGAGTAGCTTGCTATGGGTCTAGAGTCACATCTAGGCCAAATTGGGTGAGGATGGCAGATTTTCTTCCCTGAAGGACCTATGTGAGCCAGATAGGATTTTTTTTTTCCCAACAATCTGCAGTGGTTTCATGGTCATCTCAATTCCAGATATTTATTGAATTCAAATTCCACCACTTGCAATGGTGGAATTTGAATCCGGTCCCCAGAACATGAGCTGAAATTCCAGACTAATAATCTAATGATGACAGGATTTAGCCATTGTCTCCCAAATTATCGACAATAGTAAGATACTTCCTGCACTCATTAAAAATTTTCATCTCTGAACCACTGGCACACTGCTGTGGCAAATATTTTGTATAATAATGACAAACATCAATGCATTCCTCATCTTTTATCTGCAGATGACAAATACTTTGGAGCTTTTGTGAGTTGGATGGTCATTATTTGTAGCGGACTGAAAATTGAGTCAATCTCATTAATGAAGTTAACTTCCTGTGTGTAGGATGGTCAACAGGGACTCTGGACATTGCACCTGCTGGTGCTTGCTATTCATAAGTAAATCTCATTAAACTCAGCCAGAATCTCTAGATTATTGGCAGCATTCTAGTTAGCTTCCTTACTTGATGAAAGGGAACTAAGGGCTTGTGGTCATGCTTTAAGGAAGGAAATGTGTTATAGTTAGATGGTTTGATTTATGTGACTACAGTTCGACACCGCATAATTGCCTTGGAGCTGCCCTGATCAGTTACATCTGGGGCATCTATAGATGGGCAAGTAATCTCTTAGCAGAGCCTAAACTTTTCCTTTTGGATGACATTTTTAATTACACGGAAGGGTTTTGAACTCAGCCTTGAAAGTTGGTGGCAGGGAAATTGTAGAGGGGCATAAAATATTAAACAACAGATAAATTAAATCTGATTTACTAAGTCAGTGGGGATGGCAGTTAGGGCAGTGCAGATTGTGGGAGATCAGGGAGATTTCCTGTGTCCCTGGTGGCTACACCTGTGAGAAGAGCACCCGGCTGCACCTCCTGATAGACAGCGTTAAGGAGCTGGAGCTCGAGTTGGATGCACTCAGGATCATCCAGGGTGCAGAGAACATCAATGATAAGAGCTTTAGTGAAGTGGTCACTCCTAAGATGCAGGCTGCAGGTAGCTGGGTGACCACCAGAAGAGGTAAAGGGGGAAGGCAGATCGTGCAGGTTTCCTCTGTGGCCATTCACCTCAATAACAGGTATACCACTTTGAATACTGTGGGGGGGGATGACCTTTTAGGGGCTAGCAGCAGCAGTGAGGTCAGTGGCACTGTGACCGGCTCAGAGGGGAAAGGGTACACTTAGATAGAGCGATACTGATATGAGACTCGATTGTGAGCGGGACAGACTGGAGATTCTGTGGTCGCAGAAAGGACACCAGGATGGTGTGTTGCCTCCCGGGTGCCAGGGTCAAGGATGTCTCTGAGCGCTTGCAGAAGATTCTGAAGGAGGAGAGTGAACAGCTAGAGGTCATTGTGCACATCAGTACAAAGGGGGACATAGGTAGACAAAGGGATGGAGTCGTGCGTAATGTGTATAGGGAGTTGGGTAAGAATTTAAAAAGTAGAAACTCCGGGGTAGTGATCTCTGGATTATTCCCAGTGCCATGCACCAGTGAGAATAGATATAGAAAGATAGGCCAGATGAATGCAAGGTTGAGGAGCTGGTGGAGGGGCCAGGGTTTTTAGTTCTTGGATCATTGGGATCTCTTCTTTGGTAGCGGTGACCTGTACAAGAGGGGCGGGTTGCACATGAACCGGAGGGGGTCCAACATCCTCGCGGGGAGATTTGCTAGTGTTACCCAGGAGGGTTTAAACTAGTTTGGTGGGTGGTGGGACTCTGAATAAGAGACGGGACATCGAAGTCAGGGGAAAATACATTAGCCATTGATAGCAAGTTTACTATTCAGGATAGCCAGGGGCACAGTAAAGGGAGAGAAAAGACTTCTGGTTTAAAGTGCATTTATTTCAACGCACGAGGCCTGACTGGTAAGGCAGATGAGCTCAGAGCATGGATTGGCTCTGGGGACTGGGATAGTATAGCCACAACAGAAACATGGCTGAGAGAAGGGCAGGACTGGCAGCTCAATGTTCCAGAATACAGAAGCTACAGGCATCTCAGAAATACAAGTAAGCGAGGAGGAGTTGCCCTTTTGATAAGGGAGGACATAATAACAGTGCTTAGAGAGGATATTCCTAAGGGGTCATCAAATGAGGCCATATGGTTAGAACGTAGAAACAAGAAGGGGATAGTCACTCTGTTGGGACTGTATTATAGACGGCCAAAATAGCCATCGGGTACTAGAGGAGCAGATGTGTAGAGAGATTGCAGATACCTGTTGGAATAGTAGAGTAGTAACGGTTGGGGATTTTAATTTCCCCTGTATTTACTGGGCCACCCAGAATGTAAAAGCCTCAAGGTGGTGGAATTTGTCATTGTGTGGAGTCACAGGAGATGGGGGAGATGAGGTTGTTGACTTGCTCACTGAGCTGGCTTGTTTTTCTTCAGACGTTTCATCACCATGCTAGGTGACATCATCAGTGGAGCCTCTGATGAAGCAATGTTATTCTACTCCACTTGGAATTTATACTGTCCGGTCCGTTATGGTGAGTATTGTCATTTCTGGTTTTGATCTGTATGGGAATTCCTAGAGGCATGGTTCTCCATCCATACTTCAATCAACAAACACATAGAATTGGACCCCAGATATAAACCCATACAGATCAAAACCGGAAATGACAGTACTCACCATAACGGACCGGACAGTATAAATTCCAAGCAGAGTAGAATAACATTGCTTCATCAGAGGCTCCACTGATGATGTCACCTAGCACGGTGAAGAAACATCTGAAGAAAGACAAGCCAGCTTGGTTAGCAAGTCAACAACCTCATCCACAACCCGAGCTACAGATCTTTGCCAAAACTTCAGATGGGGGAGATTTTTAATGAATATTTCTCCTCAGTGTTTACTAAGGAGAGAATCACGGATGCTAAGGTATTAAGGGAGACAAGTGGGGATGTTTTGGACTGCATTCACATTACCAGAGAGGAGGTGTTTGCGGTCTTAAATCGCAGTAAGGTGGATAAATCCCCTGGGCCTGATCAAGTCCATCCTCGGACATTGTGGGAGGCGAGTGAAGAAATTGCAGAGGCCCTTACAGAGATTTTTGCTTCATCTTTAGCCACTGGTGAAGTTCCGGAAGACTGAAAGGTGGCTAATGTTGCTCAATTGTTTAAGGAAGGTAGCAAAGACAAGCCAGGGAATTATAAACTGTGAGCCTGACATCAGTGGTAGGCAAGTTATTGGAGAAGACACTGAGGGACAGGATCAACCAATATTTGGATAGTCAAGGTCTGATTAGGAGTAGTCAGCATTGATTTGTGCGTGTGAAGTCATGTCTGACAAATCTTTTAGAGTTTTTTGAAGAGGTAACCAAGAGGATAGATGAGGGTAGGGCAGTGGATGTTGTCCATATGGACTTTAGTAAGGCCTTTGACAAGATCCCACATGGCAGGCTAGTCATGATAGTTAGGTTGCATGGGATCCAGGGAAAGCTAGCTAATTGGCTCAATGATAGGAAGCTGACAGTGATGCTTGAAGGTTGTTTCTCGGACTGGAGGCCTGTGACTAGTGGTGAGCCACAGGGGTCATTGCTGGGATCTTTGTTATTTGTTATTTACATAAATGATCTGGATGTGAATATACAAGGTGTGATTAGTAAGTTTGCAGATGGTGCAAAATTAGGAGGTATCACTGATAGCAAAGAAGGTTATCAAAAATTACAGAGGGATCTTGATCAGATGAGAAAGTGGGCTGAGGATTGGCAAATGCAATTCAATACAGATAAATGTGAGGTATTGCATTTTGTAAAATCAAACCAAGGTAGGACTTAAGTAAATGGTAAGGTCCTGAGGAGTGTTGTGGAACAGAAGGACCTAGGAGTACAAGTACATAGGGTGTTGAAAGCAGCGTCACAGATGGACAGGGTGGTGAAGAAGGCATTTAGCATACTGGCCTTCATCAGTCAAGGCATTGAGTATAGGAGTTGGGATTTTGTTACAGTTGTATAAGTTGTTGATGAGGCTGCACTTGGAGTATTGTGCACAGTTTTGGTCACCTTGTTATAGGAAAGACATAGTTAAACTGGAAAGTATACAAAGAAGACTTACGAGGATGTTGCCAGAACTGGCAGGCTTGAGTTATAAGGAGGGGTTGACCAGGATAGGACGTCATTCCTTGGAATGTAGGAGAAGGAGGGGTGACCTTTATTGAGGTGTATAAAATCATGAGGGGCATAGAGAGGATGAATACATACAGTCTTTTTCCCAGGGATGGGGAATTGAAAACTGGAGGGCATAGGTTGAAGGTGAGAGGAGAAAGATTTAAGAAGGAACTGAGGGGCAACTTCTTCATGCACAGAGAGTGGTGCATATATTGAATGGGCTGCCAGAGAAAGTGGTTGAGACAGGTACAATAGCAACATTTGAAAAACATTTCGATAGGCACATGGATGAGAAGGGTTTAGAAGGATATGGACCAAATGCGGGCAATTGGAACTAGCTGAGTGGGCACTCTGGTCAGCATGGATCAGTTTGGGCTGAAGGGCCTGTTTCCATGCTGTATTACTCTATGACTTTATGACTCTAAGTCAAGTTATCTAGGCCAAGTGGGCTACTGAACTATTGATAGGAAAATGTAAGGCTTATGAAAGCCTTGATGAACTTTACAGAAAAGTCATAAAGACACTCTAGATCACATGCCAATTGGCTTATCGGAGACTAGATGTCTCTGCATCGTAAAGTCTGCCCGTTGAAGCTGAATCATTGGGGATGTAGCAACAAGAAGATGGGCCCTTTATTTCTTCTTTTTGTGGGCTGGGGTCATGAGAAGTGGGGTTGAGTGCAAGAGCAGCGAGAATTGGCTGTCAAAGCCTCCATCTGTGCTTCAGTTACCCCTAGTTTGGGACAGTTCGACATCTCCCTAACTTAATCCTTCTGAGGATTCTGAGATAGTATTTATGATTATTTGGAAAAGCGCAGTTTGATTAGAAATAGTCAGCATGGCTTTGTGAGGGGCAAGTCATGCCTCACAAGCCTTATTGAATTCTTTGAGGATATGACAAAACACATCGATGAAGGTAGAGCAGTGGATGTGGTGTATATGGATTTTAGCAAGGCATTTGATAAGGTTCCCCATGGTAGCCTCATTCAGAAAGTAAGGAGGCATGGGATTCAGTTTGGCTGTCTGGATACAAAACTGGCTGTCAAATAGAAGACAGAGGGTAGTAGTAGATGGAATGCATTCAGCTTGGAGCTCGGTGATCAGTGGTGTTCCGCAGGGATCTGTTTTGGGACCTTTGCTCTTTGTGATCTTTATAAATGACTTGGATGAGGAAGTGGAAGGGCGAGTTAGTAAGTTTGCCGATGACAGGAAGGTTGGTGGAGTTGTGGACAGCGTGGAGAGCTGTTGTAGGTTGCAACGGGACATTGACAGGATGCAGAGCTGGGCAAAGAAGTGGCAGATAGAATTCAACCCAGAAAAATGTGAAGTGATTCATTTTGGAAGGTCAAATTTGAATGCAGAATACAGGGTTAATGGCAGGATTTTCGGCAGTGTGGAGGTTGGGGTCCATGTCCATAGATCCCTTAAAGTTGCTACCCAAGTTGATAGGGTTGTAAAGAAGGCATATGGTGTGTTGGCTTTCATTGGCAGCGGAATTAAATTTAAGAGCCATGAAGTTATGCGTCAGCTCTATAAAACTCTGGTTAGACCACACTTGGCATATTGTGTTCAGTTCTGGTCACCTTGTTATAGGAAAGATGTGGAAGCCTTGGAGAGGTTGCAGAGGAGATTTACTAGGATGCTGCCTGGACTGGAGGGCAGGTCTTATGAGGAAAGGTTGAGGGAGCTAGGGCTTTTTTCATTGGAGGGAAGAAGGATGAGAGATGATTTGATAGAGATGTACAAGATGATGAGAGGCATAGATAGAGGGGATAGTCAGAGACTTTTTCCCAGGACGGAAATGACTATTACGAGGGGACATAATTTTAAGGTGATTGGAGGAAGATATAGGGGAGATGTCAGAGGTAGGTTCTTAACACAGAGTGGTGGGTGCATGGAATGCCCTACCGGCAGTGGTAGTGGAGTCAGATACTTTAGAGACTTTTAGGTGATTCTTGGATAGGCACATGAAGGATAGTAAAATGTAGGGTGTGCAGGGTAGATTGATCTTAGTAGGATAATTGGTCAGCACAACATCGTGGGCCGAAGGGCCTGTACTGTACTGTGCTGTACTGTTCTATGTTCCATGTAACGAGCAGCTTACCCTGGTTTGCCAGTCGGGAAACTAGCCACCTTTCCCATCTACTGGGGAGGCATGTGTTCAGGGAAGTGGTGGATTGAAGCCCTTAATCGGTCATTAATTACCTCTTAAGGGCTTTCATTACTGGTGTGCTGTGAAAGTCACCTATGCGCCTTTACTTTTAGCACTTACTTGAAGAGAAGGTGATACGTTTCTCTCTAGGCCAACTCATGCAATCATTTCCCTTTCTCACCATTCTCTCACCACTTCCAGGGAGGGAAAATGTCTGCCCAATACATCATCAAATGGCACCGTTGAGCAAACACTTCTCATCACAGGTTAATGTTAAAGTACCAAATGTACTAAAACTGTACAGTACTTGGTTATAGCAGTCACTCCAACTGAAGTTCCACATTTCATGTTTCAGATCTACCAAGAATGCGCAGGTTTAATTTATCTATGTTGCTTAACATTTTATGCCCCTCTGTAAGCTCCCTGCCAAGACCAAGGAGTGCAAATTTTTCTTTGTATTAAAAGTATTATTCGAAAGGAGGAAAAGAATTCTTGGGACGAGGGGCACTGCTGTGAGATTATTTAATTGCCCATATCAGAATCCCCAGATGCAGTTGATCAGATCAATTAAGACTCAATTATGTGGTATAGATCTGTAGTCACACATGGGTCAAACCATGGTCCATGGAGTAATTGAGAGGCGCTATAATGTAACAGGGAGGCACTATAGACTTTCCTAGATTAGTGAGTTATGTTAAACCAAATGGCACTATTCATTACCTTCTAATGATAGAAACCAAGGAACTGTCATACATTTGTCTCCAGCTTTTGTTTGAACAGATTTACTCCTATCATAAAAGGGATTGCATGAATTCATGTGACAAACCTGTGAGATAAATGTAATTCGTGCAAGTGAAAGTGTTGGTGAATGCCAGTCAGGTGTATTCTGATTTTTCTGATGAAGGGTCTAGGCCCGAAACGTCAGCCTTCCTGCTCCTATGATGCTGCTTGGCCTGCTGTGTTCATCCAGCTCTACACCTTGTTATCTCAGGTGTATTCTCCTACTCACTGAAGATAAGATTATATTTGAAGAGAAATAGATTGTAACTTGCATAATATCAAATGGCACCATTGAGCAAACACGTCATCACTGGTTAATATTAAATGTACTAAAATTGTGCAGTATTCTGTTATAGCAGTCATTCCAATTGAAGTTCCACATTTCATGTTTCAGATTTGCCAAGAATAGTTATCTCCAAGATATTCAGTGTTCCTTGAACTCTTCTAATGCTACTTCCCAAGAACCATAACCAGCACCTTGCAGTGCCACAAACATGTTCTCAACCTCTCTCTCTCTCTCCAGCATCATCAATCATCTTACACCGAAGTTGTTGAGGTCCACAATTTCATTCATCCTTTATCTCATGCTGCGCTTCTTATCCTTTATATCCTTTATCTCATTCAGCTGCAATAGATCTTGAATGCCAACATTATTCCAAATCCTTCTTTCCCTCATTTTACTCTGATCCATCCTTCCTTCCTTTCAATTTCATCATTTGCCTTGTTTTCATTATCTCTTCGCCTGCACTTCTCTGACCATGATTGACCTTCCCTTTATGAGGGCCTCAGTTTTATCCCCTGTGGACCACAATTCAAAGAATTTTGAATTCAACATGATACTGAGCTCTTCTTCTGTTGCTTTTGCTTCTGCACCCAATTCTTTGGCTAGGTGTTCAGCCCCCTGCAAAGTGAACTCTTTTAACTGCTCCAGAAATTGCCTTTCTTTCCCTATTCCATCTCATACTGTTTTTTTTTTTGGGGAAATGGTAAAATATGATATTCAAATATCTGCACCCTTTACTCAACGTAACTTCCCCTGAACATGCAAATTCAGGTCACTAACATTGTCATCAAACTTGCTGACAAAAGTTGCCATTGTTATTTGGTGACCTATCCTTGAATATGCAGATACTGAAT
Organism: Rhincodon typus; assembly: GCF_021869965.1. Lineage (NCBI taxonomy): Eukaryota > Metazoa > Chordata > Chondrichthyes > Orectolobiformes > Rhincodontidae > Rhincodon > Rhincodon typus. The sequence continues at coordinate 28,538,920 of NC_063340.1, read as the reverse complement.
ACTTACTCTCTGCCTACCTCCCACTGCACAACAACCCACCAGCAAACAAGTCACCAATTATCAAACTTGTCACTGATCTTTATCTGGAGATCTTGCCTCCATGACCTCCAAATCATAGTTCCCCAAACCTACACAGCCCACCTTTTATATTTTGTTTCATTATTTCATGGGTATGGGTGACACTGGCAAGACCTTGAACTGAAAGGCCTGCTGGGTAACGTCAGAGAGCAGTTAAGAATCAACTACACTTCAATGAGTTTGGAGTCACACACAGACCAGACCACAGAAGGATGGCAGATTTCTTTCCCTAAAGGGCATCTGAGAACTGAATAGGTTTATATGACAGTCAATGATAGTTTAATTGACACTATAACTGGCACTACCTTTTAATTCCAGATTTATTAAATAATCACATTTAAATTCCACCAGCAATTGTGGGGGGATTTGTACCAATTTCTCCAGAATATTAACCTGGGCTGCTGGATTACTCATCCAGTGACATTGACAAATGTGAATTTGTCAAATTCACATATCAGATCACCCTAGTAGAAACATTCTTTCAGCCTGCTCCTGCCCCATTGGAACTGGTATCTTTCAAACAACTCATCTTGTCGCGTTTCTTCCGAACTACATTTATAATTTGAGCAATATCTTCCAAGGAATCAGAGAATTATTGCAGCATTGGAGACTATTCAGCTTCTGATGTCTGCACCAGCTGTCAGTAGGAGCAAATAGTCTCATTCCTCCACTTTCTTCCTTTCCACATAACATTACAATTCCCTGTTGAATTGACTGAACCTGCATCCACTACGGTCAGGCACTGCATTCCAGATTCTAACCCCTTGTTGAGTGAATAGGTTGTGCTCATGTCTCCATTGCTTCATTTGCTAGTTACATGATCTGTACATCAACACAATTTTAACATTTTCCAGTTTCAAAGATCAGTACAGCACTGGAACAGGCCCTTTGGCCAGCAAGCTTGTGTTGACACATGACGCCTTTCTAAACTAAAAACCTTTTGCCTCTACGCTGTCTGTTTCCCTATTGCAGTGATTGAAATGAGGGCAGACTGGTGGACCTCATGAATGAGTTCCCTGATTGGTTAATCTGGTTCAGTCAGGGAACCCTGGCTGACAGATATGTACAAGAGTGTCAGAGGTTCTGGTCACTCTGAAAGCTGGCTTTGAGGAATCTGGATCAGTGTCAAAGCCTTTCCATGTGTAAATAAACGGGAACTTGGTGATGGGATACTGGCCTTTGTGGAGTTATTTCAGTAGGAACGAGAGAAAAGCACGCTCCTAAAGAAATTCACTCACAACAGTCGTCTTTGAGTTAGGGTAATCATTTCTGGTATCATGCCATTATTTGGACAGCTTGACTCATTCAATCTTACCATTAAAGTTTTGACCCAATATGTTGAAAAAATGAGTTACTTTTTCCAGGCAAATGATAGATGAAAAGCAATGAATAATTCTCCAGCTATCTTGTAGACCTGCAGCTTTTTCAATTATCAGGAGCCTATCTTTCCCAGAGGTACTAGATACTAAAACAATGTGTTGACAGATTTAGTTAAGGCATATTATGACCCCAAGACTCCTCTAATTCTGAGATGCTATCGGTTTTACTCAGCAACTTGAGAACTATGGGAATCCTTATAGGGATTTTTGACTAGGTTGGGATGACTGGCTGTGGCATGTGGCTTTGGTTTAACCTTTAATGAGATCCCAAGACACCACTTGGTATGTGGGATTAATGATGTAACCATGCAAAAGCACCTACTATCTGAGGTCCAACTTGAGACAAAACCTGTTTCTCACATCTCCTTTAAACTTTCCATCTTTTACCTTAAACCTATGTCACCTAGTACCTGACATTTCTACCCTGGGGAATAGACTCCAATTATCCATTCTACCCATGCCTCATAATTTTTTAAACTTCTATCAGGTTGGCCTCAGTCTCCAATAATCAAGTGAAAACGAAGTAAGTTCATCCGGTCTCTCATCATAGCTAATATCCTCCAAGCCAGGCAATATCCTTGTAAACTCTTTCATAATACCTTCTTGAAAGCCTCCACATCCTTCTGATAGTGTGGCGACCAGAACTGTATGTAATATTCCAAATGTAGCCTAAATAAAATTCTCTACAGCTACAACATGACTTGCCAATTTTTATACTTTATGCCCTGACAGCTGAAGGCAATCATGCCATATGCTTTCTTGACCACCTTATCCACTTGTACTGCTACTTTCAGAGAACATCAAGATCCCTCTGTATGCAACTAAGATTTCTGCCATTTACTGTATACTCTCCTGCATAAGATCTTCTAAAATGCATCATCTCACATTTGTCCAGATTAAATTATATCTGACATTTACCTGCCCAAGTCTCCAGCCTATGCACATCCTGCTATGTTCTCTGGCAGTCCTCCTCACTATCTGCAGCTTGCCCAATCTTTGTGTCATCCGTAAACTTACTAATCAGACCACCTACATTTTCCTCCAAATCATATGCATATATTACAAACATCAGGGGTCCCAGCACTAATGCCTGTGGAACAACCTTCTGTAGTTTCTTACGGCCCTGGGCAGAGCAGTTACTGTACCAGACCATTATGCACCCAAATAGTATGCTTTCTATGGTGCATCTTTAAAAGTTTATGAGAGTCCTAATGAACGTGCCAAAATTCCTAACCCACCTGAGGAAGAAAAGGGTTTGTTGTGTCTTCTTGACTATCGCAACTACGTGGGAAGACCAGGATAGGTTGTCGATTATTGTCACTCCTAGGAACTTCATGCTCTCGACACACTCCACCTCAGCTCCGTTGATGTAGATGGGGGTCATGTCCTCCTCCTTTCTTCCTGAAGTCAATGATCAGTTATTTTCTTTTGCCAATATTGAGAGAGAGATTGTTGTCATTGCATGATGATAACATGTAATAGTAGTTGTAGCTATCATAAGTGTGCTAATAGAATATTGGTTGATAAAATAAAGGAAAAAATAATGCCTGTCTAAGAGTTGGCACACAGGCAACAGCATTTTGCTTTATTCACTCATGGGACATGGAGATCGCTGGTTTAGCCAGCATTTATTGTCTGTCCTTAGGTGCTCTTGAGAAGCTGGTGGTGGTGAACTGCTGCAGTCCATGTGCTGTAGGTAGACCTGCAATACCATTGTGAAGGAATTCCAGGATTTTGACCCAACAATAGTGAAGAAACCGTGATATAAATGCAAATCAGGTGATGAGTGTCTTAGAGAGGAATTTGCAGGTGGTAATGTTCCTATGAAATAGCTGCCCTTGTCTTTGTATACGGAAGTGGTCATGAGTTTGGAAGGCGCTGTCCGAGGATCTTTGGTAAATTTCTGCAGTCTATCTTGTAGATAGTACATATTGCTGCTACTAAGCATCAGTAGTGGATTGATTGGCACTATATCCACAAAAATTCAATCAAGTAGACTGCTTTAGTCTTGGATGGTGTCAAGCTTCTTGAGTGTTGTTGGAGCTGCACTCATCTAGGCAAGTAGGGAGTATTCAATTATACTCCTGACTTGTGCCTTGTAGATGGTGGACAGGCATTGAGGAGTCAGGAGGTGAGTTAGTGACTGTAATATTCCTAGCTTCTGACTAGTTCTTGTAGCTTGTTACTTTAAGGTGACTCCAGCTCAGTTTCTCCTCAATGGTAACCCCATGGATGTTGATAGTGGGGGATTCAGTGACGGTAACACCCCTGAATGTCAAGGAGCAATACTTAGATTGTCTCTTACTGGAGATGATCATTGCCTGGAATTTGTCTAGGCTGAAAGTTACTTGCCACTATTCAGCCCTTGCCTGGAAATTGTCCAGATCTTGTTGCAATTGGACGTGGTCTGCTTCAATATCAGGCACAAGCCACATGAATCCCTAATTTATGGGCATTGGCATCTGGCATCTGCTAACCCATCATGACTATCCTGGTACTCTGGTATGGTGGCAGACCAGTCATGAGGCACAGACTTGCACTGCAAGGCACACCAACAACTAGCATTTAGAACGCTGTAGCAGTGACACTTTGTGCACACGGACAGTCACCCAGCTCAATGATTGGACCAGGCCTCAGCTCAGGACTGCTTGCTTGCTCTCATAGCAATCACTCATTTTGTGGCTACCTGCATGTTCATGCCTGTGCCTTACCTTGCCTTACTATACCATTCCTGTTAGCATATTGGCACTCCAACCGTAGCCATTTAGGGGCACTTTGGCGAGCAACGGGGTGCTTGTCAGTATTGACTGGACCTGGGGAGCTGGCAATAATTTCCAATTCCTCCCTGGCCAGAGTAGAAGACAGCAATTGTAGTACCATTATTCAAGAAAGGCACAAGGGATAAACCAGGAAACTACAGTTGGTTGGTCCAACCCCAGTGTTGGGGAAACTATTGAAGCAATTTGAGGGATAGAAATAAGTCTGCACTTGGAGAAGCAGGGATTAACCAAAAACAGTCAGCATGGTTTTGTTAAGTCTAACCAACTTGACTGAATTTTTCAAAGAGGTAACCAGGTGTATAAATAAGGGCAATGCATTTGATGTAGTCTACTTGGAATTCAGCAAGATTCTTAATAAGGTCATATGTGGGAGTTTGATAGTGAAGGTAAGAGCTCAAGGGATCCAAGGAAATTTAGCTAATTGGATTCAGATTGGCTGATGCAGGAAGCAGAAGGTGATCGTCAAGGGGTGTTTTTGTGACTTGAAGCGGTCCCGAGGGGTTGCGCAGGGATCTATGTTGAGGACCTTGCTGTTTGTGGTATATATAAATGAGTTATACTTGAATGTAGGAGGATTGATCAGTAAGTTTGCTGATGGTACAGAAATTGGTGGGTGATAAATAGTGAGGAGGATAGTCATAGGTTACAAGACACTATAGATGGGCTGGTCAGATAGGTTGAACAATGGCAAATGGAATTCAATCTGTGAAGTGATGCACTTGGGCAGGACAAACAAGGCAAGCGAATACATAATAAAAACGAAAAGAACTGCGGATGCTGTAAATCAGGAACAAAAACAAAGTTGCTGGAAAAGCTCAGCAGGTCTGGCAGCATCTGTGAAGGGGAAAACAGAGTTAACGTTTTGGGTCCGGTGACCCTTCCTCAGAACTCAAAGGGAGGTGGAGTCAAGGCGAAGGGGAAAGCGAAGGGGAAATTTATGGTATGGAGATTAGAATATAATGTGGGAAACTCGAGTTCAATGGACAGAATTCAGAACTGCATCAGGCAGCATGACAGGCTACAACTCAAGGGAATACATAATGAATGGTAAGACCCTAGGAAACACCGAGGATAAGAGGGACCTTTGTGTGCATATACACATTAAGGTATCAGAACAGGTGAATAAGGTGGTTAAGAAGGCATATGGAATATTTGCTTTTATTAGACGAGGCATACAGTTTAAGAGCATGGAGGTTATGCTGGAACATTACTTAGGCCACAGCTATTGTGTGCAGTTCTGGAATCCACATTGTATGAACCATGTGATAATACTGGGGAGGATATTTACAAAGATGTTGCTTGGGCTTAAGAGTTTTAGTTATGAGGAGAGATTAGATAGACAGGAATTGTTTTCCTTGGAGCAGAGGAAACTGTAGGAGTTTATGATGGAGATGTATAAAATTATGGGCGGCATAGATAAGGTAGACGAGAAGAAACATTTCCCTTTGGTGGAGGGATTAATAACTAGGGGCCATTGATTTAAGGTAAGATGCAGGAGGTTTAGAAGGGAGGTGAGGAAATAATTTTTCACTCAGAGGGTGGTGGGAATCTGGAACTCACTGCCTGCAACATTTAAGAAGTATTTAGAAGTACATCTGCGATGCCAAAGCATCCAAGGCTATCGGCCAAGTACTGGAAAATGGGGTTAGAATTGTTAGGTGGTTGTTATTGACCAGTCAGTCAGGGGTTGGATCAGTCATATCTAAGAGCTGTTCATTGAGGTCTGGGACAAATGCATCCTGGGTGTCTGTCCATCGATCTTTCAGGAGGGTTCCAAGGTGAGGAGCAGTAAGGGCAATGGGGGGAATCATTGACAGAAAGGGAGGTGGAGTCAAGGCTGAGGAGAAAGCAGAGGCATTTATGGTATGGAGATTAGAACATAATGTGGGAAACTCGAGTTCAACGAACAAAATTCAGAACAGCATCAGACAGCAAGTCAGGCTACGGGTTTGGGTGTTAGTGATTGTGACCACCAGTGTGGCTTCTACAAGGGGAGTGTAAAGGAGTAGGGTGGACATTAACAAGATATAATGTCAGAGTTCAAGGTCAGGGAGGGCAGTTGTAGATGATGTTCAATGTGGTGAGTCTCCCTACTGGGGGAATGAGTTAAAATGAGTTGAAACCCTGGAATTCCCTCCCTAATGACATTGTGGGTCAACCCACAGTAGGTGGACTGCAGCAGTTCAGTAAGGCAGCTCACCACCACCTTCTCAAAGGGCAACTAGGAATGAGCAATAAATGCTGGCCAGCCAGCGACACACACATCCCGCAATGAATAGGAAAAAAGAATGAGCTGTTGGGGTAATGTGAGGTTATCAGGGAATATGCAGGCTCAGTCTGCGGTAACTGGCAGCCAGTGGGGTCCATTGCTGATGCTGTCCAGCGTGATCTGATTTGCCAACAATTAGTTTACCGTCTCTAGACGTTAAGTGCAATTAGAAAATGGCAAGAACAATGTCAAGGGTGGGCAGAGTAAGTGTCAGTTTGATACTGACAGTGTAGGATCCATGTTTGCTGGTTGCCACAACATTCTACTGATAAAAAGCATGAAACAGCCATTAACAAAGCGCGGCTATTTTGGATTTGCAATCATTGAATTGCCTATTTTATATGCATTCAGATTACAGTGATTCGGGGACAAATGCTGTTCAAAGGCTACATGCCATTAGCACTTGCAAATTGAATCTGGAGATCTCAATAATATTGAAGTTAGCAGCAATGATAGTTAAAGAAGAAAAAGCTACTCTGGCTAACAGGAAATGACTATTAGTTCCACCTTCAAAGGTCCTGTCTGAGCCACAGAAATGCCAGTCCTCATCTACTAAGTAAGTGTAACGATTGTGCGCAATGCAGTGTGAGGTTCAGCATTCTATGTGGGTGTAGGGTTTGGAGGGTGACATTGTGCTGCAGACAGGCCCTTTTTGTTGATGTGTGGTTACTCAGCTGGCACAGCACCTTCAAGTACTGCAAATGCTGACACAGAATGTGGATGCCCAATGCGGACGTGTCTCATTTGGTGCTGAATTGTGCTCAGCCCTCATCTGGAGAGTATGCCCCTGATAACTGTTCTGAGATCTAGGAAACTCATTTGCTCTTTCTGTGCCCAATCTTCCACCAAGGTGATATGTTGTTTGCCATGGCTATTTAGTTGAGAAGACAACGACAAATGCAGGAGGAGCAGGACCAATGGCAAGTCCAGAAACATCAGGCTGGCAAAGATGGGGAGCACCCAGTTCAGGGAGAGGTCACAGCTGCTGGGCCCTTCAGGATGTGTGGAATGAGCAAGAGTTACATAGCTTTCTGGCCATGAATCCATTTCCTGGGGATGAGTGAGTGCAGGGCTGATGCAGACTTTGTACGTCCCAGACACTGTGATGGAATGCTGGAGCAGAATCTCAGACAGGCAGCTATGAGAGGCCATCCTCTCCCAACAGCTGTGAAGGCACTGTATTGTGGAACGTCTTTGTGACTGGCTCCTTCCAGCAAGCAATGGTAATCATGGGCGAGATCTCTCAGTCATACACCCACAAATGCATCAAGATCGAAACTGATGCCATCTGTGCAAAGTCACACTGGTTTATTTCATTCTACCATGATGATGTCAGTGCTGCAGCCCGGCAGTAGGATTTAAAAAACATAGTTGCGTTCCCCAAGGTGCAGGGTGCCATCCACTCTATACATGTGGCACTGAGAGGGCTTTATCACAATGCTGTAGAATTCATCAACAGGAAGGTATTCCATTCCATTCATGCCCTGGTGATCTATTACCACTTCCTTAGTGTATACCCGCTACACCAGCGGGTACCATGACTCCTACATTCTGAAACACATTTCGTGTACCTGGTGTATTTCAGGAGCCAGATGCCTTACAAGATTGGCCACTGGGGAATCATGGTTCATAACAACATTCCGCAACCCATTTACTGACTACTGCAGAGTTAGATTTAATGTCGTCCATGCCTCAATCAGGGCCTTGGTAAATCAGACAGTAGGGGTGCGGAAAATGAGGTTTCCGTGTTCAGATCAGTCAGTGGATGCCCTCCAGTATAGTCTGGGCAAAATATTCTGCGTGATCCTGGTGTGCTGTACTTCAGAGCAGGCAATGGGCAATGTCCTGGATGCAGAGGAACTGGGCGAAGAAAACAGACTTCTGGGCAGAGGAAGCTGACGATGTCCGTGACAGATCTCTGGTGTGATGGGCACAGTCCAGACAGAACACCACTGATACCTGGTTTAGTAGAAGAGTACTAAGTGCAGCACTGATTATTGATTGTAACGTTTTTTTTGATGCTCAATTCTGGTTCACATTGTGGAGATGCAGTTGGCTTCATTTCCATTCCCATTTTCTTTCTGTAAATAAAAGCTCACCTTTGTGTTTGGAATTGTCTGATTGCTTGAAGATCCCCAACTGGATAATGGCAGGCTGCAGATATCCAGACTCTCTTAGCTCACCAATTTTCACCAAACAAGGTGTTGGAAACAGTGATGAGATCAGAGCTAGGTAACCTATTGTTTAGGCATATTAGTTGAGGAATAAATATTGGCCAGGATGAACACCCTTGCTGCTCATCAAAAGAGTGCCAATGAGAGCAGATGGGGCCTGGTTTAATTTCTTGTACAACAATGCTATCTCTGACATTGTAGAGTGCCTACATTACTGCACTGGAGTATCGGCCTAGACAACATGCGTGAAATTTCTGGAGTGGGAAATTGAACTCTCAAGTTCTGATTCGGGGATCAAAGTGCTTCCAATTAAATCAATTCAATATTGTAGTGGATTCTCCCAGTGATTAAATGATGTGGACAATGGGACAAAAGTCGGGACAATCTGATGAGATGACCAGAGAGATTGTCCTGGGAGTCCTCCACGTTTATTCTGGACTCCATGAAGTCTCATAGCTTCAGGCAAGAAAATCTGCTGGTTACCACCCTCCCTCCGCTGATGAATCAGTACTCATTCATGTTGAACAACACTTGGAGGAAGCATCGAGGGTGGCAAGGGTGCAAAATGTACTCTGGATGGGGAATTTCAATGTCCACTACCCAAGAGTGGCTCGACAGCAGCACTACTGATTGAGCTGTTTGGGTCCTGAAAGACACAGCTGCCAAATTGGGTCCAGCAGGTGGCAATGAAACCAAGAGGAGGGAAAAGCAGACTTGACCTCATCTTTACCAATCTGCCGGCTGAAGATGCATCTGTCCATGACTGTATTAGTAAGAGTAACCACAGAACAGCCCTTGTGCAGATGAAATCCAGCTTTCACATTGAGAATAACCTCCATCATGTTGTGTGGCACTATGATAATGTTAAATACTGACTTCAAACAGATCTAGCAACTCAAGACTGGGCGTCCATAAGGTGCTGTGAGCCATCAACAGTGGCAGAATTCTACTCTAACACAATCCGCAACCTCACGACCCAGCATATTCCCCATTTGACCATTGCGACGAAACTAGGGGATCAACCCTGGTTCAATAAAGAGTGCAGGAGGGCATGCCAGGAGCAACACCCGGTATACCTAAAAATGAAGTATCAACCTGGCGAAGCTACCAAGCAGGACTACTTGCATGCCAAGCAGCAAGTGGTAGACAGAGCTAAGTGAGCCCACAACCAAAGGATCAGATCTAAGCTCTGCAGATATGCCACATCCAGTCGTGATGTGTGGTGGACAATTAAACAACTCACTGGAGGAGGTGCCACAAATAGTCCCATCCTCAAATGATGCAAGATCCTAACACAAAAGTACAAAGGATAGGGCTGAAGCATTCGCAGCAATCTTCAGCCAGAAGTGCTGAGTGGACGATCTATCTCAGCCTCCTCCAGTGGTCTCCAGCATTAAAGATATCAATCTTAAGCCAATTCGATTTACTCCACGTGATGTCAAGAAACGGTTGGAGACACTGGATACTGCAAAGGCTATAGGCCCTAACAACATTCTTACAATAGTGCTGAAGACTTCTGCTCCAGACCCTGCTGTTCCTACTAGCTAAACTCTTCCTGTACAGTTACAACACTGGCATCTACCCGACAATGTGGAAAATTGACCAGGCATGTTCTGTACATAAAACGCAGGACAAATCAACCCAGCCAATTACTTCAGTCTACTCTTGATCATCTGTAAAGTGATGGAAGGTGTCATTAACAGTGCTATCAAGCAGTATTTCCTGAGCAGTAACCTTCTCGGTGATGCTTAGTTTGGGTTCGCTGGGGCCACTCTGCTCCTGATCTCATTACAGACTGGGTTCAAACATGGATAGAAGAGCTGAATTCCAGAGGTGAGGTGAGAGTGACAGCCCTTGACATCAAGGCTGCAATTGACCGAGTTTGGCACCAAGGAGCTCTAGAAAAACTGGAAGCAATGGGTATCAGGGGCAAACTGTCACTTGCTTGGCATCATACGTGGTAAATAAGAAGATGGTTGTGGTTGATCGAGGTCAATCATTTCAGCTCCAAGGTATCTATGCAGGAGTTCCTCAGGGTAGTGTTGTAGGCCTGACCATCTTCAGCTACTTCATCAATGACCTTCCATCAATCTTAAGGTCAAGAGTGGGGATGTTGCCAATGATTGCCTAATGTTCAGCAGCATTAGTGACTCCTCAGATACTGAAGCAGTCCGTGCTCAAATGCAACAAGATCTGGACAATATTTGGGCTTCGGCTGACAAGTGGCAAGTAACGTTCATGTCACACAGATGCCAAGCTATGACCATCGCCAATAAGAAACAATCTAACCACCGCCCTTTGACATTCAATGGTATTACCGTCACTGAATCACCCACTATCGATATCTTTGGGATAACCATTGACCAGAAACTCAGCTGGACCAGCCACATAAACATAGTGACTACAAGAGCAGATCAGAGTTTAGGAATACTGCAGCGAGTAACTCGTCTCCTGACTCCTCAAAGCCTGTCCATCATTTACAAGGCACAAGTTAGGAGTGCGATGGAATACTCCCCACTGTAGTGGATGGGTGCAGCTCCAACAACACCTAAGAAATTAGATATCATCTAGGATAAAGCAGCCTGCTTGATTGGCACCACATCCACAAACATCCACTCCTTCCACCACCAACACTCAATAGCAGCAGTGTGTATTATCTACAAGATGCACTTCAGAAATTCACCAAAGATCCTCAGATAACACCTTCTAAACTAATGACTACTTCCATCTAGAAGGACAAAGACAGCAGATACATGGGAACATCACCATCTGCAAGTTCCTCTCCAAGACGCTCACCATCCTGACTTGGAAATATATCACTGTTCCTTCACTGTCGATGGGTCAACATCCTGGAAATCCCTCCCGAACAGCATTGTGGTCAACCCACAGCAGCGGTTCAAGAAGACAGCTCACTTCCACATTCTCAAGGACAACTAGGGATAGGAAGTAAATACTGGCCAGGCAGCAATGCCGTCATCCCATGAATGAATAAAAAATGGCCTGAGTTCTGTCTTCCAAAGCAAGTTCTCTTCAATCAGCTCAAGGAAGGCACTCAAATGAGAGGAGGACAAAGGAAGCGTTTCAAAGAACCCCTGAAGGCTACCCTGAAGAAATGCAACATACATGTCAATGCATGGCAAAGCTTTGTTCAGAAGAAATCGACTTTGAGGAAATTCTTGTATGAAAGGACAGGATTCTTGGAGAACAACCAACAGCAACAGTAATACAGAAAGGAACCAGACAAAGGAATGGCCACGATCTCTAGGCCAAGGACAAATTCCACCTCCTGGAAACACCTGCCAAACGTGTGGTCAGAGATGCTGCTCTAGGAGTGGGCTCATCAGCCACACAAGAACCCCAGGATCCATAGCCAGTGACTTTCCTAGGTGAACAGTCATACTGATTAGCAAGTGACTGCTGACAACAACAAGTTATCCAGGAATTAGAATAGTTAGGTTTTAATTCCTCTCATTTCTTTGGGTAACTGTTAAGATAATTCAGTCATCCCTCCAAGCTTCAATTCAGCTTTGGGACCTTTTTTTGGATTGTTCTAAATGCTGAATAATAGTCCACCATGACTTTCAACTTCCTAGGCAATACTTGCAGAGTCTGCTGCTGTGTTTGGGACTTCTACATGGTCCTGCAATGCAATTCCTATCCAGACTGCTGTGGCAACAATCTGTTAGACGATCTGAACAGTTAAATTTTGTGACAATATTATGGCTTTAAGACGTGTATTTTGTCTTGGTTTATTTTGAAGAGAGGTTTTAAGGCAGATGTAATGAGCAGTCTACCAGAGCCACTGCAGTAAGCAGCTTGTGAGGCCTTGGTTTTTATTATGTTGGAACAATAGAAGTAGCCTTAATGTCTCTGGTCAAGCTCCCACAGAAGCCAGATTTTTAGTTTTAGTTTCCAGCAGTTGCAATTGGGTTCTCAGCAGGGTTGGAAGTAAATCTCTCCCAGTTGCTACACTCTCAGAATTTTCATGATTTTTTTTTTCTGCCTGGGCTACTGGAGTTGCATGTGAAATAATCTGCCTTTTGCCATGGTGTGTTTATGGGATGTTGCTATATTAGAACAGTTAATGAGTAATAGTTACTGTATCTATTATTCTGTTAAGTTTTCCAATACAGTTAAGTTATTCCAATTCCTTCTTACTTTTGTGTATTTTAACTACGTGGATGAATAAAGTGTGTATTGCTCTAAATCCTGTAGTTTGACCAATCGACTTGCATCTGGAATTCAACCTCTTTAAAATGAGAAAAAGTTAGGGTCTTGACTATTTTCTGAATATTTTGAGAGGGTTTGGTCTGGTCTGTAACAGTTTTCTTTAACCAGCAAACGTTGGCAGACTGCTTTATTTTCAAAATTTAAAGACAGGATATCTAAATAACTTGACAGCTTGAGAGCCCCGTAGATTTTATGATCCTTTACAAGCATTAATGTCTACACTAAAAACTCTTGACTCAAACATTGTGCACAACATCCCTGCTTCATGAGGAAAGAGTTCAAATAGGCCTGATGAGGCACATTTGTTTTCTTCCTGACGAAAATAGGATCTATTTGAAATGAGGGTGGGACTTATGGATCTAGGTTCCTGATCCCACTTTGGATACTCTGTGGAGACTTTCTGAAAAGCTAAGCCTTTCTCAGAGCAGAATGATTGTTCTGCTTGCTACATAACATAGTCATCACATTATTTAATGTTTAAGCATTTTATTTTTAACTATTATTTTATGTTTATTTGGACAATACCTGAATAGTCACCCAAAACTTTCCAGGATTACTAGTCTTATTTTATATGCACTGAATTACTTACAGTTAAGATTGATCAAATTGAATATGTTTGCATATAATAGGTATGTGTAGCTTGCTGCACAGAGTATAATAACTTGCTTTGGTTGTAATGAAGACTAAAAAGCAATTTTGTGCAAAGAACAAACATTTGAAGATTACACTTGATGCAGGAGTTTATAGATTCATAGATTCAGAGTCAAACAGCACAGAAACAGACCCTTTGGTCCAACTCATTCAAGTTTCCCAAACTAAATTAGTGCCATTTGCCTGTAATTTGGCTCATATCCCTCTAAACATTTCCTATTCATGTACCTGTCAAAATGCATTTTAAATATAGTAACCGTACCTGCATCCACCACTTCCGCTGGCAGTTCATTACAAAACTCCCTGGACAATAATATTCCATAATTTCTCATTTTAAACCCAAACATTTATTTTCCACTTCTTCCTCCAAAGTCTCTGATTTAAATAAAGATGTACAGAAAGCTCCAGGCATGGGGAAATTGCCCAGCAGTAATTTCAACTTCCCGAACAATTCCTCCAGAGTCTGCTATCGTGGAGTTCTTGTGGCTAGAAAATACCAGATCAATTTTAGTCAACAATATGAATTAAATAAGTGTCCATCTCATGCAGAAATCTAACAAATTCACTTTTTCAAGTGACCTCAGTTTATAAAATATAAATATTACATTTCTTTGCACAGTTCAATGAGATGTCTAGTTTTGTAAAGAACACTAACCATGAATTCTTTTGGAAATTTACGTACTTTCTGTAGTGTTTAATGGTTCAATCATTCTGTGCTTGGCTACGCAAGTTCAGTAATTGACCTATGCTCTCTGTGCTTAATTGGTTAAATCTGGATGTTGACTCAGAGAAATACTAGCACAGAGGATATTAGAAGCTGAGCTGGGATAAGCAGAAATACAAATTTTTTGTCTTAATTTTGCAGAATTGGTGAGACTGTACACATGTTTAGAAATGGCGGCTCAGGCCTAATTCTGGGATTCCTGGCCCCACTTGCTGTAACTGAATTTTCGTCAAGGCCGGTTCAGGATATATGCTGCTGTAGATCAAAAACCTGTATCTGGCACTTCTGAGATAGTAGGAACTGCAGATGCTGAAGAATCTGAGATAACAAGGTGTAGATCTGGATGAACACAGCAGGCCAAGCAGCATCAGAGGAGCAGGAAGGCGGACGTTTCGGGCCTAGACCATT
>NC_063340.1:28513192-28523827 GCF_021869965.1 Rhincodon typus | reverse complement strand
TTTTTCTGAAGAAGGGTCTAGGCCCAAAATGTCAGCCTTCCTGCTCCTCTGATGCTGCTTGGCCTGCTGTGTTCATCCACCTCTACACCTTGTTATCTGGCACTTCTGACCTACTGGCATCATTACAGAGATAACCATCTCCTAGACCCTCCCACAATTATTATGGTTTTAGGCCAGCTTTTCAAAGTGACTCATTATGCATTCCTGGCTGAGAGTCAAGACATCCAGCAATCTGTTCTAACAGCTTCACTCAAGTGAAAACATTGCTTGATTGACAGCACTTTGTCTGTGATCTAATATGCCAATTGCATAATATTTACTTACAAAAGATAAAGAAGTGTTGAATGCTTATTATTTCTACTATGGAGACTGTACAGATATGATGGTTAACATTTTTACAGGATTGTTGTAAAAGCAGGTTTGTTTAAGAAAGCAAAAAGTTATGAATGCATGTTTATTTTTCAAAAAAGGTTTTCCCATACATCCTATTGTTACAATAGAGTTCTTTGGTGCTGAATACTGGCTTAATGGAAATGCGAGTGTCATATTTAGTCACGGAATGTATAAAAGGCCACGAGGATTGGTGAGGGGCATGAGGTGCCAAGAGTGGCAGAGATAGAGCATGGGGACTTTGTGAGGTGAGGATTCGAGGGCTGACTTCTGTTTTACTGTTATTGTTATAACTGGAATGAAGTTACACAGCACCAAGATAGGTCTTTAAGCAGCCTGTCTTGACACTCAACAGTGCCATGACTGCCTCCAAACATTTTCTCTAGTTATCATCCAGAATGAAAACTGAAATATCTGGGCCATTATTTTTGGCCAGTCATATTTGCAGAGTCAGGATTTTTCCTTACTCTGTGCTCCAGGTTTGGCCCATTGTGATTACAGAGATATTTTAAAATCACTGTGAATAAACCTGTTTCACATTTAAGAACAAGTATCATTTTGTTTCTTTGAAGTAAATCAAGTACATAAAATATATAACAATCTCATCAGTACACCATGCAGTACATTACATCAAGCCCATTCCTCTGCCAGTGAGGTCAGGAACCAGAAGATACAGATTAATTTGCTAAAGAACCAGAGGTTAGGTGTGAGTTATCTAATGAAATGAGTTATTGTTCAATGTTGCAAGTAGATTCAATAGTTATTTGCAAAAGGGGATTGGATAAATGTTTGAACAACGATTACAGCTATTTGGCCTTTTTCTGTACTGTATTATTCTATGAATTCATGAAATTACTGAAGTTAAATTCACATTAGACAGGCTTTCTACATCATTTTATAACCATGCAGCAATCATTGTTCTGAATGGTCTGCCTAAACTTTATGCTTCAAATTATATAAAATTTAATTGTGCTTTTTGGGCATGAAGGTCATGATTTGTAAATTTTCTAAATTACAGAAACCTGCCCTGGACTAGCCTAAAGATCCTAAACCCAAATGCATTTTAATCTTCTGATTTTCTGGTACAAATCACAGAACAAAATTTGGATTTATCTATGGCTCAATTAGTCATTTTCAAATGTATTCCATATGCTTTTTCAACTCTGCACTATTCTTAATAAATAAATTTTCATTTGGCAATTCTGAACCTGAGTATTTCTGAAAGAAAATGCACATTTTGTCAAAGCTTTTCATCTTACTGTTCATCAGGACGTTTTGCAAGAATACAAACTTCAAGGAAAAAATGTCTTTATACCACATGAGCATCTGTGGAGAAAAATTAGAGTTAATGTTTTGAGTCCCGCAACAGATGCTGTCAGACCTGTTGAGCTTTTCCAGCAATTTCTGTTTTTGTTTGTGTTTGTAATACTGTTACATCTGAAGCCAGCTTTTCCTTTTCAAACTGCAGGGTGAGTTCTACCATATTATGGTCACTGCCTGCCTGGGGTTCGTTCACCTTAAGCACCCTAATCAAGTTTACCTTATCACCAAATATAAAATTACTTGTTCCATTGTGGGCTCTATCACAAGATGCTCCAGAAAAAACATCTTGTAGATATGTGGAGAAAAATTAGAGTTAATGTTTTGAGTCCCACAACAGTTGCTGTCAGACCTGCTAAGCTTTTCCAGCAATTTCTGTTTTCGTTTCTGATTTACAGCATCCGCAGTTCTTTTGGTTTTTATTTTGTAACAGTATTACAATTGAGTGACGGTCTAACTACAAAGATATGAGGGAGGAGCTGGCCAAAGTTGATTGGAAGGGGAGCCTATCAGGGAAGATGGTGGAGCAGCAATGGCAGGGGTTTCTGAGGGTAATTTGGGAGACACAGCAGAAATGCATCCCAAGGAAGAAGAAATATGCGAACGGGATAAAGCAACCATGGTTGACAAGGGAAGTCAGAGACAGCAGAAAAGTGGTAAAAAAAGCATAAGATATGGTGAAGATGAGTGGGAAGCTTTCATAAACTTGCAGATGATATCTAAAAAATTAGTGAGGGGGAGAAGATGAAATATGACAATAAGCTAGCTAGTAATATAAAAGAAGATTGCGTAAGTTTGTGTCGATTATCTAAAAAGTTAGAGGGAGGCAAGAGTGGAGATTGAATCGGTGAAAATTGAAATGGCAGAGGAATTGAATTGATACTTTGCATCAGTTTTCACAGTGGAACATACCAACAGCATGCCAGACATTGAAGACAGTCAGGGGACAGAGGTGGATGTAATATTGACGTGACATCAGTTGTCTCAATTTTCCTGCCCACCCCGCTTACCCATTCCAAACTGTCGCCCTCTGAACATAGGATGGACAGAGAAAATGGTAGAGGAGTGGAGTAGCCTTACTGATTAGAAACAAAATTACTGGAACCAAAATTACTTCAATGGTGAGCGAGAGTATAACAAGGTGATATATCAGAATTCATGTCAATTAACAACTTTTAATATAACTCCATAAATCATGTCTATTAATTCATTAACCCATTAATTTGTGGTTATAATCCTAACTGCAGATTTCTGTGTACTAGCCAGCCCCCATTCAAACTAATCCAGGGGCTCGCTACCGTATCAGGTTACAACCACTTCAATTTGCGGTTACATCTCACTTGAAAGTGCAGTCATTCATAACGTGCTATGTAAACAACCCCATTTAACAAGACCAACTTTCCATTCAAAGGTGCAGTCAGGCGCGACGGCTAACAAAACTGCACAGACACTACAGGATGAAACCTTTTTGCACTCCCACACCAAAAATAGTGTTTGATATTAAAATCCAACTGTGAATAGGTGCTATTACCAAGCTGTTTATCTTCTCCCTCCAGCTAGAGTAGCTCCAGGTATCAGTCAAAGGTGATAATTGGATTAGCCCTCTTCCTTTAACGTAAAATGTTACTTCTCTGCAGACTTTTCCTGTATATTTTGTAACAGGTACTTGTCCCAAGTTTTTAATCAGCATGTATATAAAACTTTACCCCACTAATAAAACTTGACAAACGTTATGCAGTGTATGTAAGCAACTTTTAACCTACTAATAAAACTAACCGCGCTATGTCCAGACCCGTGCAACCTTGAATGAATGAATGAAACTGACAGCACTACTAAAAGAGGTGTGACCATGAAACCGAATGAATGAATGAATGAATGAATGATAGATGGTAAATAGAACCCACAGATGGACACAACCATGAAACTAACTAAACAAGCGATAGTAAATAAAAACCACAATCAAACTATTGGGAACTCGGACTTTTATTTAAAAAACACAAGATGCCTTTTTCTAACTTTAAAATTCTAACCTTGAAAATAACAAGCCTAACATTTTTTGAATTATGCAAGGCCAAACAAGGCAGATACTCTAATCTCATTAAAATAACCATTTAACACTCAACAGTAATCGTTAACATTTAGCATATGTTTAAACCAGCTCTGATTTCCTGCAAAACAGTTTTTGTACAATAGCTACTGCTTAATGGTCAAGTGTTAGAATGTTATGCTTGAATTCTGTATACAAACGGCTGCTTTTGAGCTATGATTTTGGGATTCTATTTCACCTTTTATCGTGCTGCTGTGAATGAACAATAAAGAGGCAGTAAGAATTGCCGATGCTGGAGTCTGAGATAACACAGTGTGGAGCTGGAGGAACACAGCAGGCCAAGCAGCATCTGAGGAGCAGGAAAGCTGACGTTTTGGGTTGGGACCCTTCATCAGAAATGGGGGAGGGGAAGGGGTCTCTGAAATAAATGGTGGGGGGTGCAGTGACAGCAGGTAGATAGTGGAGTGGATAGGTGGGAGAGAGGACAGACAGGTCAAGCAGGCAGGAATGAAGCGACTAAAGGTGAGTGTAGCTCGGTGTTGGTGGGGATTGGTCAGTGAGGTGGGAGGAGCGGATAGGTGGGAGAGAAGAAGGAGAGGTCAAGGAGGCGGGGTTGAGGGTTTGCTGGTCTTGGGATGAGGTCGGGGGTGGGGAGATTTTGAAGCTAGTAAAGTCCACCTTGAAACCATTGGGTTGTAGGCTTCCAAGGCAGAATATGAGGTGTAGTTCCTCCAGTTTCCGGGTGGCATCGTTGTGACACTGGAGGAGGCCCAGGATGGACATGTCGTCCAGGGAGTGGGAGGGGGAGTTGAATTGGTTCGCAACTGTTGTCGTTTGTCGCGAACTGAGCGTAGGTGTTCTACAAAGCGGTCTCCGAGTCGCCACTTGGTCTCACCGATGTAGAGGAGGCCACATCTGGAACAGCGGATACAATAGATACAAAAAACTTTCCACATCAAACAGATGTTTCATGTATCACCCCATTAACCTCCAGATTCAATGCATCATTCTCCGCCACTTCTTCCACCTGCAATCTGACCCCACTACGAAGGATATATTTCCCTCCTCACCCTTATCTGCCTTCCGGAGGGACCACTCTCTCCATGACTCCCTCGTCCGCTCCACACTCCCCACTAGCCCCACCACCTCCGGCACCTTTCCCTGCAACGGCAGGAGGTGCTACACCTGCCCCTACACCACCTCCCTCACCTCCATCCCAGGCCCCAAAAAAACCTACCACATCAAACAGATGTTCACTTGCACATCCGCTAATGTGGCCTATTGTATCCGCTGTTCCTGATGTGGCCTCCTCTACATCGGTGAGACCAAGCGGAGACTCAGAGACCGCTTTGTAGAACGCCTACACTCAGTTCGCGACAAACGACAACACCTCCTAGTCGTGAACCACGTCAACTCCCCCTCCCACTCCCTGGACGACATGTCCATCCTGGGCCTCCTCCAGTGTCACAATAATGCCACCCGGAAACTGAAGGAACAGCACCTCCTATTCTGCCTTGGAAGTCTACAACCCAATGGTTTCAATGTGGACTTTACTAGCTTCAAAATCTCCCCACCCTGGACCTCATCCCAAGGCCAGCACCCCCCTCCTCCCCGCTTCCTTGACCAGTCCGTCTTCTCTCCCATCTATCCACTCCTCCCACCTCACTGACCAATCCCCACCACTGCCTACCTATACTCACCTTTACTAGCTTCATTCCTGCCTTCTTGACCTGTTCGTCTTCTCTCCCACCTATCTGCTCCTGTATCTACTTGCCCTGCCCTCTCTCTATTTATTTCAGAGCCCCCTTCCCCTCCCCCATTTCTGAAGAAGGGTCCCAACCCGAAACATCAGCTTTCCTGCTCCTCTGATGCTGCTTGGCCTGCTGTGTTCCTCCAGCTCCACACTGTGTTATTACAATAAAGAGGCTATTTTTGCCACTCACTGATCCTGGTCGTCTGGTTCTTTGAATGCGATCTCACAAAAGTGAAAGCACTCAGTGGAAATCATGGGTGGAACTGAGGAACAGTAAAGATCTAAAACTGTAAAAGATGTTACATAGTAAAGACCTAAAACTGTAAAAGATATTATGTACAGACCTACTGGTAGCAGCTGTGAAGTGTTGGATTGTATAAATGCAGAAATTAGGCAAGTCCATAGCAAAGCCAGAGTAATATTAATAGGGAGTTTTAATTTTAACATAGATTGGGAGAGGCAGATAAGCACCTTTCAGAAAAGTAGGGAATTTTTGATGTGTCCAGGATAGTTTCCTACAGCAATATACCCCGGATGCAACGAGGGGACAAGCAATGTTGGATTTAATAATGAGTAATGTGCTAGATTTGATTACTAACCTTATTGTGTCTGAACATTTATCAAATAATGATCATAATGTGATTGACTTCATCTAGTGTTTGAAAGCAAAAAACATGAATGAGCTATTAAGAGTTTTCGATTTAGGTAAGTTGGAGATAGCAAGAACTGCAAATGCTGGAATCAGAGTCGATACAGTGTGGAGCTGGAGGAACATAGCAGCTCAGGCAGCATCAGAGGAGTAGGAGAGTTGACGTTTCAGGCTTAGACCGAAACTAGGACTGGGGAGGAGGAAGAGAGCTGGGAAGTAAATAGACGGATGGGGTGGAGCTGGGGAAGGTCAATGGTATGGGAGGTCAGATACCTCCCTCCCCTTTCTGGACCTCTCTGTCTCCATATCTAATAAGCGTCTCAGCACTGACATCTATTTCAAACCCACCAACTCCCACACCTCCTCTCACCCACCTTCCTGCAAAAATGCGATCCCTTACTCCCAATTTCTCCACCTCCGCCACATCTGCGCTCAAGATAGAGCATTCCACCCATGGACTCCCAGATGTCCTCCTACTTCAAGGACTGCATCTTCCCCCCTCCACTGATCGAAAATGCCCTCAACCGCATCTCTTACATTTCCTGCACTTTTGCCCTCAAACCCTCTCCTCGCAGCAAAAATAAAAGCAGAGTCCCCTGGTCCTCACATACCACCCCACCAACCTCCACCTTTACCTGCAACTGCAGGAGGTGTTACAGATGCCCCTGCACCTCCACTCTCACCTCCTTCTGAGGCCCAGGACAAACTTTCCATATCCGACAGAGGTTCACCTGTACATCCTCCAACCTAGTCTACTGTATCGGTTGCTCCTGATGTAGCCTCTCTACATCCATGAGACCAAACGTAGACTTGGTGACAGATTTGCAGAGCACCTGCTCCCCTTATGCTATAATGAGCAACACCTTGCGGACGCTAACCATTTTAATTACCGCCTCCCACTCCCTTGGTGACATGTCCATCCTGGGCCTCTTCCAGTGCCACAATGATGCCACATGCAAACTGGAGGAACAACACCTCATATTCTTTCTCGGGAACATACAGCCTAATGACCTAAACATAGAATTCACCAGTTTCAAAATCTCCCCAATGCAAGCCTCATCCCATGTCCAATGCTGCCTCTCATACCCGCCTCCTTAACCTGACACTACCATCCATCTCCTTCCCCACCTATCTGCCCCACCCTTCCCACTGACCAATCCCCACTACCCCTATTGGCATCCCACCTACCTTCCTCCAGCCCCACCCCTATTTATTTCCCATCTCTCTTCCCCCTCCCCAGTCCCGATGAAGGGTCTAGGCCCGAAACGTCGACTCTCCTACTCCTCTCATGCTGCCTGACATGTTGTGTTCGATTTAGGTAAGGCTGACTCGAATGAGATGAGACATGGACTGTCTGGAGTAAACTAGGCAAATCTGCTAATGGGTAAAACAGCTGAAGAACAGTAGAAATATTTAAAGAAACACCTAATACAAGACCGGTGGCTCAGTGGTTAGCACTGCTGCCTCACAACACCAGGTACCCAGGTTCAATTCCAGCCTCAGGTGACTGTGTGGAGTTTGGACATTCTCCCTGTGTCTGCGTGGGTTTCCTCTGTGTGCTCTGGTTTCCTCCCACAGTCCAAAGACACGCAGGTTAGGTGGATTGGCTATGTTAAATTGCCCATAGCGTCTAGGGTGGGAAATGCAGGATAGGTTCTGGGTAGGTTGGTGTGGACTCAATGGGCCAAATGGCCTGCTTCCACACTATAGGGATTCTTTGAGATTCTATACATCTAAAAGCGAAAATCTCCACTTCACAGGAAAAAAAAACAGCCATGGACAATTAAAGAGATAAGGGACAACATATAGCTAAAAGGCCAACTTGCAAAATTAGCACAAATCCAGCTAAATGGAACAGTTACAAAAACCAGAAAAGGACCGCAAAGGAGATTATAGGAGCTCCTAAAAGGGATTATGAAAGGAAACTTGCCAGGGACATCAAAATCAATAAGAAGAAATTTTTATAGTTACATAAGGGGAAAGTGAGTGGTCAGGAGCAAAGTTAGCCCACTAAGGTATAAAAGTGGGGATATTGATAATGACTATGGAATAATTACTTTGCCTCATTATTTACAGTAGAAAAGGATAGCTTGCTGGATGTTTCGATGAAATTATTCGTGAATTGGGGACAGGCACTGAATGAATTTGACGGAAACAAAACATTGGTAATGAGAAAAATAATAGAATTAAAGGACCTAGGACCTGACAGTTTCCATCTGAGGGTGTTAAAGGACGTAGGGGAGCACATTGTAGTTACCCCATGTACAATCTTTCAGAGTTCTTCAGATACAGGAATTGTCCCCCTGGATTGGAAAATTGCATGTCAGTCTGCTTTTTAAGGGAGAAGGAGGAAAACTAGGGAACTACAGGCCAGTTAGCCTTACACCTGTGGTGAGGAAATTGTTAGAATCTAAAATCAAAGATGGGGTAAATGAAAACCTTGAAAATTTTCTGATAATCAGGGAGAGAAAACATGGATTCACGACAGATGTGTGTCTGACAGACCTCATTGAATTTTTGAAGAGGTGGCTAGGTTGTGGACAGGGAAATGTCAATAGATGTTGTTTCAACAGACTTCCAGAAGGCATTTGATAAAGTCCCACATAACAGACTGATAACTACGATAAAAGCTGACAGAATTGAGGGCAAATTACTGACATGGCTGAGAAATTGTTTCAGTGACGGGCAATAGAAACTAGGGATATAAGCAAGTACTCAAATTGGCAGAATGTGACCAGTGGGTGACCTACAAGGATCTGCATTAGGACCACAATTATTCCCATTATTTGTTAACGACTTAGATAATGGCATAGAAAGTCATATATCCAAATTTGTCAGTGACATAAAGTTAGGCAACATTGTAGACAGTGTAGATGATAGTCAATCAATATCCCTTTATAATTTTATGCTAAGTGACTGGCAAAACTGACAGATGGGTTTCAATGTAAGCAAGTGTGAGGTTGTCCATTTTGGACCAAAAAAAGACAGATCATGATATTTTCTAGATGATATGAAGTTGAACACAGTAGACGTCCCAAGAGACTTGGGCCTGATCTTTAAAATGTCAGAAATAGGGACAGAAAATAACTAATGGAATGCTGACCTTTATATCTAGACAACTCGAGTACAGATATGCAGAAGTTATGCTGCAATTGTACCAAACCCTGGTTTGACCCTAGCCAGGGCCCTGACAGCAGATCTGGGCATCACACCTTAGGAAGAAGATATTAGCTTTGGAGGAAGTACAATGTAGGTTTACAAGATTTGTACGTGGACTTCAGGGCTTAAGTTTTGAGGAGAGATTATGCAAATAAGGCCTGTTTTCTTTACAATTTAGAAAGTTAATGGGTGATCTGATCAAAGTCTTCAAGATATTAACAGGAAAAGACGGGTTAGATAAATTATTTCCACTGGTTGGAGATTCTAGAACCAGGGAGGCATAGTCTGAGAATTAAGGCCAGACTGTACAATGGAAATATTAAAAAGCACTTCTACACACAAAGCGTGGTAGGTGTTTGGAACTATATTCCAGAAAAACTGTGAATACTGAATCAGTTGTTAATTTTAAATCTGAGATAGATAAATTTTGTTATGCAAAGGTATTAAGGGATATGGGCCAAAGGAAGGTATATGGAGTTAGGCCACAGATCAGCCATGATCTCATTAAATAGTAGAACAGGCTCAAGGGGCCTCCTCCTGTTCCAATGTTCCTAAAACAATTTACAGGCATATGGTGCAAAGAAGACCAAAAGATATAGAAGTGATTTTACTTAGAGCTGGTTATATACTTCAAAACTCTTTTCAGGATGAGATAAATGTGAAGGGTCTGATTCAGCCTCAAGTATATGTCAAGGAGAAAGGTACAGGTGGTGTCACAGGACTTCTGACAAAATCAGTAGGCGAATCTGTAAGAACAGTCAGTATGTGGATGTGTAAGAACATCAGGTTTGTAGATATGTAAGAAAATTCAAAATGGAGTTGTATCAGAACAGTCAGAATGTGGATGTGTAAGAACACATAGGAACCTGGCAAATGTGGTTGCATAAGAACAATGTGTGCGTGGATGGGCAAGAACAGTCTGCATGTGAAAGTACAAACAGACAACGTGTGGATAGGTAAGGATATTGGATATGTGGATGTGTAAGGAAAGTCACAATATGGATATGTAAGGATAGCCAAAATGTGGAAGTGTTAGAACAGTAGAATGTGGATGTACAAGAATAGTAAGAATTTGGTTGTGTGAGAACAGTCAAAGTTGGTGTGTGAGAACAGTCAGAATATGGATAAGTAACAACGATATATGTGTAAGAAAATTCAGAATATGCATATGTAGGAACAGTGGGTGGTTGTCATAGAGTCATAAAGATTCACAGCACGGAAAAAGAACCTTCGGCTATTAAGTCTATGCTGGTCAAAAACAAGTACCTAACTATTCTAATCCCATTTTCCAGCAAGTGGCCCATAGCCTTGTATGCC
>NC_063340.1:28499691-28512692 GCF_021869965.1 Rhincodon typus | reverse complement strand
AGGGTCTCCGGACCCGAAACGTTAACTCTGTTTTCTCCTTCACAGATGCTGCCAGGCCTGCTGAACTTTTCCAGCAACTTTGTTTTTGTTCAGGTTTTAGAGGGATATGGGCCAAATGCTGGCAAATGGGGCAAGATTTATTTAGGATATCTGGTTGGCATGGATGAGTTGGATCCAAGGGTCTGTTTCCATGCTGTACAGCTCTATACGTTTAGAGTCATTGAGATCTATACCACAGAAAAAGGCCCATCTGTGCCAGTCAAGAAATAACCACCCAACAATTTTAATGCTGTGTTAAACACTTGGCCCATAGCCTTGTATGCTTTGGCATTGCAAATACACATCTAAATACTACTTAACTGTATTGAGAGTTTCTGCCTCCACCATCCTTTAGGCAATGAGTTCCAGATTCCCACTACCCTGTGGGTGACAAGCTTTTCCTCACGTGCCCTCTAAAACGACTGCCGTTACCTTAAATCTATGCCCCCGGTCATTGATCCCTCGATCAGGAGGAAACATTTCTACCTATCTATGCTCCTCATAATTTGAAATATCTTAACCATGTCCCCTCTTAATCTCCTCTGCTCTAAGGAAAACAACCCCAGTGTGTCCAAGGCAACAAAGTGTGGAGCTGGAGAAACACAGCAGGCCAGGCAGCATCAGAGAAGCAGGAAAGTGAACGTTTCGTGTAGGACCCTTCTTCAGAAATGGGGAGGGGGAGGGGACCTCAGAAATAGAGAGAGGATGGGTGGGGCTGGGGAAGGTAGGTGGAATGGTGATAGGTGAGTGCAAGTAGGCAGTGGTGGGGATTGGTCAGTGAGATGGGAGTGGCGGATAGGTGGGAGAGAAGACGGACAGGTTGTGTCAGGTCAAGGAGGCAGGGGTGAAAGGGAGGGTTGGTCATGGGATGAGGCGGGGGGGTGGGGAGATTTTGAAACTGGTAAAATCCACGTTTAGGCCATCGGCCTGTAGGCTCCCGTAGGAATATGAGGTGCTGCTCCTCCAATTTGTGGGTGGCATCATTGTGACACTGGAGGAAGCCCAGGATGGACATGTCACCCAGGGAGTGAGGCGGGGAGTTAAAATGTTTTGTGACTGGAAGGTATTGTTGTTTGATGCATACAGAGTGCGGATGCTCTACAAAATGGTCTCTGAGCCTCCGCTTGGTCTCCCCGTAGAGGAGGCCACATTGGGTGCAGCGGATGCAGTAGACCACATTAGTGGATGTGCAGGTGAACATCTGTCTGATGTAGAAGGCTTTTTTGGGTCCTTGGATGGAGGTGAGGGGGGAGGTGTAGGGGTAGGTGTAGCATTTCCTGCGGTTGCAGGGAAAAGTGCCGGGGTGGTGGGGTTAGTGGGGATTGTGGAGCGGACGAGGGAGTTGCAGACAGTGCGGTCCATATGAAAGGCAGATAGAAAGGCAGGAGGGAAATATATTGTAAATGTTTTGAGGAGCATATGCGCTCTGTGCGCAGCAAACACCACCACCTTCCGGTCGCAAAACATTTTAACACCTCCTCCCACTCCCTGGGTGACGTGCCCATCCTGGGCCTCCTCCAGTGTCACAATGACACCACCTGCAAACTGGAGCAGCAGCACCTCACATTCCACCTCAGGAGCCTACAGCCCGATGGCCTATATGTGAATTTTACCAGGTTCAAAATCTCGCCGGCCCCAGCCTCATCCCGTGACCAACCCTCACTCTTATCACCGCCTCCTTGATCTGACACAACCTATCTGCTGTCCTACCTATCTGCCACTCCCACCTCACTGACCAATCCCAACCACTGCCTACATGCACTCACCCATCACCATCCCACTTACCTTCCCCAGCCCCACCCCTCTTCTTTCTATTTATTTCTGAGCTCCCCTCTCCCTCCCCATTTCTGAAGAAGGGTCCCGACCCAAAACATCCACTTTCCTGCTCCTCTGATGTTGCCTGGCCTGCTGTGTTCCTCCAGCTCCACACTTTGTGATCTCTGACTCCAGCATCTGTAGTTCTTGCTACCCCAGTCTGTCCAATCTCTCTTCATAACTGAAACTGTCCAGCCAGGCAATATCCTGGCAAATCTCCTCTGTGCTCTCTCCAGTGTTATCACATCCCTGTTATAATGTAGATTCCACAGTAACTATGGCCTAAACGAGGTTTTTTTTAATATCCAGATATCTGCTTGCACTGGCTTAGCAAAGAAACATCAACTCCTCGGACAAAAGGGCATTACAGAACCTTATCCCCTGTAGAGGGGTTGAGTTTCTGCCTGTTTTGTGCTGAGCATCATGGTAATCTTTCCTAGTCTAGACTAATGACCAAGAGTTAATCGTAAAATGCTGCAGATACTGGAAATCGGAAATAAAATCAAAGATACTGGAAAAACTCGGCAGTTCAGGCAGCATCTTCAGAAAGGAACTGAGCTAACATTTTAGATCAATGACCTGAATATTATTAGACTTCTACCTTTTTAATTTGTTGTAGACTGGAAAAGTAAAGAGGGACATTATTCAGTGACAAAAGGAAAATGGTGCAGATATTGGAAATAAGATGACAAAACATTGGAAAACTCACTAGGTTCAGTGATAGGCTTATGTGATCTGGTTGCCAGGACAACAGGGGACAAGATCAAAACCTATCTAAGGTCAAGATTCAGATTTAACAACTGAACAGCAATGGGAAAATAGCTATTACTGACTCGGTCACCTTAGAGCCCCAGAGAGAGAAAAACAACAGTTCCTATGAACAACAGAAGAATAAAAAAACCTGTTGTCTGTCATCTAAAAGCAGAATGCCTGGTGCAGCTCATTCTCTGGTTAAAGAGACAGGACCTGTAGAGATTTAATGATGCTGAAAATTTTGGTGCATTACCAGGAGAAGAAATCAGCAGAACAGGGCTTGCTGTTATAAGTTGGTTCAGGGATCCCAGTGAGGAAAATAAGTTTGGATAGACACTGAATATTTGGACTAAGCAAAATAGGGTGACATGAGTCTGTTGGAAACTGAGAGCAACTTTGGACTGCCTGCAATTACTAGAATTTTGCAGAGAGTATGGTGCAACATATAAATGCAATTTGAAGTTTTTCATCATAATAGGAACTTGAGGGGCTGTCTTTTCTATAGTTTAATGTATTAGTTGTCTACTGAATAATGTTTAGCTGATAATTTTAAGATTAAAATACGAAATCTTGTCATCTGTTGATTAAATTACTGGATTCAAATCTCTTAAATTTGATTGGGTTAATATAGGAATTGTAACAGCCCAAACTTCGATTTTGGGCTTAGTGCACAACACAAATCTATCTTTTATGCTCTTTCAGAATTCAATTCACCTGGATTAGGTCCTAACCACAGAACTGTCCACATCCCTGGTCAATAAACTTCTGAAAATATCCTGGTAATATACCCAAAATGTGGCAACTGCTTCATCAAACTTTTTAACTTCTGCCTTCTGGTCTTAAAATGGCTACCCATAACATCAATTCAGACAGATCGAAGCAATGAGGTGCATCTTAGTGAAAGTGAACGTGCACAGTCAAATAATAACCTTTTAAGTGTTGTGATTTTATATCTCTCTGCTGGAGATTATTCGTTAATAAAATTCCAATTTCTGGACTGTCGTTTCACATCAATGATGTGGCAGCAGAGCAGAAAGATTATAATAGCACCTAAAACAAATCAGGTTTTCAGGGTTTTTCAGCAACAACCTTTGCACATCAACTCAATAAAAACATTTTTACTTTGCCATTTTCACTGCAGGTACTATGTTTGTTGAATAGATATTTCTATATATAGTCCAATATGATTGGTTTGTCTTTCTTTTTACACTCCGCTTTAACAGCGGCTATGCTTGTAATAAGCACTGAGTTGAAGTCTCAAATGTCTATGGCTGTCACGTGCTGATAAAGCAAATTAAACAATCTTCTGCTGTTTCTTGCTACTACTCCATCTGAAAGCATTTTCCACTGAATCATGTCACGAGATACAAAGCAAATAACATCCTTCATTGTCAGACAGCAAAGCTTATTGTCACTGAGATGTTTCCAATGGGAGGGAGTGATAAACTGTACACGTACATGTGAAAACATGTTTACAGATGTAGCATCCTATAATTTTCCCAAATCATAAATTGAACTGTTTTATATTACTTCATTGATCGGAATATACACTGTTAGACTTTCTGAAAAACAGGCCAACGGAATTGAATTCAATACTCCAGCAGATGCCAAATCAGCATTTTACAGGGGATTAGCATAATTCCCTTGTTCTTTGCAGCCTTCTTTCATCTGTTCTGCCATTAAGGGCTTTTTGGCTACATTTTGTCTGGTACTTCACCCTGACTTTTTGCCATCATAGGTGACCCCAGCAGAAGCAAGGAACTCACAACAATGTCCTCAAGGGATTGTTGGTGCACATAGCCCACTCTATCATATCAAGGTACTCATCCATGAGGAGAACTTTTGTATATTAAGGGCTGAATCTTACTATTTTTGGTTAAGTGTTCACCTTGTTAAATATTGTGGAGAGCTTCTTGCCATGAGGCCTAATGTAATCTCTTGTCATATCTTAACACAATCACCTCATTAACTACCTACCCTGCCTGCTGCCTTCTTGCCTGATTCTATCCCCATCTCGCCATACACTATTTCTGGAAATAACTTACTGCTGCTGGGATACCCTGGAATTGAATGGCATTCCTGGTATTTGGTGTCATTTTTAAAAGCCCACGTAAGTGCTGTTAGTCCAGAGTTACTGTGTTTGGTTCGTGATGTTACAGCTGGAAATGGCAGCGAAAAGAAATTTCGTGCTTGCTTTGCTGGCAGGGACCTGGAGTTTCTAGTAGATGGGTTGTACAGAGGTGGGATATCCTCAACCTTTAGGATGGGAAGCTGAGGCCACAGTAGAAGGCAATGCCAGCCTGGTCTAACATTGCCACCAGGGTCAATGTAGCCTCAGTTGCCTGGATGAAAATCCAGCACTGTAGGAAACAGATCAATGACCTACTCCACTCTGTCTGTGTAAGTATGGAGCAGCACAGTGGTTAGCACCGCTCCCTCAGCACCAGGGACCAGGATTCGATTCCACCCTCAGGCGACTGTGTGGGGTTTGTGTGTTCTCCAAGTCTGTGCGGGTTTCCCCTGGGTGCTCCAGTTTCCCCCCACAGTCCAAAGATGTACAGGGTCAGGTGATTTGGTCATGATAAATTGCCCATTGTGTCCAGGGATGTTTAGGTTGGGTAAATTAGCCATAGGAAATACAGGGTTACCAGGACATGGTAGGGGGTTTGGATCTGGGTGGGATACTCTTTGGAGGATCGATGTGGACTCCATGGGATGAACGGCCTGCTTCGACACTATAGGGATTCTATGAGGTACCATCATCTTCTCTGCGATACCTCATGATCTATCTCTACAGTACTATCAAGGCTCAAAATCTACCATTCTCAATATTTCATGCAGGATCTTCCTGCCATTTGCACTCACCCACTCTAACCTCTGACACCACTAAATCTGCACGCCCCCTGTGCTGCCTAATCACTCAGTTAGGACACCTTCACATCTGCATCAAAAGTAACAACTGTGCCACCCACTTTCATTTCCTGTAATACCTGCCTCTTTCTCATTTTCAACAGGAAAGCAGCCCACAGTAGGGCAGAAAAGTCAAGACAGGTGGCGTGTTGCCTGACATTCAGTTCCTCACTTCTTGTGTGGAGAGGATCCTGACTTTGAGGGGCTAACTGACTATGCCCAAGCCCCAAGACTGATATTGGAGGCTACCATGACTTACTGTGCTGGGATCCTCTGATTGAAGGCTTTGACTGAGGACTGCAGATAACCATGACAAGTTTCCAGGTTGTGTGTCTGGCTTCCAGGAATTTGCTGAGGTTGTTGTGGAGAGTGGTCATGCGGGGTCTCAGGCTGTGGGCGATGCCAGGGAAGAGTGGTATGTTGATACAGTCGGTGAAGAAGTGGCCGGCACAGAGGGCATATATTGAGGGAACTTGGACTGCAAATGGCTACCAGACCCAAATGTTCCCTGTCAGTGGGAAATAAAATGGCATTTGATGAAGAGACAGAATGTTGGACGCTGTACACCGAACATTTTGATGCATATTTAGGGGCAAATAAGGGAGCTGAAGATATCACGTTACTGGTTTATTTGATCACAATTGGGAATAAGACTTCCATGATTCTAAGGAGTCTGGTGTTACTGGAGAAACCCACAGAGAAGACATACCAAAAACTATTCAAAGTGTTGGGAGTTATTTTGCACCAAAACCACTGATTGTGGAATGTCCTGTTTTTATAAAAGGGTACAGTATGCGTCCATTGCCCAATTTGTGGCCGCCTTAAAGAGGTTAATGGAACATTGCGAATTTGGAGGGTTCCTCCAAGATGCTTTGTGGGACTGTTTGGTTTCTGGTCTCTAATAGAAAGCCATCCAATAGAAGCTACTAATAAAGAGATCTGGATTTCAAGGCAGCTTCAATATTTTTTACACCGCTTTCAGCCTGCTCTTCAGTGCATCTTGTTCTTCCTTTGCATTAACCACAGCCCAGAGTGCCATCGCAACCACTTCCCTTGACAATACCTCCACAATCACACACCAGTTTTGAAGTCCGGACGACGTCCTTCCTCCCAATGAAGGAAAGTGTTCACACAGTTTGTGGCCCAAATTGCTATCTTGATGGGGTTGGCCGTAAGAAGTAACACTGTTGAACGATGATGCTTGGATACATAAAACAGCAGAAACTCAATGGAGTGAGGGGCCAACTGTAGAATGCTGCCGATGAGGCAAGCATGGCCATAAACGGTCAACGTATTGGACTTGAGAAGCCCAATACCACTGGCTTAAGTGACTGGGCCAAATTGCCTGAAATTGTCAAGTACAACTCTAGCAAGAGAAGGGGTGTTTAAAGAAAACAATTCAGAGGACAAGACATAAGGGAAATGCCACCATCTGGGCAATTCCTCTATGCCTCAAGCCTTCTGAAAATCTTATTGCAGACTGCGGATAGGTCCAGTCAATTCAAATTCAAATTAAGCATAACAGTTACTCAGGAAAAATTAGACTCTTAAATTATCGTCTAACTCAGGAGTAACTAATAAACTGGCTGCATATTTAAATCACATACCCATAAGTACACCACCCCCAGGGGCTGACCCAATCAACATCTCCCTGCCCTGCCCACTAGACACAACACTCATTCCCCTGAGTCCCCACACCTGATGCCCCACATCCCCCATCCCAATATCCAACAATCCTGCCCCAGGACCCAAGACCCATGTCCCGGGACCTGACAGCATTCTTCCATCAGACCTGACCCCGGCCAGACCTGATTCTTCCAGCCGACCAGACCCAAGCTAAACACTTAGCAGTCCCTCTTGCCATTTTGCATCCTGGCATGACACCCCCCTTACATGCCTAAGTAGCTGTCAGGAGCTTTAAATTTCAAATAGGACAACTTACTGCTGTGAAAACCAATGCGATTTCCCTACCTCTGACAGTTCTGCACTATGAAAGGACTCTCAGAATGGAAGTAATGGCTCTGCATTTCTTAGGGAAACCCTGTGCGGAATCTCTGCTCAGAAATGTGGAACTCCCTTTCTCCTTTTGCAAAAAAAAAATCATTGAATCCCTACAGAGTGGAAACAGGCCCTTCGGCCCAACAAGTCCACACCGACCCTTGGAGCATCCCACCCAGACCCATCCTTCTATAACCCACCTAATCTACAGACCACTGAACACTACGGGCAATTTTAGCTTAGCCAATCCACCTAACCTGCACATCTTTGGACTGTGGGAGGAAACTGGAGTACCCGGAGGAAATCCACGCAGACACGGGGAGAATGTGCAAGCTCCACACAGACAGTCGCCCGAGGGTGGAATTGAACCCGGGTCCCTGGTGCTGTCAGGCAGCAGTGCTAACCACTGAGCCACCCAAATGACATGACGTTGCCTGCCACACCCTGGAAAATCTGGTTCTGTGTCTTTGCAACTCGCATTATATTGATCTCTGCAAGAGACTACTGTAGTAAAGATCATGATGTGCTAAACAGATTCACAGATGTGACCACCAGTACAACCTTCGGATATCAGGATATATCTGAAGTAAGTTTTTCACACAAATGGCACAAAAGCGCATATCTTGAGTGAGACCTAGCCAGAATGGGTATGTGTTTCTGGGAATTTGGAGCACAGTGGAAATTTAGTATGGAGGGGAAAAGGCGCTTTTTTGCTTTTTTTGTGGTTTATAGTTTAAGGACTATATTCTGTAGTAACAAGGACCAGGGAATAAGGGCCTTTAATATCAATTACTCTAATACAAAGCATCTTCTGAGAGCTTGAATTAAAGGATATGTCATGATACGAGAACTCAAAGCCATGATGTTCTTTTCCTGCTCTATATGGGATGCTGGGAAATTGTATTGTGAATGGCACAGAGAGATGGTAATTCTCGGGCCAAGACTCTAGGAAGGTAATGGATAACCACCAGGCAGATCAAGAGATCTAGGCAGGCAGTGCTGGAGTTTCATGTGTTTATTCCCCTGTAAAACAGATATACTGCTTTGGATATGATTGAGGAGAATGGCCTCTCCGTGGAAAGCAGCAACAGGCAAACTGGTTACACCACAGCTGGATCTGCTGCATGCTGGAGTAAAAAGTGTGGAAATGGAATAGTTGTTATAGGGGATTCAATTATATTAATGTGGCAATAAATGAGACTCCAGGATGGTATATTGCCTCCCTGGTGCTAGAGGCAAAGATGTCTCAGAGTGGCTACAGGGCATTCTTGAGGAGAAGGGTGAACAGATGGTGTTTGTGACACAAATGACGTAGATGAAAAAAGGGATGAAGTCCTAAAAGCAAAATATTGGGAGTTGGGAAGTAAGTTGAAAAGCAGGACTTCAAAGGTAGTGATCTTAGGATTGCTACCAGTGCCTGTGCTAGTCAGAATAGAAATAATAGGATTTTTAAAATGAATATGTGGCTGAAGAGATGGTGTGACGGCAATTCAGATTCTGGAGCTTTGGTACCGGTTCTGGGGAAGGTGGGACCAGTACAAACTGAGCAGGTTACACCTGGGCAGGACCGGGACTGATGCCAAAGATTGGGGGGGGAAGCGGGGTACTTTCTAGAGTGGTCGAGGAGGCTTTCAACTAAAATGTCAGGAGGTTGGGAACCTACACAATGAGTCAAAGGAAGAGGAATCGAGGACAAGACAAGAGACAGAGAGGAGAATAAGACAAGTGATACGCAGAGAAATCAAGGGCCAGGATCAAAAGGGGACATAGTGAAAAATAATGGGAACGGGACAAATAGTCTTAAAAAGACGAGCCTTAAAGGTTTTGTGCCTTAATGCACAAAGCATTCTCAACACAGTGGATGAATTAATCACAGAAATAGATGTAAACATCTACAGTATAGTCATAGAATCCCTACATTGCGGGAAAAGGCTATTTGGTTCATCAAGTTTGTGCTGACCCTCTGAAGAGCATCCCACCAAAACCCACCCCCCCACCCATCCCTGTAATCCCACATGGGGTTTTTACCATGGCTAATCCACCTAATCTGTACATTCCTGGACACTACAGGGCAATTTTTTTTAGCATGGCCAAGCCGTCTAACCCCACATCTTTTGGACTGTGGGAGGAAACCAGGGCACCTGGAGGAAACCCAGACAGACATGGGGAGAACATGCAAACTTCATACAGACAGTCGCCCAAGGCTGAAATCAAACCTGAAAGCTTGGCACAGAAGGCAACAGTGCTAACCACAGTGGGGATTATGTCGCGATTATGGAGACATGGCTGCAGGATGACTAGAGATTGGAATTGAATATTGAGAGGGGTTCAGTACATAGGAAGGATAGACAAAAATGAAAATGCATTACTGGCTAAGAGGAAATAAACGCAACAGTGAGAAAGGATATTGGCTCAGATGTGAAATCTGTATGGCCAGAGCCAAGAAACACCAAGGAGCAAACAGCATTACTGCATATAGGTTCCAAAACTGTAGGCATGATGTTGGGAATGGCATGAAACAGGAAATTAGAAAAGCAGGCAATAAAGGAATATCTGTAATTATGGGTGACTTTAATTTGCATATAGATTGGACAAATCAGATTCCTAACCTTACCCACTGGGGTGGAACTCCTGGAATGAATATAGGATGGTTTTCTTGACCAATATGTTGAGGAGCCAACTATAGAATAAGCCAGCCTATATTGGGTTTTGTATAATGAGAAATGAATAATTGGCAATCTAGTTCTGTACCCCTTGGGGATAAGCAACCATAATATGACAGAACTCCTCATCAAAGATGGAGAGTGACATAGCTGATTCTGAGACTAGGGTCCTGAATCTAATCAGAAGAAACTACACTAGTATGAGACACGAATTAGCTATAGATTGATTGGGAAATGCTAATTAAGGGGATGATGATTGAAAGGAAGTGATAAACATTCAAAGAGAGCATGGGTCAACTGCAACAATTGTTAATTCCTGTCTGCTGCAAAAGTAAAACAGGAAAGGTAGCCAAATAATGGCTTACAAGGGAAATTAGAGATAGTATTAGATCCAAGGAAAAGGTGCAAAAATTGGCCAGGAAAAAACCTCCTCCTTTATCTTTGATTTACTAATTTTCTTGCAACTGAGATCCCCAACCCCCCCAGTATTTATTTTAAAGCCCTTTCTGCCATCCTGGTTATGCAATTCACTAGGAATCTTGTTTCAATGTGATTCAGGTGGATTCTGTCCAATCAAAACAGATTAGTCAGCTTGACATCTGTAGTGGGAAAATGCTAAAGTCCATTAGAAAGGAATGAATAGCTGAGTGTTTGGAAAACAGTGACAGGATCAGGCAGAGTCAGCACAGACTCGTGAAAGGGAAATAACACTTGACAAATCTACTGGAATTCTTTGGGGATGGAACTAGCAGAGTTGACAAGGGGTAGTCGGTGGATTATTTCAACAAAGTTCCATGTAAGAGGTTAGTGTGTAAATTTAAAGCACGTGGATTGAGTTTAGTCTACTGAGATGATAGAAACTGGTTTGCAGACAGGGAAAAAGTATAGGGCTGAACAGGTCTTTTCCCAAATGACAAGCAGTGAGTGCTAAGACTGCAACCATTCACAATAGTTACTAATGATTTGGATGAGGGAATTAAGTGTAATATCTCTATATTTGCAGATGACAAAATTGGCTGGGAGGGTGAGCTGTGATGGTTCTATTCAGCGGGTGAGCAAATGCAGTATAATTTGGATAAATCTGAAGCTATCCACTTTGGGAGCAAAACGTGGGGAGGGGAAGGCAGATAATTATCTGACTGGCTATAAATTGAGAGGGGGGAATGTGCAATGAGACCAGGGTGTCTTTGTACACCAATTGCTGAAGGTAAGTGTGCCGGTAGCAGGAAAGAAGGCAAATGTTATGTTAGTGAGAGGATTGAGTACAGGGGCAGGGGGTTTTGCTGCAATTGTACAGGGCCTGGAATATTGCATGCAGTTTTGGTCTCCTTATTTGAGAAAGTGTTCTTGCTATAGAGGGAGTGCCACAAAGGTGAACCAGACTGATTTCTGGGGTGGTGGGACTGATGCATGAGGAGAGAGGTTGAGTTCAGAAAGAAAAGCTTGTAATAGGGACTGTAAGTAGGTGAAAATGGTTGGTTATCCTGAAAGCAGCCCATGTCATGACAGGGCCTGGGGTGTGGGAGAAGGTAAATTAATGGAAGTAGGTATTCAGATTCTAAAATTTATTGTACTTGCTATTGAGCCCTCAAGGCTACAGGGTCCCAAGAAGAAAATGAGATGCTGTTTTCCCAGCTTGTACCGAGCGCCACAGGAGCACTACAGCAGGCCCAAGACAACAATGTCAACCACAGTATATGATGGTGTGGTGGTGGGGGTTGGTTCAAACAATCTAGAGAGATAGTAAGAAAAGATATCAGTCTGAGGCTGGTGCAGTTGGAAAAAAGAGCAAGTCAAATACTCAAGGCAGGCGGGAGGAAACCTGAGAACGAGGTAGGACTGATAAATTAAACTGCATTGATTTCAATGCAAGAGGCCTGACAGGTAAGACAAATGAATTCAGGGCATGGTTCTCTACATCTACCAGCCTTGCCCTTCACCCTAACAGAGACCTACTGTCCCTTGACTCTCCTTATCTCATTGTTGAAGGATTCCCATTTTCCAGCTGTCCATATATCTGCCCAAATCAACTTTTGAAAGTTTTTGCTAAATACCATCAAAATTGGCCATCCTCCAAATTACAACTCTGACTTTTAGATCATGTCTATCCTTTTCCATAACTATTTTAAAACTAGTAGAATTATGATCACTTGCCCCAAAGTGCTCCCCAGCCACATACCCATGGCACAACTAGTCAATGTTCCTGATAGAAAAATTGATTAGAGAAGGCACAAGAATGTTCCGGAAGACACGTAACCTGGCTGTAATTTCGAGAGACTAAATTCAGTTTTTTTTTGTGTAAGTAGGACTTGTATTTATTGGAACAGCATACCCTTAGAATCTTGCTTTATTCAGGAATAATTAGCAGTTAGAAGGGATTTATTTGGTTTGTTAGTAGTTTATCTAACTCTAACAGTGAACAAAGTAACTAAATAAATTGTTACTTGTTGATTTTTAAAGTGAGTGCCAGGTATTTATTTTAGTTAACCACTAGAAGTTGCTGAAACAACAAGGTGCAGGGCTGGATGAACACAGCAGGCCAAGCAGCATCATAGGAGCAGAGAGGCTGACGTTTCGGGCCTAGACCCTTCATCAGAAAAGGGGGAGGGGAAGGGGGTTTTGAAATAAATAGGGAGAGAGTGGGAGGCGGATAGAAGAGGGATAGAGGAGAGGATAGGTGGAGAGGAAACAAACAGGTCGAAGAGGCGGGGATGGGGCCAGGAAAGGTGAGTGTAGGTAGGGAGTTAGGAAGGGGATAGGTCAGTCCAGGGAGGACGGACAGGTCAAGGGGGCGGGATGAGGTTGGTCGGTAGGAGATGGAGG
>NC_063340.1:28449191-28499191 GCF_021869965.1 Rhincodon typus | reverse complement strand
TTCTCCCCACGTCTGTGCAGGTTTCTGCCTGGTGTTCTGGTTTCCTCCAACAATCAAGATGTATGGATTAGGTGGATTGGCCATGCTAAATTGTCAATAGTGTCCAGGAATGTGTAGGCTAGATGGATTAGCCATGATTAATGTAGGGCTATGGACAGGGTAGGAGCCTGGGTCTGGTCTTTTGTAGGGTTGGTGGGGTAAATGACCTCTTTCTGCACCGAAGGGATTTTATATTCACTGCTATTACATCCTTTATAATATGATTTACACTGGAATGTAGAAGGGTTGATTAGTAAGTTTGCAGAAGATATGAAAATTGGTTAAGTGGTTAAGAAATGAGGATAGCCTTAGACTACAAGAGGATTTACATGGCTGATCAATGGTAAATGGAATTCAATCCAGATAAATGTGAGGTGATGCACTTGGTCAGGATGAGGAAGTCAAGGGGATACATGATAAATTTGGGCATGGGAATCAGGATCAAAGGGTTTTTGTTGCTTATGTACACTGGCTCCTTAAGGTATCAGTACAGCTGGATAAAGTGGCATATGGGATATCTGCTTTTATTAGGCAAGGCACAGAGTTTAAGAGCAGAGAGGTTATGCTGGAACTGTACAAAATGTTGTTTAGGCTATAGCATTGTGTGCATTTCTGGAATCCACATCAGAGGAGGGATGTGATAACACTGGAGAGGATGCAGAGGAGATTTACTAGGATGTTGCCTGGGCTGGAGAGATTCAATTGTGAAGAACGACTGGACAGTCTGAGGTTGTTTTCCTTGGAGCAGAGGAGATTGACAGGGGACATAATTGAGATGTATAAAATTATGACGGCATAGAGAGGGTAGACAGGAAGAAAGAAACTTTCCCCTTGATCAATGTCCAGGGGCATGAAGGGTAAGATGCAGAATGTTTAGAGGAGATGTGAGGAAAATCTTTTTCAACCAGAGGTAGGTAGAAATCTGGAACTGTATGCCTGTAAGGGTGGTAGAGGCAGAAATCCTCATAACATTTTAGAAATATTTAAATGTGCACTTGCAATGCCAAAGCATACAAGCCTATAAACCAAGTGCTGGAAAATGGGATTAGAATAGTTAGGTGGTTGGTTTTGATCAGCACGAATGCAATGGGATCATGGGGCTTTTTGTGCTGTGGACCTCTATGACAGTAAACTTGGAAGAACTGTAAACTGTGAGGAGGACAGTGTGGAACTCCAAAAAGACATTGACAAGTTGGTGACGTGGTTGCGCCGGTGGCAGAAATGCTTCAGTGCAGAGAAGTAAGAGGTCACTTTGGTCAGAAAACATGGAATGACAATATTAAATTGAGGGTACCATTCTAAGGGAGTGCAGGACCAGAGGGACCTATGTATATGCATACAGATCATTGAAAGTAGCAGGACAGTGGAGACAGCAGTAAATAAAGCATATCATATTCCCTGCTTTATTAATTGGGGCATAGAATATAAGGGCAAGGAAATCATGTTGAATTTCTACAATTTATTTGTTAGACCTCAGCTGAAGTATTATGATGCCCTCAACTGTACGCAATATAGAAAAGATGCATTGGAGAGAGTGCAGTAGCGATTTTACTAGAACAATTCCAAGTGTGAAAAACTTTAGCTATAAAAATAGATAGGAAAAGTTGAGACTGTTTTCTCCCTGGAGATAAGAAGGCTGAGAGGAGATTTGATTGAGGCTTTCAAAATCATAAATGAGCAGGCTGGACAGGGTAAATAGGGTGAAGCTGTTTCTACATGTAAAAGAAACAAGGATGAGAAGGCATATGTTTAAAGTAACGTGTAAACCAAGCAAGAGAGATGTGAGAAAATACTTTTTCACACAGCAAGTTGTTACAGCATGGAGTGCACTAGTCTTAATGTACTGTAGCAGATTCAATTGAGGCGTTGGATGATTTTCCTGATCATAATGGTGTGCAGGTATCTGGGTCAATTGCAAGAGGTTGGCACTTGATAATACAGCTGGTGCAAGCACAATGGGCCAAATGGCCTCCTTCTGTACCATAATGATTCTGTGATTCTGACCCTTCCTATCCCACTCTGTATACTGTTATATAAACAGCTGTCATATCCTTTTGCTTTGTAAGCCTACCTTTCCCCTCCCCTATATCCTCGCCATCCCTCTCTACAGCCCTAGTTATTCATTTCACCACATCACTGATCCCAGCATGGTTCGAGTGAAGCCCATCCCACCAGAACAGCTCCCTTCTAGCAGGGCCATTCCACCTACAACGATTTTTAAGCCACGCATATTTACTCTATATCAGTTTGCTCATGGCTCGGGCAGTATTCAAGAAATTGACCTTGGAAGTTCTGCTTTCTAATTTAGCTCCTAATTGTTCAAAGTCTTTCAGAAAGTGCTCCTTTTTAATCCTGCCAGCATAATTGGTAACAATATGGATGATGACTACTGAATGCCTCCCCTCTGTCTCTCGGTTCTTCTCCAGCCTCAAGGAGATAGAACATAGAACATAGAACATAGAACATAGAACATTACAGCGCAGTACAGGCCCTTCGGCCCTCGATGTTGCGCCGACCTGTGAAACCAATCTGAAGCCCATCTAACCTAAACTATTCCATTATCATCCATATGTTTATCCAATGACCATTTAAATGCCCTTAAAGTGGGCGAGTCTATGGTCTTAATCCTGGCACAAGGAGGCAATACAGTCTTCAGGACACCCATCCCAGCTACAGAAAACGCTATAAAGCCCCTTAAGTTTACTGTTCCCTACCACAATTACATTCCTATTTACTTCCCCCACTTAAATGGCTACCTGTACCAAGGTTTTTTATACATATGTAAAAAGCAAGAGGGTAGCCAGGGAAAGGGTTGGCACACTTAAGAACAAAGGAGGGAACCTGTGTGGAGCCAGAAGAGATAGGTTAGGTCCTAAACAATACTTTGTGTCAGTATTCACCAAAGAGAAGGAATTGGTGGAGATGATCTCAGAGAAGGGAGTGTCAAATTTCTAAGCCAAGTTGCTATTAAAAAGGAAGAAGTGTTGTGTATCTTAAAGTAATAAGGTAGGTATGTCCCCAAATCCTGATGGGATCTATCCCAGAATATTGAGGGAGGCAGGGGACAAATTGCTGGAGCCTGGACAGACATCTTTCTATCCTCTTTGCCCACAGGTGAGGCCCCAGAGGAATGGAGAATAGCCAGTGTTGTCCCATTGTTTAAGAAAGGTAACAGGGATAATCCTGGAAATTACAGGCCTGTGAACTTCACATTGGTGGTAGGGATTCTTAGGGGCAAGATCTATATGCATTTAGAAGCAAGTGGACTTATTAGTGATAAACAGCATGGTTTTGTGTGGGGGAGGTCATGCCTCACTAACTTGATCAAGTTTTTTTTGAGGAGGTGACAAGGATGATTGAGGGTAAAGCAATTGTTATCTACATGGACTACAATAAAGCCTTTGACAATGTCCCTCATGGCAGACTGGTAAGAAGTCACAT
This sequence comes from Rhincodon typus, assembly GCF_021869965.1. Taxonomy (NCBI): domain Eukaryota; kingdom Metazoa; phylum Chordata; class Chondrichthyes; order Orectolobiformes; family Rhincodontidae; genus Rhincodon; species Rhincodon typus. Next base: position 28,495,711 of record NC_063340.1, on the reverse strand, counting down.
GGTATCAGGGTGAGATGGCAAGATGGATACAGAACTGGCTTAGTCATAGGAGACAGAGGGTAGTGGTGGAAAGATGTTTTTTTGGAATGGAGGATTGTGACTAATGGTGTTCCACAGGTGTTAGTGCTGGGACCTCTGCTGTTTGTGGTCTACATAAATGATTCAGAGGAAAATGTAGCTAGTCTAATTAGTAAGTTTGCAGATGATACAAAGATTGGTGGAGTTGCAGATAGTGAGGAGGATTGTCAGAGAATACAGCAGATTATAGATCAGTTGGAGGTGTAGGCATAAAAGTAGCAGCTGGAGTTTAATCCGAAAAAATGTGGTGATGCATTTTGGAAGGTCAAGAACAGGTGGAAATTATATTGTGAATGGCAGAACCCTCAAGAGTATTGATATGCAGATGTATCTGGGTGTGCAGGTCCACAGACCACTGATAGATAAGGTAGTAAAAAAGGCCTTTGGCATGCTTGCCTTTATTGGAAGGGGCATTGAGTATAAAGATACGTTATGCTGCAGCTTTATAGAACTTTAGTTAGGCCATACTTGGAATATTGCATATATTCTGGTCATGACACTCCCAGAAGGATGTGGATGCTTTGGAGAGGCTACAGAAGAGGGTTTACCAGGATATTGCCTGGTATGGGGGATTTTAGTTATGAAGGAAGGTTGGATAGACTGGGTTTGTTTTCACTGGAATGCGGGAGGTTGAGGGGCGACCTGATTGAAGTTTATAAGATTGTGAATGGCATGCATTGAGTGGAAAGTATGAGGCTTTTTCCAGGGTGGAGGGATCAATTACTAGGAGACACAGGTTCAAAGTGCAGGGGATAAGTTTAAAAGAGATGTGTGAGGCAAGTTTTTCACACAAAAGATGGTGAGTGCCTAGAACGCAGTGCCAGGGGTGGTGGTGGAAGCAGACACAATAGCAGCATTCGAGAAACACCTGGATGAATACATAAATAGGAAGGGAATAGAGGGATATAGATCCTCTAAGTGAAGACAATTTTAGTATGGAAAGGCAAAATGTCTGGGCACAGGCTTGGAAAGCCGAAGGGCCTGTTCCTGTGCTGTATTGTTCTTTGTTCTTTGTCTGTAATCAGTTTGATCAATCTCCCTGAAATTCCCACTCTTATCCATTATCACATCTTATTCAAAATCCCCTCTTCCCCGACCAAATACTGCCACATCACCAAATTCCCTTTTCTCTTCAGTCTTCAGCCGTGCTGCCACTTCTCAACTCCATGCATATAATCTCAACTTTCCTATTCTAATTAGTTCTTAGATATGCACTTGTGATTGCTAAGTCATACGAGGCTACGCACCAAGTGATAGAAAATGGGATTAGAGTAGTCAGGTAGTCGTTTTTGACTGGCATAGATTCAATAGGCTTTTTCTGTGCTGTAGATCTCTGACTCCAATTTTCTCCAATCAAATTTTGACCTCTGTAAAGCACTGAAACAGCTTTTGTCAAAAACACAAATGATATCCTTTAACTTTGGGAAACTACCTCTCCTCTTATTATCAAATTGTTTGCAGTCTTTACATGGTTGACTGTAATATCTGTTTGGATACCTTTCCTCTGGTTTATCATATTCGTTTGATCTCTGATGTCATTATATGTAAATAAAGGTTTGAACAGTAGCCATTTTACCACTCCAAATAAAACATGGTGTCAGATGAATGCAGCTGGGATTGAGTTGATTTTGATAGCTGAAAGAGGGTCAGCAAATGTGGGGGAGAAAACGAGAATAATTAAAACTTCTGTCTGCAACTTTGTACAAGCCACTGACAACTGAGTGGATCATTATGGCCTTGAATTTTCTAATAGATGCTTCCAGAGAAGATGAAGGAAGATTTGGAAAAAAAACCTATTACAATTTTTCTTGTTCTAATTGTAGAATTAACTGATTTCCAAAATTAAACAAAGCTCTGAATAAATAACACAAATTGCTGGAATAGCTCTGCAGGTCTGGCAGCACCTGTGAAGAGAAATCAGTTAACTTTTCAGGTCAAGAACTTCTGAGGAACGGCCACTCAACCCAAAACATTAACTCTGATTTCTCTCCACAGATGCTGCCAGGCCTGCTGAGCTTTACGAGCAATTTCTGTTTTTGTTTCTGATTTATAACAACCACAGTTCTTTTAGTTTTAACTCTGAATAAATAAGATTAGCAAATCTGTTATCAGTGATGGAGAATGAGTGATATAAACATTATGACACCCGAGACCTCATTGAGGAGCAGAAAAGCAAGACATGAGAAATTCTGGAGGTCTTGAAGATCTATTATATACCTTCTACGAAAGCCAATAATGTATGCTTTTTTTTAATAACAACAACAAAACCTCAGCTAGAATGTTGGTCAGTATATTACTGCATTGTGACATCTAGCTAAATCTCATGAACTGAGGTAACTGAAGAATGAAATCATTTGTTTGGATTGGCTTAAGATCATTATTGTGACAGTATGTCTGCAGGGAAAGAGGAAGCTACTGACATGTGCAGAACCTCTGAACTGGTTAGTCATGAACTGAACTGGAACTGACCAGGCTTTTCATTGTGCTGAGAAACTGTCCAAGCCTTCCGAGCTCAATGGCAAAAACAATGGAACAACTTACAGATAGCAGAAAGCTCAAAGTCAGCATACTGTTACTAGTTTAATTTAGCATATCTGTTTGGCATGGACAAGTTGGACCAAAGGGTCTGTTTCCATGTGGCACAACTCTAACTCTACGACGTTAAACCTAAAAATAATAATTGTGGAAAAGATTGTCTGGTCCAACAGTGTCTATGGAGAAACAAAGACTCTGATTTTCATTACTGGATCAAGTTCACTGAGGTAGGAGAATAATCATCTATATGAAACTGACCTTTAAAAATGACTGTCCATGCTCCACATTTTTGATATGGGGGAAGGATCTCATTAGTAATCAGGACTGTGACGTAGGAAGAGCTGAAGAAACTCCACTTACTGTGCCAGTTAGGGTGCAATGCTGGTCTTGAATCTTCAGCGCTGTCTTCAAAAATTAAAATAAAATAATACAATGTAAAATAGTTTTCTGGACCTCACCTTCACACACTCTCCACGCTCCATATATGACCTCCACAACTCCTAATATCCCTCAAGCCATCCTATGCCCCAGTATCAATACTGCATTGCCCTTCATATTCTTTGTGAATATCAATACAGGAGCAAAAGTAAAGTTTTGTTACTTAAGAGATCTATATTGTAGATTACATATTATTGAGAAAAGCACACATAAAAACATATTTTGACAGGACTTGACAGCTTGACTCTTCTTGACAGGTCTTGATTAGTTTGTTACTTCTTGACAGGTTTGATGCCTCTTAACAGATCTGACACATCTTTTACAGGTTTGATAGTTCCAAGGGAGTTATGCAATTTATCCATATTATCTTCTCTACATCTGGCTGAGCTGGTCTGTCCTGCATTCTCCAGGAGCGGGGTTATGAAAATGAGATTTTCTGGGTATTGTGCATGTTTTGAAATCTGAGCCAACTCCATTCTGAATAAATTCTCCAATGTAGCAAAAATCTGATCAGAGCTGAACATTTGATTTGAATTTGAGTCCTTCATCAGTACTAGATGATGGTTGAATAGTGATGGGTTTTATGCTGTTAAAAGGGTAAGAGGAAGCAAAGAAAAGGTCTGAAATAGGCTAAAGAGCAGGGGAGATTAAATGTCAAAGATGATGTAGTGATTGGAATCATGGCCAGTTGTATCTCATTGACTATGAGATCATTGATTGGGGTTGTTAACCTGGCTAATTAGGGAGCTCTGGCTGACAGATATAAACAAAGATTCAGAAAATCTCTCCTGGCTAGGACTGACTTTGAGCTGGCTGGTATGGCCTATGTACTGTGCAGATGTAAATAAAGGGTGACTTGGTGACAAGATACCAGCCGCTGTGCAGTTATTTCAGTGGCAATGAGAGAAACCAGTAACTGCCTGAAGATATTCACTTACAACAGTCATTTTTGATTGGGATAGCGTTTATAGCAGTTATGTCTTTATTTGGAAAGCTTTCCTCATTCAATCCTGCTGTCGAAGACTGTGCCCAGTATGTGGAAAGAATGTGATTTTTTTTTCAGGCAAATTACATTAGCACAGATGAAAAGTAATGAGCAATCCTTCTGACTGCTTGTGCTTTGTCATTATGCCGGGCAAAAGGAGCATGGGAGCTACAGGGCATTCCAATGGAAGTGGACACCCTCACTTGTCCAACTGAGCTTGGGAAACACCACTTGAGTGTAGGCAATCACAGAGCCTTGTGCAGGGCATATCCTGAGCAGAGGGACTTTAGGTCAGCCCACAGCAAATGAAACCGAGCCTCAGCCAAATGGATAAAATGTTCTTCAGGATATGGACCGGCAAGCCATTGTAGTCACTGATGGTATGTGGATTTGAAACAGCAAAGGAGTCTTACAAAGCCTGACTTGAGTAAAAGAACTCACAGGTCAGTATCCAGGAGAGTGCACACCCTGGAAAATCCACCTACATGCGGGTTAGAACAGTTAAATTGCTTAGCAACATCCAAATGAGAACGAATTAAAATAAATGTCTGGTTAAATGGTCAACTGATTTTCATGGAGGTTGACGCTGGGACAATTGTTTCACTAGTTGGAGAAATATCCTTTAACAAAATTCGCTCTGAACTCTAACCTTAAGTTTGTACAAGAGCTTGGCCAGACTGAGACATATACCGGGGAACTGTTACAGATTGAGGGCACCACTTTAGTTCTGGTCTCCTATGAGAAGCAGTTAGTGCAGTTACCACTGATTGTAGTAAGAGGCTATTGGAGTGGAATTGGTTGAGAATGATACACCTTGATTGGCTGAACATTTTTCGATTAGAAAATGGCTGCCTGATTGAAGTCCTAATTAAATGCCCAGAAGTTCTTCAGGCAGGGCTAGGGACTATCAAAAGGTTCAAGGCCACTTTACATGTTGACCAGGAAGCAATTCTGTGATTCTGCAATGCCTGCCCATTTGCTATTTGCCTTGTTAGCAAAAGTAGAGATGGAAATCAGGAGGCTGGAAAGCAAAGGAATCATCAAACCAGTATAGTTTTTAGAATGGGTAGCACCGGTCCTATCAATCGTGAAGTCTGATGGCTTGGTTCGCCTCTGGGGATTTTAGGCAAAGGATAAACTGCTTCTCATAGCTGGATAAATACCCAATCCCTTGCAAAGAGGACTTGTATGCAAAACTGGTGTCGGGTGGCTGTCCTTCATGAAGCTGGACATAAGCCATGCCTATCTGCAATTGTGGCTAGATTAGGAGTCCCAGAAGTACGCCACAATTAACACCCATAAGGGTTTGTACTAATATTAAAGACTGCCATTTGGGTATTATCAGCCTGTGCCCTTTTCCAGTGGGCGATGGAGAACATTTTACAAGGGCTACCCCAGATTACTATTAATTTGGATGATGTGCTAATAACCGGGAAGACCAATAAAGAGCACTTGGAAACTTGGACATACTGCTTAAATGTTTCGCTCAGGTGGACGTATCCTTATTAAGGGAAAAATGTGTGTTCCAGGCACCCCAAATGATGTAGACAACAAGGTGTAGAGCTGGATGAACACAGCAGGCCAAGCAGCATCATAGGAGCAAAAAGGCTGACGATTCGGGCCTAGACCCTTCTTCAGAAATGGGGGAGGGGAAGGGGGTTCTGAAATAAATAGGGAGAGAGGAGGAGGCGGATAGAAGATGGATAGAGGAGAAGGTAGGTGGAGAGGAAACAGACAGGTCAAAGAGGCAGGGATGGAGCCAGTAAAGGTGAGTGTAGGTGGGGAGGTAGGGAGGAGATAGGTCAGTCCAGGGAGGACGGACAGGTCAAGGGGGCGGGATGAGGTTTTGGGATGCGGTAGGGGGAGGGGAGATTTTGAAGCTTGTGAAATCCACATTGATACCATTGGGCTGCAGGGTTGCCAAGCGGAATATGAGTTGCTGTTCCTGCAACCTTCGGGTGGCATTGTTGTGGCACTGCAGGAGGCCCAGGATGGACATGTCGTCTGCGGAATGGGAGGGGGAGTTGAAATGGTTTGCGACTGGGAGGTGCAGTTGTTTATTGCGAACCGAGCATAGGTGTTCTGCAAAGCGGTCCCCAAGCCTCCGCTTGGTTACCCCGATGTAGAGGAGGCCACAATGGGCATTAGCAGATGTGCAGGTGAACACCTGCTTGATGTGGAAAGTCTTCTTGGGGCCTGGGATGGGGGTGTAGGGGCAGGTGTAGCACTTCCTGCGGTTGCAGGGAAAAGTGCCGGGTGTGGTGGGGCTGGAGGGGAGTGTGGAGCGGACAAGGGAGTCACGGAGAGAGTGGTCCCTCTGGAAAGCAGATAAGGGTGGGGAGGGAAAAATGTCTTTGGTTGTGGGGTCGGAGGCTTGGGGACCGCTTTGCAGAACACCTACGCTCGGTTCGCAATAAACAACTGCACCTCCCAGTCGCGAACCATTTCAACTCCCCCTCCCATTCCTCAGACGACATGTCCATCCTGGGCCTCCTGCAGTGCCACAACGATGCCACCCGAAGGTTGCAGGAATAGCAACTCATATTCCGCTTGGGAACCCTGCAGCCCAATGGTATCAATGTGGATTTCACAAGCTTCAAAATCTCCCCTCCCCCCACCGCATCCCAAAACCAGTCCAGCTTGTCCCCCCCCACCTAACCTGTCCATCCTCCCACCTATCCTCTCCTCCCACCTCAAGCCCCACCCCCATCTCCTACCTACTAACCTCAACCCGCCCCCTTGACCTGTCCGTCCTCCCTGGACTGACCTATCTCCTCCCTACCTCCCCACCTACACTCACCTTTACTGGCTCCATCCCCGCCTCTTTGAGCTGTCTGTTTCCTCGCCACCTATTTTCTCCTCTATCCATCTTCTATCTGCCTCCCTCCCTATTTATTTCAGAACCCCCTTCCCCTCCCCCATTTCTGATGAAGGGTCTAGGCTCGAAACGTCAGCCTTCTTGCTCCTACGATGCTGCTTGGCCTGCTGTGTTCATCCAGCTCTACACCTTGTTGTCTCGGATTTTCCAGCATCTGCAGTTCCTATTATCTCTCACCCCAAATGACCTACTTGGGCTATAGAGTCGACAAAACTGGGTTATACCCATTGGAAGATAGTGAGGGTGATCAAAGTTGCTCCAGCTCCCACACCTGTACTGGAGCTTAGGTCTTTCCTTGGGCTGGTAAACTATTATGGAAAATTCATACATATCCTGGCCTCCATCTTGGTACCCTTACACCTGCTATTGAAAAAGGGTCAGGCTTGGAAATGGTCACATAATCAAGAAGTAGCCTTTAAGGAAGTGAGAAAGCAGCTTTCATCATCTAAGTTATTGGTCCATTACAATCCTAAGTGAGAGGTAGGGCTGACGTGTGATGCCTCCCCATATGGTACCGGGGTAGTCGTGGCTCACTGGTGGCCCAGTGGAGAGGAATGTCTGATAGTGTATGCTTCCCAGACTTTGGATGATGCTGAATGCAAATATACCCAAATTTGCCAAGTTTCACTGGAACATTGCAGCAGGCCAAGGGCAAAAATGTGAGCATAAGAGCATGCTGGTGTTATGAAATAGTAAATAACTAGAAGGCTGGATGACATGATTACAGACTGAGTAGAGATGTTTTGCAAAGCAGATCAGCCATGATCTTATTGAATGGTGGGGCAGGTTTAAAGAGCTGAATGACCTACTCCTGCTCCTTATTTATACGTTTCTAAAGTTATCATCCATTCTGGTTTTGGTCTGTCCAATCTAGAGGAGACTACATTGCAAACAGCAAATACCATATGCTAAATGGAAAAGTGTAGATGTAAATCATTGTTTCACCTAGAAATTGTATTTGGCACCTTGGACAATTAAAAGAGAGAAAGTAAAAGGGAATGTTTTATACCTCTAGCAATTGAATGAAGTGCTGAAGAAAGGGATGAATTATATCAGGTAATAGAGGAGTGTCCCAGGATATTGCGAAGGGAAAGCAGACAACGTAGCGGAGAAAAAAGTGTGATTGGAGACGATATCATGCTGGATTTGGCAGAAATGACAATGAGAATGTAAATCCTTTGAACATGTTAGCTGGTGGTGTGGAAAGTAAAGACAAGAGAACTCTATCACTGTTCTTGAAGGAAGTGTAAGCGATGACAGCAGTGCAGGAAATGGGTAAGGCACATTCCAGGGTAAATGCTCAGTTGGGAAAAAATTATAATGTTGCCTGCACCGTTGAGAAAGGTTGCAGCATCATGAGAACATATGTGACTGTGTCAAACTGGGAGCATGGAATTGAATCCTTATAAAGAGACGATGTGAGGAATTGTAGTCGGGGTACACTGGGGTCACTGGACTCATAGTGAATATTGGTAACAGCCTAGCCCCAGAAATGGAAATAGAGAAACCCACATGGGGGCCAGAAACACTATGTAGAGAGTGGGTTGGCACCTAGTGAGTTGCCATTAAGTTGGCATAGAGTCTGTAAGGGACCAAAAGTTGCATGGGGGCATGGGTTAGCAATAACTTGGCATGGGGGCTACAAGGAGCCATTGTTAATGGTAGGAGAATGGGATGTCATGAGTTGACATGGCAGTGGTTGGAGGGTTGAAAGTGCATAAAGAATGAGGGCTAAAAGGCTTAATATTTGACAAAACTATTGAGAAACAGTCCTAGAGAAGCAAAGCATGCCTTTTAAGCTTGGGCCATGACTCATAGCAAATCCTGTGGGCACCTTCAATCCGCATCAAAGGCAACATGGCCCAACTAAATTCTGCCATTGATCCCCTACGGAGTGACAAACAGGTCTGATGGGACACTTCTCCCCATGATAGATGTGGCAGACTGGTACATTTCTCAAGTCACAGACGTTGAAGCAAAAATCCAGCCTCTAGTGTCGCAACCATAAATAACTATTTGCAAATGCTGACACTGCTCTCATAGCGTAAACGTTTAATGAGGCATATTTGATTTTACTAACTGAGTAAGGACTCAATGACTTTTTAGTCCCAGAGGTCCCAACAAGTACAATGGATCAGCAACAATAATTATCAGCCCTACCACAAGTTCCAGTTATACCGTGCAAAGACCTGAATGTTTTAAACGTCAAGGGCAGAAACTTAACTCAGGCATGTCAGTTCCAATGGCAGGACAGAGACACAAATTTCAACGTTGCATTTTTGCATCTATTAAATGTTCATGATGTTGTTTAATGTTTGTCACTCTGTGACATTGCTGAACCTATAGGCTCAGCTCGCTCTCCTTTCTAGGCATTCTAAAGGACATTGACAGGGATCACTCAGTGGGTATACTTAAAATGTTGTAGTTGAACTCAAAGTCCTGTAAAGTCTCTGCCAGCCAAGAAACTGTGAACTTGTGTCACAAAATGATTTTATCTTTCAGACCTTCAATTTTCTTATTGACTGACCCCACCACCTGTTTTACCCAGGATGCCAGTCACTTCTCAATTAATTCCTTTATGGCTCCAAACCAACCTTCTGTCCTCTTTTTTAATTCTATCCTCCACTTGATGCCTTTGACCCCTCTCTATGCATATCCTCATTTGCCCTTGCCAGGCCCAAGCTTGTATGCAAGCTGCCTTTCTTCTGCTCCCCTCCCATGTGTTGCAGAGTTCAACAAGGAAAACTGCTAACCTCCAGGCACTACTGCAGAAACTTAACTGGTGCACACCACCTTTCATCAAATGTGAACTTGTTGCCATGAAATTCTCGTGCACTGCTGACTTAATTTTAAAAGTAGGAGGTAATAACAAAAGTTTTTTAATAAAACGGCTATGCGAGGAATACACACATTACAATTAAGAATCTGCCATAAGACAGCATGAGGCCCAACCTGCCAAAACACACCATTGAGTTAATTTCTAAATTTGAACTCCCCATCGTGAAAGCAGAATTTTGGCTTCTGTCTAATTACGTCATCCTGCCCACTACACTTTCCGTTTCTGCAAGCTCCATAAAATACCCCCAGGTGGTCATTTCATGTGTAGAGGCAAACAAAATTGGATTATATTCGAAAGAGCAAATGGATTTTGTTCATGAGTGATCATTTTCTTTATTGACTTTGTAATTGCCACCCTCAATCTTTCAATTTCTCTATCTCTTTTTCCTCCATCAAAAAAATGTTTAATGCAAGCTCCACCTAAGTTTTGTCACCTGTACGAAAGTTGAACCTATAAATTGCTCGTTGTGTATTTGGATAGCAATGATAGCATTTTCTATGCTCAGACATGTGTGTCTGTTATAATATTGCTGCTGGGATTTTCAGTAGTGGCATATTTTATTTTGGTAACTCTTAAAATAATTTAGCTTGTAAATGTGTTTGCCACTTGTGTTTAAGTAGAGAGAATAATAGGTATTCCCTTCATGTACCACAAGTGCAACATGCTATTCTCACGATATGTGATTGTAGTTAGTGCCCCTGACTTGGTTTAATAGAAGAGGTGAGCAAGAACAAAAGATCAGCTTTGCTGCATATCAGAAGGGATCGCAGGACAACAATGTGCACTCACTTTTAAGCTGATCAAGAGTATCAACTAGTCAGGTACAGATATCCAACAGGCTGAAAGGCAGCGTCCTTGAAGTTCAAATTCAACAGGGAAGTAATTTACAGAGCTACACTATCTGCTTCAAGGACATGTGAAACCAATCTTGAATAACATTTAATCACAAGGCCACTCTTCTGAAAGAAATGTAACAGCTCCTTAAATATGCAAATAAAAATATTAATTATAAATATTAAATATACATCAATTGAATCATAGCACACAAACTAGTTCCTTTTGAGGCTTGTTGACATCCATATGATTTATAGATACCAAAGGCCTTAAACTGTGTCATGGATACCTTGAGCTTACAAAGTGTCAATGATCCCTCAAGTTGTTATCCCATACAGGGTATGAGTGATGTGTCATTGGCTTAACAGATAGTGGGAACTCTATTGAAAGGCCATGATCTTGTCAATTGCATGGTGTCCCTGACATAACAGGTATGTACACACTTACGTATCTCTCTTTATTCCATTTCCTACTCGGTCACAATTAAAACTCTAAGTGCCCTTGGTGTTTGGAAACCTGGAAATTAAGTAGTCGGGTGAAAGTTTTCATTTGTGAAAGTTGTCATTAGCTGAAAATGTCAGTCATGGGTAGGCTATTAAAGAGCCCCCTGGACAAAGGGCATCTCTGCATCGTGGCCACAACTTTCCTGCCTAGCTACATTGTTACTCAAATAAAGTTTGATAGCATAAAAGTGATGCAGTGTTTTAGTAAAATTCAATTTCACATGTAAATACTTCCAATTACATTGGTTTCACTTTATTTGGGTGTGCATCAACGATATTTATTGAGACTAGCTTTATCAAAAAGGGAAATGTACTGCAATGCTTCACAGTTAGTATGAATTGGTGGTTACAAATTGTTAAGGACATTGTTTTCTCCACAATAAAAGAAATGTGGTGTTGTTTTGGCACAATTTATTGAATGTTCATGTTGGTGTTCACTGGTGTCCCACAGAGTTTCATGTATGAGGTTGAACGTACAGACTCAGCTGGATCTCTCTCCCATGCATTGGAAAGGATGTTGTCTGAGATCACTCTCAGTGAGATTTATTTAAATCTTGTAGTGAACTCACCCACATATGGACTGTGCCATCGACTTCATTAAAATAGATACACGTGGACAGTAATGACACTGCCTTTAGCTTCTAATTTTCTTAGCTTGACTATTCACACTGCATTCAGGACACTTGGCTTAGCCCACCATTCTCATCCATGCTCCAACTATACCCTCCCATCCTTCTCTGGAACACTCTTCCACATCTCCATGCCTCCACAGTTATTCCACAATCCCCATCACCACTGGTCTCGAACAACAATGTGAGTTGCCATTCTCTTGATCTCCTACCTTGTGCCATTATGGTTAAGGGAAACTACTGACCTTACACATGACTAAACAAATTCAAAACTGAGTAAATGATTGTGAAGGGATACCATTAAATTCTCATAAGCCACTGGCTTTATCTTGAAGGTCAGTTAGCTAATTTTGGCTGGATGGCTGGTTTGTAATGCAGTGTGACACCAACATCATGGATTCAATTGCTGGACTGGCTGAGGGTACCATAAAAGGACTCCTTCTTAACATCTCCCTTTGCCTGAGGTATGGTGGGCCTCAGGTTGAATCACCACCAGTTGTGTCTGTCCAAGGGAGAGTAGTCCCATAGTCTGCTAAGACTGTGGTGATTGTATCTTGAAGGTAGAGTTTTAGTAAAATAATTTCATGCTAATGAGTATTCATGGCATGAAAACTTAATACAAGTGAACATTCCACAGTCCAGTGTGAGACTCAACATGCTATAAACCAACGAGTGGTGGGGCAGAATCCTTGTGTATATTTAAGGGTGAGATTCTTGATCCATAGTGGAATCAAGGATTATGGGTGAAATTCAGGAAAGTGAACATGACTAATGTCAGATCAGTCATGGTCCTGTTGAATGGCACAGCAGGCTTGTAGGGCTGCATGGCCTACTCCCGTTCTTATAGGTTGTTGGGCAATCAGGTCCAATTGGAGCAGGAGTGGGGGGAGTGCAGCTGAATGGCCATTTAAAAATACCCTCCTGAGCCTTTGTGTCCGAACTTCCCACTTTTTGCAAATTTCATCCCGTGAGCCTTCCAAAAAAGAATTACTTTACCTGTCTGCCAGTGTAGCTCTTCATGGATGAGCATCCTGATCTTTAGTGATACTCTTCATCTCCTTAAAGTTGCTGGCCTCTGACTGGCAGCCTCAGGTGTGACAGGAAAACAATTTTGAGGCAGCTCTTAATTGGACAAGTAGCTCGCAAGACAGTACTTAAGTACTTAATTGGTACTTGAACTGGCACACTTTGTCACTGGTAATCTGGGATGGTTTTCACCTTTTGAGAGCACTAACTCCAGGTCTCTGACTCAGTTTCAACAGTTTCCAAGGAGAGATGTGGGAATTGTGGCCAGGAAAGTCAATTCTGGCAAGAACAAAAGGCAATAGCTTTCATCTTCCCAGGAGGCAGAATAGAGTTATGAGAGGTGTTGGTGATGTATAACATTGGCATACATGTGAAATTTGTCATGTTTTCAGATGGTGCTATGTAATATGTGCTTGGCAACATGTAATATAAAATAAAAGGTCTGTTTGCTGAAAATATGAGTAAGGGTACAGCAGGTGGATCTCATTGATAAAATGAGCTTGAAAGCATAACAGGAAATGGGATAGAATTCAGCAAAAGGTACAAGCTCAGGATTAGGGCAAAAGGGAGTATTAGTTTGCACTGGTAGTCTAGGGGAAGAGATGGAAGTTGCAGAGGCAGTTGAATAGATGTTTCAATCTTTATGACAAAAATATCCAATAGTGGATTAGACTTATTGGAGATGAGGTTTGAAGGAGCATAAGAGGGTAATTTTCAAAAAACTGTGGTGATGAAGAGAATTTTTGTGTTTCAGAATAACTTTTGAAAAGTGAGCACTTTAATCAAGGAGAGCTGGACGTGATAACCTTTTCAGCTGTTCTGGTAAATCAGTTCTCTTCAAAAGGTATTTTGGATTTAAAGGAACAGAAATGAAAGTTATACAAGGAAAGATTTAAATGTATGAGGAAAAAGTAATGGCTTTAGTGAGAACTAAGGCATCAAAAGTAGAGGAGAAATTTAGCAGAATGGCAAAACTATGATGCATTTGTGGTCAAAAATAGACAGTTGGAGATTTGTGAAGTTTATGCTAATGAGGTATTCTTAACGATCCCCAAGGAGTGTTGCTAAATCCTGAATCTGACCTAGCAAGCTTGAGAGGGTGTGCAACCTATTCCGGTTCCTATTTCTTATCTTATATCTTATATCTGATATCTGATAGGAGGGGCAATCTGGGTGCAATAGATTGTGAGGGGTATGTTACCCAAAACTGGCGTTTTAACACCCACCATCCCCAACTTCCAGATTCCCCTTCTCATTATGGGGGTTAATGGATGGAAAGGGTGGTTGAGAGGTTAGAAGGGTTAGGGGTTAAGGGTTAGAATTCAGAATGTGTAAAATAAATTTACTAATAACAATATAACACTATATATTTAAATATATTTCATATGTCCATGTATGTAACTAGTGCTCAATTATAGAATTATAGAACTGTAGAATTTTACAGTAAAGAAGGAGGCCATTGATTCATCGTGTCCTTACCAGCTCCCAAAGCAACTACTCAGCCAGTCCCACTCTCCAGCCCTATCTCCGTAGCCCTCTAACTTCATCACTTTCAAATTTACATCCAGCCCTCTTTTGAAACCTCCATTGGAATCTGCCTTCACCACTTTCCCATGCAGCTCATTCCAAGTCGTGAAACTTCTTTACTCAAAGTTGTCAGCTCATCTCACTCCTAGATCTCTTGCTGACAGTCTTTAAGTTGCTGTCATACTAACTAGTGGAAATAAAATATCCTTTTTTTACCCTGTTAAAATTGTTCATAATTTTGAACATCTCAATAACGTCACCTCTTAATCTTCTCTGCCCAATCTCTTTAATCTTTCCTTCTTTCTAAAATCCTTCATTCCTGGTTTTATTCTAGTAAATCTCCTTTGAACTCTCTTTAGGGCTTTGACATTTTTGCTGATGTAAGGTGCCCAGAACTGAACACAATACTTCAAATGTGGTCGGATCAATGACTTGTAGAGTGATTATTTGCCCTTTTCCTTCCTTCTCTCTGTTTTGCATGCTATTTAATGTTAATTTTAACAAGTTAGTACTTATTAATTTAATAGTAAATGACTTCCTGATGTGGTAATTGTTCTTTTTTCTTACATGACATCTGTTATCTTTTAATGGAAGATTCTCAAAGGTGAACTTAAAACATTAGTTAGTGTCACATGAGTGTTATTAAGGTTCCATTTTTAAGAGCAAATTTAGTTAACAGTAAGTAGTAAAATACCTATACTGGACACGTAAGTTTTCATGGTAGTATTTGAAGAAAAGCAAGAGAAGTGTCTTGGCTAATAGTTTTCACTCAACCACCAACAACAATAAAACAGTGATCAATGTTTGAAGGTACTTGCTGTGAACCTACTCTTAGCTACAGTTTCCTATGATAAAAGTCACCATAGTCCTAGTGGACTATAGGGTTACTCTCTCATTAAACAGAGATGACTAGTGGTGCTTAACCTAAGGGTCGTCATGCCTCAGGCAAGGGGTGTGGTTGAGAAGGTGGGACTTTTGTGATTATTGGGGTTTGGTTAGCTCAGTGGCTGGATGGATGGTTTGTGTTTCAGTGACACTGGCAACATATGTTCAATTCATATTCTGGCTGAGGTCACCATGAAAGTCCCACTTTCTCAATCTCAACCCTCATCTGAGCTGTAGTGACACTCAAGTTAATCTCATCACCAGTCGTTGCTCTCTAACGAGAGAGCAGTCCTATGGGTCCTCTGGGACTATGGCAACTTTACCCCCTTATGATAAGGACTACACTAAACAAAAATATAGAACATAAAATTGTACAGTACAGGAATGGGTCCTTTGGCCTATGATGTTATGCCGAACATGATGCCAAATTAAACTAATTCCTTTCACCTGCCCTTGGTCCATATCCCTCTATTCCTTGCACATGCATGTGCTTATCCAAAAGTCTCTCAAATGCCCCTATCATATCTGCCTCCACCGCCACTCCTGGCAGTGTGCTCCAGACTCAAACTAGTCTGTGTGGGGAAAAAAAAACTTGCCCCTCAAATCTCCTTTGAACTTTTCCCCTCCCACATTAAATGCATGCCCCCTAGTACAAGATATTTCAGCTCAGGGTTGACAGTCAAAATCTTTTTCCAATCTATGTATTTCATAATTTTATAGACTTCTATCAAGTCTCCACTCAGCCTCTGTTGCTCCAGAGAAAACAACTCGAATTTTTCTAGCCTCTCCTTATAGCTCATACCCTCTAATCCAGGCAGCATCCTGGTAAACCTCTTCTGCACCCTCTCCAAAGCCTCCACATCCTTCCTATAATGTGATGACAGAATTGAACGCAATACTCTAAATGTAACCTAACCAAAGTCTTTTAAAGCTGCACATGACATCCTAATTCTTGTACTCAATTTCACGACCAATAAAGGTAAGCATGCCATACACCACCTTTACCACCTTATCTACTTGCGTGGTCACTTAGAGGGAATATTTCATTTTCTGTCAAGTATGGTATTGCATTCAGAGGAGTTGAATACTGTTATCAGTGCAACTTCTCCCTTTTCTGTGCCCTATCATACTTTGAAAGGCTACAGTGGAGCTACTTAGAGTGACGGTTGTGTGAAAATACAGGTGCATATTTAAATGGCAGTGAAGGCTAAATTAAGATTTGCGCCAGCAAAGAGATTGATAATGTACTGCTACTTAAATTAAGTAATCCAAAAACAAAGTATCTAATTGTCTGTCAACATCTTTGGGATATTCTGACATCATGAATTAACACTTTGTTGAAGTAAGCTCTTCTTCCTAATGAAGACTCCCAGATACAAAATTGTGAGCTGCACACCAATACCATGCTTGTACTAGATTTGAAAATGTTAACATTCAAGACAAATAAGAACTTCTCAGTTGCTGGAAACGTGTCTGAAACAATTTTCTTTTCCTTAAGGCAAATAAAATCTCTTCAAAAAAGTTGGCTAAAAACTGTCAGCTCACAGTCCTATACCTCTGGCTGTACCAACTATCGCTATTTTAGTTATTCACCCCTCATTAAAATGAGACACACCCTAGGTTCAGAAGTTGACAGACAAGCCAACACAAAATGAAGTGAAACAACAATGAATAAAATTAGCTTAATCAACCCCGAAGAACTCGGTAGTAAATATAGTATATGAAATAAACCAAGTAAGAAGACTCCAAGTTAAATTGACACACACCTTAGAATGAATTCCTACTGCAAACAGGGTGGAATTAAATCAAATGGGTTGGGGGAAATTGTTTTGGGTTAGGGAATTTATCCTGAAATAATGCATGTGCTTGTGAGTTGGTGGCTGAAATTAAAAAGTGAGAGCTGAAATTGCTGGCACATCAAAAAGCCAACAGCTACACACCAACTTCTGCTTTTCACCTCAGCATCATCAATTGTACATGGACACTCCAATGGGACAAGCAGGTTGACAATTATAGTATGACATCCTAACTCTTGATGTTAACTGGTCTGTAGCTCAGATTTTTGAATGTAACTGTGGGTATGTTGGGGTTGGTCAGGTTTCTTAGGGAAAACAAGGCAAGAGTACAATGGGATTTGTGGAAACAGGCAAAAAAAATCCTTGAAATACTAAGAACTTCCACCTGTTTCCTTGCCTGTCAATAATCAATGCACCTGGGGTGCTGCTTATGCAGCTGTACCTTGACATCAAATAAGGAAAAAAGAACTGAGCGACAGCAGCTTCAGCAGAAGACATACCAGCAGTAAAATATGGAAGCTTTCTCCACAACCATCTGCCACTCTACAGAAGAAATGGGATGGGCACTGAACTTCAGCTCACAGTGGGTGATACACTCATAATTAATTTACAACCAAAGCTTTGCTGCTCCAGTTGGCTTCCTCAATGTCCAGAGAGTAATCAATTAGAGTTCAGTGTAGCAGTTGGGATGTTATGTTACAGTTGTATAAGTCATTGCTGAGGCTGCACTTGGAGTATTGTGTACAGTTTTGGTCACCCTGTTACAGAATAGACATAAACTGGAAAATGTGCAATAAAGATTTGAGGGCGTTGCCGGGACTAGTACAGAGAGGTTGGCCAGGATAAGACTTTGTTCCCTGGAAAGTGGGAGAATGAGGGGTGACCATATTGGGGTGTATAACATCATGAGGGGCATAGAGAGGATGAATGCATATACTCTTTTTTCCCCAGGGATGGGGAATTGAGAACTAGAGGGCATAGGTTTAAGGTGAGAGGAGAAGATTTAAGAAGGACCTCAGGGGCAACTTCACACAAGAGAGTGGTGTGCCTATGGAATGGGCTGCCAGAGAAAGTGGTTGAGGCAGGTACAATAGCAACATTTAGAAAACATTTGGATAGGTACATGTTTGGGAAGGGTTTAGAGGGATGTGGACCAAATGTGGTCAATTGGAACTAGCTGAGTGGGCACCACGGTCAGCATGGACCAATTTGGGCCGAAGAGCCTGTTTCCATGCTGTATTACTCTATGATCCTATAACTGCAGTTCCAATTTCAGATTTGAAAATCTGCAACAAGCATTTTGACAAAGAGTCACTGTACTCTAAATTTTAACTCCACTTCTCTCCCTTCAGATGCTGCCAGACCTGCTGAGTATCTCCTTCACCGTGTGTTTGTGTTTAAGCTCTAAATTTTGGGTTTCCATGATTTCGTGCCTACAAAGACTTGGAGCAATCTCAACCGTCCCTCAGTCTGTGAGATCAGGACTTTGGTCCGTTTGTAAGGAAAGGGTTAGTTAAATCGTTCTGAACTTTGCTCATGTCATACTGCTACTGATTTATATTCATTTGGAGTTATAATCAAAGACAAGTCAAATTAAACATAATGACTACCAAGCTCTGAAATACAAGAATTCTTAGACCATTGGATATCATTGTCAATTCTGTAAAACTAATTTGAGAGAAATAATACAATAGACTTCAAAATTTCAATTTGCTGACAGCAGCAGTGTGTGGGGTATCTGGGAGTTTCTGAATTGTATTTGTTAGTAAAGTTTTAAAGCAGTCCCTGTATTTGATTTCCACTTACCCAATTAATTAGCATCAGCAGGCTTGATGACAAGCATCAATTGCTTATTTCAGATCAAATATTTAAAGAGATTCTGTTGTCTAAGGAGGCTTGATGCATTTCTGCAGAGACTTCAATTGTTGTAACAAGGTGTAGAGCTGGATGAACACAGCAGGCCAAGCAGCATCAGAGGAGCAGGAAGGCTGATGTTTCGGGCCTAGACCCTAGACCCTAGACCCTTCTTCAGAAATGGATGAGGGGAAGGAGGTTCTGAAATAGAGAGGGAGAGGCGGATAGAAGATGGATAGAGGAGAAGATAGGTGGAGAGGAGACAGACCGGTCAAAGAGATGGGGATGGAGCCAGTAAAGGTGAGTGTAGGCGGGGAGGAAGGGAAGAGATAGGTCAGTCCAGGGAGGATGGACAGGTCAAGGGGGCAGGATGAGGTTAGTAGGTAGGAGATGGGGGTGGGGCTTGAGGTGGGAGGAGGGGATAGGTGGGAGGAAGGACAGGTTAGGGAGGCGGGGACGAGCTGGGCTGGTTTTGGGATGTGGTGGGGGAGGGGAGATTTTGAAGCTTGTGAAGTCCACATTGATACCATTGGGCTGCAGGGTTCCCAAACAGAATATGAGTTGCTGTTCCTGCAACCTTCAGGTAGCATCATTGTGGCACTGCAGGAGGCCCAGGATGGACATGTCGTCTGCGGAATGGGAGGGGGAGTTGAAATAGTTCGCGACTGGGATGTGCAGTTGTTTAGTGCGAATTGAGCGTAGGTGTTCTGCAAAGCAGTCCCCAAGCCTCCGCTTGATTTCCCCGATGTAGAGGAGGCCACAACGGGAACAGCAGATACAGTATACCACATTAGCAGATGTGCAGGTGAACATCTGCTTGATGTGGAAAGTCTTCTTGGGGACTGGGATGGGGATGAGGGCGAGGTGTAGGGGCAGGTGTAAAAGGCACCAGTTAAGTGGAAAGTGTCAGCTCTGTCCTTTTGTGGGCGTGACCTGGATTATATTATTTTAATAGCAGGGAGACTGTGAGAAAGACAATAAAAGCATAGAAAACATTACTGGGAAATTCAGTAGAGATCTCCATTTAAACCATCAGATCTACCAACATGAGTTTCAGACCTTGAGGTGGGAACCAAGTGATCTATTGACAATTTCTTAAGGTAGAAAAATGTAGCCAGAAAGATGTAAATTTTAAAATTTTGAAGAAATAAAAGGCTGGCAGATCATTTTACTAAGCAGTTGGCTGGAAAGGCTGTAAACACTGCTCAAGGAAATCACAATGATGCGGATGCCTCAAACAACTTGCCTCACTGATGTCAAGAAAAAGGCATCAGGTTGCTGCAATAAACCAGCAATAAAAGAATACACACCAGAGAAACAGATGTATAAGAGTTGTGAATGACCACATGAGGAAACATATGGGTCAAATTGTTGAACTTGTGGAAGCCCAATCACTGAGAATATATCTGTACAACAGAAGATGATATGCAAGTTCAGAGCCAGGACAATAGGACAAATGAGTAGGAAAATAAACCCAATATGTTAGTAACCTAGACATTGAAGAATTTTGAGGGACCTATTCAAAAGCCTTACTGAAGTCCATGTAGACTGCAACAAATTCATTGCCCTCATCTGGTCACCTCTTTGTAAAATTCAGTCAAGTTGTTCAAACATTACTTCCCTTTAAAACTACGCTGACTATTCTTGATTAATGCCTGCCTCTCCAAATGCAGATTAATTCTGTCTCTCAGAATTGCTTCCAATAGTTTTCCCACCACCAGGGTTAGACTGACCAGCTTCCTGTAGTTTCCTGATTTATCCCTTGCTCCTTTCTTGAATAATAGCTTCACTTTGGCTGATCTCCAGTCTTCCCTCTCCCGTGGCCAGAGAGGAATTGAAAATCATTGCCAGCACCCCTGCTATTTCTTCCCCTGCCTCACTTGACAACGTGGAATACATTTCATCCAGCCGTGGAGACTTATCTGCTTTTAAACCTGCCAGGCCACTCAGAACCTCCTCTCTGTCTATGCTTTAATTGTATCACAGTCCTTCTCCCTGATTTTTATACCCATAATCATCCATTTCATTCGTGAACATCAACCCGTATTATTCATTTAGAACCCTTCAATAACAACCTTCAGCTATCCTAGTCTCCCTTTTGCACATTCCATACTCCTGTAGGACGTCTGCTGGTTTAACAATTTAGTATCTGCCACTAGCCTCCCTCTTTCTTTAATCCAATGCTGTATATCCCTTGATATACAGAGTTCACAGGATTTAATGATCTCACCCAGTTTCTTTATTAGAACATATTGGCTACAATGTGGTCTCCTCTACATTGGGGAGACACAGTGCAGATTGGGCGACCGCTTTTCAGATCACCTGTGTTCCGTCCATTAAAATTACTCTAAGCTTTCTGGTACCTGTCATTTAAACACACTACCATATTCACTGACTAATATCTCTGTCTCAGGGTTGCTACAGTATTCCAGTGTAAGCTGGAAGAACAACATCACTGTCCACATTTTCTTCTTGAATGCATCCCGCTGTTCTGAGTCAGACTTACCTAAAAGTATAAGCTTTCAGTCTATTCTGGCCAAATGATATCTGATCTTATTAAAATCACTTACCCCCAGTTTTCAACTGGGATTTCTTATCCTTTTCCATTAAAATCTGGAATCTACAGATCTATGATCACCACCTGCAAAATGCTCCATCACTGATTCTTCAGCCATTTGTCTAGCTTTGTTAACTAAAATTGGGACCAGGATCACCCCGTATCTTGAAGGCCTTCTACTTAATGGCTTAAAAAGCTATTTTGAATGCATTTTAAGAATTCTTGTCCCTCCAAACCTTTCACACAATGACTAGCCCAGTTAATATTGGGAAAATAAAATCCTCTACTACCACTATCCTATTAGTTTACACTTCCCTGTAAAGACTCTATTCTATTCTCCCAGTTGCTGTGCCTCCATTGCATCTGTTTCAAAGATGTCAACTTTGACAAGGGGACTTCTCAAATGTCTGCCTTCTTCCTCAACAAGGGCTCTCCACCACAGTGGTTGACAGGGCCCTCATCTGTGTCCAACCCATCTCCCTCATTTCAGCCCTCACCACACCTACCCTCCCACAGCTGTGATATGATCTTCCTCGTCCTCCTCTACCATTCCAACATCATTCATATCCAAAGGATCATTAGGCAACATATCAGAAGCAGAGCTGGGCTGAGAAGTAGCAGATGGAGTTTAACCCTGAAAAGCGTGAGGTGATTCATTTTGGAAGGACAAACTTGAAATCAAATACAGGGTTAATGGAAAAATTCTTGGCAGTGTGGAGGAGCAGAGGGATCTCGGGGTTCATGTCCACAGTTCCCTGAAAGCTGCCACCCAGGTGGATAGAGTGGTTAAGAAGGCATATGGTGTGTTAGCTTTCATTAATAGAGGGATGGAGTTCAAGAGCTGTGAAGTTATGCTCCAGCTATACAAAACCCTGGTTCGGCCACATCTGAAGTATTGTGTCCAGTTCTGGTTGCCTCATTACAGGAAAGATGTGGAACAGTTGGAAAAGGTACAGAGGAGATTTACCAGGATGTTGCCTGGAATGGACGGAAGGTCTTACGAGGAAAGGTTGAGAGAGCTAGAGATTTTCTCTTTAGAATGACGAAGGATGAGAGGTGACTTGATAGATGTGTACAAAATGATGAGAGGTATAGATACAGTGGTCAGCCAGAGACTTTTTCCTAGGGTGGAGGTAGCTATTATGAGGGGGCATAGTTTTAAAGTGAGTGGAGGTAGATATAGGGGAGACGTCAGAGGTAGGTTCTTTACTCAGAGTGTGGTCGGGGCATGGAATGCATTGCCGGAGAGGGTAGTGGAGTCGGCCTCATTAGGGGCATTTAAGCAGCTATTAGATAGGCATATGGATAATAGTATAAGGTAGGGCTGGAGGTTAGATAGATAGATAGACCTTAGGGTAGAAGTTAGGATAAAAGTTCGGCACAACATCGTGGGCCGAAGGGCCTATACTGTGCTGCATTGTACTATGTTCTATCTCCACCACTTCCAGTGGGATGCCAGCACCAGACACATATTCGCCTCCCATGTCAGCTTTCCACAGGGACTGTTCCCTCTGGGACATCTTGGTGCACTCCTACTCTACTTCCAACACTTCCCCCATACCTCCAAAGCATCTTGCCATGCAATCGCAGAAGGTGTAACACCTGCCCATTTACTTCCTCCCTCCTCTCTATCGAAGACCCCAGACACACCTTCCAGGTTAAACTGCAATTTAGAATAATAGAATCCCCACAGTGCGGAAAAAGGCCATTCAACCCTCCAAATAACATCCCACCCAGACCCAGCTCTCCCACCCTATCCTTGTATCTCCACTTTTACCATGGTTAATCCACCTTGCCTATGCATCCCTAGACACTATGGACAATTTAGCATTGCCAATACACATAGCCTGTATATCTTTGGACTGTGGGATAAAACAGGAGCACCTGGTGGAAATAAGGAGAACATGAAAACTCCATGCAGACAACTGGTCTGGGTTCAAGCCCCATTTGCTCCAAGGGCTGTCGTAGCACATCCAAGGCTGGAATTGAACACGGCTCCCTGGTAGTAAGGGACAGCAGTGCTAACCACTGTGCCACTGTGCTGTCCACTTACCTGCACTTCACTCCATTTTGTCTACTGTATTGTACTATACAGTTTTTCAGGGAAGGAGGAGTCCCAGAGCGGAGTGGTCGGCTGGGTAACGGTTATCTTTCACCCAATAAATTTAGGAAGTAACTAATACCCGTGTAGTGTCTCCCACCCTTCCACCTCCTCTAACCTAATAATAAAGACGAAGTGTGGTGAGCGGGTAAGCTATTTACATTTTTTTTTTCTCATCTCTTTGTTATCTTTCGGGGAGGTCACCTAGACGCCAAATCCTCTGGGAGCAGTTCGGAAGGCAAAACCAGAGTCTGTTTGAGTATATGACGGAGTAAATTTACTGGTACAAAGAACACTGCGAAACTAAGAAAAAACTACTTAATTTTAAATAATTAACTAAGTAGAGGTGGCAGGTCAGGTGATGTGTTGTAGCTGTATGATGTGGGAGCTAGCTGATCCCACTGAGAATGGCAGTGAACGCATCAGCAGCAAGTGTTGGCTGCTTGAGGAGCTCCGACTCAAAACTGATGAGCTGGAATCCGAACTCCAAACACTGCAGCACATCCAGGAGGGGGAGAGATACCTGGATGCTGTCTTCCAGGAGGCAGTCACACCTAGTACATTAACTAACGTTAATTCAATCAGCGGCCAGGGACAGCAGTGTGTGACTGCGAGTGAGGCAGGTAGAGGGAACCTGCAGACAGGAACACAGGAGCCGCAACCCTTGACATTGTCCCACAGGTATGAGGCATTTTCTCCCTAAGTGGATGAGGAGCAGGGCTGCAGGAAGGATGAGTCAACTGACCATGGCACCATGGTTCAGGAAGCCATTCAAGAGGGGGGAGCTAAAGGACAGATTGTAGTTGTAGGGGATTCGATCACCAGGAGGTTAGACAGTATCCTTTGCAAACAGGATAGAGAATCCTGCATGGTGTGTTGCCTGCCCAGTGCCAGGGTGCGAGACATCTCTGACCAGCTTGAGAGGATACTAGACAGGGAGGGGGAGGATCCGGTTGTTGTGGTCCACGTAGGTACCAACAACATAGGCAGGTCTAGGAAAAAAGACCTGTTTCGGGATTATGAAAAGCTAGGAACATAATTAAAAAACAGGTCTTCAAGGGTCATAATCTCTGGATTGCTGCCCGAGCCATGTGCAAATTGGCATAGGGAGGCAAGGATCAGGGAAGTAAACATGTGGCTAAAAGAGTGGAGTGGGAAAGAGGGTTTCCTTTTCATGGGGCAATGGCATCAGTTCTGGGACAGGAGGGATCTATACCGCTGGGATGGACTCCACCTGAACAGGGCCGGGTCCAGTGTTTTGGCGAAAAGGGTAAATAGGGTGGTTAATAGGACTTTAAACTAGTAAGTAGGGGGGAAAAGCGAGAAGTGAGCATAGAGGGAGTATAACAATAAATGGAAGGCAAAGCAGCAGGTTAGCAGGTGACGAGGAAGCTTCAGCTTCCTTGAAAATTAGGAAAAAAGTTAAAGGGAAGAACTCAAGAGCTGTTAGTAATGGAGGTGATAGGACTCAAAAAGAAGGTGCAAAAACTGGCATAAGGGCGCTTTATCTGAATGCTTGGAGCATTCGAAACAAGGTGAATGAGTTGACGGTGCAAATCATGGCAAATGGGTATGATTTAGTGGCCATTACAGAGACATGGTTGCAGGATGGTCATGACTGGGAGTTAAATATCCAGGGGTATCAAACTGTTCAGAAGGACAGACAGGAAAGTAAGGGCGGTGGTGTTGCTCTGATTTTTAAGGATGATATCAGGGTGGTAGTGAGAGATGATATAGGTTCTACTGAACAAAACGTTGAATCCATTTGGGTGGAAATTAGGAATAGCAGGGAGAAGTCACTGATAGGTTTGGTCTATAGGCCACCAAATAATGACATCATGGTGGGGAGGGCAAAACACATAGAAATAGCTAATGCATGTAAAAATGGTACAGCAATTATCATGGGGGATTTTAATCTACATATCGATTGGTCAAACCAGGTCAGTCACGGCAGCCTTGAGGAGGGTTTCATAGAATGCATCCGCAATAATTTCCTTGAACAATATGTAATGGAACCTACGAAGAAGCAAGCTATCCTAGATCTAGTCCTGTGTAATGAGACAGGAATAATTAATGATCTCACAGTTAGGATCCTCTCGGAAGGAGTGATCACAGTATGGTCGAATTTAAAATACAGATGGAGCGTGAGAAGGTTAAATCCAGTACCAACGTCCTGTGCTTAAACAAAGCAGACTATGATGGGATGAGGAACGTGTTAGCTAAGGTAGAATGGGAGCAAAAACTTTATGGTGGGTCAATTGAGGAACAGAGGAGGACTTTCTAAACAATTTTACACAGTGCTCAGCAGAAGTATATTCCAGTGATAAGGAAGAACTGTAGGAAAAGAGATAGTCATCCATGGATGTCTAAGGAAATAAAGGAAAGTATCAGATTGAAAAAAAAAACACATACAAAAAAGCAAAGAGTAGTGGGACTGGGAAATCTTTAAAGGCCAACAGAAAGCCACAAAAAAGTTATAAAGAAAAGTAAGATAGATTATGAGAGTAAACTAGTTCAGAATATAAAACAGGCAGCAAAAGTTTTCTATAAATATGTAAATCGTAAAAGAGTGGCGAAGGTAAACATTGGTCCTTTAGAGGATGAGAAGGCCAATTTAATAACTGGGAATGAGGAAATAGCCAAGGCATTAAACAATTATTTTGTGTCGGTCTTCACAGTGGAAGACACAAATAACATGCCGAAAACTGAAGGCAAGAAGGTTATAGCAGGTGAGGACCTAGAAACGATCATCATCACTAAGTAGGCAGTGCTGGGCAAGCTAATGGGGCTAAAGGTAGACAAGTCTCCTGGCCCTGATGAAATGCATCCCAGGGTACTAAAAGAGGTGATGGGGGAAATAGCAAATGCACTAGTAATTACGTACCAAAATTCACCGGACTCTGGGGTGGTTCCCACAGATTGGAAAACAGCCAATGTGACGCCACTGTTTAAAAAAGGAAGTAGACAAAAAGCAGGTAACTATAGGCCAGTTAGCTTAACTTTGGTAGTGGGGAAAACACTTGAATCTATCATTAAGGAAGAAATAGCAAGACTTCTGGATATAAATTGTCCCATTGGGAACACCCAGCATGGGTTCGTGAAGGGTAGGTCATGTTTAACTAATTTGGTGGAATTCTTTGAGGACATTAGTTGCATGGTGGACAATGGGGAACCTGTGGATGTGGTGTATCTGGATTTCCAGAAGGCATTTGACAAGGTGCCACACCAAAGGCTGCTACATAAGATAAAGTTGTGCGGTATTACAGGTAATGTATTGGCATGGATAGAGGATTGGTTGACTAGTAGAAAACAAAGAGTAGGGTAAATGGATGTTTTTCTGGTTGGTGGTCAGTGGCTAGTGGTGTGCCTCAGGGATCAGTGGTGGGGCCGCAATTGTTTACAATTTACATAGATGATTTGGAGTTGGGGCTAAGCCTGGTGTGTCAAAATTTGCAGATGACACTAAGATGAGTGGTAGAGCAAAGTGAGCAGAAGACATTGAAAGTCTGCAGAGGGATATAGATAGTCTAAGTGAGTGGGCAAAGGTCTGGCAGATGGAGTACAATGTTGATAAGTGTGAGGTCATCCATTTTGGTAGGAATAACAGCAAAATGGACTATGTTTTAAATGGTAAAAAAATTGCAGCATGCTGCTGTGCAGAGCAACTTGGGTGTCCTTGTGCATGAGTCACTAAAAGTAGGATTGCAGGTGCAGCAGGCAAGTAAAAAGGCAAATCGAAATTTGTCTGTCATTGCTCGAGGGATGGAGTTTAAAAACAGGGAGGCTATGCTGCAGCTGTATAGGGTCCTGGTGAGGCCATTCCTGGAGTACTGTGCGCAGTTTTGGTCTCCGTCCTTGAGAAGGGATATACTAGCACTGGATGGGGTGCAGAGGAGATTCACTCGGTTGATTCCAAGTTGAGAGGGTTGGATTATGAGGAGAGACTGAGTAGGCTGGGATTATACTCATTGGAATTCAGAAGAATGAGGGGAGATCTTATCGAAACATATAAGATTATGAAGGGAATAGATAAGGTGGAGGCAGGGAGGTTGTTTCCACTAGCAGGTGAAACTAGGACAAGGCAAAACCTCAAAATAAAGAGAGGACAGTTTTTGGACTGAGGTCAGGAGGAACTTCTTCACCCAAAGGGTTGTGAATCTGTGGAATTCCCTGCCCAGTGAAGCGGCTGAAGCTACCTCACTGAATGTTTTTAAGGCAAGGCTAGATAAATTTTTGAACAGTAAAGGAATTAAGGGTTATGGTGAGCGGGCGGGTAAGTGGAGCTGAGTCTCAAAAAGATCAGCCATGATCTTATTGAATGGCAGGGCAGGCTCGAGGGGCCAGATGGCCTACTCCTGCTCCTAGTTCTTACGTTCTTATGTATTCTCTGCTCACAATGTGGTCTCCTCTACATTGAGGAGACAGCGCAGACTGGGTGACCGCTTTGCAGAACACTTGTGTTCTGTCCATTAAGATAACTCTAAGCTTTCTGGTGCCTGTCATTTAAACACACTACCATGTTCTCTGGCTAACATTTCTGTCTCAGGCTTGCCACAGTGCTCCAACACTAGCTGGAAGAGCAACACCTCATTTTCCACTTGGGAACTCTGCAACCTTTTGGAATCAACATCGAGTTCAACAATTTCAGGGCCGGAGCACCCTCTCTCATGTCCTTACCCCAACCTCCACATTACCAGGCCCTGTCATCACATGGGCTGCTACCACTAACAAGCTATCACCAATGACTAATGGTCCTCAGTAGCAGCTATTCATTCTCTCAGGCTGACCTTTACCCACTTCTTTGCCTGCCCAACCAGTTTTCCCTCTCTCTGGGCTCCATCCACACCTCTTGTTTGCGCCTTCCCTCTTCCCCCACTTATTCTCAAGCATATACACCAACCTTTTAATCGCAACATCTGAAGAAGGTTCATTCTATCCAAAAGATTAAATCTGCTTTCTCTCCACAGGTGCCGCCTAACCTGCTGAGTTTTTCCAGCAATTTCTGATTTTGTTATAATAATGTGATATATGGCATCCCTATTTTTACAACAGGGCACATTACCCACCTGATCAAGAGCTCTTGTAGCACTGGGGTGAAGTCTTTAGTCTGGGTTCAACTCCCATTTGCTCCAAGGGCTGTTATAACACATCCAAGCAGGTTGATTAAAAAGTCATATTTAACTTTTAAAGTGTATATTGTAGTACAAAATTGTATGTGTGCATGTGTGTGTGAGTGAAAGAGAACTCATTGCTGCCTTTGAGCTCACGATCTTAACATTTCAGTTTGTGCCCCATTCAGGGTCCTGACCTCTGCCCCCCACCCCACCGCCACCACCCCCACCACCACCCCCATTGAGAGGCCTGGTACAGAATAAATAGTTGGACAATTTATTGCTGTTTCCAAAAAAAGACCAAAGTTGTCCTTCTGACAGTACTAACAAGCTCTATGCTCCATACTGGAGTATCAGCCTAGATTGTGCACTTCCACGTGGAACCTGAAACATGACCCAACATCCCTGGCACACTTGAGCTTCTGAAATGACAGCACCACCACCAAGCTATAACTGACCTCTTGTAATTGGTCCACTGTAAAAATTGCACTGGAGGCTCCTGCTTCTTGATTTAAATCAAGTTGGAGGGGCAAATAGCAAGTCAAAGAAATACTCCACCTCATTAACATACTTTGGAATTTAGCAATATTAAATGAAATGCAATAAGATCCAGAAGAAGTACGTCTCATCTGGAGTTCTTATCACCCTCAGCTAATTTTTATTATCATTGTAGCCCAGGCTAAGAGCTTAGTGACCTTATCTTATGCTTTTATTGATAGAAGGACAGTTAATGTATCTGCGGTTTTAAACCTAATCTAGCTCACCACCTGGGTATCAGTTATATGCCTTTATAATGCACGCAGTGATTCCATTAGATTGCAATTAATGAATTACTTGTCATGTTATTTCTAATTATAGATAAATTTCAACGTGCATTTTAATGGTATATGTGAATAAAAGGTTTTTGCTCTAGAAATAAGTGAGTACATCTGGAAAATATAAAATGGTATAGAATTTTATTACTCTAAATGTCTTTTCTTTCTTCTCAGGCTGATGTCTATCAGCAAGCTTGTGATGATCTTTCCATCCTGTTATACTGCATTGCAGAATTGGAGCAGCTCCCTGGGGACAGTTAGAATAGATGTCAGCATTTTGTGTTGTGAAAATTCATCTAATAACCTCACTAGTATCTTGTAGAAGTCATCCGAAGTGTTAGTAATTTATATTATGCATGTAAGGATTTTGGCTCAAAGTAAAAATTAAAGATGATTGATCATTGTTTAAATCAGCATCAGTTAAACTGTAGGGTTCTTTTCATCTCGGCTTGGGTTCATAAATTCAATAATCCCACATGGCAGAAATCATTTAGTCAGTATGTGCCGACTATATCATTTTTGCACACTTTAAAGTTGTGAACTTTTAAAATTTATGACTCATTCATTCATAAAAATAAGAGGAAAACACAGCTTGAATGGGATTCTTTTAAAATCTGGTTTACAACTCAGGACATGTGCTGCCTCTTCAGACATTTGCTTGTCAGCTTTACCGAATGCTCAATTGTAATACAATGACCTCTGACAGTTATTACAAAGCAGCTTTAACCACCAAACAAACCATTAGCAGCAGCCATTAGGCTAAGTGAATGAAATTATTGTTGACTATAAGTGAGTTATTTTCTACAGACATGAGTCATTCATATGTTCCTGTCATTTCATACTTCAAAAGCTATGGTTCAGGGGAAAGGAAGCTTATTCCCTGCTTCATGGACAGGATCTGAGGATGTTGGTGGACATGGTAGTGGGTAGGCAGGCAGTCCTTTTACCAGCTAAATGTCACAGAAGACCATTCCTACAAACCAAGCCAGTTTGGACTCAAGTTGAAATCTGTGTTGGTGCTGTGTCCATTATGAAAGAGATTCCCATCTGTGCATAAAGAAAATCAATGATCTTTTGTTCTCTATAAGGGTCAGACTAAAGCAATCCATGTTCAAAAGCTTGCGCTAACAAGTTGCAAGTAACATTCACACCACACAAATAAGAGTGAATGGCTATGTCCAGTAAGAAGCAATCTAACCATCAAACCTTGATATTCAATAGTGTTACCATCACTGAAACCCCAATATCAAAGTCCTGGGGGTTACCAATGAACAGGACCTCAGTTGGACTCACCATATAAATACAATAGCTGCAAGAGCAGATCAGAGGCTATGAATACTGCAGCACGTAACTCACCTCCCTGACTTCCCAAAGCCTGTCCACCATTTATAAGGCACAAGTCAGGTAACTGGACATCATCCAGGACAAAGCAGCCTGCTTGACTGGCCCCAAATCCAATGCCATCCACTCCCCCCACCACCAATACTCAGTAGCAGCAGTGTGTACTACCTATAAGATACACTACAGAAATTCACCAAAAATATTTAGACAGCAGCCTCTAAATCCACAATCACTTCCATCTAGAAGGATAAGAGCAGCAGATACATAGGAACACCACCACCCGCAGGTTCCCCTCCAAGCCACTCACCATCTTAACTTGCAAATATATTGCCCTTCCTTCACTGTCGATGGGTCAAAATGTTGGAATTCCCTCCTTAAGGGCATTGTGGGTTTACTTACAGCACATTAACTGCAGTGGTTCAAGAAGGCAGCTCACTACCATCTTCTCAAGGGCAACTAGGGGCAGGCAATAAATGTTGGCCAGCCAGCAATATCCACATCCCACGAATGAATAACAAAAGCCTCCATCTTCTCTTTGCTACCTCGCAGCTACAGGGACAGTAATCCCTCTAATGCTGCCAATGCACACACCTTTCACTAAGACTCATTAACTAGAACCGTTACTATTGTGTGCAGTTGATCCATTCAATGATTCTCACCTACCTCATCCTTCCAAACTATTAACCTTTCCTATAATCTGTTGTCACTATTCAGTCACTGGAGATACCTTACCTCTCCTACTTTGACATCACCATGAGCTACATTTCCTTTCACTTCCAGCATACTCAATCCCTCCCTTTGTCTCATTGCAAGAGAAATTGAGAAATTGGCCCATGACCAAGCTGACAGGGTCAGGACCCATTGAGTGGTATGTGAGTGCAGGACATTAGGTTCCTCAAGAATTAGCTTGTGAAGAGTATGACCATCCATCTGAGAAAAGAGGGACCTCAATGGACAACCAACTTAGTGAGCTTTATTGTACCGTACTTTGTTGTTCTTCCATTAACACTAGTGCAAATGCATTCTTAAACTTTACAAACTTATGGCAAGGCCTCATTTGATATATATTTTAATTCAAGGAGTCTGAGGAATAAATTAGATGGGTTGAGGGCACCGATAGGCATTTGGGAGTGTGACATCATTGCCATATCGGAGACTCGGCTGAAAAACAAGTGGGATCGGCAGTGCAACCTTCCTGGATATTGGGTGATCAGACAAGATAGATAGTGGGACAAAAGAGGAGGGACAACCATGATATAGAACAAGGAATCAATTATAGCAGTGAGGAGAGATGGCATCTTGGATTGATTATCAAATAAAGCCATATGGGTAGGAGTGAAAAAAACAAAAAGAGACAATATACACTGTTGGGTGTATGCTATAGATCCCAAACGTCAGGGAAAAATAGAAGTTCAAACATGTAATCAAATTTCAGAGATGTGTGCAACTACTTTTACCAGGATATTGCCTGGATTGGAGTGTATAATCTATAACGAAAGATTGGACAAGCTTGAATTGTTTTGACTAGAATGCCAGAGGCTGAGTTGTGCTCTGATAGAAGTATATTAAATTATGAGAAACATAGAATCCCTACAGTGCAGAAGCAGATCAGTCAGCCCATCAAGTCAACACTGATCCTCCAAACAGCATCTCACCCAGACCCAGCCTATTCCCACAACTACACATTTCCAATGGCTAATCTACCCAGTCTGCACATCTCTGGACTACATGCAATTTAGCTCACCAATCTACCTAACCTGTACGTTTCTGGACTGTAGGAGAAAACCAGAGCATCCAGAGGAGACTCACGCAGGCACAGGGAGAATGTGCAAAGTCCACACAGACATTCGCCCGAGGGTGATATTGAACCTGGGTCCCTAGCATTGTGAGGCAGCAGTGCCTACCACCGTGACAACATGCTGCCTGTGGATAGGATGGATAGTTGGAATATTTTTCCCAGGGTGGAAATGTCAAATATGAGGGGCATAGGTTTAAGATGAGAGGGAAAATTTAAAGATGTGTGAGGCAAGTTTTTTTTTTACACAGAGGCTGGTAGGTCCTTGAAATGTGTTGCTAGAGGAGGTGGTACAAGCAGAGATGATAGCAATAATTAAGATGCATTTAGACAAACACATGAATACTTGGCGAATAGAGAGATATGAACAATGTGCAGGCAGATGTGATCAGTTTAGAATGGCATCATGGTCAGCACATAGATGGTGGACTTAAGGGACTGTTCCTATGCTGTACTGTTCTATGTTCTAATAAGGCAATAATAATAAAGAATTTGTATGAACCAAATATTAACAGGGTAGTTTTAGTGTATAAGTAGGGAGGGAACAAAATTAATTAAATTGTATCCAGGAGAACCTTTTTGTCAGCCTGCACATAGAAAGCCCAAAAACGTGGAGTGTTGTAGTTCCAGACCTAATATTCAGAAATGACCCCAGCAGATTTGAAGGCGTTTCAGTAGGGGAACATTTTGGAGATTGAATCATACAGTTCAGAAGAGGACCTTGGGCCTACTGAGTCTGTGCTGCCAACAATATAATAAGACTAACACGAGTGCCACTTTCTTGAACAAGGCCCATAGCCTTGAATGTTATGACACTTTAACAGCTCATCCAAGTACTTTTTGCAGGAAATGAGATTTCCTGCCTCAACTACTGTCCTAGACACTGCATTCCAGACCACCACCCGCCTCTAGGTAAAAAGGCTTTCTTTGAAAATCCTCTAAACCTCCTGCCTTTCACTTTCATTTAAAGTTGTGCCCCTTGTTATTGACCCTTGGGCTAAGGGGAACAGCTGCTTTCTATTCACTCTGTCCATGTCCCTCATAATCTTATACACCTCTACTAAAGGACTCCCTCAACATTCTCTGTTCTAAAGAGACAACCCAAGCTAATCCAGCCTATGTTCATAGTTGAAGTGCTCCATCCAGGCAAAATTTGGTGATTTTCCTCTGCACCTCCTCTACACAATTACATCCTTCCTATAATGTGGTGACCAGAATTGCACACAGTACTCCAGCTGCAGCATAACCAAAATTTTGTACAGGTACAACATGACCTCCCTGCTCTACAATCTATGCCACGACTGATATGCCTTCTTAGC
The DNA here is from genome assembly GCF_021869965.1 of Rhincodon typus. NCBI lineage: Eukaryota > Metazoa > Chordata > Chondrichthyes > Orectolobiformes > Rhincodontidae > Rhincodon > Rhincodon typus. The sequence goes on along the minus strand of NC_063340.1, from coordinate 28,461,865 downwards.
TACCCTATTAATCTTATCTGTGGATAAGGACCTATGATCTCTCTGTTCCTCTGACCTTCCTGAGACAATGACCATAACTCAGTTTGATTTGGGACAGCAATGGAAAAGGATAAGAATGGCACTAAAAGTTCTAAACATGGATAAAGACTAAATTTACTAAGATATAATTTGACCCAAGTGGACAGGGATCAGCAAATTGTGGATTATATTGTACTATTTAATTGCCTTCTCAATCTTCTGTCTGCCATCACACCCATGTTTTCTTTCCTGTATGTTTTTGTCTGCATGTATGTGCAGGGGGTAGTTTACAAGGTGGTTAGAGTTTTAACTTGTAGAGTTATACATTGATAGCTCATAATTGTTTATCTGCAGCTACAATCTATTTATTTATAATGAATAATAATTCTTGTTAAGTACATAAACATGGTCCATGCTTTCCATCAACCTGGGTCTATAAGTCAGGAAAACTATGGAATTCTGTGAACTTTTTGAAACGTTTAACTTTTGTCACAACTTTGGGAATAGCATGGCTTGATTTCTAATACACTACCTCAGTGAGACAGATCACTAGGGAAAAAGTAGGGCCACAATAAGGATCATAGAGGTAATCTGTGTGTGGATGAGGAAGACATAGATGGAGTCCTCAATGATTACTTTATGTCGGTCTTCAAAATGAAAAATGGATGACACAAGTATAAATATCAAGGTGTGGGACTGCAAAATTTTAGAAGAAATTAACGTAAAGAGAGACGAGGCACCAATGGGTTTAGGAGTCTTAAAAGTGGATAAATCGATAAAAGTGAGTCATAGAATCCCTACAGCCATTTGGCCCGTATCAATCCTCTGAACAGCATCCCACCCAAACCTACCCCAGGCCCACAGCTAACCCATCTAACACATCCCTGGACACTAAGGGCAATTTAGCATGGCCAATCCACCTAACCTGCACGGTTTTGGACTGTGGGAGGAAACCCACACAGACACAAGGAGAGTGTGCAAACTCCAAATAGACAGTTGCCCAATGGTGGAATTGGCGCTGTGAGGCAGCAAAGCTAACCACTAAGCCACCTCACCACCCAGATAACCTATTCAGGGAGGCAAGAGAGGAGATAGCAGAGGCCATGGCAGTGATCTTGAAATCCTCTCTGGTCACAGTTGATGCTCTAGGGAACTATGGGATTGCTAATGTTGTCCCATTACTGAAAAAAGAGAGGACAGACCAAGAAATTAAGGCCAGTCAGTCTCAGCTCTGTGGCTGGGAAGTTTTCAGGAAGAATTCTGAGGGACAAAATATATCTGCACTTGGAGAGACATGGATTAATCACAGTAAGTTAGCATGGATTTGTTAACAGACAGGTGTGTTTGATGAATTTGATTCAATTTTTGAGGAGGTGACCTGGAATATTGATGAGGGTAATGCATTTGATGTGGTCTACATGGGCTTTAGCAAGGCCTTTGATAAGGTCCCTCATAGCAGACTGACTAAAAAAGTAAGAGCCCATGGGATCCAAGACAAATTGGCACATTGGATTCATGTTGGATCGAAAATTAGCTGAGGGGCAAGAAGCAGAGGGTGATGTGGAAGGACGTTTGTGTGTCTGGAAGCCATTAAATAAAGTTGTTAAAAAGACACATGGGTTATATGCCTTTATTAGCCAAGGCATAGAATACAAGAGCAAGATGATTATGCCAGAACTATGAAACACTAAAGTATTGCCTGAAGTTCTGGTCAGCACATTACAGGAAGGATATATTGCTCTAGAAAGGGTGCAAAGGACATGTAGTAGGATGCTGCTCAAGCTGGAGGGTCTGGCCTATGTATGTGGAAAGTTTGGATAGACTAAATTTGTTTTCCTTAGAGCAGCAAAGGATAAAAGGGGACCTGATAGGGTGTAAAAGAATATGAGGGACATCAAGAGGGTAGATAAGAAGGCACTTTTCTCCATTACTAAAGTTAAGGAGAAATGCTTTCTTTCAGAGGGTGGTGGGAGTCTGGAGAGCACTGCTAGAAGATGTGGTTGTGGCAGAAACGTTGAAATATTTAAGCAGTATTTAAATGTTCAATTGTGTTGCCATAGCCTCCATGACTATGGGCCAAAGATGAAAATGGTGTTAGTGTTGTTTGATCTTTTTTGACCAGCACAGATATGATGGCCTCCTTCTGTGCTGTAAAGTTCTGTGAATCCATAAATCTTTTTATCCCTCTTAGACAACTAAATCCATTGCTTATGTAGGCACTAATGGCACCCCCACAAATCTCTACCAGGAAGAAGCCAGCACAGGAGAAGGTTAACTCTGCCTCCATCTTCCACCTGAGGTAGAAGCCAGTGAAACCTTAGAGGCTACACCAGCAAGGTATTCACCTCCACCAACTCAGAGGCTTTCACCTCTATCCAGATTGGACTGAGCACTCTGGTGTACACATCACTGACACATCTCTGCAGCTGGTTGAGGAAGAACCACCCAAGGCTGCTGGCACCCAAAAATTGCCAAAGACGTGTCATCTGTTCATGCCTAGATAGAAGAAAATCCCAAGGTCTCAACCATTAATGACTTACTCAAAATGCACAGACAGGCACAGGAACAGTAAGCAGGTTTGTCACAGGTCTTCAGTAAATGGGATTGAAGCATGAATGAGTCCACCAACATTACTTATATCGTGTTGATTCCAGCATGCATGTGTCTGGCTGCCTCCATGGAGAGGTTGGGTACACTCTTCAAGACACAGTTTTAGTGCACACAGACGGGTCCAGTCTGTGGGTATGTGCATGAATCCACCTTCCATTTCTCTAGTCATAGGTACACAGTGTCAATGCTAGATGAGATGAGTAAGAATTTCTTCACTCAGAGAGTTGTGGACCTGTGGAATTCTCTCCCACAGGAAGTTATTAGGGCCAGTTCACTCAATATATTCAAGAAGGAGCTGGACGTGGCCCTTGTTGGCTAAAGAGGTCAAGGGGTACGGAGAAAAGTGGGAATGGATACCAAGATTGAATGATAAGCCATGATCATATTGAATGGTGATGGCCTACTCCTGCACCTATTTTCTATGTTTCTATGGTAAGACAAGTGAGTACCTTCACCCCAGGTGCCCCTTACTCTTATGAAGAAATAGTGTTTCCTGTAGACACCCATAAGGAGGAGAAGCCACTCACAGGCGTCCCTGAAGTTTCAATGAATAATCCAAAAGTGCCCAGGCTCTCCACCTCACTCCACATGTGATCCCAAAGATTGCAGAAGTTCAAGCCTCGAAAGATGAGCCTACATTTGGACAACAGACTTGTGGCAAACCTGGGCTGTCTAAGCACCAAAGGCACCTAAGACAGTGTGGTTGCTCCACTGACTGACTTATTGAAGAACTGCAGAAAATTTCAGTGGATGGTGGACTGTCATAAGGCATTTGACAGCCAGAAAGCTGTGTTAACCATTGGCCTAGCGTTAGCCACACCTAGTTACACAAAGCCATTCAAGGTGTCTATCGATGCAAGTGATGTAGGTGTCAGTGCTGTACTCTTACAAGAAAATGATGAGAAGATAGAAAGACCTATTGGGTATTTTTCCAGAAAATTGAATACTCATCAACATAAATATTGCACAATTGAGAAGGAAACCTTGAGCTCCGTCTTGCCGTTACAACATTTCAACATTTATATTGCCAGTAATGTGACTGAGACAATTACTGATCATAAGTCTTTAAAGTTTTTGGAGAAATTTAATTTAAGGACAAAATTTCCAGACTGTTTAGTCAAGCTTATTATTGCAGCCATTCAATTTGAAAATTATACATATGGCAGGATAAGAAAACATAATTGCCGATGCGTTTTCGCGACTTTGATGGAGAAAGACAGAGGCGTTCAGTGGCTGGAGTAGACGGATTGAAATAGAATGTAATACTGATTGTTTGCATGCTTAGAGTAAAAGTAATGTGTCTGTATTGTAGTGTACTAACAGAGTAAGACTAAGGGTTTTAAAATGAAGTCATCTTTGTATACTGATGGTTTTTTTTAAAGGAGGGAGGTGTTACAATGCTATCACTTTAAAAAGGTTATTTTGTCCTGGATTGTTTTGAAGAGAGATTTTAAAGGCAGAGGTGAAAAACTAGCTACTGGAGACGGCCTAAGTCAACAATTTAGGAGGCCTTAGGTTTTTTTTGAATAGTTGTAACAGTGGAAGGGGAGTGGCCAGTTTTCACAGACCAGGCTTTCTAGTCTTTTGTGACTGTAGCAGTCAGAAATTGTTTGGAGTCCCAGAAAAGTTGGAAACTTCAGTAAATGATTCCAAGCTGCTACATTCTCTGAAATCTCTCTTGATGTTGTTTCCTCCTGGATTGGAGAACTGCATGTAAGAATCTATGTCTGAATTTACCTTTTTGTCAAGGCGTATGTTTATAGGATATTACTGTATTGGAACAGGTAGTAGGTACTGTATCTATTTTCAGTTAAGTTTTCTAACAGTTAAGTCATTCTAAATTCATCTTTCTTTTATTTGTATTTTAGCTACAGTGTTTAAATAAATGGTGTTCTGCTTAACATCGAGTAGTTTGACCAGTGGCATCACATCTGGAACATGTACTTTATATCTACCTTTAAAATAAGAAAAAGTTAGGGTCTAGGCTACCTTCTTAAAATATTTTGAGGGAGTCTGGACTAGTCCATAACACTATATGGCCTTTGCAGTAAGCAGGAGGCTGCTTGCCCGATTACCAACAGAATGTTAAACAATTAATAACATCCAAATCCAGCTCAATCAGCGTCAGCCTTCCTGCTCCTCTGATGCTGCTTGGCTGCTGTGTTCATCCAGCTCTACACCTTGTTATCTCAATCATCCTGGAAGTGGGATTCAGTGATGTTATCACTGGCTCAATGATTCATTGCTCTGTTGCATGTTCTTAAGTGGACAATCTTAGATGGATTTTTGCCGTACTGTGTAATGGATTGCACTCCCTCCTCACCAGCGATCTTCAGCATCTCCTCCTAGTGGCTGTCAGGAGCTCCTCCTCCTGTATGCACCTTTTCCTTGGCACCCAGTAGTCTAGGTCTATTTCTTCTGCAATGACAAAGTACAAAGTTAGTGACACATCAAGTGACACCCAACTTCCTTGTCTGCATCCCCATCTCATGGACTGGCCTGTCAGTTATATGTTGTATCCAAGTGCACCCAAAAACCAAACTTCCACATGCTTTTGCTTCATTTGCTATGTGGCACCAAGACTGATCATGCATTCAGTTTTTTTTTGGTATAATTGCTCATTTCAACACATACATTACGGGTGGACATACAAGAAACTTCAACTGGAGATGTGATACTGGCACTTACCCTGGCCAACTGGAACACATCATTGACCTGTTTGCCATATCCTATCCTGCCCAGATTCTGTTTTGAACCTCACAGCTTCTCACCTTCTCGGTGACCTCAATCCAGGCCCCCTTCATTAATGAGTAAGCTTTCTGATGCCATCTGCAGGAAGAAGTTCCTCCCCTCTTTCCCTTACAGGCCAAATGAGAACCTGCAGGGAGGCATCACTGAACCATGGAGCTGGTCTTTCTTGGTGTTCAGGCATGACAGTACAGATGAAATCTTCATATGAAACTGAGAGGCATCTTGCAGTCTGCAGCACTGGAGCCTTCTGGCAGTGACACAGAGGCTGTCTGTTTAACCAGGAAGCTCTATTGCCCAGCCATAGCCACAAAATTACCAGCTGGTGCTTTTTTACCAATAAAATGCTTCCCCTGCCTCTGAATTGCATCTGTTTCCCTTGCATGCCGTTGGCACTTCGAATTTTAATCGTAATTGCAAAGGAAAAGAAGAAAACTGAGAAATAGAGAATGGTGCAGTTTCATTGTTTGGAATACCATACTGTTGACATAATACCTCCAAAGTGTCCAGACAATTCTCCTTCTCCCTGATCTTCTAGAATGTCTGCAACTCATACTCCAGCTCAGAAACTCTGAGTTAGAGCCGTTCAAATGGCTCAGCCAGGCAGAGGGCTTGAAGGGCTGCATAGCCTACTCCTGCTCCTATTTTCTGTTCTGTTTCTAAATTGCAAACAGTTACTGCAAATATCATTGTCTAGAATTGCAATGCATTCCATGGGTACGGAGATGTAGGAATGACAGGAATGGAAGACACAATGAAGGACCACGCTTAAGCATTCCATCTCCAAACATGATGTTGTGGGCTGTATGGACCTACAGGGAAATTCTGTTTCCTGTGAGTAGGAGGAAGAGACTTCCTCCAGAAACAAGCAAGCATAGTCGAAAGTGGCTTGAGGAGGTGAGCAGCAGATATGTGATTCAGTATTCTTGTATACAGTGTTACAAGAGGTCAAGAACTTTATTAGCACAAGAAAGGCATGTTACATTCATCCAAATTCTGACTTGCAACTAACCTCAAGGACCTCACTTTGCCTTTCCAAGCATTTATGCTTGCCATACCTTACACTTATACCTATCAATCTCTGTTGAATCATCTCACAAACCCACCTAATTATCACTGACATTAACCTTTAAATTAATGTAATGACATGAAATTCCTTGGAATAACTCTCCACAAATATTTGCATCCATCCTGTCAAAACAATTCATTTCTCACACTGAGAGTTTTCTTTTTCTCGACTGATGGGGAACACCAGAGGATGGCAGAGTACTGGAGATGACCTTCCAGTCAACTGCACTTTAAACACAACAGGCACAGGAAAATAATTGATAATTGGCTAGCCTGGATATTAACAATGAAGATGTGGGTTGTCCAAGCACTTCAGGACAGAACTAAACATGACCCATCCAAGCCCTTAACACTCTGGCAGTTCCAGTCTATATTTAGAAAGTTAAAATCCCCTATCATAATTACCTTATTATTCTTACAGATAACTGAGATCTCCTTACAAATTTGTTTCTCAAATTCCTGCTGACTATTGGGGAGTATATAGTATGATTGCAATAAAGTGATTACCCCTTTCTTATTTCTCAGTTCCACACAAATAACTTCCCTGGATGTATACCCAGGAATATCCTCCCCAAGTACAGTTAAAATGTTATCCTTAATCCAAAATGCCACTCCCCCTCCTCTCTTGTCCCCCCTTTCTATCCTTCCTATAGCATTTACACCTGCAAACACTAAGCTGTCCATCCCTGAGTCATGACTCTGTAATTGCTATGATATCCCAGTCCCAGGTTCCTAAGCATACCCCAAGTTCATCTGCCTTACCTATTAGGTCTCTTGCATTGAAATAAATGCAGTTTAATTTATCTGTCCTATCTCATTCTCTGCTTTGTTCCTGCCTGTTTGACTTGCCCTTTTTCCCAGCTGTACCAGTCTCGGACTGCTCTCTTTCCTCACTATGTCCCCCTTACCCAACAACTAGTTTAAATCTCCCGAGTAGCTCCAGCAAAACTCCCCACCAGTATTTTAGTCCTCTTCCAATTCAGGTGCAATCCGTCCTCCTACAGGTCACTTCTACCCAAGAAGAGATTCCAATGATCCAAAAACATGAATCCTCCCCACACCAGCTCCTTAGCCACGCATTCATCTGCTCTATTTTCCTATTCCTACGCTCACTAGCTCATGGCACCAGGAGTAATCCAAATATTACTACCTTTAAGGCCCTCCTTTTTAAATTCTTGTCTAACTTCCTATATTCTCTCCTCAGAATCTCGTCTTTTTCTTACCCTATGTCATCAGTTCCAATATGTACAATGACCTCCTGCTGGCTCCTCTCCCCTCTGAAAATATTCTGCACCATCTCCAAGATATCCTTGATCCTGGTACCGAAGAGGCAGCACACCATTCTAACGTATCACTTCTGGCCGCAGAAACGTCTGTCTGTGCATCTGACTAGTGCCGTTAATGATCATTCTCCTGCACAATTATTTTTCTCTCTGCAGCATTACAATATAATTAACAGGAAGTATTATTTTAATTAGTTCTGGGATTTGTGCACATCGACAATGAAGCATGGGACATTATATCAATAACACAAAAATGTGTCACACCCAGATCTTAATCAATTGCTGCTTGCCTGGCAGATTCAGTTACCCTCAGAGAAATGTAAAGTCAAAATCATAATTCTGCTCACTTGGAAAATAAATTTGATGAAGGATCAGAATCAGAACAATCTAGGCCACTTGAAAAATTGAAGTCAAATAATGTTTTTGTTGTTGTATTTGAACAGTCATAGAAGCATCTAAAGCAAAAACGGAGGCTATTTTGGTCTGTCGAGTCCATGCCATCTCACCACAGTCAGTGTTCCCTGTTCGCGTCCTGAAGCACTGCAAGTTTGATTCCATCAGTGCCCATTCAATTTCCTTTTGAAATTATTGATTGTTTCTACTTTCTTCACCCTTGGCCAGTGAGTTCCAGTCATTATTGCACATATCATGGTTTTGTTAAGGAGAGGTCACGTCTGACCAACATAGTTAAAGTTTTTGCAAAGGGGAAGCTGGTGTGTCGATGAGGGAAATGCTTTTATTGTAGCCTATTCAGACTTCAGCAAGGCTATGGATAAGGTCCCACATGGAGGACTGATAGCAAAAGTAAGAGCCTATGGGATCCAAGGAAATTTGGCAAATTGGATTCACAATTGATTGAAAGCAGAGGGTGTTTTTCCAACTGGAAGCCTGTATCCAATGGGGGTCCCTGTGTTGGGACCCTTGTTGCTTACTGTTTTTATAAATCATTTAGACTTGAATGTAGGAGGGTTGATCAGTAAGTTCACAAATGATACAAACATTGGTGGGATAGTAAATTGTGAGGTGAATAGCATTATATTACAAGAGAATATATATGGATATAGATTAGTGGCAAATATAACTCAATTCAGAAAATATGAGGTCTTGTATTTGGGCAGGACAAGAGCATACATGATAAACAGTAGGACCCTGGGAATCACCAGGTAGTGCATGTCCATGGGTCCCTTAAGGTAGCAGGACAGGTACATAGAAGATAGAACTGTACAACACAGGAATGGGCCCTTCAGCCCAAGATGTTGTGCCAAACATGATGCCAAAATAAAGTAATCCCTTCTGCCTGCCCTTGCTCCATATCCCTCCATTCCTTGCATATTCATGTGCCTATCTAAAAGACTCTTAAACGCCCCTATCGTATCTGTCTCCACCACCACCCTGCCAGGAGTTCCACACTGCTACCACTCTCTGTGTAAAAAGTTTGTCCCCACATTTCCTTTGAACTTGCCCTCCTCACCTTAAATGCGTGCCCCCTAGTTTTAAATATTTCAACTCTGGGAAAAAGATTCTGACGGTCAAGCCGAACTATGCATTTCATAATTTTATAGATATCTATCAAGTCTCCCCTCAGCCTCCACCACCTCAGAGAAAACAACCCAAGTTTTTCTAGCCTCTCCTTATAGTTCATACCCTCTAATCCAGGCAGCATCTTCTGCACCCTCTCTAAAGCCTCTACATCCTTCCTGTAATGTGGCGACCAGAATTGAATGCAATACTCTAAGTGCTGCCTAACACATATTTATAACACATTTATAAGACACAAGTCTTATAAAGCTGTAACATGACATCTTGACTCTTGTACTCAATTCCCCAACCAATAAAGGCAAGTATACCATATGCCTTCTTTACCATCCTATCTACTTGCACGGCCACTTTCAGGGAGCTATGAGCTTGAAACACAAGATCCCTCTGTACAACAATGCTATTCAGAGTCCTGCCGTTATCTATATACTTTTCCTTAACATTTGATCTTACAAAGTGCAGCATCTCACACTTACACAAATTAAACTCCACCTGCCATTTATTTGCCCATATCTGCAACTGATCTATATCCTGCTGTATCCTTTGACAACCTGCTACATTATCTATAACTCCAACAATTTTTGTGTTGTCTGCAAACTTACTAATCCACCCATCTATATTTTCATCCAAGTCATTTATGTAAAATAGCAGAGGTCCCAGTACAGATCCCTGTGGAACACCACCAGTCATGGACCTCCGGTGTGAAAAAGAACCTTCCACCAATACCCTCTATCTTCTATGGCCAAGCCGATTCTGAATCCATGTGGCCAAGTTACCTTGGATTCCATACAATTTTCTAGATGAGCCTACCATGAGGGATCTTGACAAAAGCCTTATTAAAATCCATGTAAACAACATCCACTTCTCGACACTCATTGATCACCTTTGTACCTCCTCAAAAAGTTCAATCAAGTCGGTAAGACATGACATGCCCTGCACAAAGCCATGCTGACTGTCGCTAATTAGGCCATGCTTTTCCAAATGTGTGTAAATCTTATCCCTAAGAATTCTCTCTAATAGATAAAGTGGTTAAGAAAGCAGATGGGATACTTGTCTTTATTAGCCGAGGCAGAGAATTTAAGAGCAAGAATGATATGCTGGAACTATATAAAATGCTGGTTAGACCACAGTTGAGTATCATGAGCAGTTCTTGAATTCACAATATAGGAGGGATATGGTAGTACTTGAAAGAATGCAACGGAGATATCCAGGATGTTGCCTATGCTGGAGATTTTTAGCTATGAAGAGAGATTTTATAGATTGGAGTTGTTTTCCTTAGAGCACAGGTAAGTGAGAAGGCTTGTGATTGGATGTAAATCATGAGGGGGATATGCAAGGCAGACGGGAAGAAACATTTTCCCTTGATGGAGGGAATCAATGACTGGGGACATAGATTTAAGGTAAGGGGCAGAAGGTTTAGAGGAGATGTGAGGAAAAACTTGTTCACCCACAGGGTGATAGGAATCTAGAACTCACTGCCTGTAAAAGTTGTAGAGACAGAAACCCTCATAACATTTAAGAAGTATTTTGATGTGTACTTGCAATGCCAAAGCTATGGGCCAAGTGCTGGAAAATGGGATTAGAATAGTTGGGTGATTGTTTTTGACTGGCATGGATGTGGTGGGCTGAAGGGCCTTTCTCTGTGCTGTAGTTTTCTAGAATTCTAAATCCCTTATTTCTTACCCAAAACCTTAAATATGTGTCTTTTTGTCATTGTACTGGTATCTAATGGGAACAGATTTTCTTTACCTATCTTTCCCAAACCTGCCGGTATCTTGAACACTTCCATAAAATCTCTCTACAATCTCTGTTGCTTCAAGGAGTGCAATCCCAGCTCTTCCAACCGAACCTTGTAGCTATAATTCTACATCCTTGAACCCATTCTGTAATGTCTCCTATGCACCCTCTCAAGGACGTGGGGGTAGGTGAATAGCTACAGGTTATGGTCCATTTTGGTACCAATGATTTAGATAGGAAGGCGGATATGGCTCTGAAATCAAAATTTTAAAAAGCTGGGTGTAAGGTTAGCAAGCAGAACCTCAAATGCAGAAAGGATAAAGAACAAACAATAGCACAGGAACAGGCCTTTCGGCCCTCCAAGCCTGCGGTGACACATTTTGCCCTTCCATACTAAAACTATCTTCACTTACAGGATCCATATCCCTCTATTCCCTCCTATTCATGTATTTGTCCAGGTGCTTCTTGAATGCTGCTATTGTGTCTGCTTCCATCAACTCCTCTGGCAGCACGTTCCAGGCACTCACCACGCTTGCCTCAGACATCTCTTTTAAACTTACCCCATCCCTGCACCTTGAATCTGTGTCCCCTAGTAACTGACCCCTCCACCCTGGGAAAAAGCCTCATACTTTCTACTTGATGCATGCCATTCACAATCATATAAACCTCTATCAGGTCGCCCTTCAACCTCCTGCATTCCAGTGAAAACAAACCCAGTCTATCCAACCTTCCTTCATAGTTAAAATCCCTCATACCAGGCAACATATCAGCGAATCTTTTCAGTACTCTCTCCAAAACATCCACATCCTTCTGGTAGTGTCATGACCAGAACAATACACAATATTCCAAGCGTGGCCTTACTAAAATTCTATAAAGCTGCAGCATAACTTGCCTATCCTTATACTCATTACTCCTTCCATTGAAGGCAAGCATATCATAGGCCTTTTTTTATTACCTTATCTACCTGCGCTGCCACCTTCAGTGGCCTGTGGACCTGCACACTCAAATCCCTCTGCATATCAATACTCTTAAGGGTTCCGCCATTCAATGTTCCTTGGTTGCATTCATGAAAGTTTCATACAGCAGCCGGTATCCACTCCAAGAAGAAAAGATGCATTGTTTGCCTGATCCTTGGTAATGCGTTGGATCAAGTGGAACAAGTGTCAGTAGAGGAATATTTAGGAGACAGTGATCATTGTATCGTAGGATTCAGGACAGAAATGGAAAATGATGTGCAACAATCCAGAGTGAGAAAAATCTATTCATAGACAGCTGACTTCAATTGGACAAGAACAGTGCTGGGCAAGATTGATTGGATCAATAGGTTGGTGGGAAAATGCAGTAACTGAACGGAACAGAAAGCATTTGAAAAGTGTTATACGTCAGATTTGTGATTTAAGTTATAAGATGAAGAAAATTGGAAGAATTGTAAACTGTGAGGAGGATAGTGTGAAATTCCAAAAGGTGATAAGAAGTTCAGTGGGTGGATAAGTAGTAGATGAGTTTCAATGCAAAGAAGCGTGAGGTGATGCACTTTGATAGGGAAAACATTGAAAGTATTGTAAAATGGGGATAGAATAAATAGTGTGCAATGCCATGGGAAAAAGCAGGAGATTGGCATTAGGTAATGATGCTTGCCTGTGTAGGAATGATGGGCTGAATGGCCTCTCTCTG
>NC_063340.1:28444503-28448691 GCF_021869965.1 Rhincodon typus | reverse complement strand
TGTGCACACTCCACACAAACAATTACCTAAGGCTGGAATCAGACCTGGGTCCCTGGCGCTGTGGGGCAGCAGCACGAACCACTGAGCCACCTTGCTGCCCATTTAGAAATACATAATTTGATCATGCAAAGTCAGCATGATATAATCAAGAAGAAATCATCTCTGACAAATTTGCTAGAATTCTTTGCAGAGGTAGCAATCAGGGAAGCAATGGATGCAATATATTTGCATTTTCAGAAAGTGCTTGGTTAGGTACTACACATGATGTTATTGAATAGGATAAGAGCCTGTTGTTTCGGAGGTAGTATGTTAGCATGGGCAGGGGATTGTTTAAGTAATAGAATACAGAATTGGGACACGGGGGCATTTTCAGGATGGTAACCTGTAAACAGTGGTGTGCCGCAGGGATCAGTGCTAGAACCACAATTGTTTACTATATATTCCGGATTCAGATCAGTCAGATTTGCGGATGATTGAAAACTACGTGGGAAGATAAGTAGTAAAGATGACACAAATAATCTGCAGAAAGATATGGACATATAAAGTAAATGGCAAAAATGCCACAGATGAAATATAATGTTGGAAAATATTAGGTTATGCACTTTGGCAAGAAGAATAGAGGAGCTAAATGTTATGCAGTATTTACCTGGAGAAAGACTATAGAAAACTACAAAAGAGGGATTTGGGAGTTTTTGAGCATGAAATCACAAAAAGCTAGCATCTAAGTAGGTGGGCAATTGAAATTATGGCATTAATTTCAAAGCACTAAATCAGACCACAGCTAGAATACTGGGACTTAGGGTGTGGGTCCCTTTGGGCCCCTGTAATGTCAGGCCTAAAAAATATCCTCAAACCAAATCCTTAAGAGTTAATCAATGACAATGAGCAATTGAAGAAGTAGAAAATTATTTGGAAAGCGGGTCTTGTGCAAAGTCAGCCCGTTTTGGCTGGGAGGTAACTTGCATGAACTTGGCTGGTGGGAAACAGAATATTGTGCAGTTAACACAAGGCCACTTAGAAGTGTTTTTCAACTTGTTTTCTGCACAATAGAATGCCTGGAAAAGTACTGAAAGTACTACAAAATGGTGAAACACTACATAACATCAGATTCAGAACAGTTTTAAGATCAGGGACTTTGTCCCACACTTTGGACTTCCACCAGACTGGATTCATGTGACCAGTGTCATGGAATTCTGAGACAGAACTCAAAGTGCCCTGTTGCCAGTTCTTGAGAGGCAGAAGGAGTGAAAGTTATTAGATTGCATATGTACAAAATAGTTTAAGTTAATAGATTCACTCATTAGTTTGTACATAAATGAAATAGATTAAGTGAATAAACTTGCTATGTCTGGGAGCATGTTGTCTTGAATTCATTTTGATCAGACCTTAAATTAGATACTGTTAAATACTTTCAACCTAATAATACAGTCTGCTCTGTTATGAAAGATACAGTGGCATTGGAGGTAGTTGAGAGAAGGTTCACTAGGCTGATACCAAGGATGGAGGACCTCCATTACGAAGAGAGGTTGAGTAGGTTGGGCATTGAAATTTGAAAGAAATTTAAATTCTCATTGAAATGAGTGACCTCGTTGAAACATGTAAGATTCTTAGGGCATTTCACAGGGTGAAAAAAGGAATGGCTATTTCCCTTTTCTGGGACGGTCTAGGACCAAAAGGCACAATTTCAAAATAAGGTGTTGTATATTTAAGAGATGAGAAGGAATGTCTTTTTTTAGAAGGTAGTGAATCTGTGAATTTTTTTCACTGCAGAAGGCTGGGTCATTAATTATATTGAAGATTTTTAATCAGTAAATGAATCAGGAGTTACAGGGAAAAGACAGGTAAGTGGAGTTGAGGATTTCAGATCAGGCGTATCTGGCAGAGCAGATTTGATGGGCTGAATGACGTATTATTGTTCCATTGTCAAAATTGAAGGGGAGGGGTAGAGCACCAGAGGTGAGTTTACAATATCATCCAACATGGTGACCAGAAAGATGTTGAGTGGTTAGCAGATTGGTGAGAATGGTGGTGAGGGAACAGGAGATAGATTTTATTGTCAGGGTGACCAACTCTTGTGCAATAAATTAACCAGTGCTTCATAGTTAATAGTGCTGCCAGAGCTGTAACAGTGTGCAGGGATCGGCAGCTGCTGCTGCAGTGGTTAGATCCCAAAACAGGGAGACACTCACAGTGTCACAGAGTGTTTCTAGAAAGGGCACACATCTGTATGTGCAAAAAAGAGGAAAACAAAATTACAGGGCATGGTTGCCCTGGAGAAAATCAGCCTGGGACACAAGTCTCAAAAATGGAGCAGTCCCAAAGAATTTGGGATTTGGTCAGATGAACCAAGATGACTGATATGTACTTCATTTGCTCCTCTTGTTACATATATTGTGAAATCTTTGTAAAACAAAAAGATATCAACCACGGTCTTGAAAATTTCCATTGATTCAAGTTTCCACAGCTTTTTAGAAGAGATCCAGGTTTACCCTGTCATTTAACTTTAAGATGTAGTAAGAACTGCCGATGCTGGAATCTGAGATAATGCAGTGTGAAGCTGGAGGAACACAGCAGGCCAGGCAGCATCAGAGGAGCAGGAAAGTTGATGTTTCGAGTCGGGATCCTTCTTCAGAAATGGGGGAGGGGAAGGGGGTTCTGAAATAAACAGAGAAGGGGGGAGTTGGGCTGGGGAAGGTAGGTGAGATGGTGATAGGTGAGTGCAGGTAGGCAGTGGTGGGGATTGGCCAGTGAGGTGGGAGGAGCAATAGGTGGGAGAGAAGACGGACAGGTGAATGAGGTGGGGATGAGGGGGAGGATTGGTCTTGGGATGAGGCCTGGGGTGGGGAGATTTTGAAGCTAATAAAGTCCATAATGAGACCATTAGGTTGTAGGCTCCCAAGGCAGAATATGAGATGCTGCTCCTCCAGGTTACGGGTGGCCTCGTTGTGACCCTGGAGGAGGCCCAGGATGGACATGTTGTCCAGGGAGTGGGAGGGGGAGTTGAAGTGGTTCGCGACTGGGAGGTGTTGTTTGTTGCGAACCGAGCGTAGGCGCTCTACACAGCGGTCTCCGAGCCTCCGCTTGGTCTCACCGATGTAGAGGAGGCCACATCGGGAACAGTGGATACAATAGACCATGTTAGTGGATGTGCAGGTGAACATCTGTCTGGTGTGAAAGATTTTTTTGGGGCCTTGGATGGAGGGGAGGGGGGGGAAGGTGTAGCACCTCCTGCAGTTGCAGGGAAAGGTGCTGGGGCTAGTGGAGAGTGCGGAGCGGGCGAGGGAGTTGCGCAGAGAGCGGTCCCTCCGGAAGGCAGATAAAGGCGGGGAGGGAAATATATCCTTCATAGTGGGGTCAGATTGCAGGTGGTGGAAGTGACGGAGAATAATGCATTGAATCCGGAGGTTAATGGGGTGATACATGAGGTGAATTCTGAAGGGGAATTCTGTCTTTGTTTTTGTTGCAGGGAGTGGGTGTGAGGGCAGAGATGCGGGAAACACAACAGATGCGATCTAGGGTGTTTTCGACCATTGAAGGGAGGAAGTTGCGGTCCTTGAAATAAGAGGACTTCTGGGATATTCGGGAGTGGAACACCTCATCTTGGGAGCAGATGCGGTGGAGGCAGAGGAATTGGGAGTAGCGGATCGCATTCTTGCAGGAAATTGGGTAAGAGGAGGTGTAGTCCAGGTAGCTGTGGGAGTTGGTGAGCTTGAAATAGATATCAGTTTTGAGGCGGTTACCAGAGATGGAGACAGAAAGGTCCAGGAAGGAAAGAGAGGTATCAGAGATGGTCCAGGTGAACTGGAGGTTGGGTGGAAGGTGTTAGTAAAGTTGATGAACTGTTCGAGCTCCTCATGGGAGCACAAGGCTGCACCGATATCATCGATGCAGCGGACGAAGAGGTGGGGAATAGTGCCAGTGTAGCTGCGGAAGAAGGACTGTTCCATGTATCCTACAAAGAGGCAGGCATAGCTTGAGCCCACGTGGGTTCCCATGGCCACCCCTTAGTCTGTAGGAAGTGGGAGGAGTTGAAGGAGAAGTTGTTAAGGGTAAGGACAAGTTCAGTTAAATGGATAAGGGCGTCACTGGAGGGGGACTGGTTGGGCTTGCGGGAGAGGAAGAAACGGAGGGCTTTTAGGCCATCTGCGTGGGGAATGCATTCATGGGGATGGCCTAAAAACTGCATTC
>NC_063340.1:28398691-28444103 GCF_021869965.1 Rhincodon typus | reverse complement strand
TGCATTCCCCATGCAGATGGCCTAAAAGCCCTCCATTTCTTCCTCTCCCGCAGGCCCAACCAGTCCCCCTCCACCGAAGCCCTTATCCGCTTAACTGAACTTGCACCTACCCTTAACAAGTTTTCCTTCAACTCCTCCCACTTCCTACAGACTAAGGGGGTGGCCCTGGGAACTCACAGTAGTACCAAATCACCAGCTTATGAAGAATTTCATTAGCACTCATTTAAAAAGGCATTGGAAAAGAAACAGGATAAATCTGATTGCAATGTTATTTCAAATATTTATTTCCGCTATTTTCCTTATGTATTGTGCAGTGTCGGTTTATACATTGTGACCTTCTGTCATGGTATGTCAAAGCTTTTTAATCCGAATCTCTCCAGGCAATCTGACCTATCTCAGTAAAAAATTGGATGGAATGCAGATTTGGATTTGAACAGATCTAGTTAATGGAAGAAGGCCAAAAAAGGTAGTTCATTACTTGGTCTGCTGACTGTAACCTTGATATTGTGTTTGCTAAAATTTGTTCCAGCAGGTTTGTGCAGTGTTGTACAGTGCAGTATTTTGTGCAGTGAGCACAACTGGAAGAAATGATCAACATTCATCTACAGAATAAAGTAAGGTGCTGGGTAGCTACAGTCAAGTATCATACAGAATTGGAATTGATGAGCTGTCATCGTAGTTTTAAAATTTGAATTAAACTTTAAAAAAACTGAAAGCAAATTCAGGTTGTTGTAAAAACCCAAGTGGTTCACTAGCATCCTTTTTGGATGGAAATCTATTGGTCTTACCCAGTGTGAACTGAAGTCACATAGGCCAGACTAAGTAAGAACTGCAGATCTCCTTCCAAAAAAGGATGCTAGTGAACCAGTTGGGTTTTTACAGCAATCTGCCGGAACTACTCCCAGGCCGTACATTCCAGAAACCACCAACCTCTGACCCCTTCTTGACCTTTCAACTAAGGGGAATAGCTGCTTTCTCTTCATCTCATCCATGCCCTTCATTGTCTTATGCACCTTTATCAAGTTCCCCCTTCAACTTCTTTTCGTAGCTGAACGGCTTGATCCTGGGCACATCCTGGTGAATCTCCTTTGCACCCTCTCTGGTGAAATTATTTCCTTTCTACAGAACTGCACATAATACATCAACTGTCTGTAAATTCGAGCGTGGGTACTGGAATGTTGGTGCAGAGTTTCTGTTATGCGATTTAACCTGCCTGGCGTCCTACATTACAAGCATCAGTCACTGAAATTTATTTAGTACATCACTCATTTGATTAAGATGCAGGATATCTTTCAGTGGTAGTGTGATGCTCGTTATGTTGATCATATGTCCTAAATACTGACAGATCATATCAAGCAGTATATCCCTATGGCTGTTCTCAACAAGCAAGGTAAGTGACTGTATTCAACCAGCTGGTGCTTGCAAATCTCAGAATACAGTAGGCATTAGACACACTGTCGTGATTGGACAGTTTTGTTAAATAATTCTGAGTATGAGATGAATTGCATTAACAATTCAGCATTTTCAATCAGGCTGGCTTTGTCAAGCTTGTGTTTACTGAAAGCTATACATGCTAATACACAGAGCCCTGGTGTTTGCAGGCAGAAATAACATGTATACACATTGAACCCGTTTCAGATAAGGAAAATAGGTGACAACCATGTCAGGTTCATTTCTGTTGACCCAGAGTCAACCTGCCTGGGTTAAACTTTAACCAAATCTTGACAATTAACTGTCAGTCACTGATACATTCTCCACAATCAATTAGTGTCCACTTGTTGATAGTGAGAACTGCAGATGCTGGAGTCTGAGTCAATACAGTGTGGAGCTGCAAGAACACAGCAGGTCAGGGAGCATCAGAGGAGTAGGAAAGTTGATGTTTTGGGTTTAAATCCAAAGCGTCAACTTTCCTGCTGTATTGACAGTGTCCACTTGCTGACCAATTAGAGCTCCCTGTTGATATTTCTTATGAATTAATTATCCTGATGACTACAAGACAAAAAAACATTGAATAAAGTTATAGAATCATATAGTGCAGAACAGGCCCTACAGCCCTTCGAATCTGCATCAATATGATAAATGCATGACCTTCAATCTAATCACTTTTAAGCCTGCAGACACCAACACTTTGTCTTTCACTGTGTCAATTTGCTCAAGCACCTTGTAGTCTCTCCCCCTGGGTTCCATACCCCTTCAGCTTCATTCTCTTGGGTAAAGGTGGATGTGAATTATTGATTCAACACTCTACCAATGTCCTCTAGCTCCACCCAGATTGCCCCGAATGGGCCTTGCTCTTTCTTTGTTTGTCCTCTTCCCATTGATATACTTGTAAAATACAATTGGATTTTCCTTACTTTTACCAGCCAGAGCTTTCTCATATTCCCTCTTTGCTTTCCTAATTGCTTTCTTAAGCACCACCCTGCACTTTCTGTACTCCATTAATGCCTTATACCTGCTAAAAGCCTCTTTTCCTTCTCAACATACTCTCATTATCCCCAGTTATCTAAAGTTCTCTGGGCTTGTTACTCCCTCCTATGACCCAAGAGGGAACATGTTAGGCTTGTATCCTCTCCATTTCTTTTTGGATGGCCTCCCCTCCACCCGCAAATGTTCTCTGTAGGTTTCCCTACGAGTAGCTATTCCCAGTCTGCCTTGGCCAGATCCTGCCTAATTGCAACTTGTCTATTTATTTGTCCATAATAAGCTTACATTTTACTGGTATATTGGAGATTGTTATTGTGATCACTAAAATGCTCCTCCACCTGCCGAGCTTCATTCCCCAGAATTAGGTCCAGAACAGATTAACAAAAACCAAGGAAACTTAGATTTTTTTTTAAAGAAAGTGTTTACTGAAGCATATTGTGAGGTAAACACATTCTGCACTTTCCTGGAACAGCAAAAGCCAAAGCAAACATCTCAGCTGTCAGGTTGGATGGGTTCCGGTCTGAGTGATCATGGTTTGTGTATGGCCAGTGCATCAGAGAACCACATAGCATACAAAGAGAAAGCATTAGAAAAAAAAAAATCAGTGTCTCTCTCCCTTTTCTGTATGAAGATGCCCCCTAGTCCTAGTTTCACCTGCTAGCAGAAACAACCTCCCTGCCTCCACCTTATCTATTCCCTTCATAATCTTATATGTTTCTATAAGATCTCCCCTCATTCTTCTGAATTCCAATGAGTATAATCCCAGTCTACTCAGTCTCTCCTCATAATCCAACCCTCTCAACTCTGGAATCAACCGAGTGAATCTCCTCTGCACCCCATCCAGTGCTAGTACATCTCTTCTCAAGTAAGGAGACCAAAACTGCACAAAGTAATCCAGGTGTGGCCTCACCAGGACCCTATACAGCTGCAGCATAGCCTCCCCGTTTTTAAGCTCCATCCCTCTAGCAATGACAGACAAAATTCGATTTGCCTTTTAATTACCTGCTGCACCTGCAATCCTACTTTTAGCGACTCATGCACAAGGACACCCAAGTCCCTCTGCACAGCAGCGTGCTACAATTTTTTACCATTTAAGACATAGTCCATTTTGCTGTTATTCCTACCAGAATGGATGACCTCACACTTATCAACATTGTACTCCATCTGCCAGACCTTTGCCCACTCACTTAGACTACCTATATCCCTCTGCAGACTTTGTGTCTTCTGCACGCTTTGCTCTACCACTCACCTTAGTGTCATCTGCAAATTTTGACACACCACACTTAGTCCCCAACTCCAAATCATCTATGTAAATTGTAAACAATTGAGGTCCCAACACTGATCCCTGAGGCACACCACTAGCCACTGACCACCAACCAGAAAAAGCACCCATTTACCCTACTCTTTGTTTTCTACAAGTCAACCAATCCTCTATCCATGCCAATATATTACCTGTAATACTGTGCAACTTTATCTTATGTAGCAGCCTTTGGTGTGGCACCTTGTCAAATGCCTTCTGGAAATCCAGATACACCACATCCACAGGTTCCCTATTGTCCACCATGCAAGTAATGTCCTCAAAGAATTCCACCAAATTAGTTAAACATGACCTACCCTTCATGAATTCATGCTGGGTGTTCCCAATGGGACAATTTATATCCAGATGTCTTGCTATTTCTTCCTTAATGATAGATGCAAGCGTTTTCCCCACTACCGAAGTTAAGCTAACTGGCCTATATAGTTACCTGCTTTTTGTCTACTTCCTTTTTTAAACAGTGGCATCACATTGGCTGTTTTCCAATCTGTGGGAACCACCCCAGAGTCCAGTGAATTTTGGTAAATAATTACAAGTGCATTTGCTATTTCCCCCATCACCTCTTTTAGCACTCTGGGATGCATTTCATCAGGGCCAGGAGACTTGTCTACCTTTAGCCCCATTAGCTTGCCCAGCACTGCCTCCTTTGTGATAATGATAGTTTCTAGGTCCTCACCTGCTATAACCTTCTTGCTATTAGTTTTCGGCATGTTATTTGTGTCTTCCACTGTGAAAACCGACATGAAATAACTGTTTAATGTCTCGGCTATTTCCTCATTCCCAGTTATTAAATTGGCCTTCTCATCCTCTAAAGGACCAATGTTTACCTTCGTCACTCTTTTACGATTTACATATTTATAGAAAACTTTTGCTGCCTGTTTTTATATTCTGAGCTAGTTTACTCTCATAATCTATCTTACTTTTCTTTATAACTTTTCTTGTGGTTTTCTGTTGGCCTTTAAAGATTTCCCAGTCTACTAGTTTCCCACTACTCTTTGCTTTTTTGTATGTGTTTTTTTTTTCAATCTGATACTTTCCTTTATTTCCTTAGACATCCATGGCTGGCTCTCTCTTTTCCTACAGTTCTTCCTTATCACTGGAATATACTTCTGCTGAGCACTGTGAAAAATTGTTTAGAAAGTCCTCCACTGTTCCTCAATTGACCCACCATAAAGTTTTTGCTCCCATTCTACTTTAGCTAATTCCTCCCTCATTCCTTCATAGTCTCCTTTGTTTAAGCACAGGACATAGGTACTGGATTTAACCTTCTTACGCTCCATCTGTATTTTAAATTCGACCATACTGTGATCACTTCTTCCGAGAGGATCCCTAACTGTGAGATCATTAATTATTCCTGTTTCATTACACAGGACTAGATCTAGGATAGCTTGCTCCCTCGTAGGTTCCATTACATATTGTTCAAGGAAATTATCGCGGATGCATTCTATGAAACCCTCCTCAAGGCTGCCGTGACCGACCTGATTTGACCAATCGATATGTAGATTAAAATCCCCCATGATAATTGCTGTACCATTTTTACATGCATTAGCTGTTTCTATGTTTATTGCCTCCCCACCACGATGTCATTATTTGGTGGCCTATAGATCACACCTATCAGTGACTTCTTCCCCATGCTATTCCTAATTTCCACCCAAATGGATTCAACCTTTTGTTCAGTAGAACCTATATCATCTCTCACTACCGCCCTGATATCATCCTTAAAAATCAGAGCAATACTACCTCCCTTACCTTCCTGTCTGTCCTTCCAAACAGTTTGATACCCCTGGATATTTAACTCCCAGTCATGACCATCCTGTAACCATGTCTCTGTAATGGCCACTAAATCATACCCATTTGCCATGATTTGCACCGTCAACTCATCCACCTTGTTTTGAATGCTCTGAGCATTCAGATAAAGTGACCTAATGCCAGTTTTTGCACTTTCTTTTTGGGTCCTATTACCTCCATTACTAACAGCTCTTGAGTTCTCCTTCCCTTTAACTTTTTTCCTAATTTGCAATGGAGTTGAAGCTTCCTCGTCACCTGCTAACCTGCTGCTTTGCCTTACATTAATTGTTATTCTCCCTCTAAGCTCACTTCTCCCTTCCCCCCTACTTACTAGTTTAAAGTCCTATTAACCACCCTATTTACCCTTTTCGCCAGAACACTGGACCTGGCCCTGTTCAGGTGGAGTCCATCCCAGCGGTATAGATCCCTCCTGTCCCAGAACTGATGCCATTGCCCCATGAAAAGGAAGCCCTCTTTCCCACTCCACTCTTCTAGCCACATGTTTACTTCCCTGATCCTTGCCTCCCTATGCCAATTTGCACGTGGCTCGGGCAGCAATCCAGAGATTATGACCCTTGACCTGTTTTTTAATTTTGTTCCTCGCTTTTCATAATCCCGAAACAGGTCTTTTTTCCTAGCCCTGCCTATGTTGTTGGTACCTACGTGGACCACAACAACTGGATCCTCCCCCTCCCTCTCTAGTGTCCTCTCAAGCCGGTCAGAGATGTCTCGCACCCTGGCACCGGGCAGGCAACACACCATGCGGGATTCTCTATTCTGCTCGCAAAGGATACTGTCTATCCCCCTGATGATGGAATCAACTGAAATGTTAACTGCAAATAACTAAAATGGAATTGAAAGGAACAGAAAGAAAGACAACATCAAATCTTGTGATCCAGACTGATGATTCCCTGATCTTTTTCCTCCCCCCCCCCAACTTTAAATAGTCATCTTTGTGTGATTGTTTGTGAAGGGAGAATATTTGAAGGGATAGAGTTGAGAAGTTAAGTTAGCAATCATGTTTTCCAATTGCCAATGATTAGAGATAAATTGTTCATAATGAGCAGTTATTTTCTGCTAAGTATGGAAACCTGTTGAGCATTTTTGTTTCATCTAAGTTCATCAATCAGGTAATGGAGTACTTTGGATAGTTTAACAGAAGTTTTCACAGTTATGAGTCAGGGTTTGATTTCCAGCACACTACCCCAGTCCGTTTGTGAAAACATTTGTGTTTGTAGCTGGGATTTTAGACAACTGAAGATTAAGTGTGGAGTTGGTAAGTGATACAGAGATAAAAGGAAACACTCAGTTTTGTCTGATCAGAAGTGAGACATCATAAAATGCTAAAGCCCTCCTGCAGGTCAAAGAGATGTTCCTGACAAACTTACAAGATATTATAAAAGGCAAGTTGATTGAATTGACAAGTAAACTGGAAGTGGAATTGCCTGCCAGGGCTAAAAAAGCAGTAATAATTGAAGGACTAGCACAGCATTTAGCTTTACTGGAAATATAAGAGACCAGATATTCCAAGAGGTTAGACATGGAAATCAGTTCCCATTCAGTTATAGTTAAACTGAGCTTAAGCCTGAGAATGAAGAGAATAAGCTGGAGATGGAAAGGAAATTTAAAAACTTGCACTTCAGAGAAAGGTTAAAAAGGACAGGACAGAACAGGATTTAAAAAAAAAGAGAAGGGATGAATGAGAAGAATGTAAACTGAAAATGACAGGGTTGGAATCAGATTCAAGGAGAAAAAGAGAAAAGGAAATAATCTTGGAATGATTGTCAAAAAAAAGGAGACCTCCGAAGTCACTGAATAGGAAGAATTTAGATTAACCTGAAGTTCAGAAAGAAAATGTTTTGAGTTTGTACCAAATTTCCTTACCAAAAAGTGAGGAAATTGATATGGAGGCATTCATGTAATTTGAGAAAACAGTGAAAGTAAATTAGTAAAGGTGTACTGGATGTTATCTGTCAACATGCCTCTGCATGGGCAAAGCACAGGAAATTTATGCTTCACTGTCCAAAGATGTTTCTAGGGATTATGACCGTGTAAAATAAAGTATATGTGGAATGGTTCCTGAACAAAACAGAAAACTGTTGGAGAAATCATCAGGTCTGGCAGCATCTGTGGAAAGAAAACAAACAGAGTGAAGATTGAGTCCTGTGACCATTCTACATTGTATTTGAAAAAATTAGGCGAAGTAACGTTGTGCATGTATACCAGTCCCTTAAGGTATCAGAGTAGGTGGATAAAGTGATTAAGGCAGCCCATGGGATACTTGCTTTTATTAATGAGGCATGAGTTTAAGAGCAGGGAAGTTATGCTGGAACTGTATAAAATATTGGTTGGACACCTAGAGTGTTGTGTGCAGAACTGGAATCCACATTATAAGAGGTACATGATAGCATTGGAGAGGTATTTGGCAAGGGAACAATCAATTATAAAAAAGGTGTTTGACTTGGAAACCAGATACGAGAGCTTAAAAGGGGAAGTAGTCCAGATAGAGACATTTACCAGAATGTTACCTCGGCTGGAGAGTTTAATTGGGATTGTTTTCTCTGGAGCAAAGGAGATGGAGAGGGGTCATAATAGAGATGCATAGGATTGAGGGGCATAGATAGGGTAGACAGGTAGAAAGATTGTGTAGCACCATTACCCAAAAGTAAAATTAGAGCATTAGGATATCCTTATAATTAGATTTGACAAACCAGTTTCCAGAAACTATTCACTTAATGCCAATTACAGGTGATCGTACAAAAAATCTCAATTTGTTGTTCACTATGCCCTAACAATTGAAATACAATTTGATCAATGTTCTAAGATATCTAAAATAGTCAAGATCTTAATAAGTAGTTAGGGTATCAAACAATTGAAATGAGCTGCATATCATCTGTAAACACAGGGATCAATAAATTGAGAAAGTTTAAAAAAATACCTTTGGAGTCTCTTTGATCATAGCTTATTTTTCTCATTTCTTAATCTCATTCTCTTTTTCATTTCCTCTGTACTTTATGTATTTAGTTTATCAACCTTACACTTGTTAAGTCTTTCTTTCATTCACATGTGGGGTAGAACTTCTCCTTTGCAATTTGTGCTCAAAGTTGTGCCATTTGAAGAAAAATGTTTCTACTCCTCCTAAACTAATTTGAATATCTTCAATTTCAAAAATCTTCAGGCAACTTTCCAAAGAAAATTTGACATTGTCATAACTGAATTGCTGAGGTTTGATTAAAACAGTAAAGGAAAAAACAACTTACGTAGGTTAAAGTGAATAATATAGTGGAGAATGTTACTTTGTCTGTCGAACCAGTTTCACCAATTCACATCAACCATAGACTGTAGATCACAGTTCCCACTTTTGTCTCATATCCATTACAAGAAAAAAAACTAAGCTCAGTTTTAAATTAAATGATTGGTCTCATCAATTGCTATTTTTGGTTTGAAGTTTAAACACCTGTCATATTTACATGTAGTTTCACAATTCCACTTCTCAGGGGTCTAGCTTTAATCCTTTGATTACAGTTTTGTCTTGGACTCTGCAAGCAATGGAAATGGTTTCTTCTATATACAGTATCTATTTCCTTCAATATTTAAATTTGATTAAATCCTGCCTTAACCTTCTAAATTATAGGGAATAAGCTTCCTATGAGAGTGATCACACAAACATAAATAAACCGTCAAGCCTGCTGTGCCCTACAAAAACGTCATGGCTAATTAATTCCAATTTTCTGCCTGCCCCCATGACCTGAGATCAAACATCTGTCCACCTCACGAACAAAAACCGAGTTGCTGGAAAAACTCAGCAGGTCTGGCAGCATCCATGAAGGCACAAAGCTCACATTTCAGGTCTGGTGACCCTTCTCAGAACCGGGCCTGAAATATTAACTCTTTTTCCTTCCCAGATGCTGCCAGACCTGCATCTTGGTTTTTGTTCCTGATTTACAGCATCCGCAGTTCATTTGGCTTTTATCTGTCCACCACAGCCTTGAATACATTCAATAACCCAGTCTACAATGTCTGCAGAAGAAATTTTGAAGAAATGCATTCAAGCAAAACAAAAAAGGACACATTAACCATCCTTAATTGCCTTGGAAAGGTGGTAGTGAGCCATTTGCTCAAACTGCTGCAGTCTACGTAGTGTAGGAACAGTGTTAGTGCTGTTAGAGGGGGAGTTCAAGGATTTTAACTCAGTAATAGTGAAGAAGTGGTAATAGAGCCCTGGGGAATGTTGTCGAACAGAGATCTCGGGTTCAGAGATGCAGGTCTTTGAAAGTTGTCACAGGTAGACAGGGTGGTTAAGAACGTGTTGGACACGCTTGCCTTCGTTGTTCAGAGCATTGAGTATAGGAGTTGGGATGTCATGCTGAAATTGTATGGACGTTGGTGAGGCCACTTTTAGAATACTGTGTACTATTCTGGTCACTCTGCTATAGGAAGGATATTATTAAATTGGACAGGGTACAGAAGAGATTTACTAGCATGTTGCTGGGACTGGAGGGTTTAAGTTATAAGGACAGGCTGGGTCCTCCCCCAACCCATCCACCCCCACAATGTTGGCTCTGCTTTCTCCATCAGACCTGCTGCGTTTCTCCAGCAATTCCTGATTTTGTTGAAGATGGTATGCTTTGATGTGATTGTGTTCTGGTAGTAAATGGAGTGAATGTTGCAGATAATACACATGTTGAATATTGTCCACTTGGATGAGTGCAGCTCGAACAATGCTCACACTCCTAACTTGTGCCATGTATACGTTGCATAGGCTTTGAGGACTGAGTTACTTCTGCAAAATTCCCAGATAACTTGCTGTTGTAGCCACAAAATTTATGTGGATGATTCTGTTCTGTTTTGGGTCATTAACACCCAGGATATTGACAGTGGGCAATTCAGTGATGATAATGCCATTGAAGATCAAGGGACATAGGTTGGTTTCTCTTTTCTTGGAGATGGCCATTTTTTGGTGCAAATATTGCTTGTCATTTATTAGCCCAAGCCTTGATGTCTTGCTGTCTCGCTGTATTTGAACGTAGACTGATTCATCCAAGGAGTCACAAATGGTGTTGAACACTTGTACAAATCAGCCAACATCCTCACTCCTGACCTTATAATGGAAGGAAGATCATTGGTGAAGCCACTGAAAATAGTTGGGCCTAGTACTAGGCTGAGGAACTCCTTTATGAAGTCCTGGAGCTGAGTCAATTAACCTTGAACAAACAATCATCTTTCTTTATCCTATATATCACTCCAACCAACAATGTTTTCTCCTGCATTCAAATTAACTCCAGTCTTGCTAGGACTCCTTGAATGTCATGAGTAGTCACCCACCCCTTCCTTCTGGAGTTCAACTCTTATGCTCATGTTTGGATTGTAATAGGATAAGGAGTGAGTTGACCTGGGGAAATCCGAACTAAGCAGTGAGCAGGTTAGTGTTGAGTAAGTGATATTTGATTGCAGTTTCCATCACTTTGCTGATGATTAAGGATCGTCTGATAGGCAGTTATCTGGATTAGATGTGTCATACCTTTTGAAGGTAGGATTTATCTGGGCAATTTTCTCTGCATTGCTGGGTAGATGCCCATGTGATACCTATACTGTGACAAATGGGGACATAGCTCTTTCTGTAGCTTAGTGGCTAGTACTGCTGCCTCACAGTGCCAGGAACCCAGGTTCAATTCCACCCTTGGGCGACTGCGTGTGGAGTTTGCACATTCTCCCCCTGTCTGTGTGTGTTTCCTCCGGGTGCTCCAGTTTCCTCCCACAGTCCAAAGATGTACACACTAGGTGGATTGGCCATGCTCAATTGCCCATAATGTTCAGGGATATATAGATTAGGGGGATGGGTCTGAGTGGGATGCTCTGAGGTTCGGTGTGGATTTGTTGGGCTGAAGGGCCTCTTTCCACACTGTAGGCATTCTATGATTCTAGAAGTCCTCCATCTTATTGCTGGAATATTGTCAGGATCCATAGCCTTTGCAGTATCTAATACCTACAACCAATTCTAAATATCATATGGAGTGAATCAAGTATGTTTGGGCTCCCACATTGAGGATGGAGATTTGTGGAGTTCCCTTGAATTATCTAACTGTTCACTGCCATTCAAGTCTGGTTATGGCAGGACTGCAGAACATGATCCAATTTGTTGGTTGTAGGATTGCTTAGCTCTGTCACACGTTGCTTGGCACACAAGCAATCTTGTGCCATAGCTTTACCTGGTTGAAATAAGCAGGAATAACATCACATGTCCTGCAAAGGATGCATTACTCTGTATAGCCTGGGTTAGAGAGCTCCAATTGGAGCACTCTAGCATTCCTTCTATACCTCGCTGTAAGATTGCCTCTCATCTCATCCTCTGCCTCCTCAAGCATCAAATCCATCTCCTGTGCCATGTTGTGCAGCAAGAATAAAAAAAATTATGTAGCTTTCTTAATGTAATGGAACTTAAGATGCCTCACAAGGCAGCTATAAGACAAAATTTGACACCAAGCCATGAGGAATTTATTTTAGTTGACCAAGAGTTTAGTTGGAGGGAAAGGTTTCAAGAAGTGTCTAGATATGAAAGAGTGCTAAGGGGGAGTCGTGCAGGGAGGGAATTCCAGAGCTTGGAGTCTGGACAACTGAAGACATGGAACAATTATGATTGTGAATACTCAAACAGCTAGAATTAGAGGAATATTAGATATCCTGAAGGGTTGAGGTAGGAGGAAATCACAGCGAGGGACAAGGCCATGAGGGATTTGAAACAAGGATGTGATTTTAAAATCAAGATGCTTCTTTGTGAGGAGCTAATGTAGATCAGTAAGCACAGAACTTGAGAATGTGACCTGCTGCAAACTAAGACTAGGTTATAGAGGGTAGAATTTGTTAGACCAGCCAGGAATATACTTGGATTAATCCAAGTATAGAAATAATGAAGGTATGGATAAAGGTTTCAGCAGTAGATGAGCTGTGGTAAGGGCAAAGTCGAGTGACATTGGAGTTAAACAAGGTCCAGGTGATGGATTGAATAGGAAGTCAGAAGATTGTTTCAGAATCAAAATGTAACAAAAAAGATAGTGAATAGACTACCTTAAATCAGTAAATGTGAACCGTCTGGGAGACCCTGGCAAGTATTTGAGGCCTCCAGAGTGATAACAGTCCTGTGCTTGCAGATCTTCATTAACTCCTGATGAAGCAGCATGTCAATTTTAAAATTCACATCCTTGTTTCAATACAACAATGACCTTGTCCCTCACTATCTCCAATCAGTGGACCTGAAACATGAAATCCATACAAATGAAATCACTATCCAGCATTGAGAATACAACAGAACAGACCATTTCAAAAGATTGTGGTAACTGTTTGGTACTAAGATAGGGGGCAGGGCTTGTGCCAGGTTCTCATAACAAGGCACATTGAAAACAGTCCCAGAGACACGATTAGTTGGAGACAAAGCTTCCATATGAGGCAAAGCTGCTGTTAGCTCTATTTCTGGGAAGAAGTCAAACACAGTTGATTTCTCCTGTGCAGAGAAAGCCAAGTTAGCAAGAAGATCTAGGAATTAGTAAGCAGCTAAGTGTTGGATTCAGGACTCAAGCCCTGGAGAGTTGAGATTAGAAGATTGTTGGCTTTGTGTAGCTCAGGGAAAAAGCAAAGATAGATTTAGCTGAGTGAAATTAGATAGCTATCATTAACATTTCAGCATAGCTGAGGATGGATGTTGAAAAATCCATATGGAATATTTACTTCACACCTCAGCGGCAACATATTCATAGATCATAGAATCCCTACAGTGTGGAAACAGGCCCTTTGGCCCAACAAGTCTCCACTGACCCTCAGAGCATCCCACCCAGACCCATCACCCTAATCTACACATCCCTGAACACTATGGGCAAGTTAGCATGGCCAATCCACCTAGCCTGCACATCTTTGGACTATGGGAGGAAACCAGAGCACCTGGAGGAAAGATAACAAGGTGTAGAGCTGGATGAACACAGCAGGCCAAGCAACATCAGAGGAGCAGGAAAGCTGACATTTCAGGCCTAGACCCTTCTTCAGAAATGATTTCTGAAGAAGGGTCTAGGCCCGAAACATCAGCTTTCCTGCTCGGCCTGCTGTGTTCATCCAGCTCTATACCTTGTTATCTCAGATTCTCCAGCATCTGTGCATGCATTATTCATGATTTTCCCATTGCTACGTCTTTCATCCAGAGTGCTTGTGGATGGGGTGATGAGATGCAGGTATTGGCATCTCTCCAACAAAAGCCTCGAGGGTGCTGGACCTGGCTCTCTATTGACAGCTAGAAGCCTGTCTTGAAGGTAGATGGAAGGTGTCATCAACAATGCTATTAAGCAGCAATTAGCAATAAGCTTTTCTCTAACACTGCCTTGGTTCAAACATGGACAAAACAGCTGAATTCCAGAGGTGTGATGAGTGACTGCTCTTGACATAAAGGCCATGTTTGACTGATTATGGTATAAGGTATCCCTAGCAAAAATTGAGTCAATGGGATTGGGTGGAAAGCTCTCTGCTTAGTTGAAGCCATGCTCTGAAACAGAGGAAGATAGCTTCGGTTGGAAGGCAGTCATCTCGGCTCCAGAACAACCCTGCAGGAACCTCAGGGTAGTGTCTTCAGCCCAACCATCTCCAGCTGCTTCATCCATAACTTCCCTCCTATCTTAAGGTCAGAGATGGAGATGTTCATTAATGATTGTTCAATGTTCATTACCAATAACTCCTTCGATGTGACCATATGCAGCAAGACCTAAACAATATCCAGGAATGGGCTGACATGTAGCAGGCAATGATCATCTCTAAAAGAGGCTCAACTATTTCCCTTTGACATTTGATGGTGTTACCATTACAGCCTCTTCCACTATCAAGATCCTGGGGGTGTTACCACATTTCAGAAACTGAACTGGATATATACCTATATACAATGGCTGCAAGACCATGTCAGAGGCTAGGAATCCTTCAGGTAACTATTGTTTCCCAAAACCTGTCCTCCATCTATAAGGCACAAATTAGGAATACAATGGAATACTCTCCACTTGCCTAGATGAATGCAGCTCCAACAACACAAATGAAGCTTGATACTATCCAGGTCAAAGCAGCCTATATGATTATCACCACATCCATAGGCCTTAATTGCCTCCACCACCTACGCACAATAACAGCAATATGTGCCAGCTACAAGATGCACTGCAGAAATTCACCAAGGCTCCTTAGACAGCATCTTCTAAACCTGTGACTACTACCACTTGGAAGGGTAAGAACATGAGAAGTACACTATTTGCAAGTTCCCCTCCAAACTACTCAGAATTATTTGGAAATTAACCACTGTACCTTCAGTGTTGTTGGATCAAAATTCTGGAATTCTGTCCTAAACAACATTGCAAGCGGAATTGCACCAAATGAGTTGCATTAAGCAGCTTGCCATCATCTTAAGGGCATCCAGGATGGTGTAACAGTCAATGAATTGTCCAGCAATATCTGGGGCAGAAATATTCAACACATGGAGGGAGGGTAATGCTTCAGGATGGCTAGGAAATAAGGACCCTGCAGGTCTGGTCATGCACAGGACATGGGTTTATGTACAAAATCCTTTCCCTTTACAAGCCCTAATATTGTTGGTCCTCAGCCCCCTCCCTTACAGGTTTGGTCACTTACCCTAACCAAAGGGTTGTTGCAGCCTTTTACTTCACCATTGCACACCTTTGATTTCCAGCACAATGGAAAGTGACTGAGCACTCATTGGCTAGTGTTTTCTAGTTGGCAAATCCCCAAGCATACCCATTCCCTTCCTAGTAGTTCATCCCATAAAACCCATACGCCTCACGTCCATAGGTCCTGACAGGACTCATCTACATGAGCCTGCACCTGCCCATCTTTCCCACCCAGCTTCTGGGATAGGAGGTGACCATGCTAGGTGTAGGCATTCATTGCCTACATCTTGGAGCTGGCATGCTCCCAGCAATGGATGACTGTCACCACCCCGCCACCCTCCTCTATCACTTCCCAGCAATCACTACTATATCCCTCTCTAGTAGATACTGTTGGCTTCTTCACAACTGCTATCCTCCCTTCTCCAAAGCTTACAGGCCCTAGTGTCAAAGATTAAATTTGTTAATCTCATTCCTACAGCAACTCATTCACAATCTCCATGAATATTCAGTCCCTAGCTTTGGCATTCTTGTAACCATGTTTCCATAAAGCCCAAGATTATATCCACTAACTATTTGTGCTGTTAAATAATTTTAGTATCCAAATAGTATTTGGAACAAAAGTAAATACTACTTTACTACAAGTAAAGAGCCAATAATTATGCCTTTAAGCATTCTCCACAACCCCCTCCCCCACCCTACTAACTTTTACAAATGCTAATAAACTGTTCCTTCCTGTCCCACTCTGGGACACACTGCCTAAATGGCTGCCTTGCAAGGTTGCCATAGCCACTTGCGTTGTAAGCATACATATCCCCTCTCCAGATCACACTTTTTAATTTAAAGCGTTCTCTGCAGCCCCAGGTATTCCACTCACCAAGATACTGGTTCCAGCAGGAATCAAGTGAAGCCTGTATAAGTGGAACCGCATTGGTACCAGTGCCCCATGAATTGAAATCTATCCTTCCCACCCCAATTTTGAGCAATGCATTTAACTCCTTGAGTTTATTTACTTTGTCAGTTTGTCTGGGACTCAGGTGGCAATCCTGAGATTACAGCCCAGGACAGACTGTTTTTCAATTTAGCTCCTAACCATTCAGCTTCTTTCAGCAGGACCTTCTTTCTAGTCCTGTCAGTGTCATCAGTAGGGAAATAGATGATACTGGATCCCACCCCTTCTTCTCCAAGTTCCTTTCCAGCCTAAGGAGATATGTCTTTTACCCCAGCACTTAACAGGCAACTCAAGTTTTGGGACTCCTGCTCATGGCTGCAGAGAACAGTATCTCTCACTTCAAGCAATAATGCCTACTACTACTGCAACATTCCTATTGCCTCCTACCACTTGAATAGTCCCTTGTACAACAGGGTCACTGTTCAACCTTCCGAAAGACCCCCCTCTCATCCATACAGTTTGGAAGAACCTTGTAACTGTTTAAGAATTGTAGGGACCATAATTCCTCCAAAGCTACTTTGGTCCCCATACCAGCCACACCTTCAGTCACATTCTCCTGTCCCTGGTCACAGTTCAAATTTGGCCTATTCAGAGGGTGCGATCACTTTAGAGAGGGAGGTGTCTCAGTAACTTTTCTCCTAACTCAGATGGCACATTTTCTGCAGTACTACTCTAGCTCATTACCTTGGATCTGAAGTTGCTTGAGCTGCAAATATTGGAAGGTGTATTTGGTCTGGAACACATTTGTGACTAACAGCTCCCACATGCTATGGCAGCAAAACATCACCCATCCTGCTAGTTTAGGATAGTCGATGGCCTTGAAATGGATATCGGTTTCTCGGTGGTTGCCAGAGATGGAGACAGAGAGGTCCAGGAAGGAGAGAGAGGTATTAGAGATGGTCCAGGTGAACTTGAGGTTGGGGTGGAAGGTGTTGGTGAAGTGGCTGAACTCGGAAGAAGGGTCTAGGCCCGAAACGTCAGCCTTCCTGTTCCTCTGATGCTGCTTGGCCTGCTGTGTTCATCCAGCTCTACACCTTGTTATCTCACCCATCCTGCTGGCACTGTTGTGTTCTATTTATTTAATTAATGAATTCATTTCTTTTGTATTCCTGCCTTTGGCACTTGTAGAATCCACTACTCTTTACAAATTATTATAATTAATGTTTCTTTTTACAACAAAAAAATCCTTATACTTAACAAGCTGTTTGTACAAAAGTAAAAAAGCTAGGGAGCTAAACACAAACTGAAGAACTTACCTTGACTTTAAAGACCATAAATACTCACCGTTCACTGCTTTGTTTCAGCAAAATCAACCAAGTATCCAAAATTCTTTTTGCCCTTCGCTCTCTGAAGTCCTCAACTCTATTGTGACTGGCCCTTAAGTGCTAAATAGCTTTGTTGGCTTCTAATACAAGTTCCCAACACAAATGGTCTATCTGAGACAATTAAGGAGAATCCAGTTTCGGCTGATTCTCAATTAAGCTGCTCTTTCACTGGAACATTTGAAAAAGATCTCTGTTTAAGGCCAGCAGCTACAGAATTTAAATAGTAAACTTCAGTTAAATGGCAACTATAAACTACAAACTAAATTAGGTTAAATCAGGTGTGTACAAAATAAAGATTTAGACTTCCTTGCCCAACACTCAGTTATTGGTTGAACTGAGTTTGCTTGCTGCATTTACATGTTCCCAACACACAAAAAGCTGCATCACTTAATGAGAATCCAGTTTCAACTGATTATTGATGGTTATTATCTCTGTACCCATCAAATTCATCAAAAAAGCACTTCTGGACAAACCCAAGGATAAAGCATCAAAGATAGTAGGAACTGCAGATGCTGGAGAATCCGAGACAACAAGGTGCAGGGCTGGATGAACACAGCAGGCCAAGCAGCATCATAGGAGCAGAGAGGCTGACGTTTCGGGCCTAGACCCTTCATCAGAAAAGCTTGTTGAGTGTGAGGACGAGTTCGGCTAAGCAGATGAGGGTATCAGTGGAGGGGGACTGGTCGGGCCTGCGGGACAGGAAGAAGCGGAGGGCCTTAAGGCCATCTGCATGGGGAATGCAGGTGTAGAGGGACTGGACATCCATGGTAAAGATGAGGTGTTGGGGACCGGGGAATTGGAAGTTCTGGAGGAGGTGGAGGGCGTGGGTGGTGTCACGGACATAGGTAGGGAGTTCCTGGACCAAGGGGGAGAAAATGGAGTCGAGATAGTTGGAGATCAGTTCGGTGGGGCAGGAGCAGGCGGAGACAATGGGTCGACCAGGGCATTCAGGTTTGTGGATTTTGGGAAGGAGATAGAAGCGGGCAGTGCGAGGTTGGGGAACGATGAGGTTGGAGGCCATGGGTGGGAGGTCACCTGAGGTGATGAGGTTGTGGATGGTTTGCGAGATGATGGTTTGGTGCTCAGGGGTGGGGTCATGATCAAGGGGGCGGTAGGAGGAGGTGTCGGAGAGTTGGCGTCCGGCCTCGGCGATGTAGAGGTCAGTGCGCCATACTACAACTGCGCCTCCCTTGTCCGCGGGTTTTATGGTGAAGTTGGGATTGGAGCGGAGGGAGCGGAGGGCTGCACGTTCTGCGGGGGAGAGGTTGGAGTGGGTGAGAGGGGTGGAGAGGTTGAGACGATTGATGTCTCGACGGCAGTTGGAGATGAAGAGGTCGAGGGAGGGTAGGAGGCCTTGGGGTGGTGTCCAGGAGGAGGGGG
Organism: Rhincodon typus; assembly: GCF_021869965.1. NCBI lineage: Eukaryota > Metazoa > Chordata > Chondrichthyes > Orectolobiformes > Rhincodontidae > Rhincodon > Rhincodon typus. The sequence goes on along the minus strand of NC_063340.1, from coordinate 28,425,281 downwards.
TGTGTTGGAAGCGGGAGAAGGGGTCAGTAGAGGGAGGGTTAGGTTCACGGTTAAAGAAGTAAGCTTGGAGGCGGAGGCGGCGGAAAAACTGCTCAATGTCCAAACGTGAGCGGTATTCGTTGATCTGTGGGTGGAGGGGGACAAAGGTGAGTCCTTTACTGAATACTGCACGAGAAGAAGGATGTAAAATTGAAGAAATTCTAGCAAGTCATTAGTGTCTGCAAGTGTTTGACATAGGGACAAGTATGGGAGTTGTCAACAGGTTCAGTAGAACATCTAAATATTGTATGGCTTGTCTCGCCCAACATGTCATGGCATAAGGAATCTATTTTCTACAAGAGGACATTGAGCTAAAATGAATAAGAAGTCAGAATTGCCCAGAGGAATCCAAAATCTGACGGAATGCTTCACAGCAGCAATGCCAAAGACATTTTCGAAATTCCTCTAGGGCATGTCAACAAAATTCAAGAGGTAACAATGTCATAATTTCCACACCCAAGGACAGACAGTACATGTTATCAACATGACATGTCACCTGAACACCATTGGGAAAGTTGAAACTTTTACCTCCACTCAAGTGATAATCCCCAAGAGGAATCAACAACATATACCAAATGCCAAAATTGACACTAGTGCTAGAGTGAATATTATCCCTTCCATAGAATGTACTAAGGAAACTGTACACCCTGGCAATGACCGGGCAAAAGATACAGAAGCCTGAACACACACACAAGCAGGTTCAGGAACAGCTTCTTTCTGGCTGTTATCAGATTGTTGAATGGAGACTAGCCTCAAATAATGAAACCTGCAATGTAACATGTATGCCTCTAAGTCTTTTGGATCTGTACATCCTTTGCTTGCTGTGATCTGCCTGTACTGCTTGTAAACAAAGCTTTTCACTGTACCTGTGACAATAAAATCAATCAATCAATCAATACAGTCCATACAAGATAAGCTAACTGTTTACAACAGATCTGACACTGTCATTATCTGTCTCAAATTGCAATACGTATCCTTGGAATGGACACATGAAACCTTTTAGATCATCAAGAGAGATGGCCAACTATTATTGGTCTGTCAGTATATATGGGTCTACATATTCTTATGATCAATGTGATAACAAAGCTATCAGTTGTAATGAACATTCCAGATTGCAACGTCAATCTAACACCTTTTGGTAATTACCACGCCGATCAGATCCAGCAAATCATGTCAGAAGATTATCTGTCATGTGAGGTCAAAAAGATCATCATCAACAAATAGCCTGAACATATCAACGGGGTCTCTGAGATAGTACATTGCTTCTGGCCATTCAAAGAAGAGTTAGCACTCTCTGAAAATGTAATCTTCAAAGGCAAACAAGTCATAATTCCTTCAAGCTCTACATCTGGAAGTACTAGACCATGCACGTATAGGTCATACAGTTGCAGAAAAGACGTGCAGATTGGCAATGTGAATCCATATATAGGCCTGGCATTAATAAGAACATTAATCAGCAAATCAAGTCATGTGAAACAGGTCAAGTCCATCAATTTCAATAACTCAGAGAACCTCTCCTTCCACACAAGTTTCCTTCTGAAGCAGGGTGCAAGATTGGGACTGACACCCAAGAACATAATTACATTTTGCGAAATGACTATGCACAAATTCCCTTTCGTGCAACAAGGCAAAGATAGCACTGGTGCAAAAATTGTTTACATGTTTACTGCCATATTTGATTTGTTTGCTATATCTCAACAGATTGTATCTGACAATAGTCACGGTACGCTAATGCACCTTTTCGAGGTATGTGCAGGAAATGGGGTTCAGCATATTACCACCTTTTTTTCACAATCCTAGGCAAACAGCCTTGCAGAAAGCACTACTCATACTGTATGATCTATGATCATTAAACACAAAACAACTTGACAAGATTTTTGATAGCTACATAAATCTACATGCTACTCTACCAAGCAACTGTTTACCCTTACTGGCAATTCACATATTAAAAGACAGATCCACATTGTTCTTCCCTCCCACACTGTGACCACCCAACCACATGTGCACCATACATTGTCGTAACAAAGGAAGAAAATGGTACAAGTACGAGACCATTGAGCATGCCATCAGTTATCCCAACTTGAACTAGGGCAAAGCATGGGAGTTTGAGATTTTGCATGAATATCTTTGTATCACACCTAGGCTACATAACATTGTAATAGAAAATGGTCAAGTCCTGCAGAGGAACATATGACATATCTGAGCTTCTTTTCATCAGCCACCCACCCCACAGCAGGCAGTTGCATACTACGGGGCAATTTGTGCGTGAAGCCTAACTGGGAGAGTGCTAAACAAGTACTTCACATCTGTCTTTACTCTAGAGAAAAGAATGCAACTACAGAGTTTGAGAACATAGTCTGTAAAGTTCTTCAGCATGGTTGATATGAAGCGAGGAACGTTTTGTAGGGTTTAAAAGTGAACCAATCCCCAGGCCCAGATGAGTTGTTACCCAGGACTAAATCTCTAATTACACAGCAGCCTATGGTCTGGTAAGACTATCATCACTTTGCCTTTACCTTACATGCCTCAAGAGAGGTGCCAGAGGACAGCTAATGTGGTTCCACTTTACAAGAGGGTAATAGAGGTGGCCCAGGGACTACAAGCCAGTAAGTCTCACATCAGTAGTAGGGAGTAGTGAAGAATAAAATGAATCCATTTAGAGAGGCAACATATGATCAGGGAGAGTTAGCAAAGCTTTGTCAGATGGAGGTCATGTCTAGTGAATTTGATTGAATTTTCCGAGGAAGTCACGAAGTGTGGAGATGAGGGCAGGTCAGTTGATGTAGAGTCATAGAGTCATACAGCACAAAAACAGACTCTTCAGTCCAACCATCCTTGCCGAACATAATCCCAAACTAAACTAATCCCACCTGCCTGCTCCTGGCCCATATCCCTCCAAACCTTTCTTATTCATAGATCCATGCAAATGTATTTTAAACATTGTAATTGTAGCCATATCCACCACTTTATCAGGAAGTTCATTACACACGTGAACCACCCTCTTGTGTAAAAAAAATTGCCTCATGTCTTCTTTAAATGTCTGTCTTCTCACCTTAAAAATGTGTCCCCTAGTCTTGAAATTCCCCATCTTAGGGAGAAGATAACTACCATCAACTTTACCTCATATACCTCATTATTTTATAAACTTCAATCAGGTAACCTCTCAACCTCCTATGCTCCAGTGAAAAAGGTCCCAGTCTATCCAGTTTTTCCTTACAAGTCAAACCTTCCATACCCAGCAACATCCTGGTAAATCTCTTCTGAACCCTCTCCAGCTTGATAATATCCTTCCTATAACTGACCGACCAGAACTGGACACAGTGTTCCAGAAGAGGCCTTGCCAATGTCATGTACAACCTCAACATAATGTCCCAACTCCTACTTTCAAAGGACTGAGCAATGATGGCAAGTATGCCAAATGCCTTTTTAACCATCCTGTCCAAATGTGATGCAAACTTTAAAGAAGTTTAAAGAAAATATGGTTTATATAGATTTCAGCAAGACCTTTGAGAAAGTCCCACATGGGAAACAGATAAAGAAAGTGAAAGCTTATGGGATCCAAGATAACTTGGCAAATTGGATCCAAAATTGGCTTAGTGACAAGAAACAGAAGATGGTGGTAGAAGGCTGTTTGTGTGACTGGGGGCTGCTATTCAGTGGCATTCTACAGGGATCAGTAATGGGTCCCTTATTATTTGTGATATTCATAAATGACGAAGATGAGAATGTGAGGGCAAGGGGTAAGAGAATCAGAAGTATGTTTGCAGATGACACAAAGATTGGGCGGGTGGTTGACAGGAGGAAGATATGGACAGGTTGGTCAGATGGGCAGGTGGAATTTAACCCTGACAATTATGAGGTGATGTACTTTAGAAGAAACGAAAAGACAAAGGAGAACTCAATGAATGGCAGGACAGTAGAAAGTTTAGAGAAACAGAAGGATCTTGGCACACTTGTGCACAGATCCCTGAAGTTTGTTGGAGAGGTTAATTGGGTAGTTATGTCGGCATACGGGACACTTGCCTGTATAAATCAAGGTATAGATTATAAAACCATGGAGGTTATGTTGGAGCTTTACAGAACCTTGATTAGGTCACAGCTGGAGTACTATGTACTGTTCTGGTCACCACACAATAGGAAGGATATGATTACACTGGATGGGGTGCAAAGGAGAATCAACAGGATATTGCTTGGAATGAAGAATCTGAATTCTGAAGACAGGCTGGATAAGCTTGGATTGTTTTCTTTGGAGCAGAGAAAGTTAAGGGGGAACCTGACAAAGGTATAAGATTATGAGGGGCATGGAGAGATTGAACAGAAAGCAACTGCTCCCCTCAGTCAGAGGGTCAAGAAGAAGGGGATACACTTTTAAAATAAAAGGCAGGAGGTTTAGAGGGGATTTGAGGGAAAGCTTTTCATGCAGAGGGCTGTGTGGGTCTGGAATGCACTGCCTGGGAGGGTAGTTGAGGAAGATAATGTCACAACCTTTAAAAAATATTTGGATGAGCACTTGAAGTGTCATGACGTTCAAGGCAATGGGTCTAGTGTAGGAAATTAGGACTAGTGTAGGTAGTATTGTACTTTTGGTGGTACAGTCCCAATGGGCTGAAAGGTCTCTTCTGTCATGTATTATTCTATGATTCTACACCTGTTCTGACTACCATGTCAAGAATTCTCAGCATTTGGTTTGTTTGACATGTTTGGTAAAATAGGAAGCTGCATATTACTGAGGCCAGATGTAGTGGCTAACAAACAATAATCTTAAAGCCCCTTAATAGACCACTCAATGCTGCCTAGCAAGAAACTTGCCCGATGCAGAAAATTATAGTGAGTTGCTCCCGAAATTGAGATTGGCTTCACCAGACCTCTCCCCTTGATTCTATCCTTGTAAGAATCTGCCCATCATCTCCCAAACCAAATGCACGTTCATCCATCAGGTTACTGCATGACCTTCACTCGCTCATATGTATGGCTTTAACTGTCCCTAAAAGACAACTTCAAAGGAGGTGATAATAAGAGGTGATAATAACTGGTATTAGGTCATCATCAATACTTGATCTCACAGATACAGAAGAGGATGTCCTGAAGGATGCACATTTGCAATCCTTTCAGTCAGGAATGGAGACAGAAGAAGCTCTCAGATAACTGCCGGCAGAATTATAATTTTTCTGATACACACATGCTAAGTTGATTTCATCAATGACTGATGAGAAAATTGAGTTTGGTGTTTTTGATTTGATTTATCGCTGTCACGTGTACCGAGGTACAGTGAAAAGTGTTGTCTTACTTGCTTTATAGGCAGATCAAACGATACAAGTGCATTAGGGTTTCTAAAAATTGTGACTTTTTCATGACTAAATCTTTTGCCTTTCAGTGCAATTATCGTAGGACTTCTATGAGTACAATTTCTCAGACCAACTCATTGCTATGAGAATACACCATCACAGGATGCACTTCCATGAAACCGCATAGATGACAAGGGTTATGAAGAAGAGTCATACTGGACTCAGAATATTAACTCTGTTTCTCTCTCCACAGATGCTGCCAGATATGCTGAGTTTCTCCAGCACTTTCTGTTTTTGTTTCTGGTTTCCAGCATCTGCAGTATTTTGCTTTCATATCACTTAGACAGTTAGTTAGACCTGTTGATTCACACTTCACATGTGAGCACAAGCAGCTGCAGGGGCAGATATGGAGTGTTTGTTTCAAGGGATGTAATTCCCTTAGGTGGACACAGATACTGAACCCTGGGGGCTGCTGTTGACAATGAGACTGTTGTAGCTGCACTGGCAATTTTGACTTATACTGACAAATGTGTCAAACACACTGTCCACAACCACCAAAAGGATGGAGGAGCTCAATTTCATCCCTGGAATATTGGTAATGCAGTGAAGTATCAAAATATTCACTATGAAGAGAGACTTCCTCCTTGATTCTTCACATATGGCTCTGCAATGAGTCCATGCAGGTCAGGACCATGTAAAACTTGTATGCCAACTGACTTGCCATCTTGAACTTGTCTTGCCAGGATGATAAACATCTTGGGCCACATTATTTTAAGGGCCAAAGTATTGCAAAATTGGAAAAACTTGGTCCCAGAGGTTATTTTGGATTGCATTCTCTTGAGACAGGGTGTAATTTTCAAAGAGCCAAGAGAAAGAGGGAATGGGAAACCCAGTTACTGAAAAGTTGTTCAAGAAAAACATCAGTTTTGACTGATGAGAATCCTAGATTATCTCTAAGAACTTAAAGAGCAATTTTAAAAATGAGCAAGTTTTGGGAGAGATATTGTATTAAACTATTTGAAGTAGCTGTCATTCTTGGTGAAGGATCAGTGCTCCTTCAAGATAATTATATTGCTATGGAATGGCCAGTTATTTTTTTCTCAAGAAAGCTTAACAAGCATCAAAAAATGTACTCAGCCATTCAGAAAAAAGCTTTGAGTCTTGTCCTTTCAACAATTTGATTTGTCTGTGACCAGTTTTCCTGGGGGAGGTATTAATTTTACCATCCCCAACTGACTAATATTTTAGAAAAGTATGGAATGAAAAGCTTCAGGGTAACTTGCTGGAGTTTTTGGCCACAATCAAGAATTGAGTGAAGTGCAGTGTAATTTCTGATCCTCTACCCAGATTTTAAAAAGGGTAGATGACAAAAGGAAGATAATTATGATTGTTTCATACGGTTATAAAACCTAACTCTTACATTTTACTGGGTTTATTAGGGCTAAGCCAACATAGAACTTTTAATTTTAAATGTGACAAAAGGAAAGTATTATCAATAGAGTACGTACTGAAGTAGTTGTTAAAATGTTTATAACATTTAAATGTGTTTAGTTTGAAAGGTTTGTAAAAAAATTCTTACTTTAGTTTTTTTTTGAGGGGGAGACATGTGAAGACACATTTACTTGGAAAAGCCTGGATTTTCTTTTATGAAATGACCCCTTAAGACCAAACTGGAATGGGGAGTAATAATATTTTTTATCAACCTGTTCAAAGATGTTATTTCATACCTCTGGAGCAGGTGGGACTTGTATATGGGTCGCCTAGTCCAGAGGTAGGGATACTTCCACTGTGCCACACCAGCTCTTGAGGTAAGAAGTATTCTGAAAGAGGGTTAATTGGTTTTTTGATTATTGATGTTGCCAAGAGGCTGAACAGTTAAATAGAAAATTTATTGCATTAGGGTTGGGTCAGTCTCTGTTTTTTTGTTTGGAAGTTCAGAGCACACTGAAATTTTTTAAAAGTGGAAACCCACCAGCTTCTCTTTGAATGGAACAGTTTTCTACTAGGCAGTGTTTGAACAGGTCTTGTTGATAAAGCAGGGTTCTGACAATAGAACAGTGAGTGTGGGAGGACGCTTTCCATTTGAACTTGAAACATGCTTTATGATATTTTCATAACCTTGATGGGAAGAGTGCTTTGGAAATCAAACCAATTGTTTCATGAGTTATCACAAATATGATTTACAATTAATTTAATCACCAGAATGGTTAATGTCTGACTGTAACCAGAATCTAAGACAAAAGAAACTCATACCAAAGCAGTCCGGTGCAGTGGCCAGCACATGGAAGCAGTCCCAGAGCAGCGGCCGGCACAGGGAAGCAGTCCCAGAGCAGTGGTGAATGAGGGGAAGTAATCCAAGAGTAGCAGCTGGTATGAGGAGCAAGTCCCAGATGGAGGCCAGCATGGGGGAAGCAGTCCTGGAGCAGTGGCTGGCGCGTGGAAGCAGTCCCAGAAAAGCCGCCGGCACAGGGAAGCAGTCCCGGAGCAGCAGCCAGCGCATGGAAGCAGTCCCGGAGCAGCAGCTGGCACGGGGCAGAGTCCAGGGCAGATGCTGGCAAGTGGAAGCAGTCCCAGAGAAATCTTACCTTGGAGTAGTTGAGAACTGGTGCACAGTGGACGGGAGGTTTGGAGCGAAGTGGGGCCGATTGTTGGACTAGATCTGGCGTGGGTGATCAGACCATTTGTGGAAGCTTCTGCATTCAGCTACTGCAATGTAATGTTCATTTGAATTTATTTTTTATCTGACTGTAATGTCAATCTTTTAACTATGTCTTATTTCTAATTTATTCTTTAAACACTGTAAAGTAATGCAACTACTTTTCTTTTTTATTCATCTTTTACATCTAAGATTTGTACCTAGGTGCATACCTAAGATGGTGCATAAGAGGCGACATTGTAAAACTTTCACTGTACTCCTGTATGTCTGCACTTGAGTACACGTGACAATAACGGATATTCTATTCTATTCTAATTAAGGTAGCTTGTGGTGATTTACCCACAATACTGGGCAGTTTCCTTTTTTTCAATTCAAACACACCTGATGTCAGCTGGCGTCATAAAGTATTAGATTTAGCTTCACCAAAATTACATGAGTTGTCTAACCAATGATTGAACAGCACACAATTTCACTTATACTTCAACTTATTAAAAATAAACAGGTTCTTTCTCAGCAATACAGTTGACAATGCACCCATTTTCCAACTTAGATTTCAAATAAAATTTATGTAACCTTTACATGCTTCTGCCCTTGGAAAAATGAAATGCCATTTTAAAATGTGTTTCATCACAATGTAAACATATGTATACAATAAAAACTCAAAAAATTATTTTCATTTCCCTCACTCATTCTTTATATAGATTTTGTACAAATTCTTGTTATCTTATCAAATTTTTGACTTACCACAACATCATTACATTCTTGACAATGCATCTAGATTTAAATTTATAAAAACTGAACATGTATGGTATTATAAGGTTGAATTAATAAACTCCATTGAAATATTCTTGCATTTTGCGTTTAAATTTCTTCAGAAATACCAAGGGATCATGATCAGTGCTTTGTGGTTGACAATGATTGAAATTTCAAAATGTATAGGACCAGTAACAATCAAAAAATATCTTTTTTTTTAACAGTAGAGTATTTCTTCATGAACTGGTTTTAATTCTTGGAAAATGCCCTACACACTTTACAATTTTCAATTCATTATCTTGCAAAATGACCAGGCACCAACTCTAAAGTCACAGGGATGTTATAGCGCAGAAGGAGGCTTTTCAGCCCACCATGCCTGCAGCAGTTCTATCACCTCATGCCAACTCCTGCCTATTCCTCATATGCCTCACACCATTCTATTCAAAGAATCATCCAATGCCCTTTTGACTCGATAAATCTGCCTCCACCACATTTCAAGGCAGTGCACTGCATACCCTAATGAACAGCTGTTGGAAAAGCTCTTTTCTGACATCATCCTTGCCTAATTTGCACACCAATTTAAACATGTGCCCTTTCATTCCTGTTTCCTTTAAAAGCAGGAGCAGCTTCTCACCATCTACTCTGTGCAGCCTGTTCATGATTCTCAAAACTTAAATCAAATCACTTCTCATTTTCATCTCTCCAAGGAGAACAGTCCCAAAGTCTTCAATCTAGCCTCATAACTTAAGTTTCTCATTCCTAGAACCATTCTTGTAAAATCACTTCTATACTCTCTCCAATGTATTCACATCTTTCCTATGACGTGACGCCCACAACTGTACACATAACGCAAGCTAAAGTCTAACAAGTGCCTTGTATAAGTTCAATATCACATCCTTGCTGTTGTACTCTATGCCCCTATTAATAAAGCTGAGAACACCATATGCTTTATTAGCAGCTTTCTCCACCTATGATTCCACCTTCAATGATCTGTGCACACATACCCTCAGGTGCCACTGTTCCTGTGCCCCCTTTAGAATTGTACCCCAAATTTTAGATTGTCTTGCAATCTTCTTCCTACAAAAGTGCATCACCTCACACTTCTCTGCATTCAACCTCATCTGCCAGCTATCTGCCACTCCTTAAACTTGCCAATGTCCTTTTGAAGTTTCACATTGTCCTCCTCACAGTTTTCAATTCTTCCAAGTTTCATGTTATCTGCAAACTTTGAAACTGTCCCCTGCACACCAAGATCCAGACCATCAATATATATCAGGGAAAGCAAGGGTCCCAAAACCAACCCTGGGTAACTCCACTACAAACTTTCCTCTAGCCTGAAAAATATCCATTGGCTATTATTCTCTGTTTCCTGTCACTCAGCCAATTTTGTATTCATTTTCTACTATCCCTTTTATACCATGGCCAATAATTTTCTTCACACGTATCTAATACAACACTACTAGTCATCAACTGTCACCCGGATAAGGACATTTTTTTTACCATACTGTTTCTTTTCTGTCAACCAATTCTCAATCCGTGCTAGTATATTACCTCCAAGCCTGCGTGATTTAATTTTGCCCACTTGCCTTTCTTCTGTGCAATCCTATCAAAAGCCTTCTAAAAATCCAAATATATACCACATTCACTGATTTGCCCTTATCTATTCTACTAGTTACATCCTCAAAAAAAAAACTCCAGATGAGTTAAGCATGATTTACCTTTCATAAAGCCATAATGACTCTGTCTAATTCCTTTGATGCTTGAAAAGTGTTCTGTTTTCACATCTTTTATAGTGGACTCTAGCTTTTAGCCCAGAGGTGATTTTAGGCTAAATGGTATGTAATCATTTTTCTCTCTCTCATTTTTTAAATTGTGGGATTATAGTTTCCAAACTCCAGTCTTTAGGAACTGCTTCACAGTCTATAGAATTTTGAAAGATGGCCATCAATGCATCCAATATTTCCAGGGCCACTTGCTTTAGTACTCTGAGATGCAGAAACCAAACTCTGGAGATTTGTCAGCCTTTAACCCCTATATTTTCTTTAGCACATTTTTTTATTAAAAACTGATTTTCTTCATTTCCTCCCCCTCACTAGACCCTTGGTTCCTAATATTTCTGAAAAATTATTTGTCTCTTTTGAGAAGACTGAACCAAAACATGTGTTCAATTTTTCTATCGTTCCTTTGTTCCCCATTATAATTTCCCACATTTCTGACTGTGAAGGAGCTATATTTTTCTTAAGACTAGAAGAAAAAGAATAGGAGGAGGCCATTCAGCCCTTTGAGCCTGCTCAGCCATTCAATAAGATCATGTCTGATCCGACTCTCCTCACATCCACTTTCCTGCATTTTCCCTGTAACCCTTGATTCCCCTACTAATGAGGAATCTATCTATCTCAACTTTAAATATACACAAGAAATCTGCCCCACGACTCTCTGTGGCAACAAGTTCCAAAGGCTCACAACACTCTGAGAGAAGAAATTCCTCCTTATCTCAGTATTAAATTGGCACCTCTTTATTCTGAGACAATGCCCTCTGACTCTAGACACTTCCATGAGGGGAATCACTCTCTCAGCATTTGCCCTGTCAAGACCATTAAGAATCCTACATATTTTGATGAGATCACCTCTCAATCTTCTTTGAGTAGAGTCCCAACCTGTTTAGCCATTGCTTATAAGACAATTCCTCCATACCGGGGATCATCCTAGTTAATCTTTTCTGAACTGTCACCAGTGAAATGATATCTTTCCCTAAATAAGTAGACTAAACCTGCTCACGGTACAACAATGTGGTCTCACCATCACCTTGTACGGCTGCAATAAGACTTCCCAATTTTAATATTCCAAACCCTTGAAATAAGGCACAACATTCCTGATTACCCACTGCACCAGTGTGCGAGCTTTCTGCATTTTGTGCACAAGTGTGCCCAAGACTCTTTGTGTTGCAGCTTTCTGTAGGTTTTCTCCATGTAAATATTACAATGCTCTTTTGTTCTTGGTTCCAAAATGAACAACTTCAAGTTTTCCCACATTGTATTCCATTTGCCAAATTTTTGCCCACTTGCTTAATCTATCATTATCTTTCTGTAAATTGTTTGCATCCCTCTTGCAATGTGCCTTTCCACATATTTTTGTGTCATCTGCAAATTTAATTATAGTATATTCACTTCCGTCCTCCAGGCCATTAATATATATTGTAAACAGTTTCAATCCCAGCACTGTTCCCTGTGGAACCCCACTGGTGACAGTTTGGCAACCTGAAAAAGAATCCCTAATCCCCACTTGCTGTTTCCTGCCCATTAGCCAATTCTCTAGGCCAATATACAATCTCCAACACTGTGGGCTCTTATGATTTAACCTTGTTGGTTAACCTTTTGGAAGTCTACAACTGGTTCCCCTCAATCCACTCTGGTTGAAGTTTCCTCAAAAATCTCTAATAAATTAATGAGACATGATTTCCCTTTCATGAAGCCATGCTGACTCTACTTGATTAGATTATGATTTTCCAAGTATTCTGCTATTACTTCCTCAATAATGATTCTAATACTTTTCCAGAATAGATGTTTGGCTAATCAGTATATTGTTACCCTCTCTTTGCCTACCTCCCTGTTTCTTAGCCACTATATAACAAAAGAATTATAACTTGAATATAATTCAATGTGCTTGTAAAACATTTTAATTCCCTGCAGAATAAAAATATAAATCAAAACACACAAAAGTGTGAAAATGCAGAACAGTAGGATATTATATATCATATTTTAATAAGTCATAAAGACACTTTTATAATTAAATGTCATGGCCAACCTGAGGGTCTAGATGGATTTTGTAAAAATTAGTCTTGATTAAAAGCAAATATCATAGAATAGATTTTCAATGAAATACTCTTTCAACATAAGTGAAAGTCCTGAAGAAATAGAATAGCAATTCTGTCATTTCTCTGGAATTTTACTTAACTGTCATCAACACTGTGGTGGAAATCAGAGGAACCTCTAGAAATTCTGTACTCTTAGGTTTAACTTGGTTATAAATTTATGTTTGAAGACCAGATAATATTGGGCCCATTATAGGTTCAGATTTTCCAGCGCTTTGTTTGAGGTTGGAGGACAGTGCATGTGGCTGGAGTGTATTGAGTTGGAAGATGTTGGCGTGACAACTCAATATCTTCCTGTTGTTTTTCCATTTTCCCGATTGTAACTGTAATGGTGGGAGTACACCATGCATAGCCATGAGGCTAATTTTGAGTTTTACAATTATTTTGCAAACGGCACACAGTGAAAACAAACAGTCAGAAGGCAGAAGTTTAGTTCTGGATATCTCCAGCAAGCTTTGAGAAACGCACCTTGCAGAAGGTGTGACAGGTCCAGGCACATTCTCCCCATAAATGCGTGGGTTTCCGCCAGTTGCTCCAGTTTTCTCCCACAGTCCAAAGATGTGCAGGTTAGGTGATTTGGCCATGTTAAGTGTGGGATTACAGGGATAGAGTGGAATGGTGGGTCTGGGTGGGATGGTCGTCAGCGGGTCAATGCAGTCACAAAAGACCAAATGGCCTCTATCTGCACTGTAGGGATTCTATAATTCTATGAACAGTGAAGGAATGATGATATATTTCCAAGTGAGGATGGTGAGTGGCTTGGAGGAAATCTTGCAGGTGATCATATTCCCATGGATCTGCTGCTCTTGTCCTTTCAAATGGGATTCGTTGTGGATTTGAAAGATGTTAAATTTCTGCAGTCCATTTTGTAGATAGTACACACTCAACAGGTGGTAGAGTGTCTGAAGGTCTGTGGATGTGGTGCCAATTAAGTGGTCTGTTTTTTTTTCTGAATGGTGTCAAGCTTCTTGATTTTTCATCCATCCCTGACTTATGCCATGCAGTTGGTTGTTAGGCTTTGGGGAGTTGGAAGTGATTACTGGCTGCAATATTCCTAGCCTTTGAACTGCCCTGTAGCCACTTAACTTATCTGGCAACTGCAGTTCAGTTTCTGATCAATAGTAACCCCGCGATGTTGATATTGAGGGATTCACTGATGGTGATTCTATTGAAGAGGAAGTGGTGGCATTCCCAAGTGTCCGCTTATTCTGCTCTAAAGTCACGTAATGTCAGACTCGAAACATAATTCTGTTTCTCTTGCCACAATTGCAGCCAGATCTGCTAAGGTTCTCCAGCATTTTCTGTGTTTGTTTCCCTTATTCTGTAACTATCCCCTGGATCAAGATTCCCCCAGCACCCTTCTAAACTCTAATGTCTGAAAACCTAATCTGTTTAGCCATTCTTGATACTCCTACATCTTAGGACTCAGCCTAGTGAATCTCTTTTGACTGTCCTCAATGCCAATACATCCTTTCTTCAATATGGGGACAAAAATAGCACACAGCCCTCAACCTACGGTCTTGCCAACAGCCTGCACTGTTGTAGTAAGACTTCCCTATTAAATGCCAACTTCTGAGTGAAAATGGCCAAAATTCAATTTGCCAAATAAATTACTTGCTGCATTTGTATGCTAACTTTTTGTGTTTCATGTACAAGAATATCCATATCCCTCCGTGCTGCATTTTATTGGAGTCAGGAGACAGAAGGTGGTAGTAGAAGGCTTTCCTATGACTGGAGGCAGGAGTCCAGTAGTGTACCACAATGCTGGACCTCTTATTGCTTGTGACATAGATAAACAAAGAGTGTAGGGATGATAAGTAAGTTTGTGGCTGGTGGTTGCCAGTGAGGAAGAAGATCTTAGGTTACAAGAGGTTATAGACAAACTGGTCAGATTGGCAGATCTATCAGGTGGTACAGTAGCTCAGCTGCTAGAGTGGCTGCCTCACAGCGCCAGGGACCCGAGTTCACTTCCAGCCTCAGGTGACTGTGTGGAGTTTGCACAATCTCTCCGTGTCTACATGGGTTTCCTTCGGGTGCTCTGATTTCCTCCCACAGTCGAAAGATATGCAGGTTTGGTGGATTGGCCTTGGCAATGCAATGTTATGGGGATAGGGTGGAGGTGCATCGGGATGGGATGCTGTTAGGAGGGGATATGTGGACTTGATGGGCCAAATTGCCTGCTTTCACAGTGTAGAGATTCTATGATCAATTGCAGATGATGAATTTAACTATTATAAGGATTAAATGATACATGTTGGCAGGACACTAGGAAACTCAGAAGAGCAAATCTTAGCTACAAAGCTCATGTGGCTCAGTGGTAGCTTCCCTGCCTCCAAACCGGGAGGCCTGGGTTCAAGCATCATGTCCTCCATTAATGTGAAATAACGTTTTCGAACAGGTTGATTAGAAAATATCTATAAATCTGTAGGGGCTTTTGTGGCACAGTGGTAGTGGGAAGGTTTAATTAAGGGAAGTGGACTGTGGTTATAACGTCATACTATCATGGGGCAGCACAGTGGCTCAGTGGTTAGCACTGCTGCCTCACAGCACCATGGACCTGGGTTCAACTACACCATCGGGAAACTGTGTGGAGTTTGCACAAACTCCCCATGTCTACATGGGTTTCCTCTGGGTGCTCCGGTTTCTTCCCACAGTCCAAAAATGTGCAGGCTAGGTGGATTGTCCATGCTAAATTGCCTGTAGTGTTCAGGGATGTATAAATTAAGTGGGTTATAGGGGGATGGGATGGGTCTGGGTGGGATGCTTTGAGGGTTGGTGTGGACTTGTTGGGGCGAAGGGCCTGTTTTCACACTGTAGGGATTCTATTCACTCTATGTCTACAGCACAGAAAAGAGAGGCCTTTCAGTCCATCACATCTGTGTTGATCAAAAGCAACCACTTAACTATTCTAGGTCCTTTTCCAGCACTTGGCCCATAGCTTTGGCATTGTAAGTGCACACCTAAATACTTCTTAAATGTTAAGAGGGTATCTGCCTCCATTACCCTTACAGGCCTGAGTTATAGATTTGCCTTACCCTCTGATTTAAAAAAAGCTTTTCCTCACATCTCCTCTAAACCTTCTGCCCCTCACCTTAAATCTATGGCCCCTGGTAATTGATTCCTCCATCAAGGGTAAAGGTTTTTTCCCCTGTCTACTCTATCTCAAGTAGGCATCTATCAGCAGTTTGGAAATAGGATGAGGGTTGCTGAGAATTCTGAAGGGGCATAAGGCTGGAAGCTACTATTGTCCTTGATGTTCATAGTAATGATGGAAGCTACAGTTCCTATTGCAGGTGGCAGAATAGTGGAAAGAACCATTTTCTCTGTAGTATACAAGAGAATGCAGGTGTCCTTGTGCACTGCTGGCTCTGCTGCATTCCCATCAATTGTGTATCACTTTGTCCTGGAAGAAAAATGGCAGAATGTCAGTGGTTATGTTTTAGTGACATTTCTGCCATAGCTAGGAACAACTGCTGGGTAACATTATTTGTTAGATAGTGTGAGGAGTTGGTGGTGTGGTGAATCGAGGATGTCATATGAAGAAGCATTCACTGAACCTGTGTGAGGTCATTTGACCTTTTGCATCACTGCTACCAGGCCTTTTGCCCAGAATCTAGGAATTGACACCATTCTCACCAAAATCGCTAAGGAAGATAAAATTATCCTCCTTGGAGACGTCAACATGAGGTTGGAAGGGTTGCCCAACTCTGGGTAGGGATCATTACAATGGAAGAAGTCAGGAATTGCAATATCAATGGGATTCTCCTGCTCACTAAATGTGTGGATCACCAACACATTTTTTTCTGCCAGGAAGGCAAGATAAAAGATCTTTTTTGTGGCATCCATGATCAAAACACTGGTACATGATCAACCACACGATTGTCATTGTTTGATCCTAAGACATAATGAGGACATCCTTTAGAAAAGCAACGACCAGTACCAACGATTGCTAGATAGATGACCAACTCATCTGCTCCTCAATGTCCATCAAATGCTATCAGAAGCAGCTGGAGACAAAAAAAGAAATTTCAGAAAAATGTTCAATGTTGAGCAGCTTCAAGAGCAAAGCTGACTAGCAAACTTCCAACAAAAATCTCTTCACCAAATTCTCTGAAAAGTTAATTTTAATAGAGTGGAGGAAATCTGGAAAAAGCTGAACACAGCCATCATCTCAAGCTGTGAAGAAACCTTTGGCTACAAGACCAGGAAACATGAAGACTGGTCTGATGAGAATGACCACAACATTCAGGACCTCATCGAAAAGAAGAGGAATGCTCTCCATGCCTGGAAAAACAACATCACCAGCAAGGCAAAGATGAGGACTCAAATAGCAAAAGTGGAATTATAAAGAGGAGCTGGGGAAATCAAGAACCAATGGCAGACTGAGAAAATAAGGATGACAGCCCCACATGTTCTTCAGTGCCACCAAGACAATATACAGACCATTGTTCTCAAGTCAGTGCACAGTAAGGATGGCACCCTTTTGAGAGGCAAAGAAAATATGACCCTCTGATGGAGAGAGCACTTCAAAGAACTCAGAAACTGTGATATAATTATTGATGCAGACGTATTTCAGGAAACTCCCCCACTGCCCATCAAAGGTGATCTTGGAATCCCACCCTGTGAGGCAGATGTTGTAGCCTCCATTAGACAATAGAATAATAGAAAAGCTCTAGGAATTGATGGGATTCCAGGGGAAACTTTCAGACTTGGTGGAGCAGAGCTTACCTGTGGTTATCTCCATCAAACATTCCTGAAAATGTGGGATAAAGAAATCCCTCCTGCTTTTATGGAAGCTGCCGTTGCCACTGTCTTCAAGAAATGAGTCAAAAATAGACTGCGGGAACTACGGAGGAATCTCTCTATCCTCCATCGTCGCGAAGGTTATCGCCCAAATCTTTGCTACACGCCTTCTCAGTCTCTGAGGAAATCCTTCCTGAAAGCTAGTTTGTCTTCCAACCAAACTGTGGAACTATGGACATGATTTTTACTACTCCAAGAGAAATGCCAGGAACAACCACCAGTCTACATGGCATTCATCAACCTGACCAAGGGCTTTTGACTCAGTCAGTTGGGAAGTGCTATGGAAGATCCTATGAAAGGCTAGCTATCCAGTGAATTTCATACACATCCTGTCTCCTCCACAACAAGATGCCAGTGATGGTCCTCACTGAGGTAATAACAGAATCCTTTGAAGTCAAGGCAGGGATATGTCATTGCCCCTACCTTTTCGTCCATCTTCATTGTCACCATTCATCTTGTCAAGATGAAGCTTCCCAGAGGTGTGAACATTGTCTGCAGGATGGATGGAAAACCATGCTAGCTCAACCAGTTGAAATCTAAGCAGAAAACACCTGCTCACTTGTAGCATTTCAGTATACGGATGACAACGTCATCTCTCCTCTTTCAGAAGAGAATCTTCAAGTCTCACTGAATGCCTTTGCATACCAAAAAACTGGTCTTTGTGTCAACCTGAAGAAGACTCAAATCCTTTACCAACCCATCTCAGGTCAAGTTTCAGTCCATCCTTCCATTAATATCAATGGAGAAATCCTCTCAAACATGGAACATTTCCCCTACCTGGGAAGCTACCTCTCATCTAATACTGATGCTGCTGCAGAGATTCAACATCACATTAAGTTTGCGAGTGTTGCCTTCGGACACCTAAGGATGAGACTGTTCAACAACTGTAACTTCTGTGTTGATCCAAATCCTTGTATATAGGTCAGTCATCCTTCTGACTCTTCTATACAGCTACAAATCTTGGAATATATACAGCTAATAACCTCAAAAACCTTAAGAACTACCATCAATATTGTTTAAGGTGGATTCTCTGCATCAGCTGGGACAACAGTATACTAATATCAGCTTCCTTGAAACAGTCAATAGCACCAGCATCGAGGCCATGATCATTCGAGCCAACTCCATTGGGCCAGCCATGTGCTTAGAATGTCTGAGGTCCGACTTACAAAGCAAATCTTCTTCTCAACTCAAGAAGGCACGCAAACAAGACGAGGACAAAAGAAGCATTTCAAAGACTCCCTGAAGACTTCTCTTAAGAGATGCAATATTGATGTCAATGCATAGGAGACCCTCATTCATAAACTTGGATGAACCTCCTGTATGAAGGAACACAATTCTTTGTAGAACACTATGCAGCAAAAATAAGTACAGAAAAGGAACTGGGGAAAGGAATCCCAACAAACTCAAGCCCGAGGATCAATTCCACCTCCTGGAAACACTTAGCAAATGTGTGGTCAGAGATGTGGCTCTAGGATCGGGCTCGTCAGCCTGACAAGAACACCACAGAACCCAAACCAGTCACATGGAATTTCGTAGGTGGACAATCATACTCATTAGTGAGTGATTGACGAAGACAATGATTGTTTTAGATGGCATGAAAGATTGGTGGGCATGGTATGTCATATGAAGAAGCATTCACTAAACCTATGTGAGATCTTCAGACCTTTTGCATCACTACTACCAAGCCTTTGGCCCTGAATCCAGGAGTTAACTTAAAAGCCACTTTCCTAGTTCCTTCTGAGAGTTGTTTGAGGGACTCCAGACTTGCTGCTTGGCCATGGTATGTCTCCTGAACCTTTAAATGGTTCAAATGCTGCATCTGTCCCTCTGAGTGCCATAGTGTTTACTTAGAAAGGATTTCCATTGCAGCTATCTTTTCTTCCACCACTTTTTAAAAGGAGCATGCCTTCAAGAAAAAGTAGACCATCTGCCGTATGTGTTTGCCTTACAACATTCTGGTATCTTTTGCTCTGTTTTGAACACACTGGTGAGGTTAGAATGAGGAGACCACATAGATGATAATGGACAGAATTTAATCTAGGTGACATGAGTCTTGCCCAGGAAGCTTGTTTCATCTCTGCTGGAGAAAGTCATATTAATGACTGTAGAGGTGGAAATCAGGCTGGCAGTTGTCCATCACAGTATGGCACCTGCCAGAGGTCCAGGATCAATGATTGACCCCATGTAGGTGAAGATGGAATGGAAATGTTGGGGTGGGGTTCAGAGATAAGAACAAGTGACGACTTTCAATGCTGCCCCTTTCCCAATGCCAGCTTCCACAATCAGGCACTGAATGCCATTGATTGAGGGACTCCTTCGACTTCTCATATGGTCAATCCCCTATCACCACTGGCGGCCACCAGCTGTGGTGGATTATTTGATTTGATTTATTGTCATGTATATTTTGTTACAAAATACAGTGAAAAGTGTTGAATAGTGTCGCCACTTTAAAACATAAAAATGAACCAAAACATAGAATATAAAGGCAGAAAAATGAAGAAATAAAGGAAAAGTGTTTAACTTGACAGTCTTTTTTGTTAAGTGCTCTGCCATGGGCCATGAACCTGGTGGGTTCCTTTGCTGCTGCTGGAACAAACATCATCACATTTTGGTACCATATTGCCTCCACCGATGCCCTCGCCACTGAGTCCTCGATGGACCACACCAATGCAGATGCCACCGATGGTTTTGAGTACTGCATTGGCCCAACTTGACTGCGCCACCGCCATGAGTCTACTTCGAACCCACCTCACCAATGCAGCCACTGCTGATGCCACTGGGTCTCATACTGGGCCCAAATTCACCTCCACCGTTGTCTCCATGAATCTGCACTGGAAGCAGATGCTGCACGGAAGCCAAACTTGCCTCCGCTGCAGCAGCTATAAATCGACGCTATGTCCGCCTCATTGGGTTCCAGGCCTCTTTCACGTCAAATTCGCCTTCCATGCCACTGCCACAAGTCCACACTGCTGGGCCCATTCACCACCACCGACGTCGTCACTGTGACCAAGCTCTTCAGCAAGAGGTAAGTAAACTAAAAGAGGAAAAAGAAAATAAACAAGATTAGACCCTTTAAATTGGGCATTAATTGTGCACCTAAATTCCTCAAATTATATCTAGGTGGGAAGGCAATCCACAGCCTCACTTGTCACCCTTCAGCTCAATGAAATGTCTCCAACCTCCAAACTCACTGGTGGGGCATTAGAATTTGACCAGTGGTACTAAAGTTGTAAAGACATATAATTATATAGGTAAGTATGTGTTTACTTCTATAAGAACGAGTATAGACACGCAGTGAATAAAGATGCATATTCCCAGCTTTCAGCCAAATGAATTTCAAGCCTTGAGTCAAGGGATTTTACTGAAATATACAAATATTAAATGATTTAAATAACAATTCTTGAGTATTACTTTCAATATAACTAGAGGTTGTAAATACAAGTTCATGCAAGAAAAAACAATATACAGAACAGCTATCCCTAGACGCTTCATGAGCTGGGTGAAAATGTCTGGAATAACCTACCAGTCCTGTAGAGCTACTGACTTTATGGTCATTCAGATTGTAGATTGGCAGAATGCTGGAATACTAGTTTCAAAATCTCCCCACCCCCAGCCTCATCCCATGACCAACCCTCCCTCTCATCCCCACCTCCTTGACCTGTCCGTCTTCTCTCCCACCTATCCGCTCCTACCTCACTGACCAATTCCCACCACTGCCTACCTGCACTCACCTATCGCCATCCCACCTACCTTCCCCAGGCCCACCCCTCCTCTCTCTATTTATTTCAGAGCTCCCTTCCCCCTCCCCCATTTCTGAAGAAGGGTCTTGACCTGAAACGTCAGCTTTCCTGCTCCTCTGATGTTGCTTGGCCTGCTGTGTTCCTCCAGCTCCACACTGTTATCACTGACTCCAGCATTGGCAGTTCTTACTATCTCTGAATGAATGGAACTAGTTGTTCAAACTTAATTACATGTAAGCATATAAACCTGTCTACAGACTTTCTGTGGACATTTTCATCAAGGCTGGTTGTGCAGTCGAAAAAGTGCAGCACTGGGAAATTGAAACCTGTGTGAATAGACAAACAACAGTTTGTCTCCTTAAGTAATCAGATGGAGGAATCCCCCTTTATGGCAAGCAGGGGAAATCTTAATCTGGTGCAGTGCATTGGTTTGGTTGCAAGTGAGTTCAAAAATACAACTGCTTGGGAAGTCAGCATTGGTCAAATTGTGCATGACCCCTCTGGAAAGACGAATTGCCTGTTAACATTGGGTAATTACTGAATTGGAATTAATATACTTCTGAGCTTAAATTTGCATTCACATGTTTCCTGGCCTTCCTGAAATCCACCCATGAAAGAACACCAAAGCAGTAGAGAGGGTGATTAAAATACTGCAATAAATATTCATAGTTATACTCACAGTCATTGTCATTTATGACATAGCAGTCATTTCGCCCAACTGATTCATGTTATATCTCTGTAGAGCAACAGAGTTAGTCTTGTTTCTCAGTCTATAACCCGAGCTGAATTTCATTGAGGGGGTGTGTATAAGAAGCTAACTGACCCTTTTTAAAAAAAAAGCC
The DNA here is from genome assembly GCF_021869965.1 of Rhincodon typus. Lineage (NCBI taxonomy): Eukaryota > Metazoa > Chordata > Chondrichthyes > Orectolobiformes > Rhincodontidae > Rhincodon > Rhincodon typus. The sequence continues at coordinate 28,403,292 of NC_063340.1, read as the reverse complement.
TGCCCATGAACTGCCATCCAAACTGTTTGTATGTGATCAAGTTATTGTGCGCTAACAACTTTCACAAACAGCTTTGAGAGTTTGCATGTTTAGCCAAGACTGTGATTAGAAGTAACTCTTATCTCTGTAGACCAGGCAGCCTTCCTGTGCCTCAGTCTGGGAAATTAAAATGACTTATTATGAAATAGTGAAAAAAGTAATTTCCTCCCAACTGCTCTCCTCTCCTCTCCATCTCCTCTCTAAGAAAACTGAAAGTAATGCTGCCTTGACACTGACCCCATTAAACATAGGTACAGTGCAGCATTAGATAGAGTTAAGTTCTCACAACTTTTAAACTGAATGTAAAAGTGTCCCCAACAAGCACTTTCATGACAGTTACAGCATGGGATTAGAGACAGACTAAAGCTTTCTCTACCCTATTAAAACAGAAAGGAAGGGGAAAATAAAGTTCCCTCAACACCATCCCTATCAAACGCTCTTGGGTCAGGAACAGCATGAAGTTAAATACAGAGCAAGGTTCTCTCCACTCTTTGAACTGAAAGCAAAGTTCCCTCGACATCAGCCCATCAAACACTCCCAAGACAGGGACAGCACAGTGTTTAAAGCAGAGTAAAGCTCACTTGACTTTTATGAAAACAGAAAGTCAAAATAATACTAATGAATCGTCTCCTGCTGGGGCACCATATCAAAATCAGACATAAATTAGCAGTCAAACAGACACCTACAGAATGAAACAGAACCTTGACAAATTAAAATAACAATGTCCAGTGTGATGATGGACCCCAGCCCATGTGGTGCTCACCAGTCTTTAAAGGTCTCTACTGTGCCAGTGACTGTCTCATCTCCTCTCACTTCACTCTTCTGCTGACCATTGAAAACAGTATGGACTGATGGTCAAATGGTGCGGAAGATGACCCTAAAATATGCTCTCAGGTCACCATCTTAACTTTTATCATGGACACATGCTTCCTGCCTTTTCTAGCCATCTTAAACCTTTGCTGTCCTGTTTTCAATGAGAGAGGAGATGAGAAACAGGTTGGGAGCAGAGGGAAAATTAGAATGCAGAATCACAAAAATTGAAATCTCTGGATTATTACCATAGCAGCATGCAAATATTTTTATTCACTTACAGGACATGGGCAACACTGGCTGGACTAACATTTATTGCCTGTTCCTAATTGCTCTTGAGAAGATGTGGTGAGCTACCTTCTTGAACTGCTGCATACTACTTGCTGTAGGTATAGTTGGCATAGAGTACATAAAATCAGAGAGATGAATATATTGTTCAAAGGCGAGTGTGGGAGAAGTGGGTTCTGCTTTGTGGACCACTGGCACCAGATAATAGGTGCCTGGAATGCACTGCTAGGGGAGGTAGTAGAAACAGATATATTAGCAAAATTTAAGAGGCATTTAGACAGACTCATAGACAAGTAGGGAATCGAAGGATACGGACCATGTGCAGGCAGATGGTATTAGTCGAGAATGGCATCATGGGGGTCGGCACAGACATGGTGGGCCAAAGGGGCCTGTTCCTGTGCTGTACTGTTCTATGTTAATAGATAGATTGAGTGATTGAGCAAAGATCTGACAGATGGCGTATAATGCGGGTAAATGTGAAGTTGTTCAATTTGGCCTGAAGAATAAAACAGAGTTACTTAAATAGAGAATGACTACGGAATTCCGAGGAACAGAAGGATTTGGGTGCTTTCATACACGAGTCACATAATCAAGAAGTTAATCCTTTGATAGAAAAGAAATCAAACATAAAATTAAGGATGTTATGCTTAAGTTATTGAGTGTATTGGTGAGACAACATATTTCAAATACTATGTGCAGTTTTGGCCTTTTTTAAGGAAGGATGGAGGTGCATTTGCTGCAGTTCAGAAGAGATTAATCGTTGCAATGTCTGGGTTGCCTTGTGAAGAAAGATTTAATAGGCTGCCTGTGATTTCACAACCACAGACTGAGAATGACCAGCCCAATGGCAACAACCATGCTGTCCTTCTTGTTCTCTCCCCTTCCTCCCAATCCCCTCACCACATTGCACTTACCCAGCATCAAGGGCTGCCCAGCGCCGAACTGTTTGTCTGCACTCCACCACAGGCAATCTAAAGCCAAACAGCAGTGCCTGGTCTCCAGTTATCTTGGACCAAGACCTTTTGCTGCTAAGATCATATGGTAACCGGTGTGCAAGGTTTCCCCACATTAGAAGAACTCTAGTACTGGCATCTTCCATATCCTCAGGATGAAGTTCAGAACCTGAAAAGTCAGGACCCTTACTTTCAGTCCTGCCAATGACTGACCAGAACATCGCACTGCCATCGTTGCTCAGGAACTCAGGCACTATGATATTGACATTACTGCCCCGAGTGAAACCCAGCAGGCCAGGGAAGGACAGCACAAATAGCAAGGTAATGACTACACCTTTTTCTGGAAAAGTAAGGCTGAAGATGAGCGCCACATTCATGGAGTCAGATTCATGAACTGGTGGACCAACTCAAAGAATGCCCCTGTGGAATAAGTGAACGCCTCATGACATACCGATTCACTCTTGCTTGGAGCCAGTATGTCACAGTACTTAGTGCATATGCACCAACACTCGATATAGCAGTTGAGGACAAGGAGAAATTCTACTCCAGCCTTGACCAATCTCTCCCACGGGTCCCTGCAGTGGATAAACTAATCATCCTCGGTGACTTCAATGCCAGAGTCAGCAAAATTGCAGGCCTTTGGGGTGATGTAATTGGGAAAGGGGGAGTTAGAAAGCAAAACTCCCAATGGCACCCTTCTTCTGAACAAATGTCGTGAACACAACCTCCTCACCACCAACACACTGTTCCGCCAAAGGAATAAATACAAGACAATGTGGCAGCACCCGTGTTCCAAACACTGGCACCTTCTTGACTATGTCATTGTCAGAGCAAGGAAATGGAAAGACATTAAAATCACACATGCCATTGACAGGAGCCAATGACTGCTGGATGAACCATCACCTGATCTGAGCCAGGATCAACATAACATGGCCCCATCGATGAGGAGATAACAGAAGCAGTGCCACAAAAAGTTCAAAACTGAGGCACTTAAAGACTCAGAAATATTAACCTCATACAACCAATTCCTCTCCTCAAGCCTAGTGACTCTCAGCAACACCAAGTTTCAGGATCCCAATAGTCTCTGGTCTGCCCTTAAGACTGTCATCATCAATGCCTGCAAAAACTCTGTTACCCACTCAACCAGGAAACACCAAGACTGGTTTGATGAGAATGATCAGAGATCCAAAAATTATTAAGCTGGAAGCGCATGGCATTTCTCAGTGTAAAACAGCAACCGCACTTGGAAGAAAAAAGGCAGGCTTACAGGCGACTATGGGCAGAGGTCCAAAAACAAGCCCATGGCATAAAGAACAGGTGGTGAGTGGAGAAAGCACTGGAGGCCCAACAAATGGGCGACAACCATGACATGCATCGTTTACTCTGTGCTGTCAAGAACACATACGGACCAAACGCCCAAGGCCCCACCTGACTGCTGGACAAGGGCAGAGTGACTCTCATCAAAGATAAAGAAGCCATCAAATAACATTGTGGGGAGCACTTCAGAGACTTTTTCAGCCAGGGCTCTGTCGCTTATCTGAGCTTCCTTGAAAACATCTCACACGACATGAACTCAGTAATACTCCAGCCTTGCACAAAATAGAGTAGGCCATCTGGCAGCTTAAGAACAACAAGGCTATTGGATCAGATGGTATCCCTGCTGAGGCACTGAAGTGCTGAGACAATGAGGTCCTGCTGCAGCTACACACCCTTGTCTGCTTTATCTGGAAGGAGGAGAGCATCTGGGAGAGCTCCGAGATGCCACAGTCGTAAGTATTTTCAAAAAAGGGAACAAGTCCGACTGCAGTAATTACAGGAGAATCTCTCTGTTGGAAAAGTCATCTCCAATGTCCTCCTCAACCGTCTCCTCCCTGTGGCTGAGGAACTCCTCTCGAGTCACAATGTGGCTTTCAGCCACAGAGGGGCACAAAAGACATGATTTTCACTGCACGACAGCTGCAGGAGAAATGCAGAGTAAAGAACCTACCCCTGTGCATTGCCTTCTTTGACTTTACAAAGGACTTTGACACCAACAATCAGGCAGCATTATGGAGCATCCATGGTTGCACCATAAAGTTTGTCACCATCCTTCGCCAGCTCCACGATGACATGGAAGTCATTGGTAATGACAAATGGCTCCACCACCAAACCATTCCCTGTTCAAACTGGTGTCAAGCAGGGCTGGCATCGCCCCAACATTATTCACAATCTACCTCACTGCAATGTTTCGCCCACCCGCCGATAAGCTCCCTGTTGGAGTGGAGCTAACTGACAGAACCTGTGGGAAATTATTCCACCTCTGCCTCCTTTAAACCAAAGCCAAAGTCACCCCAACCAGTTTCATCAAGTTACAGTGCACACATGATACTTGTGTATGTGCAGTCTCAGGGGACATTCTCTAGACCATTGTCAGTACTTTTACAGAGGTATATGAGAGCATGGCTCTCACCCTGAACATCAACAAGATGAAGATCCTCCATCAACCTGGCCTGGCATTGTGGTGCAAACCAC
>NC_063340.1:28386777-28398191 GCF_021869965.1 Rhincodon typus | reverse complement strand
CAATCATTAAGGTCCATGGAGAGGCCTTAGAGAACATTGACCACTTCCAATACCTCGGAAGTGTACTGTCGGCCAAGGCAGCTATTGATGAAGAGATCCAGCATCGCCTCCAGTGTGCTAGCACAACCTTCGGCCACCTGAGGAAAATGGTAATCATATAGATATAGTGGACGCACTGATAGTAATCATAGTGTTCGAGAACCACATCAAGATTGTGGTTTACAGAACTGTGGTGATTCCCACCTTCCTATATGGCTCTGATACATAGACAGTCTACAGCAGAGACCTCAAGGCACTGGAGCAATACCACCAATGCTGCCTTTGCAAGATCCTGGGAATCAGCTGGGAAGAAAGACACACCAACACCAGCATCCTCGACTAAGCCAACATCCCCAGCACTGAGGCACTGACCACCATTGATTGGCTACGATGGGCTGGGCACGTAGATGGCATGACCGACATGAGATTCCCCAAGCATGTGCTCTACTCCCAGCTTCAAAATGGCAGGCGAGCCTTAGGTAGAAAGAGAAAGCGCTTTAGAGATACCGTCATCCCTCACTGACGAAGTACAGCATTCCCATAGACACCTGGGAATCACTGGCCCAAGACCATCCAAAGTGGAGGTGGAGCATCCAGGAAGGCATCACACACCTCAAGACTTGCCATTGGGATAAAATAGAACCCAGCGAAAACAGCAAAAGGAGTGTGCCACCACACCAATGCCACACCCACCTCTTCCCATGACCACCACCTGCCTCAAGTGTAACAAAGCCTGCAGTAGCCATATCTGTCTGTACAGCCACCTACGACTCACCCTGAGAGTGGAAGAATCATCCTCATCCGCGAGGGACCACCAATAATGAATAGGTCACAAAGAGTAATGGTAGAAGTCAGTGACCATCGGCCGGTGTCTAGGGATATACCACGAGGATCAGTACCGGGGTTTTTATTGTTTGTTATATAAATAAACGATATAGATGAAAATGTAGGGAGAATGTTAAACAAATTTGCAGTTGACACCAAGATTGATAGAGTGGTTTGTAGTGAAGAAGATGGTTGTAACACACTGGAAGATATAGATAGGTTGGTCAAATGCTATTAACCCTGATAAGCGTGAGGTGATGCACTTTGGAAGAAGAAGCAAGGTGAGGGAGTATTTAATGAATGGCTGGACACTGAGTAGCTTAAAACAACGGAGGTGTCTTGGGGTAATTATTCATTGATCCCTGAAATTAGCAAAGCATGTGAACAGGACAGTTAAGAAGGTATATGGGACACTTGCTTTCATCAGTCGTGGCATAAAAGTGAGGAGGTAATGTTGGAGTTGTACAGAGTGTTGGTCAGGCCACAACTGTAATACAGTATGTAGTTCTGGTCGTCTCACTACAGGAGGATATGATAACACTAGAGGAAGTACAGAGGATGAAGAGTTTCAACCTGAAATGTTGACTTTCTTGCTCCTCTGATGCTGTCTGACCTGCTGTGCTTTTCCAGCTTCACACCATATAGACTCTGGCTTCCAGCATCTACAGTCCTTATTGTCTCCTGGAATGGAGAAATTGTGGTATAAGGACAGACTAGATAGGCTTGGATTGTTTTCTTTAGAGCACAGAAGACTGAAGGCGAACATGATTGAGGTGTATGAGATTATGAGGGTATGGACATGGTGAACAGATAGCAGGAAAATCAACGTTTTGGGCCAAAACAGAGAGCAGCTGTTCCCCTCAGTTGAGGAGTCAATCATGAGAGGGCAGAGTTTTAGGGTAAGGGGTAGGAGATTCAAAGGGAATTTGGCTAAAAGCTTTATCACTTGGTGGGTGGTAGGAATCTGAAATGCTTTGCCTGAGGTGGTCGAGGCTTGAAATCTTACAACCTTTAAAAATATTTGGATGAGCACTTTAAATATCATAACATTCAAGGATATGGGACAAGTGCAGAAAATTGGGATTATCTCTCTTTTAGTGGTGATTATATTGTTGCAGACTTGTTGGGCCAAAGGGCATCTACATGTGACTCCAGACACATGACAATGTGGTAGATTCTCAACTGCCCCTGGGGCAATTAGGATATGCAATAAATGCTGGCTGAACGACAGTCCCATGAACAGATGTAAAAAAAATGCAAACTGCCATTCTCCTTTCCCCCTCCTTGTGATGCACAGTTTAACAAGGAAAACCATTACAAAGTCAATTGATGTGCACCACTTTTAAGTGATTGGGAACTTGAGTGCAATAAGTTCTTGTGCACATTGGCTTTACGAAGGTAGTGTTTTATTAAAGTGGTTTACACTAAAGTATTCATGATATGCAAGTATAATAAAAGTGAGAACCCATTACAAGCCAACATGAGACCTGTCATGCCACAACTATGCTGCTGACTTTATCTCTGCATCTCAGCCCACACTGCAAAAATAAGAATTTCACATCTCACTAATTTAGTCACCCCATACGCCATATTTCTCACTCTTGCAGACTCCATAAAATCCATCAATGCAACTGTCATCAAACTTCATCAATGCCATTAGAAATAGTATTTTGCAGGAAAGAAGCAAAAGCGGATTTGCCATTCCCAGATCTGAAATTTAATGTTTATGGGTTTAAAGACACGGTGGCGCAGTGGTTAGCAGTGCTGCCTCACAGTACGAGGGACCTGGGTTTGATTCCACCCTCGGGCAACTATCTGTGTGGAGTTTGCACATTCTCCCCGTGTCTGCGTGGGTTTCGTCCGGGTGCTCCAGTTTCCTCCCACAATCCAAAGATGTGCAAACTAGGTGGATTGGCCATGCTCAATTGCCCGTAGTGTTCAGGGATGTGTAGATTCAGTAGGTTATAGGCGGATGGGTCTGGGTGGGATTATCCGAGGGTCAGTGTGGACTCGTTGAGCCGAAGGGCCTGTTTCCACACTGCAGGGATTCTATGACCATCTGGAAAGTATGAAATGCCGTGATTTAGTAAACTAGAGATAAAAATTGAGAATCAGACTGTCTTGGCCTTCTATTCAAATCTGAATCGAACCTTTGCTCATGAATGCTATTAGTGGAATATGCTGACTTTTCCTTTATTTAACGTTTCAACTGCTGAATTATTCAAATTATTCCCCTTGTCATCTCCATACATGACAACTGCAATATTCTCTTGGCCAGCTTCCTACTATCCACTCTCCATGTGCTTCAGCTGCAGATAATTTATCCTGCATCAAGTTCCTCTTCCACATTAGTCCTGTTCTTTCTTTCTTACAATGGCTCCCAGTCCCCCAGTTTGAAGTTTATACATATACACCATAGAAGTTCATGACTAAGGCCCTCTCGTACTGTGAATTCCTGCCATCGCTTTTCATTCCCTTCTCCCCTACTCATTTCAGCGTTCCTCCTATTCTAACTTTTTAAAGTGTCGCCATGGCACTTTATCTTTGACGTTTAAGCCACATACTATAACTTTCTCCCTAAACATATCCGGCTCTTCATGTCTCTCTCTCCTTAAAACACAAGTCTTCTTGTTATTGTTGTTGTATTTGAGAACCACAATGTAAAGAAAAGTCGTGTCATGTTGAAAGGATACAACAATATGTTAATATCAGCACTACTGCTTAAGAGCTGTGATAGCCCCAATGTGAGTAATCACCTTTGACACATGTGCCAATATAAGAGTATGCTGCATCCTGTGCTTTCAGTGGAGAACAATTCTGTTTGCTGTAGCAAAATTGAGAGCATCTTTTGGAATATCACAACACAAAAGAGCAATTGATTCCCTGTGTCCTAGTAGGAAGGTTAAATAGGGTGGTCACAAGGATTTTAAACTATAAATGAGATGGAGACCTCAGGGAAGTCAATACAGTTTCTAAAATAAGTAAACAGGACGGAGAGTAAAGAAACAGCCAGGAATCCTATTTCAGGTAAAGCACATAATGACAAAACTATAAGTATATTGATTGACTAGAAGAGAGAAAATGATAAACAGATGAATAATACAGAAGCCTTCCTGATTAGAAACAAAATTATTCAGTGGTATGAGAGGATATAATGAGGGGAATCATCCAGTAGGTATGTTATGGATAGAATGAGGAACAGTCAAGGGTCTAAAACTGTAATAGATGTTGTGTATTGAACCCCTGGTAGCCGCTCTGAAGTGCTAGTTTGTATAAATGCGGAAATTAGGCAGGAATATAGCATAGACAGAGTAGTATTAACAGGAGATTTTAACTTTAACACAGATTGGGAGAGGCAGATACGTACCTGCCAGAAAGGTAGTGAATTTCTGGAATGCTGCCTGCAGCAACATGCTCTGGATGCAACAAGGGGAATATTGTACAATATTGGATCTAGTAATGAGTAATGAGCAGGATTTAATTGGTAAACTAATTGTGCATGAACATTTATCAAATAGCAATCATGACATGATCAATTTCAGTGTGGCGATGGAAAGCAAAAAACATGAATCAGCTGCTAGAATTTCAGATTTACATAAGGCTGACTTTAATGAAATGAAACAGAGACTGTCCACAGTAAACTGGACAAAATGTACTGATTGGTAAAACTGAAAATCTGCTGACGGGTAAAACAACTGAAGAACAATTAAAGATGTTTCAAAAAATAGTTTACAAAATACAAAACCAGTTTATACCTCTGGAGGGATATGCTCCACTTGACAGAAAAAAAATGGACAAATAAAGAGATAAGGGACAGCATAAAACTGAAAGGAAGAACATTTTCTGAAGAACGTTTTCTGAAGGGTCTAGGCCCGAAACGTCAGCTTTCCTGCTCCTCTGATGCTGCTTGGCCTGCTGTGTTCATCCAGCTCTACACCTTGTTATATCAGATTCTCCAGCATCTGCAGTTCCTACTATCTCTGATATATTGAATAATTGCTTTGCTTCAGTATTTACAGTAGAAAAGGCAGATGGCTTGCTGGAAGTCCTGATGAAATTGATAATGATTCGGGAACAGGGACTGAATAAAATTGACATAAGTAAAACAATGCTAATGGGAAAATTAATGGAATTAAAGAGTGACAAATCCCCAGGACTTGACAGTTTCCATCCGAGGCTGTTAAAAGAAGTGAAGAACACATTATATATGCCCTCAGTATAATCTTTCAGCATTCCCTAGACATAGGAGTTACCCTCTGGATTGGACATTTGCATATGTCAATCTGCTTTTTAAGAACAATAAGACCATAAGACATAGGAGGAGAAATTAGGCCATTCGGCCCATCGAGTCTGCTCCGCCATTCAATCATGGCTGATAACTTCCTCAACCCCATTCTCCTGCTTTCTCCCCGTAACCCTTGATCCCCTTGATAATCAAGAACCTATCTATCTCAGTCTTAAATGTACTCAATGACCTGGCCTCCACAGCCTTCTGTGGCAGTGAATTCCATAGATTCACCATTCTCTGGCTGAAGAAGTGTCTCCTTATCTCCGTTCTAAAACGTCTTCCCTTTACTCTAATGCTGTGCCCTCTGGTCTTAGACTCTCCTACCAATGGAAGCATCTTCCCAATATCTACTCTGTCCAGGCCATCCAGTATTCTATAAGTTTCAATTAGATCCCCCCTCATCCTTCTAAACTCCCATGAGTATAGTCCCAGAGTCCTCAAACATTCCTCATACATTACGCTTTCCATTCCTGGGACCATTCTCGTGAACCTCCTCTGAACCCGCTCCAGGGCCAGTACATCCTTCCTGAGATATGGGGCCCAAAACTGCACACAATACTTTAAACGTGGCCTAATCAGAGCCTTATAAGGCCACAGTAGTAGGACTTTTATATTCAAGTCCTCTCAAAATAAATGCCAACATTGCATTTGCCTTCCTGACTACTGACTCAACATGCAAGGTTACCTTGAGAGAATCCTGGACGAGAACTCCCAAGTCTCTTTGCACTTCAGACTTTTGAATTTTCTCCCCATTTAGAAAATAGTCCGTGCTTTTATTCTTCTTTCCAAAGTGCATGACCTCACACTTCCCCACGTTGTACTCCATCTGCCACTTCTTTGCCCACTCTCCTAAACTGTCCAAATCCTTCTGCAGCCTCCCCACCTCCTCAATACTACCTGTCCTTCCACCTATTTTTGTATTGTCTGCAAACTTAGCCAGAACGCCCACAGTTCCTTCATTTAGATCATTAATGTATAAAGTGAAAAGTTGTGGTCCCAACACTGACCCTTGCGGAACACCACTTGTCACCGGCTGCCATCCTGAGAAAGACCTCTTTATCTCCATTCTCTGCTTTCTGCCAGACAGCCAATCTTCTATCCATGCTAGCACCTTGCCTCTAACATCATGGGCCCTTATCTTACTCAGCAGCCTCCTGTGTGGCACCTTATCAAAGGCCTTCTTGAAGTCCAGGCAGATAACATCCATTGGCTCTCCTTGGTCTACCCTGCTCGTTACTTCCTCAAAGAATTCTAGCAGATTTGACAGGCATGACCTCCCCTTGATGAAACCATGCTGACTTTGCTATACACTTTTACTATACACTTCTAAATATTCAGAAATCTCATCCTTTACAATGGACTCCAAAATCTTACCCACGACTGAGGTTAGGCTAATCGGCCTGTAATTTTCCATCTTTTGCCTTACTCCCTTTTTAAACAGGAGTGTCACGTTAGCGATTTAGAGGAAAACCAGTGAATTACAGACCTATTAGCCTAACATTTGTAGTGGGAAATTTGTTGGAGTTTATAATCAAGAAAAGGGCACCTGAATGCCTCAAACGCTACAACAACGGATGAATGGACACCGCACAACAATCACCAGGCAGGAATGTTCCCTCCCAGTGGGGGAATGCTTCAGCGGTTAAGGACATTTGGCCTCAGATCTTCGGGTAAACGTCCTCCAAGGTGGACTTCAGGATACACAACAGCGCAGAGTCGCCGAGCAGAGGCTGATAGTCAAGTTCGGTGCCCTGAAGACGGCTTCAACTGGAATCTTGAGTTTATGTCGCACAACAGGTGAACCCACCACATGATACACTCTCACACACACTCATTCACACACACACATACATACACACGCACTCACACAGATCCTCTCTCATACACATACTGTCTCTCTCTCTCGCTCACACACACAGATCCTGTCTCATACACACACTGTCTCTCAAGCCTCTCTCTCTCCCCATCTGTCTCTCTCTCTCTCTCTCTCTCTCTCACACACACACACACACACACACGCACAAACACACACATACAGTCTACACCTGGGCAGGACTGGAACCGATGTCCCCGGGGGTGCTTCTGCTAATGCTGTCGGGGAGGGTTTAAATTAATGTGGCAGGGGGATGGGAACCAAATGAGGAGGTTAGTGTATAGTAAGGAGATAGTAACTAAAGTCTGTAAGGAACTAGATAATGCAGTCAGTGTGACTAAGCGAAGAGTAGGCAGAGAGCAGATGATGAACGCAAAGGGACAGGTGGTCTGAGGTGCATTTGTTTTAATGCGAGAAGTGTAGTAGGTAAGGCAGATGAAATTAGGGCTTGGATTAGTACCTGGGAGTGTGATGTTACTGAGACTTGGTTGAGGGAAGGGCAAGATTGGCAACTAAATATCCCAGGATATAGATGCTTCAGGCAGGATAGAGAGGGAGGTAAAAGGGGTGGAGGAGTTGCATTACTGGTCAAAGAAGATATCACAGCTGTGCTGAAGGATGGCACTATGCAGGACTCAAGCAGTGAGGCAATATGGACTGAGCTCAGAAATAGGAAGGGTGTGGTAACAATGTTGGGGCTGTACTACAGGCCTCCCAACAGCGAGCATGAGATAGAGGTACAAATATGTAGACAGATTATGGAAAGATGTAGGAGTAACAGGGTGGTGGTGATGGGAGATTTTAATTTTCCCAACATTGACTGGGATTCACTTAGTGTTAGGGGTTTAGATGGAGCAGAATTTGTAAGGAGCATCCAGGAGGGTTTTATAGAGCAGTACGTAAATAGTGCAACTCGGGAAGGGGCCATACTGGACCTAGTGTTGGGGAATGAGCCCGGTGAGGTGGTTGAAGTTTCAGCAGGGGATTACTTTGGGAATAGTGATCACAATTCCATAAGTTTTAGAATATTCATGGACAAAGATGAGAGTGGTCCTAAAGGAAGAGTGCTAAATTGGGGGAAGGCCAACAAAAGCAAAATTCGGCAGGAGCTGGGGAATGTGGATTGGGAGCAGCTGTTTGAGCATTTGATATGTGGGAGGCTTTTAAAGAGAGGTTGATTAGAGTGCAGGACAGACATGTCCCTGTGAAAATGAGGGATAGAAAGGGCAAGATTAGGGAACCATGGATGACAGGTGAAATTGTGAGACTAGCAAAGAGGAAAAAGGAAGCATACATAAGGTCCAGGCGCCTGAAAACAGACGAAGCTTTGGAAGAATATCGGGAAAGTAGGACCAATCTGAAACGAGGAATTAAGAGGGCTAAAAGGGGGTCATGAAATATCTTTTGCAAACAGGGTTAAGGAAAATCCCAAAGCCTTTTATTCATACATAAGGAGCAAGAGGGTAACTAGAGAAAGGGTTGGCCCACTCAAGGACAAAGGAGGGAAGTTATGCAAGGAGTCAGAGAAAATGAGTGAGATTCTTAATGAGTACTTTGCGTCGGTATTCACCAAGGAGAGGGACATGACGGATGTTGAAGTTAGGGATAGATGTTTGATTACTCTAGGTCAAGTCGGCATAAGGTGGGGGGAGGTGTTGGGTATTCTAAAAGGCATTGGGGTGGATAAGTCCCCAGGTCCGGATGGGATCTATCCCAGGTTACTGAGGGAAGTGAGAGAGGAAATAGATGGGGCCTTAACAGATATCTTTGCAGCATCCTTGTGCACGGGTGAGGTCCCGGAGGACTGGAGAATTGCTAATGTTGTCCCCTTGTTTAAGAAGGGTAGCAAGGATAATCCAGGTAATTATAGACCGGTGAGCCTGATGTCAGTGGTGGGGAAGCTGCTGGAGAAGATACTGAGGGATAGGATCTATTTACATTTGGAAGAAAATGGGCTTATTAATGATAGGCAGCATGGTTTTGTGCAGGGAAGGTCATGTCTTACCAACTTGATAGAATTCTTTGAGGAAGTGACAAAGTTGATAGATGAGGGAAGGGCTGTAGATGTCGTATACATGGACTTCAGTAAGGCATTTGATAAGGTTCCCCATGGTAGGTTGATGGAGAAAGTGAAGTCGCATGGGGTCCAGGGTGTACTAGCTAGATGGATAGAGAACTGGCTGGGCAACAGGAGACAGAGAGTTGTAGTGGAAGGGAGTTTCTCAAAATGGAGAACTGTGACCAATGGTGTTCCACAGGGATCCATGTTGGGACCACTGTTGTTTGTGATATACATAAATGATCTGGAGGAAAGTATAGGTGGTCTGATTAGCAAGTTTGTAGATGACACTAAGATTGGTGGAGTAGCAGATAGTGAAGGGGACTGTCGGAGAATGCAGCAGAATATAGATAGATTGGAGAGTTGGGCGGAGAAATGGCAGGTGGAGCTCAATCCAGGCAAATGCGAGGTGATGCATTTTGGAAGATCCAATTCAAGAGCGAACTATATGGTAAATGGAAAAGCCCTGGGCAAAATTGATGCACAGAGAGACCTGGGTGTTCAGGTCCATTGTACCCTGAAGGTGGCAATGCAGCTCGACAGAGTGGTCAAGAAGGCATACGGCATGCTTTCATTCATCGGACGGGGTATTGAGTACAAGAGTTGGCAGGTCATGTTACAGTTGTATAGGACTTTGGTTTGACCACATTTGGAATACTGCATACAGTTCTGGTCACCACATTACCAAAAGGAGGTGGATGCTTTGGAGGGGGTGCAGAGGAGGTTCACCAGGATGTTGCCTGGTATGGAGGGCGCTAGCTATGAAGAGAGGTTGAGTAGAATAGAATGATTTACATTAGAAAGACGGAGGTTGAGGGGGGACCTGATGGAGGTCTACAAAATCATGAGAGGTATAGACAGGGTGGATAGCAAGAAGCTTTTTCCCAGAGTGGGGGACTCAATTACTAGGGGTCATGATTTCAAGGTGAGAGGGGAAAAGTTTAAGGGAGATATGCGTTGAAAGTTCTTTACGCAGAGGGTGGTGGGTGCCTGGAACGCGTTGCCAGCGGAGGTGGTAGAGGTGGGCATGATAGCGTCATTTAAGATGTGTCTCGACAGATACATGAATGGGCAGGGAGCAGAGGGATACAGATCCTTGGAAAGTAGGCGACAGGTTTAGACAGAGGATCTGGATCAGCGCAGGCTTGGAGGACCAAAGGGCCTGTTCCTGTGCTGTAATTTTCTTGTTCTTTGTATACACACACTCTCTTTCTCCCTATCACACACACACACACACACACACACACACACACATACGTGAATCTATGGGTTGAATTTGTATTTGCAGATACATTTTATTTTGTTGAAAAAGCACACAATTTGTAGACAGTCAGTCAATGTGGTGTTTTATAAATTCCTACTTTAGAAGTAAAACCAGTCTGACTCCAAACTAAAACATAAGATACTAAACAAGGCCTCACGCGTAACATGCATTGTCTGACCTAAAATGTCACCTCTTCTTTACACTATTAAAACCTTTAGTTCCCTCAAGACTTGAAAGGAGTTCAGGGATTTACATATACATATTAATCAATTAAAACCTTCTAACTGATTAAAGATTTAACGACATCTTAGGTTTGTTTAGTACATCCTCATCAATGGTGTGGGCATTTGATCTTTCACTTATAAATTCTCTCTCTTCTTATAAATTCATCTCTTATAAATACCTCTCTCACCAAGAAGCACTGAAGCTCTGAAAACTTGTGTTTTCAAATAAACCTGTTGGGACTCTAACCTTGTGTCGTGTGATTTCTGACCTTGTCCACCCCAGTCTAACATCTGCACCTCCACATCAAATTTTCTGTTAATCAGGGAGAGCCAGAATGGATTCATGACAGGTCATGCCTGACAACATCATTGAAATTTTTGAAGAGGTGACTAAAGTATTGGATAGGGAAATGTCTATTGATGTTGTTTAAATAGATGTCAGAAGACTTTTGATAAAGTCCCACATACAAGATTTTTAACTGAGGTAGAAGCTGGTGGGATTGAAAGCAAATTACTGGCCTGGCTGGGAAGTTGGCTGCTTGACAGGCCACAGAAGGTATGGATAATGGGTAGGTACTCAAATTGTTAGGATGTTACTGGTGGTGTCCCACAAGGATCTGTGTTAGGGCCTCAATTATTCCCATAATTTATTAGTGACTTGGATAATGGCATAGAAAGTAATATGTTCAAGTTTGTTGATGACACAAAGCTAGGTGGCATTGTAGATAGTGTTGATGATAACATAAAATTACAAAGGGATGTTGATAGATTAGGAGAGTGGACAACACACTGGCAGGGGTTTGAGAAAACAAGGTGTAGAGCTGGATGAACACAGCAGGCCA
>NC_063340.1:28338696-28386377 GCF_021869965.1 Rhincodon typus | reverse complement strand
AACCTAAACTATTCCATTATCATCCATATGTTTATCCAATGACCATTTAAATGCCCTTAAAGTGGGCGAGTCTACTATTTTTGCAGGCAGAGCATTCCACGCCCTTACTACTCTCTGAGTAAAGAACCTACCTCTGACATCTGTCCTATATCTATCACCCCTCAGTTTAAAGCTATGTCCCCTCGTGCTAGCCATCACCATCCGAGGAAAAAGGCTCTCGCTGTCCACCCTATCTAATCCTCTGATCATCTTGTATGTCTCTATTAAGTCACCTCTTAACCTTCTTCTCTCTAACGAAAACAGCCTCAAGTCCCTCAGCCTTTCCTCATAAGACCTTCCCTCCATACCAGGCAACATCCTGGTAAATCTCCTCTGCACCCTTTCCAATGCTTCCACATCCGTCCTATAATGCGGCGATCAGAACTGTACGCAATACTCCAAGTGCGGCCGCACCAGAGTTTTGTACAGCTGCAACATGACCTCATGGCTCCGAAACTGAATCCCTCTACCAATAAAACGTAACACACCGTACACCTTCTTAACAACCCTATCAACCTGGGTGGCAACTTTCAGGGATCAATGCACATGGACACCGAGATCGCTCTGCTCATCCACACTACCAAGAATCTTACCATAGCCCAGTACTCTGTATTCCTGTTACTCCTTCCAAAGTGAATCACCTCACACTTTTCCGCATTAAACTCCATTTGCCACCTCTCAGCCCAGCTCTGCAGCTTTTCTATGTCCCTCTGTAACCTGCAACATCCTTCCGCACTTTCCACAACTCCACCGACTTTAGTGTCATCCGCAAATTTACTAACCCATCCTTCTACGCCCTCATCCAGGTCATTTATAAAAATGACAAACAGCAGTGGCCCCAAAACAGATCCTTGCGGTACACCACTAGTAACTGAACTCCAGGATGAACATTTCCCATCAACCACCACCCTCTGTCTTCTTACAGCTAGCCAAGTTCTGATCCAAACTGCTAAATCACCCTCAATCCCATGCCTCCGTATTTTCTGCAATAGCCTACCGTGGGGAACCTTATCAAACGCTTTACTGAAATCCAAATACACTGCATCAACCACTTTACCCTCAACCACCTGTTTGGTCACCTTCTCAAAGAACTCAATAAGGTTTGTGAGGCACAACCTACCCTTCACAAAACCGTGTTGACTATCCCTAATCAAATTATTCCTTTCTAGATGATTATAAATCCTATCTCTTATAATACTTTCCAACACTTTACCCACAACCGAAGTAAGGCTCACTGGTCTATAATTACCAGGGTTGTCTCTACTCCCCTTCTTGAACAAGGGGACAACATTTGCTAGTCTCCAGTCTTCTGGCACTATTCCTGTAGACAATGACGACATCAAGATCAAAGCCAAAGGCTCTGCAATCTCCTCCCTAGCATCCCAGAGAATCCTAGGATAAATCCCATCTGGCCCAGGGGACTTATCTATTTTCACACTTTCCAGAATTGCTAACACCTCCTCCTTATGAACCTCAATCCCGTCTAGTCTAATAGCCTGTATCTCAGTATTCTCCTCGACAACACTGTCTTTTTCCTGTGTGAATACTGATGATAAAATATTCATTTAGCGCCTCTCCTATCTCTTCGGACTCCACGCACAACTTCCCACTACTGTCCTTGACTGGCCCTAATCTTACTCTAGTCATTCTTTTATTCCTGACATACCTATAGAAAGCTTTAGGGTTTTCCTTGATCCTACCTGCTAAAGACTTCTCATGTCCCCTCCTGGCTCTTCTTAGCTCTCTCTTTAGGTCCTTCCTGGCTAACTTGTAACTCTCAAGCGCCCTAACTGAGACTTCACGCCTCATCTTTACATAAGCCTCCTTCTTCCTCTTGACAAGAGATTCAACTTCTTTAGTAAACCATGGTTCCCTCGCTCGACCACTTCCTCCCTGCCTGACAGGTACGTATTTATCAGGGACACGCAGTTGCTGTTCCTTGAACAAGCTCCACATTTCAATTGTGCTCAGCCCCTGCAGTTTCCTTCTCTATCCTATGCATCCTAAATCTTGCCTAATCGCCTCATAATTGCCTTTCCCCCAGTGTCAACTATTACCTCCAATACCATGAGCTTTAATTTTCCTTTCTAATCTCTTACATAGAACCTTGTGAGCAGCCTTTTGAAATTCCAGATACACAGCATTTACTGATTCACCCTTGACCACTCTACTAGTCACATCCTCAAAAAATTCCAGAAGATTTGTCAAGCATGATTTCTCTTTAGTGAATCCACGCAGACTAGGACTGGTTCTGTCACCACTTCCTAAATGCTCACTTATTACATCTTTAATAATTGACTCCAGCATTTTCGCCACCATCAATGCCAGGCTAACTGGCCTCTAATTCCCCATTTGCCCTCTCCCTCCCTTTTTAAAGAGTGGGGTTATATTAGCTACCCTCCAGTCCATTGGAGCTCTTCCAGAGTCTACAGAATCCTGGAAAATGATCACCAATGCATCTCCTATTTTTAGGGCCACTTCCTTAAGTACTCTGGGATGCAGAGCATCAGTCCCTGTGGACTTATCAGGTTTTAATTCCATCAATTTCCCCAGTACCATTTCCTGACTAATAAGGATTTCCCTCAGTTCCTCCTTCATGCTTGGCCCTCTGTCCCCTTGTGTTTTCTGAAGATTATTTGTGTCCTCATTAGTGAAGACAGATCCAAATATTTGTTCAACTGGTCTGCCATCTCTTTATTGTCCATTATGAGTTCACCTAATTCTAACTGCAAGAGACCTACATTTGTCTTCACCAGTCTTTTTCTCTTCATATGTTTATAGAAGCTTTTGCAGTCAGTTTTTATATTTTCTGCAAGCTTACTTTTGTATTCTATTTGCCCCTTCTGAATTAAACCCATTTTCCTCCACTGCTGAATTTTAAATTTCTCCCAGTTCTCAGGTTTACTGCTTTTACTGGCCAATTTATATGCCTCCTCTTTGGCTTTAACACTATCCCTGATTTCCCTTGTTCGCTATGGCTGAGCTACCTTCCCTGTTTTACGCCAAATAGGGGTATACAGTTGTAGAAGTTCATCCATATGTTCTTTATATGTCTGCAATTGCCTATCCACTGTCAACCCCTAAAGTTAAACTATTTCCACCAGTTGGGGATTTTAGAATTAGGGGGTAGTAGGGACTGCAGATGCTGGAGAATCTGAGATAACAAGGTGTAGAGCTGGATGAACACAGCAGACCAAGCAGCATCAGAGGAGCAGGAAAGCTGACGTTTCGGGCCTAGACCCTTCTTCAGAAATGGGGGAGGGAAAGGGGGTTCTGAAATAAATAGGGAGAGATGGGGAGACGGATAGAAGATGGATAAAGGAGAAGATAAGTGGAGAGGAGACAGACAGGTCAAAGAGGCGGGGTGGAGCCAGTAAAGGTGAGTGTAGGTGGGGAGTTAGGGAGGGGATAGGTCAGACCAGGGAGGACAGACAGGTGAAGGGGGCAGGATGAGGCTAGTAGGTAGGAGATGGGGGTGGGGCTTGAGGTGGGAGGAGGGGATAGGTGGGAGGAAGGACAGGTTAGGGAGGCGGGGACGAGCTGGGCTAGTTTTAGAATTAGGGGTCCTAGTTTAAAAATTAGGCCAGACTGTTGAGGAGAGATGCTACGAACACATGACAATAAATTCTAAATTCTAATTCTTCTTACTCTCTACATAAAGTTCATAGTTCAATAATAGGGGCGGCACGGTGGCTCAGTGGTTAGCACTGCTGCCTCACAGCGCCGGGGACCAGGGTTCAATGCCACCCTTGGGCAACTGTGTGGAGTTTGCGTATTCTCCCTGTGTCTGCATGGGTTTTCTCTGGTTTCCTCCCACAGTCCAAAGATGTGCAGGGTAGGTGGATTGGCCATGCTAAATTGCCCATAGTGTCCAGGGATATTTAGGTTAGGTGGCTTAGACATGGGGAAATGCAGGGGTAGGGGAATAAGTCAGGGTGGGATCCTCTTCAGATGGGTGGTGTGGACTTGTTGGGCCAAATGGCCTGTTTCCACACCGTAGGGATTCTGTGATCTGTGATTTCTATGAAGCAATTCTACACACAAACGATGCTAAAGATTTGAAACTCTGTTCCACAAATGTTAGTTAATGCTAGGTCGGTTGTTAAGCAAAGTGCACTGAGGGATATGGGCTAAATCAGGTATATGGTGTTAGGCCACAGATCAACCATGATCTCATTGAATGGCCTACTGCTGTTCCTATGTAAGCTGCCATTCAGAGTTTGATTTCCAATTTCAGTTCTTAGTCCATACTAAAACTAAGAAAAATCATGAACATCAGATGTTCTCAGGGGTTTGTTTCTGATTTTGGGGGCTACTTTTTGGCCTTCAGGGGCCCCTTTTACATTCTCAGTAATTCCTTTGTTAGTTGATCCAGTCACATAACAACAATGCCTTCTGTATTCATGTTAGTATGAGGCAGATTTAAACTTTTACAGGCACAGATTTAGCATTCATCAATATCCTTAATAATCATCACTGTTCAATTAAACTTAAAGACACAACACATAAAAAGAACACTAATTTTGTTGACATCACAGTCTTTAAATTGACACAAAACAACAAGCCAGCAACATGTGTTTTTCAAACGGCTGTCACAAGGTCATATATATACAAAAGCCTTCACCCTTAATATGTTTTTGATGGACAGGTAAGGTCACAGCTAAACAGACACATGTTTGTCTCTAATGCAGACACTCAGAGTGAGACACATACTTGAGGTGCAGTGAATGCATTAGAGGCACACATATGTCTGTTTATCTGTGACCTTACCAGTCCATCAAAAACATATTTAGGATGAAGTCTTTTGTGTATATATAACGTTCTGTCAGTTATTTGAGATGTCAGAACAACTAAATACAAATCTTTATGAAATAAAACTGTCCAATATTAAATTATCCAGTTCACACAGTGTTCATGACAATGGTAACACCACATTTTTTTTTTACCCTATTTAGTAGCTCCTAAACTTCTGCAGCTTTGAGCTACAGACTCCACATCCATTTCCAGAGAATTCATCACCTCAGTTTTCCTGGTGCCCAATGGACTGACTCTTCCTTTATTGAAAGGTTTAAAACTGCTCTCTTCACATATCTTCTCTCCCACCTTTGCAGCACCTCACTCCCCCAAATCAATATTGTTCTGACATTGCAGCCCCTCTCTTTAGCCCCTTCCCACGCAGTCCCTCCCTTTCAGGCCCTCAGTCTCATTCAATCTCACTCCCCAAAGCCCTAACCTGACAGCTGCACTCATTGTGTCCTAGCATCATTTCCTGGGCCCTGTTGTCTATCGTTTTGCTACAAGTCAAAAATGACACGACACCAGGTTATGGTCCAACAGCTTTATTTGAAGACACAAGCTTTCGGAGTCTCATTCCTTCTTCAGATGTCTGAAAGCTTGTGTTTTAAAATAAACCTGTTGGACTATAACCTGGTGTCGTTTCATTTTTGACCATGTACATATCCCAGTCCAGCACCACCTCCTCCACATCATGTTTTGCTACCAAGTTGTGGCCTCACCAGCCTCACTTCCCAGCTGCAAGCCTTACTTTGTGTATTCCACTCCACAATCCCAGTCAGCAAACTTGCTTTATTTTCCCCTGTTCCCCACTACTTCCTACCTCGGATCTGCTTCCTCTGCCCTTGTTGACTGCTGCCATTCACCTTTCACTGTTGCTCAAATTTCAGCCTCCTTTTCTCCTGCATTTGTTCCTGATAGGCTCACCATAAGCCTGATAGCAGCTCATGACTGAAGAAGCAGCTTCTCAAATTGGGCTCAGATTTCCCTGATTGGTCCTCTTTGATTTGTTTTTTCCAAGTGTTTTGGTCTTTACTGAGGTAACCACTGACATGTGTATTTTGAGGAACAAACTTCAGTTCATTTCCTTCTACTGCTGTAGCAGTCTGTATCTGCTATCATCCCCTCTCACATCCCTCACTTAATATCTGTGTGATTGTTCAAACAACAGCACAATTATTCAAGCCTAATGTGCACTATCGCAAAACATCTTGCTAGGTCAACATTCACAAACTTATTTCTTATAGTAGATGCTGGTGCAGATTGACAGGCTAAATATTGTTGCAGGAGAAGGCTGAGCATTTGTACACATCCTATCCTCTCTGGAAGAGACAGCCATGGAAAGTGGACGCATAAATAATGTGGCTGGTGGGCCCTGGAGAAAAGATCCAACAGCTTCTTTTCTTTACCAATTTTGCCCTGTTCTCATTTCACAGATACAGTACTCACACTATGTATAACAAAGGCATAGTTTCAGCAATCATTCGCCTGACTTTGCTTGCTGTTGTCACAAATTGTTAACCTTTCTTCAGTTCTTTCATTTTACCTTCTGAAACTTTAGAGGACACCAGAGCAAGAAGAAGAAATAATTCCAGAACTCCAGACATGAACCTCACTTTTGAAAGCACCAGCTTAGAGATAAGTACCCCTCTAGTTTAGAGGCCAAAGTAGGGAGATCTTCACTGGATGGACTTAACACTTTGCAGTTAAAAATACAGCCATTTCAAGAGCCCTTAGCTGGTGTTAAGCTCTCTTCCACCTCCTCTCATAAGTAAGGGAAAGTAGCTAAAATAGAGTAGCCTCATTTCTTGGTCGTAGCACAGCCCTTGTGATGAAGACTTTGAGAACCCAGCTTCAAGCAGTGAACTGTTGACCATACAATGCAAACTTTTAAGTACATTGAGCAGACTGTCAACAAACTTCTACAAAGTAACTGAAGGGGAATAGTTCCAACATCTATGGGGTCTTTATGCATGATATCTACACCTTTATATTAAGTCATGGAGTATATGAATACTGCATTGATGGAATCCCCCATGATTTTTTGCAGATCTTCACTGATAGTTCAGACTGCTACTACCTTGGCTCTGGGCCCCAGCATGTCCACTGGCTTGCAAAACATGTTAAAGCCTGCATTGATGAAGACTTTGAAATCATTCCACAACTCTTGTTCTCAGACAAACCAGCAAGAGTACTCAGTTACATCCATATGATCGTGACTTTGGCTCTAGAGCAATAAATGCTGATTGTTTGGTAGTTGCAATAGGTTTTTGATGAATCTAGCAATTAGGACCAAACTCTTAATGCTTTTCTACATTGGACAATAGTGCAGAACTCATTGCATTTTATCATGAGTGATTAAAAAAACCTGCTTTCAAGAGATGATATGCAAGAATGAAAGTTGTACCATGTTTCATCTTTTGTATCACATTCTTTTGGTATTTAGAATGAGATGTAATGGGCTTGAAGGTTAATGGGGGGATATCTTTGGTAACTCTTAATTTTATAAAGCGGTGCATTTGATATGAAGATTGCATAGCACAAACAATATGAAAAATTGGCATTTTTATTCAGACATTTTGCAAAACGTAGTATTATACAAAGGTTTGAAAGTTGGATTTGGCTCAGGATTCCTCTGGATAGATGAACTTGGATAATGCAATAAAAACTTGTTTTTGAATTATTGGGGAATTATAACCTCGGGCATCTGAGTTCGAGTGTTGAGTGGGTGGTGAAAACTGGGAAAGTAGGCTCCAAAGGGATGCACATTGCCCATTTAAAATATGTTTATCTCTTAAATTGAACAATATTTTAACTGCCTTTCAAAGTTAATTGGACATTCATGAATTTTCTCAGCTTTTTGAACCTAACTGCCTGGAGACAGCACGATAAGAGTACAATAGCAATTACATGAAAATATAATCATGTAGTTATGGAGCAAAAACAAATTCAAGTACTGCAATGTGTAGGTTAGATGAAGTAGATGGCACAGAAACAGATTATTCAGCTAAACCTGCCTATTCTGGTGTTCATTCTCCATTTGGCTCTATTCCAATTTATCCTTTCTATTAGGTCCTGCTCAGTTGGTAGCACCTTTGTCTCACAATTGGAAGATTGCGAGTTAAAATCCCTTACAAAAGTTGAGCATGAAGATCAAGATTGCCAATTCAATTTTCTGACCAATATTCAGACCTCAATCAATCGCACAACTTCAGATTTTTTGGTCTTGTTGCATGCTGCGTGCATCCTGCTGCTACAATGCTTACGTTTCAGCAATAGTCACTTCAAAAGTCATTCTTTAGTTGTAAATTCTTTGGGATATCTAAGGACATGAATGGTGTTGTATAAATGGTAATCTTAACTTTTTTTCTCATTTTCTAACCCTCTGTTCTTTCTCACTCATACACCTATCTAGATTCCCTTCATTGCATCTATACTACTCACCACTATTACTTGCATTGCTATTGTGTTTCAAATTCTCATTAGCCACTAGATAAAGAAGAATTTTTTGAAATCCCTACTTCATGCCTTTATGACTATTTTATATTTCCTTTGCTCTTTTCTACAAATGGAAACATTTTCTATGTATTATATCAAAGATTGTCAATTTTAAAGACCCTTACTAAGTTTCCTCAGCCTTCTCTTTAAACAGAAAAATACCCAATCCATTCATCCATTCTTAATAGATGTAAAAAAAATACTGACACTTCTGTATCATCTTTACAGATAGTTTTGTACCGTTCCTGGTGTCTTTTATATCTTTTTTTAGTAACATGTAACAATACTACAACAATACTTACGAATATGATCTAACTGAATTTTGATACAAGTTTAGCATAAACTGTCTACTTTTCAATGAAAATAAGGTCAAAATTTGACTCCTAAATGTGGGTAATTGGAACTCAGCAGTTTTGGATTCTAATAGACCCTATTTTTATGAGAACAAAGGCCTAATGCTGTAGCATGGGAGTTATAATTATTTTTGGAAAAGACATTAATGCTCTTGAAGGGTGAATTCAGCTTGTACAATGTCAAGTTACTTAAAGGACTACCACTTTAAAAATAAACAAAAAAAATGCCTGCCTGTGCAAGTGGAAAAATTCTGTTCTGGAAATTTTAATAGCTGTCTGTTGATATGGTTCCAAGTTCTGTTGTTACAGCATATTAGCGCTTGGCACAATCTAACTATCACAGTCAACAAGGTGCAGGGCTGGATGAACACAGCAGGCCAAGCTGCTTGGCCTGCTGTGTTCATCCAGCCCTGCATCTTGTTGTCTCGGATTCACCAGCATCTGCAGTTCCTACTATCTCTAACTATCACAGTGGTGTTTTATAAGTTTGCAGATTGGTTTACACCTCAATGTGGTTATTGAAGGGTTTTCTCTCTTTGACATGATATCATGAATACTTTCTTTTTGTAAATGATTACGTACTTAAAGTAATTTAAATATATTTAATGATCTTTCATGAATGTAGTGTTTTTATATACTGAAATTCTTAGGTATTTACAACTTAGTTTTGTTTCACTTCTGCATGACTCCTTGGGTTACACAAGCTGAATCTCTTCTCCGACTGAATCCCTTCCCATGTATCCCTTCTCCTTCATCTGAACCCCTTCCTTCCCTCTTCTCTCCTGATACCTTTCCTCTGAGCTATTCCCCTGCTGCTGAACACTTTGATACTGAAGTCACTAATCACAGTCTTTTGCTAGCTAATCCAACTTGAACTTCAATCTTGTATATAACTATAATGTTTGCCATCAAGCTAAATTATGTGAATTTTTCTGCTACCTCCACCTCAGTGCTTCTGATGTTGAGATTTCCATTGTCATTTCAGCAATGATATTGGTCTTATTTCATTAATGATCATTAATAAAGCTCATTGCATCTTTTTACCACACCTGCCAAAGCCTTGAGGTCTTCCTTTGTTCTGGTTATGAGGTCAGCATTGTCTGCATACCTTAGATGCTATATACTACAACCTTCTGTGGTGCAGGCGCATTTCTTTGATAACTCTTCCTGCACCATCCTCGTTATCTTCCTTCCTACAGCATTAAATGGCATAGATGACAGAAGACATTCCTGTTTAACACCCTCTTCAAACTGGAGTTTGTTGTATGGCTATCACCAACTCTGGGAACTGCTGAACCATTTTCGTGTAGCTCTGTATTAGCCATGAGATGTTCTGGTACACAAACATGTATATGTATAAGCAACACTTTTAGAAAATCATAATCTAATCAAGCAGAGTCAGTATGGCTTCATGAAAGAAAAATTGTATCTGACCAATTTATAAAGAGTTTTTCAAGGAAGTCTCAACCAGAGTGGATAGCGGAGAACCAGTTGATCTGTTATATTTAGACTTCCAGAAGATATTTGACAAGGTACCTCACAAAAGATTAATTTATAAGATAAAAGCCCACGGTGCTGGAGGTAGCATATTCGTGTGAATAAAGAATTGGCTAATGGGCAGGAAACAGCAATTGGGGTCAAGGGGTTATTTCTCAGGTTAGCAATCTGTAACTAGTGGATTTCCTCAGTGAGTGATGCTGGGACCACAAATGTTTACAATATAAATTAATGACTTGGAGGAAGGAAGTGAATGTACTGCAGACAAAAAAAGGTGGAAAAGAAGTTGCGAGAGGGATGCTAATAGCTTACAGAGATATAGTGATTGATGAGTTAAGTAAGTGAGTAAAAAGTTGGCAAATGGAGTATAATGTGGTAAAATATAAAATTATTCATTTTGGAAGGGAGAACAAAAGAAAATATTATTTAAATGGAGAAAAGGTGCAGAAAGCTGCAACACAAAGGGTCTTGGGCATACTTGTGCATGAAACACAGAAAGCTAGCAAAGCATTGCAGTGGGTAATCAGGAAGGCTAATGGAATGTTGGGCCTTATTTCAAGGAGTTTGGCATATTAAAATAGGGAAGTCTTACTGCAACTGCACAAGATGCTTCTGAGACCACATCAATAGCATTGTGAGCATTTTTGTTTCCTTTAGTTAGGCAAAGATATAATTTCATTGGATACAGTTCATTTGGATGATCCCTGAAATGGAAGGATTGTCTTATGTGCAAAGTCTAAATAGGTTGGAACTCTACTCCCTGCAGTTTAAAAGATTAAGAGGTGCTCTCATTGAAACATATAGGATTCTTAAGGGTCTTGACAGGGTACATGCTGACAGGATGTTTCCTTTCATGGGAGAGTATAGGAACAGAGGGCATAGCCTTTGAAGAAAGTTGTGCTAAGTTAAGATTGAGATGAAGAGGAATTTCTTCTCTTAGAGTGTTTTGAGTCTTTGGTACTCCTTGCAAAGAGAGCTGGGGGGGCAGAGTCCTTGTGTATATTTAAGGCTGAAAAAGATAGATGCTTGATCAGTAGAGGAATCAAGGGTTATGGGGAAAAGTGGGCATGAGGAATGTCAGATCAGCCCTATTGAATGATCGCCTTCTCCTGTTCCTATTTCTTTTAATCTTAAAGCCTTCTGTAGAGCTTCATGCTGAACAATGTCAAAATCTTAACATTGTCTATGAGCATGAGCCAAAGTCATGCTTCATGCTTTTTTTCATATTTCCTCATGAGATTTCTGAGCACAGGCATTGAGTCAGCTGTATCCTTTTCATGAATTAAGTCAAACTGCTCCTCTTCCACTTCTGTATACACTAGAGATTGACTCTCCACCTGACGGTGTCATCTTGTACTTTAGTTATATGACTGCTGAGACTAGCGTACATTGTTTTACAAAAGCCTCTGAGCCTTTTTTATGGGCATTGTAATCACCTTTGTAACGTCCAAGGCCATTCAACCTTTAAAGGAGTTGATGCAGAGAAAATGTTTCCCCTGTCAAACCTAGAACACAGGGCTGATGTCTCAGAAATAGGGTTTCGTCATTTGGGACTGAAGTGAAGAGAAATTTCATCATCAACAGGTTGGAAAGCTTTGAAATTAACATTAGAGTCATTGAGTATATTGAGATAGAAATTGATAGATTATTGTGCATTAAGGGATATGGGGTAATGCACGAAGGTGGTATTAGATTGAAGGTCAGTTGAGATAACACTGAGTTGCTGCAGGCTCAAAGGGCCAAATGCTATCTCCCAGTTCCTATTTCTTATATTCAGTGCAAGAAATCACAGTGGTAAAATGTTAGGGACAAACTGATACCCATGTAACACTCAGGTAACCAGGGATACTGTAGTCATGGAAAATGAATTCCACATTGCTAAAAATAGGAAGACTGCACAGTTCTGCTTATGACAAAATTATATAATTAAAGTATATTTTCTTTTGGAAATATACTGCAACTTAATTCATTGGACTAATCAAATTAAAATTTTCAAAAAATGGATCAAATATTATTCTCCTATGTCATAATTTCTACCCATTTCTAATCGAAGTTTAGGAACACAGTGAAAGAAGATTATATGTTAACAACATCTTAGTTGCTTAGTTTAAATGATTAGATTATTTAACTCTGAATTTGGGTAGCACAGTAGTACAATGGTTAGCACCACTGCCTCACAGTGTCACAGATTGGGCTCGATTCCAGCCTTGGGTGACTGTGGAGTTTGTACGTTCTCCCTGTGTCTGCCTGGGTTTCTGCCGGGTCCTCAGATTTCTTCCCACAGTCCGAAGATGTGCTAATTAGGTGGATTGGCCATGCTAAATTGCCCATAGTGTCCAGGATGTGCAGCCTAGGTGGAGATAGGGTGGAATGCTCTTTGGAGAGTTAGTGCAAATTTGATGGGCCGAATGGCCTCTTTCTGCACTGTAGAGATTTTAAAATGGCAGGTTTTAGAAGCTCTTAGTAAGTTTGTTTTAGGCAGTCCTGTCACAACCATTCATGAATAATTGTGGATGATTTTAAACAACTAATAGAGGAAACTCCATGAATAATCCATCTTCAGTGATAGCAGAGTACAACAGTGCAAACGACAAGGATGAAGTGTTAGCGTATACTTTGAGCCAGGAGTGTCAAGCAGATGGTGTACCTCAACCTCCTGCTGTGATTCCTGTTATTAGTAGATGCCTGTACAAGGACTCTTTATTTAACATTGCTGTCTCTGATTTCTCTCAGTGCAAGCAGGAAGAACAGCATCTCATCTTCTGCTCGGGGCATTTCTGTCTTGGACCTGCTGCAGTGCTCCAGCAAGGATCACTGCAAGCTGGAAGAAAAGCGGCTAATTTTCTGCTTGTGGACCCCACAGCCTTCAGGACTCAATAATGCTCAATAGGTTCAGAGCCTAAACACATCCTTCCATGTCCCTTACCCATTCCCAAACTCTAGGCCCTGTCATAACATGGGCTACTTTCAGCACAGCCAACCTATTTTCACCTACTCATTGTCCCCATTATTAGCTTCCCCCCCCACTGCTGGCTTACTATCAACCACCCCTTTGTCTGCCTCGCTTTCTTTCTTGGCTCTGTCTCCACCCATTCACTGGCTAACTCTTCCCTCTGTATCTATGCCATATCCTTTGCTTCAGTGAGCAGCTTACCCTGCTTGTTTGTTATGGGCCCCAATTTATCCTTTACTCATCTTTTACTACTAATATGTTTGAAGAACATTTTACTATTTATAGAGTCAGAGAGTCATACAACATGGAATCAGACCCTTCAGCAAACTCATCTGCACCAATTAGACATCCCAATCTAACCTAATCCCATTGCCAGTATTTTGCCCATTTGCCTCTAAACCTTTCCATATTCATATAATGCTTTTTAAGTGTTGTAAGTGTACCATCCTCACCACTTCCCCTGGCAGCTCATTCTATACATGCACCATCCTCTGTGTGAAAATGTTACCCCTCACATCTTTTTTAAATCTTTCCCCCTCACCTTAAACCTATGCCCTAACCATTTGTTTTAGCGTGGCCTGCCGTCCTTTCCTCATATGCTCTCTTAGCCTTCTTTATTTCAGCCTAGCCTCTCTCCTGCTTTTGAGATGTTCTTCCTGATTTCTATTGCTCTTATTATTCCAGTATGCATCATATTGCCTCCATGTTTGCTTCTATATTTTCTCATCAATATCCCTAGTGATCCAGGGTGCTCTAGTTTTAAATACACCATATTTATTTCTCATGGATATGTACCTTGCTTGCACCCCAGTCATCTATCTTTTTCAAATTCTCCTATTTTTCATCCATCAAAATGCATTATCAGTCAACATGCTCCATTTCAACTTTTAGATGCCTAAAATCTGCCTTTTTCCTATCTGGGATCTTAATCATTGACTGATCTTTATCTTTTTCCGACTTATTATGTTATGATCATTATTTCCCAACTGTTCCCCCACTCTGACATTTTCCACTTGGGCGTGCCTCATTTCCTCGGACCAGATCCAGCACAGATCCCTCGCTTGTAGGACTGGAAATGTACCATTCTAGAAAATTCTCCTGCACATCTTCCAGGAATTTTCCTAGTTTAATCTAGGGTAGTTCAATTCACCAACTATTACAACCCTATTGTCCTGCAGATTTCCATAGTCTACCTACAAATGCTGTGTTCTACTTCCTCCTCAATATTTGGAGGTCTATAATAGATGCCCAACAAAGTCACGACTCCCTTCCTGTTCTTACCATTTGTTTTGGTCTACCTTTCTGAGGAAGGATGCTCTTACTCTCGAGGGAGTGCAGCAAAGGTTTACCAGGCTGATTCCGGGGATGGTGGGTATGATGTATGAGGAGAGATTGACTAGGTTGGGATTGTTTTTGCTGGAGTTCAGATGAATGAGGAGGAATCTCATAGAGACTTATAAAATTCTAACAGGACTGGACAGGGTGGATTTTCTGAATGGTGGGTATGTCCAGAACCAGGGGTCACAGTATGAGGATTCGGGTTGGACAATTTAGGATGGAGATGAGAAGAAATTTCTTCACCCAAAGAGCAGTGAGCCTGTCGAATTCATTACCATAGGAAGTAGTTGATGCCAAAACATTGAATGTATTCAAGAGGTGACTAGATATAGCACTTGGGGCAAATGGGATCAAAGGTTATTGGGAAAAAGCAGGATTAGGCTATTGAGTTGGACGATCAGCCATGATTGGGAGCAATGGCAGAGCACACTCGAAGGGCTGAATGGCCTCCTCATGCTCCTATTTTCTATATTTATACGCTTCTATTACCTCCAACCAAATAGATTCTAATTCAAGAACTGCATCTCATTCAAAGGCAATGATACTATCTGTGATGAAGACTGCTGCACCTCCTCCCTTTTTCCCAACCCTATCTCTAGTATAACCCAGGATGTTTAGTATCCAGTCCTGTTTTGGCTTTGAGCCATGATTCTGTCATTGCTACTATGTCATAACCCCCTAGAGCAAGTTCTGCTTCCAGTTTCCCAACTTTTTTTATTATGCTCCCTGCATTATAACCCAGCTCTTATCTCTTTTTTGCCCTGTAAGTCCTCTAAGCTATCCCTTGCTATGTTGTTGGTTCCCACTGAACCAAAACCACCAGTTGTTCACTCTTCCTATGGAGAAGTTTATCCAGCCATTATGTCCCGAACCCTTGCACCCATGAGGCAACAGACCTTACGGGACTCACAATCTCGTCAGCAAACTCGACTGTTGATCTATCAAATTATTGAGTCACCCACTACTACTACCTTACTAATCTGCTGCCTACTAGCATCTCTCTCTTTTCCCAGAATAGCCTCAGGCGCCCTGGTGCTGTGGTTTTCCTTTAAGTCATTCACTCCCTAACTCAGTCTTCTTGCACACTAAAGAGGCATCTAAAATTTCATATCTGTTAGATAGCTCCGAGGAGTCCTGGCTTTCCTGAACCTTTCCTTTCTGCGAATGGACATGCATTCACTTGCCGTCTCTATGTTGTTCCTTGCCAGCCTATTATGGAGTGACCTCATTTTGGTATGACTGTTCCAGATACCTCTGTCCTTCATGCATGATCGCTGCTCCATATCAGCCACAAGGACTGCTGTCCTCTGGCACTTCACACAGATGTGACTGTCCTGGAAGTCTTATCGACAGGAAAGTGTGAATACTTAGGAGAAGGTATTGTATAAGGTAGCAGCAGACAATAGGATAGCTGATGATATCACAGTAAGCAATGGAAAGTCATGTGAGACTCTGGTGTGTAGAAGATCTTAATTCAAGTTAGTCATGCAGGGTCATTTAACAGCTTATCCAGCTGTCCGGAGTGGTGGTCTTTTCCCAACGTGGTAGTCTCGGCCCTGCGGAGCGATCTCCTGGCATGGCAGTTTTGTCCCGGTGTTGGGGTCTCTTCAGCAGTGCAGCTTAATGACTGGTGAATGCTTCCGGCCCAGTGTTCCGACAGCCCAGCATGTCGTCTTCCTCCAGGTTGTCTTCCCAGAGGTGTTTTCTTCAGCGGAGGTTTTCGGCCAGTTTTTCCATCAGCCCGGCATGTTGGTTTTGTCCCGGCGTTTGGTGGTGCCATTCTGGCTGTGTGTTTCGTCCTTTGATCAGCTTCCTTTGAAACCAGAAGCCATTAAATGGACTGTGATGAGCTTTTGTCTTAAATTTACTTTTTATCGTTACTTATGAATTTACTTATGACTTCTGTCACAGATGCCATGGTAAGGTGACTTATAACACTTTTCATTGTATTGTTCTTGCAAAAGAACACATGACAATAAATTCTAAATTTTAATTCTTCTTACTCTCTACATAATGTTCATATTTCAATAAATGGGGCGGCACGGTGGCTCAGTGGTTAGCACTGCTGCCTCACAGCACCAGGAACCCGGGTTCGATTCCACCCTCGGGCGACTGTCTGTGTGGAGTTTGCACATGCTACCCATTCCTGTGTGGGTTTTCTCTGGGTGCTCCGGTTTCCTCCCACAGTGCAAAGATGTGCAGGTTAGGTGCATTGGCCATGCTAAATTGCCTACAGTGTTCAGGGATGTGTGGATTAGGTGGGTTATAAGGGGATGGGGTCTGGGTGGGATGCTCTGAGGTTCGCTGTGGACTTGTTGGGCCAAAGGGCCTGTTTCCACAGTGTAGGGGTTCTATGAAATGGTTCTGGTTAAAACAAAGATCTGTTCCTTCTCTATCTCAAGCATACCAAAATCAGGCAAGAATCAGAACAGCAGAAAAGTGATGATTAATGAGGTCAGGGCGGAGGTACTGGTCGATGATTGGACTTTGGAACCAGATTAGGAAGGCTGGGGTGGAGGTAGGGGGAAGTGGTGGAGAGTGAATGGAGCAAGATTGGAATTTGCGAGGATGATGCTGAGCAACTTCACAGGAGCATTGACAAGTTGGCCAAGTAGACAGACACCTGGCAGATGAATTTAAATACAGAGAAATGTGAGGTAATGCATTTTGGTAGAAGAAGCATGGAGAAATGATACAGACTCAATGAAAAATCTTTGAGGGGAGTAGGGAAGAACAGAGGTACGTCAAAGTTCACATGCATGGTTCTGTGAATGTGGCCAGGCAAGTTGAAATGGTTGTTAAGAAGGCTTATAGGATCCTTGGGTTTATAAATAGAGGCATAGAGTATAAAAGCAAGGAAGTGATGCTTCACCTCTATAAATCATTGATCAGCCCACATTTTGTGTTCAGTTCTGGGCACTTTATTTAAGGAAGGATGTTAAATATAACAACAATATTGAGAAGTGAGCATGAGGTGAATAAAGATTGGAATTGGGCATGTAGTTGAAGGATTGAGTTGTGTTTTGAGTATTGGATGATACAACTTTATCCCTCCCAAACCTCTTTTGCCATTATGGAAGGTGTTCCATATTTGACCATTTAATCATATTTTTGTTTATTTATTCATAGGTTGTGAGCATTGCTAGCAAGACCAGCATTGGTTAATGATCCTTAATTTTTTTATTATTGACCTATTTTTCTAATCAACCTGTTCAGAGATGTTATTACACCTCTTGAGCAGATGGTATTTGAACTCCAGTCTCTTGGTTTGGGGGTAGGGATACTACCACTGCACCACAAGAGGACCCTTTCCTTAATTGTTATTAAGGAGATGGTAACGAGCAGCCTTAATGAATCAGAGATAGTAGGAACTGCAGATGCTGGAGAATCCGAGACAACAAGGTGCAGGGCTGGATGAACACAGCAGGCCAAGCAGCATCATAGGAGCAGAAAGGCTGACGTTTCGGGCCTAGACCCTTCATCAGAAAAGGGGGAGGGGAAGGGAGTTCTGAAATAAATAGGGAGAGAGTGGGAGGCGGATAGAAGATGGATAGAGGAGAGGATAGGTGGAGAGGAAACAAACAGGTCGAAGAGGCGGGGATGGGGCCAGTAAAGGTGAGTGTAGGTGGGGAGTTAGGGAGGGGATAGGTCATTCCAGGGAGGACGGACAGGTCAAGGGGGCGGGATGAGGTTAGTCGGTAGGAGATGGGGGTGCGGCTTGAGGTGGGAGGAGGGGATAGGTGGGAGGAAGAACAGGTTAGGAAGGCGGGGACAAGCTGGACTGGTTTTGGGATGCGGTAGGGGGAGGGAAGATTTTGAAGCTTGTGAAATCCACATTGATACCATTGGGCTGCAGGGTTCCCAAGCGGAATATGAGTTGCTGTTCCTGCAACCGTCGGGTGGCATCATTGTGGCACTGCAGGAGGCCCAGGATGGACATGTCGTCTGAGGAATGGGAGGGGGAGTTGAAATGGTTCGCAACTGGGAGGTGCAGTTGTTTATTGCGAACCGAGCGTAGGTGTTCTGCAAAGCGGTCCCCGAGCCTCCGCTTGGTTTCCCTGATGTAGAGGAAGCCACACCGGGTACAGCGGATGCAGTATACCACACTGGCAGATGTGCAGGTGAACATCTGCTTGATGTGGAAAGTCTTCTTGGGGCCTGGGATGGGGGTGAGGGAGGAGGTATGGGGGCAGGTGTAGCACTTCCTGCGGTTGCAGGGAAAAGTACCGGGTGTGATGGAGCTGGAGGGGAGTGTGGAGCGGACAAGGGAGTCACGGAGAGAGTGGTCCCTCCGGAAGGCAGATAAGGGTGGGGAGGGAAAGATGTCTTTGGTGGTGGGGTCGGATTGCAGATGGCGGAAGTGTCGGAGGATGATGCGTTGGATCCGGAGGTTGGTGGGGTGGTACGTGAGGACGAGGGGGATTCTTTTTTGGTTCTTATTGCGTGGACGGGGTGTGAGGGATGAGTTGCGGGAGATGTGGGAGACGCGGTTGAGGGCATTCTCGACCACTGAGGGGGGGAAGTTACGGTCCTTGAAAAACGAGGACAACTGAGATGTACAGGAGTGGAATGCCTCATCCTGGGAGCAGATGCGGCGGAGGCAAAGGAATTGGGAATAGGGGATAGCATTTTTGCAGGAAGGTGGGTGGGAGGAGGAGTATTCTAGGTAGCTGTGGGAGTCAGTGGGCTTGAAATGAATATCGGTTTCTAGGTGGTTGCCCGATATGGAGACAGAGAGGTCCTGGAAGGGGAGAGAGGTGTTAGAGATGGTCCAGGTAAACTTAAGGTCGGGGTGGAAGGTGTTAGTGAAGTGGATGAACTGTTCGAGCTCCTCGTGGGAGCACGAGGCGGCGCCGATACAGTCATCAATGTAACGGAGGAAGAGGTGGGGTTTAGGGCCGGTGTAGGTACAGAAGAGGGATTGTTCCACGTAACCTACAAAGAGGCAGGCGTAGCTTGGGCCCATGCGGATACCCATGGCCACCCCCTTTGTCTGTAGGAAGTGGGAGCAATTGAAAGAGAAGTTGTTGAGGGTCGAGTTCGGCTAAGCGGATGAGGGTGTCAGTGGAGGGGGACTGGTCGGGCCTGCGGGACAGGAAGAAGCGGAGGGCCTTTAGGCCGTCTGCATGGGGAATGCAGGTGTAGAGGGGCTGGACGTCCATTGTAAAGATGAGGTGTTGGGGACCGGGGAATTGGAAGTTCTGGAGGAGGTGGAGGGTGTGGGTGGTGTCACGGACATAGGTAGGGAGTTCCTGGACCAAGGGGGAGAAAATGGAGTCCAGATAGTTGGAGATCAGTTCGGTGGGGCAGGAGCAGGCGGAGACAATGGGTCGACCAGGGCATTCAGGTTTGTGGATTTTGGGAAGGAGATAGAAGCGGGCAGTGCGAGGTTGGGGAACGCCTTAATGAATCATTGTGTGACATAGGTGAAGCTACAGTAATGTTAGGAAATCATAGAATCCCTACAGTGTAGAAACAGGTCCTTCGGCCCAACAAGTCCACACCAAACCTCAAAGCATCCCGCCCAAACCCACCTAATCTACACATCCCTGAACACTACAGGCAATTTAGCATGGCCAATCCACCTAGCCTGCACATCTTTGGGAACCGGAGTACCCAGACGAAACCCATGCAGACACAGAGAGAATGTGCAAACTCCACACAGACAGTCACCCGAGGGTGGAATTGAACCCGGGTGCCTGGCGCTGTGAGGCAGCACTGCTGACCACTGAGCCACTGTGCCGCCCCAAATGAGTTCCAGGATTTTGACCCAATGAAAAAGCAGGAATATTTTTCCACAACATGACGGTGTGTAGGCTTGTAGAGAAAACCTGTGATTACTTGTATCAGCTACCCTAGGTCTTCTAGGCAGTACATGACATGAGTATGGAAAATATTGTCAAAGAAGCCTTGGCCGCAGTGAATCTTGTATATGATACATGCTACTGCCACAGTGCACTGTTGGTGAAGGGAGTGGAAGTTTAACGTGCTGAATGGGGTGGTGGTCAAGTGGACTGCTTCCTTTAAGTGTTATTAGTGCTGCTGTCATCCAGGCAAATGGAGACTATTCTGCCTCACTTCAGACTTATGCTTTGTAGATGCTGGTTGGAGTTTGAAGAGCTCGGAGATGAATCATTTGCTGTAGAATCAATAGCTATTGACCTGCTTTTGATAGAATCATAGAATCACTTCAGTGTGGAAGTAGGTCATTCAGCCCATCAAATCCACGCCGACCCTCTGACGAACATCCTGCCCCATCACCCTGCATTTCCCAAGGCTAATCCACTTAACTTGCACATCTTTGGACTGCAGCACCCAGAGGAAATGGGCAGAATGTGCAATCTCCACACCGACAAGAGAAAAGTAATGCTCCTGAAGAATAGTCATCTGTTGAGTTGGGGAAGTATTTCTGGCATCATGCCGTTATTTAGGAAGCTTGATTCATTCAATTCTGCTGTTGAAGACTGGGCCCAGTATGTGGAAAGAGTATGTTAATTTTTTCCAGGCAAATCACATTGGGGCAGATGCAAAAGAATAAGTAATTATCCTGACTTTTCGGTTATTAGGAGCCTGATGTTTCCTGAGACACTAGATACATAATCATTAAATCTAATTCTGAGAAGCTGTTGGTTTTATTCAGCAGTTCGAGAACCAGAGGAATCCATATCAGGATTTTTGACAAGGTTAAGATGTCTGGCAGTGGCAAGTGACTTTGGTTTAACCCTTAAGAGAGGCTGAGAAACCATTTGGTATGTGGGATTACTGATGTAATCATGTAAAAGTGCCTTTAGCTGAAGCCCAAATGGACTTCAAACAGACACTACAACTGGCTTTGTCATTGAAAAATGTGGCAAATGGAGCATATGAGTACAGGGTACGCCAATGGAAGTAGACATCCTCGCCAGGCCAACTGAGCTTGAAGGACGCCACTTGAGCGAAGGCAATTGCATAGCCTCACTCAGGACATATCCTGAACAGAGGGATTCTAGGTCAGCCCACAGCAAAACCCCAAAATGAAGCCAAGCCTCAGCCAAATGGTTAACATTTTCTTCAGGTTCTGGGCTGGCAAGCAATTGTAGTTGCTGCCAGTACGCAGACTTGAGACAGAAAAAGAGTCCCACTAGGCCCGAATTGAGTAAGATGACTCATAGACTGATGTCCAGGAGACTGCACACCCTTGAGAGTCCACCTACATCTGGCTTGGAACAGTTATGTTGCTTAACAGCATCCCAATCAGAACCAATCAAAATAAACTCTAGTTAAACTGTCAGCAGGTTCTAGTAGAGGTTAATACCAGCACGGCAGTATCACTGGTTGCAGAACCAGTCTTTAACAAAATTCGGTCTGGACTCCAACCCTTAAGTTCGCGTAAGACCTTGGCTAGACTGTGATCCTATAAGGGAGAACCTTTACAGATTAAGGGCATGATTTTGGTTCTGATCTTTTATGAGAAGCAGCTGGTTCAGTTACCACTGATTGTAGTAAAAGGCTTGGGCCCAAGCCTGATGGGGCAAATTTGGTTGAGAAAGATTCACCTTGATTGGCTCAATATTTTTTAATTAGAAAATGGCTGCCTAAATGAACTCTAATTAAATACCTGAAAGTTTTTCAGGAAGGTCTAGGGACTATCTATGGAGCCAAGGCCACCTTGCTTGTTGACCAGGAAGCAATTCCACATTTCTGCAATATGTACCCAATGCCATTTGCCTTATGTGCAGAAGCAGAGACAGAAATCAGGAACTGGAAAGCAAAGGAATCATCGAACCAGTACAGTTTGCAGAATGGGCAGCCCCAGCCATATCAATTATGAAGGGTCGGTTCACCTTTGTGGGGATTTCAAACAAATAGTAAACCATTTCTCACAGCTAGATAAATACCCAATTCCTCGAATAGAAGATTTATACCCAAAGCTGGTGGGGCCTGTCCTTCATAAAGCTGGACATGAGTCATGTATACCTTCAATTGTGGTTAGATGAGGATTCCTGGAAGCATGCTACAATTAATACCCATAAGGGTTTGTACCAATATTGAAGATTGCAATTTGGGGCATCATCAGCCTGTGCCATTTTTCAGCAGACAATGGAGAACATTTTACAAGATCTATCCCCAGGGCACTATTTAACTGGTAATAAAAGGGAAGACAAATAAACAGCACTTAGAGAAATTGGACATAGTCCTTGGATGTTTCTCCAAGGTGGGTGTATGTCTTAGAAGGGAAAAATGTGTGTTCCAGACACCCCAACTGACCTTGCTAGGGCTACTCAATGAGAACAAGTCTATGTAGCCCATAGTTTCAGGTTGATTTCAACAGTGGACTCTCATTCCAAGTACATACAATTACAAATTGGAACAACATCCGGGAGGCCAAGTAGCAAAGGTGGATGCCCTGAGCCGCCTCCCACTGACAGATACTCAACTGGTACTATCGCCACTGGACAAGTCCATTCTGGTTTGAACTTTCTGAACACCCTTCCGGTCACCACTGACAATATCAGACTGTGGAAGCAAAAAGATCCAGTCCTGGTGAAACTAAAACAGCTGGTGGTAATAGGGAAAAAGAAGAGCCATCACAACCAGAATTGAAATGTTTCTGCACCCAGTGAAACCAGATCACTGTAGAGGATGGCACTTTATTATGGGGAGCAAGGGTGATTATCCCAAGCAAAGATTGCTGCCAGATACTGGCTGAACTTCACTAGGGTTATCCAGGGGGTTCCAAAATGAAGATGTTGGCCAGAAATTATGTCTGGTGGCTAGGATTGGATGCAGACATAGCTGGATTGGTTGGGCAGTGCTCAAAATGCCAATAAGGACATAAATTACCACCAACAGGTCCCCACATTTGTGGGAATGGCCAGGTAAACCCTGCACTCAATTACACATCAGCTATGCTGGCCCTTTCATGGGCTTAATATTCTTAGTTATTATAGATGCCCACTCAAACTGGTTGGATGTGCATTGAGCTCATTCTTTAGGGATGACAATAGAAAAGTTGAGAGCGTTTTTTGCAAAACACAGTTTCCCGGAAGTGTCAGTCATAGACAACACACCATCATTTACCAGCAGGAAGTCGAGTATTTCCTAAAGTTGAATGACATTTGGCATATAAGGACAGCTCTATACCATTCATCATCCAATGGTCTTGCAGAAAGAACAGTCCAAACTTTAAAGGTAGGTTTAAAGAAACAGCCTACAGCTTCACATGATACTAAACTGTCCCGGTTCCTACTGGATTATCAGACCACCCCTCATGCAACTACAGGGAGAGCCGCAGCAGAGTTGTTAATGGAGTGAATACTCTGCACCAGGTTAAATCTGAGCTTCCCGAACATGGGGAGGCGGGGGAGTTAGTGAAACGGCATCAAGAACATCAACGCTGATCACAAGACTCCTCTAAGCGAGGGAGACAGTTTGCTGCAGGGCACAAAATTTAGTGCCAAAACCATTGACATGGTCCTGCATGTGTAAGAGGCATGGTCAACACAAGGTCAGGTTCCATGATGTACAAGATTTGGGTAGGTGTGGCAGTCCTGAACAAGCATGTGGAGCACATGAAAGCTGCAAACTTGCAAATGTAGCAGCAGCAAACCATACATGGCCCCTCAGAACAGTCAGAAAGGCTGTCAGAACCCGTGGGTTCTCCCCCTCCATCTCATGTCAAAAAAATCTCCAAGTCTGAGGTGGACAAGGCAGATGTCGCAGCCTCGATGCCTTTACTGCCTGAAGAAGAGGATGAATTTCTTCCGAGACGCTCTGGGTACAAGTGCTGGACTATGGTCCGATACACTACACCCGTATCCAAGGCTGAGATGGACAGAACCGGACCTGGTGTGAAAATGCCCCAGAAGAGGCTACAAGACAAACTATTGGTCTACGTCCCCAGACTCAGAGAGGGAGGGATGTAGTGATTGTAACATGGTCACCCAGGTGGACCTTGTAGAATATGAGTTTCCTGATTGAGGCTGTTGACCTGGTCCAATTAGGGAGTCCTGGCTGACAGATATAAATAGGAGTGTCAGAGATTTCGTTCACTCTGAGACCCGACTCTGAGGAAGCCGGACCAGTGCCAAATAAAGGATGCCCTGGTGATGGGAAACTAGCATCGATAGTAATGATATTTCTTTCTCTAACACAATCAAAATAAAAGAATGTGACACATCATAAACATTTTAACAACAAACCTGGTGCATGGTCAAGATAACATCTTTCCTCATTGGTCACATTTCACCATTGAATGTTAACTTATGACAAAAGTGACCAAATATGACAATTTGGATTCATAGTCTTGCTTGCGTGAGTTCTGAAGATATTTCTGATTTCCAAGTGGTAAACTATTTGGCATCTGGGTACCAGCAAGCATGAATTGGAGTCCAAGGATAAATTTGCTGTTTTATCATTTCTTACCCCCTGGATCCAACAGTTTTCCTTGTTTTTCTTTAAAACCAGGCCCAAAATTGACACCAAGGCATTACTTATGAAAACAGACTCTGAATCATTTCTGAAGAAGGGTCTAGGCCCGAAACGTCAGCCTTCCTGCTCTGCTGATGCTGCTTGGCCTGCTGTGTTCATCCAGCTCTACACCTTGTTTATCTCAGATTCTCCAGCATCTGCAGTTCCTGCTATCTCTGAATCATTCTGTTATTTTATAACTCTAGTGCTCCATTTTTGTCCATGCCAATATATTTTTTTATTGTCCAACGATTAGAGAACTCACATTTACAATTAAGGCTGAGCCCTATGTCCTGCATGTGCTGCAAGACCACTTGTACATGTGTTCCTGAACTGTGGATAAGGATGTTGTGCATGTGACAGATGACTCCTTCTGGCCCTTTCAATTGGCAGACACAGTCCACTCTGAGATCTCCAATGTGAAGGTGACCCCAAAGTACAGCCAATTGGAACATTATCTTGAAAACTGCACCATGAATGTCATCGGCAGCTTGGACTCAACATAATGAGTAGCTTCTAGAACCTGCTGTTGGTATTCAGCTTGGTAAAGACTGATCTCCTCACAAGCTTCGCCAGGCTTTTATCAACGGTTGCTCTCCCTTTGTTGAATTGCATGAGGTCTATGCAGATATGTAATAGACTGTTTAATTTTGAGACCTGAAACATCCTAAACACCAACTGGTGGGCTGCATTACCAATGATGTGATACCTAATGCAGTTTTCACTCAGTTTCTTGTTTATCCTTCCATAGAAGTTGGTGTTGAATCTTTTTTGTGGTAAAGAGAAAAATTTGGCATCTAGCCTCCTTGTAATGTGCTAAGGCATGCTGAGTTTCCCAAATCAATAAATAACTTTAGAAACTGTGACCTGATTTGTTCTGAGTTGTCCTGGTTTCGCAATTTGTCCAT
Source organism: Rhincodon typus (assembly GCF_021869965.1). Taxonomy (NCBI): domain Eukaryota; kingdom Metazoa; phylum Chordata; class Chondrichthyes; order Orectolobiformes; family Rhincodontidae; genus Rhincodon; species Rhincodon typus. The sequence continues at coordinate 28,360,548 of NC_063340.1, read as the reverse complement.
CTTATGGAGCAAGCCTGAAGAATTAGTTGCAAAAAATTTTGATTGAAAATGATAATGTAATATTTCTGTGATTTCACTTACTTTGGCCTGAATCATTGCGGTCAGTAGTCCCTCTGCCTTCAGTTGGAATTTGCCCAGGCTATGAATTTAGACAGTGGCTGAATGTAGAAGGCCCAGCTTCATCCACCACGCTATGTTAAAAAGGATCATGAGCCCGGCTGTCATATCCAGCTTAAAACTTGTTTCATTGCCATTATTTAGAATATCCACATTCCAGACGTTACGCGTGGCACTTCCTATCCTTTAGATTCAATTTGTCTCTGTTTAATTTTTGGATCACTGCACCAAATCATTTTAAAATGGCTCCTACTTTGACAGTGGTGGCAGACTGCATTTGTGCCAGGATTATTTTAAGGTAACGTGGTTTTCTCCCGCCACAACAATCCCAACAGGGTAATGGTGGGATTCATGTTACAACACATTGCGTCATGAGTCAAGTTAAACTATTTTTACTTGTCTGACATACCTTTTTGAGGCTGCTTGTCAAGATTTGTTTTCACTTGCTCCTTATCTCAGCCTATGTTGTTACCTGTCAGTGCCCATGCCACATACCCATCTTCCTCAGGTCCAACTCCATGTCCATGTAGGCCCAAGGTTTTATTTACTGATGGAGTCTATCCATTCTGTACTTGCTGGTTTTCTCACTGTGGTCCATTCTGTACTGTCTATTTGTGGTGTGCCTTTTTTAAAATTTTGGCTCTGCTTACTGTCTAAGTTTCATGTTAGAATATGGCTGCTGCTGCTGCTTGCCTTCACTTTATGCTTTCATGTCAGCGCTGGGCACTGCTCCCATTCTATTGGCAAAGGAGAGTTTATTGATTTTTGCTGCTACTGCTATGTGCTCAGACTAGGTCTTAATAATGAGGTCTGTTTATTGGACTGCATATATTATGTACAAAGCAGAAGGCTCCTGTGGTGCACTTATAGTGTCCCTACCTCAGAGCCAGGAAGCTTGAGTTCAAGGCCCATCTACGCCAAAGGTGTGTAATAACATCTCTGAACAGGTTGATTAGAAAATATCTATACACAAGAGTAGAGAGAGTTCCCTAGACTGGTATCTTGGAGAAATCCATCAACAAACTGAATACCAATTACATGACATCCCATTTCCTGTAATGTCACTGACTTGACTATTAATAACTGCTATCCTATAATACACCTGCAGCTGAAGGTCTAATCACCGAACAGCATGAGAAGGAGAGATAAAATTGTCAATTAGGTCCTATCATTAAGTTCATCATGGCCTTCAGGGAACAAATTCTTTGAAGTTTCCCAATCTCTAACTAGCAGCCTCCTGCTCCCACCCCATTTCTGAATTAACGTCCACTCTTGGAACCTTCTGTGTTAAATGCATTACCATTGACAATACTGCAATTTCAGTACTTTGAGTTGACTAAGATGCAGATAGAGTAATCTTTTCCGATAACTGTACGAACAGCGTACACAATATTTTCATAGCAGTTACTATAAGGATTAAGAATTTACCAGCTGCATCTGTGTTGAGGAAGCAGTTTCTGAATTCTGCAAGTACTAGAAAATAGGTTACTTTAATCAAATTTGTCCCATCAGTCTCTATTGTGATGGTTAAGACTGAAATACATGATTTACTAATCAGATTACAGGAAATAGTTGTCTTCTGAATGAAGATATTTAGAGGTTGTGTTGCAGCAATAATGGCTATTTTATCCAGCCCACAAAAATATCCTTGTTGACATTCTGTCTCAGAATCATGTGATGTTTCACAGGAGATTTGCATATATTACATGTCAGCCAAGGTCATATTTAAATTCTTCATTATTTTGTGCCATCTTCTGTAAGGCAGGCTGTACTGCTGCTCTCTGTGAAGACTCCTCTGAAGAGGAAACTGGGAAATGTTTCCTGCATCCAGTTAATATAGAACCAATTCTGTTCTGCCAAGGAAATTCAATCATTGTGATGTTAAGGGGTTAATTTGGTTACAAGCTTCATGGTCCATAATCAACTGAGGCTTGTGCACTGCATTAGATTTGTGGTGCCTGCGGTACGAAGACCACAAGACAAAGTGGGAATTGTCTGAGATGGGAACCTGTGCTATGGTACTTTGTGGAATTATTGAACATGACAGAACATAAACCATATGCAGGATCAATTTAAAAATTAAATAATGCATTAAAAATAAATAAATTATTAATGATAAAATTGATAAATTTGAATTGGATTATACATTTTGGTGTTTTTTTTATATATATATTAAGGAGACAGGGCAATGTGATGAGGAGCTAGTGATTGAGGAAAGCTGTGGAACATGGTAATGTTTGTAAGCGACTTTACGGTTATTTGTATAACACATGAATAATCCAATCATGTTAATGCCCTGGCAGAAAGAAAATATATATGTTGGAATATATGTTGGAAGTTCTTCTTCCTATAATTCAGAAGATTAATGGTGTAAGAGTAGCTGACAGTTAACAAGATATCCCCAACATTTTGCTGAATTTTAGATCTTCCCAACATGTCCTATTCTCCCAAAAATGCCTTTTGTTTTCTTTAAAGACTATTAATTTAATACAAAAGTCCCAATTACAAAGGTAATTGGGATGAAATGGATATGACATTTAGATGGTTGGCACAGGCGGAAGTGAATGTCCTGCAAGTGAGATGCACAGCAACTTAAACTGCTTAAGCTGTAGTCTAGGTGGCAAGAAATGCTGGAAAAGCAACCTGGCCAGGCAACACTTCATATGTTGAAAGTGTAGTGATTAGAATGAGGTCAGCCAGGTGGATTTAACAGAATATGAGTCCCCTGATTGAGGCTGTTGACCTGGTCCAACAGGGAGTCCTGGCTGACAGATATAAGCAGGCACTTTAGGAGTCAGCACTGAGCCAGCTGGTCAGAGACCATTTATTGTGCATATGTAAATAAAATGTGACTTGGTGATGAGATAGCAGCCTCCATGGAGTCATTCTACCTTTCTAAGTAATAGAAGTGCTGTCTATTTCCTTAGTGTATTTACAAAGATGGATATAATGATCAATATTTATTGAGTCAACTTGGCTTATTGTTAGCACTCTTGAGCCTAATTCAGAATACCAATGGCTCAATCTCCTCTTCACAACTTGAATGCATAATCTATATTGACATTTCAGTGCAATATTGAATGAACTATTGGAATGAACATAAGAATGTAAGATATAGGAGTAAGATTTGACTATTCAGCCTTTCCAGCTTGTTCAACCATTCAATATGATTGTAGCTTATCAGTTGTTTGCAATTCCATTTTCCCACCTACTCCCCGTATTCCTTGATTCCCTGAGAGATCAAGCATATGACCATCTTGGTCATAAATATACTCAGTAAAGGAGCATCCACAAGTCAAAAAAAATGAACAGGAGCCTGCACTAAGCTAGCTAGGTCAGTGTCATCTACTATCCATGTGTAAATAAAAGGTGACTTGATGATGGGATACCAGCCTTTGTGGAGTTATTTCAGTGACAACAAGAAAAAAATGTGCCCCAAAGAGATTCGCTTACAACGTTTGTCTTTGAGTTGGGATAAGCATTTCTGGCATCATACTGCTATTTAGGAAGCTTGACTCATTCAATCCTGCTGTTGAAGACTGGGCTCTGTATGTGGAAAAGATGTGTTACTTTTTCGGGGCAAATGACATTGGGGCAGATGAAAAGCAACAAGTAATACTCCTGATATATTGTGGACCCGCAGTTTTTTCGGTTATCAGGAGTCTAACTTTCCAAGAGGCACCAGATACTAAAACTTTTCAAGAGTTAAAAAATTTAGCTAAGGAATATTATGGCCAAAGCCGCCTCTAATTCTGAGACGCTAACTGTTTTATTCAGCAGTTTGAGAATCAGGGGAATCCATGTCGGGATTTGTGACGAGGTTAAGACAATTGGCAGTAGGCATGTGATTTTAGTTGAACCCAAGTAAGATGTTGAGAGGCCATTTGGTATGTGGGATTAATGATGTGCCCTTGCAAAATTGCCTACTGGCTGAAGCCCAATTGGACTTCAAACAGGCACTACAATTGGCTTTGTCATTAAAAATGCAGCAAGTGGAGCATATGAGTTACAGGGTATCCCAACAGAAGTGGACACCATTGCGAGGCCAACTGAGCTTGGGGCACACCACTTGACTGAAGGCAATTGCATAGCCTCACTCAGGACACAGCCTAAACAGGGGGAGTTGAGGGCTGCCCACAGCAAAACCCCAAAAAAAAGGTAAGCTCCAGCCAAATGGTTCACATTTTCTCGAGGATCCAGGCCAACATGCCATTGTGGTTGCCTCCGGTATGGAGACTTGAGACTGCAAAAGAGTCCCACTAACCTTGAATTGAGTAAGAGAACTCCTAGGCTGGTAGCCAGGAGAGTGTACACTTTGGAAAGTCCACTGACATGTGGTTTAGAACGGTTAAATTGCTTAACAACATCCAAATCAAAATAAATGTCTTGTTAAATGATCACCCAGTTCTAATGGAGGTTAATATTGGCATTGCTGTATCAGTGATTGTGGAACCAGGTTTAACCAAAATTCTCCATGGACTCCAACTCTTATGTGTGCACAAGACCTCAGCCAGGTGAGAACCTAAACTTGGGAACCCCTACAGATTAAGGGTACAACTTCGGTTCCAGTCTCTTATGAGAAGCAGCTGATTCAGTTACCTCCGTTCGTTGTAAAAGGCTTAGGCCCAGGTTTGATGGGGCAAATTTGGTTGAGAAAGATTCAACTTGATTGCTTCAACATTTTTCAATTAGAAAAAGGCTGCCTGAGTGAAGTGCTAATTAAATACTCGGAAGTTTCTCAGAAAGGTCTAGGGACTACCAAAGGGACCAAGGTCACCATACATAGCATCATAGAGCCATACTGCACGGAAACAGAACCTTCGGTCAAACCAGTCCATGTTGAACATAATCCCAACTAAATTAGTCCCACCTGCCTGTTCCTGGCCTATACCCCTCCAAGCCTTTCCTATTTGTGTACTTACCCAAATGTCTTTTAAACATTGTAATTGTACCACATCCACCACTTCTGCAGGAAGCTCCACATGCAAACTACCCATCATGTAAAATATTTGCACCTCATGTCCTTTTTAAATCTCTCTCTTGTTGACCAAAAAGCAATTCCGCAATGCCCAGTGCCATTTGCCTTTACGTGCAAAAGTAGAGGCTGAAATCAGGAGGCTGGGGAGTGAAGGAATCATCAAACCAGTAAGTTTGCAGAATGGGCAGCACTGATCATACCAATTGAGGTATCAAAAGCCTGCGCCATTTTCCAGCAGATGATAGAGAATATTTTACAAGGTCCATCCTACGCCGCCATTTATCTAGATGATGTGCTAATAACAGTGAAGACCAATAAAGAGCATGTAGAGAACTTGGACATAACGCTCAAAAATTTCTCCAAGGTGGGTTGGGTATGTCCCAGGCACCCCAAGTGACTTACATGAGCCATACGGTCAACAAGACTAGGTTAGACCAGTTGGAAGATAAAGTGAGGGCGATCGAAGATGCCCTGGCCCTCTAATCTGCACCGGAGCGTAGCTCTTTCCTGGGGTGGCAAATTATTACAGAAAATTCATAGGTAACCTGGCCTCCATCCTGCAACCCTCACATCTGCTTTTAAAAAAGGGAAGTGAAGAAGCAGCTATTGTCATCTAAGATGTTGGCCAACTATGATCTCAAGTGAGATGTGCTGCTAATATGCTGACATCAGGATATTGTTGGCTCACTGATAGCCCAGCAGAGAAGAATGGTTGATAGGATATTCTTCCTGGAGTTTGGCTGAGGCTGGATGAAAATAGAGATAGAGTTGGAGCCCAAATAGAGAAGGAAAGTTTGACGGTCACCTACGGTGTGAGAAAGTTCCACCAATGCCTTTATGGATATAAATTATATGTACATAACAGACCCCAAACCACTGCTAGGGCTGCTTAAAGAGGACAGGACCATTGCCACCCATAGCTTCTGTTCAAATTTAGCAGTGGGCTCTTATTGTGAGTGCATACAATTACAAATTGGGAAACTGTTTGGGGGGGTCCAAGTGGCAAATGTGGATGCCTTGAGCTGCCTCCCACTGGCAGATACACCAGTGGTGGTATCGCCACTAGATGAGTCTGTTCTGGTTTTAAACTTTCTGGACAGCCTTCTGGTCACCACTGACAATATCAGACTGTGGACACAAAAAGATTCGTCCTGGCAAAACTAAAATAGCTGATGACGGTGGGGGAAACAAAAGGGCCATCACAACTAGAATTGAAATCTTTCTGGACCCAGTGAGACCAGATCACCAAAGTGGACAGCATATTATTACAGGGAACAAGAGTATTGTCCCGTGCAAAGGTTGCTGCCAGATACTGGCTGAACTCTGCTAGGGTCATCCAGCGGTTTCCAAAATGAAGATGTTGGTGAGGTGTTATGTCTGGTGGCGAGAATTGGGTATTAACATAGCCCCATTTGTGTAGCAGTGCCCAGAGTCCCAAAAAGGACAAAACTTACCACATTTGTGAGAATGGCCAGGTAAAAGTGGACTCAGTTACACGTCAGCTATGCTGGTCTTTTCATGGGCTCAATGTTCTTAGTCATTGTGGACACCCATTCGAAGTGACTGGACGTGCATATAGTTCAATCATCAAACATAGGGAGGATGATTGAAAAGCTGTGAGCATCTTTTGCAATACACGGATTCCCGGAGGTGTCAGTCACAGACAAAGGGCCATCATTTACCAACAATGAATTTGAGTATTTCCTAAAGTCGAATGGCATTCAGCAAGTAAGGATGGCCCCATACCATATCATCTATCGTGCAATGGTCTGGCGGACACAGCAGTCCAAAATTTGAAAGCAGGCTTAAAGGAACAACCCACAGCTTCACTTCATACAAAACTGTCCCGGTTCCTGTTTAATGATAGGATCATCCTTATGCAACAATAGAGATAGCTCCAGCAGAGTTACTAATGGAAAGACGTTAAATCTAATCTTCCTGCACCAAGTTAAACCTGATCGTCCTGGACCTGAGGGGTCGGTGGAATGTCTTCAGGAATACCAATGTTGGACACAAGACTCCTCTAAGCAAGAGCGACAGTTTAACTTTAGGACATGAAGTTTATGTCAAAACCGCAGGAAATGGCCCTGTATGGGTAAAGGCTTGGTCGGCACAAGGTCAGGTCCCGTGACATACAAAGTTCGGATAGGAGAGGTGGTCCTGAACAAGCACACGGACCACATGAAAGCTGCAACCTAGCAAACAGGGCAGGAGCAAAATTTACCCAGGCCCTCAGCATATCCGGCAAGGTTGGCAGAACTCGTGGGTTCTCCCCCTCTGCGTAGCATCAAAGAAACCTCTGAGGACGAGATGAACACGGGAGATGTTGCAACCTCGATACTCGTAACTGCCTGAAGAAGAAGAAGAATTTTTTCTGAGATATTCCAGGCACAAGCGGCAGGCTACAGTCCAATATACACCACCAGTATGTAAGGCAGAGTTGGAGGAACTGGACCTAGTGTGAAAACGCCCAAGAGAAGCTACAGGAAAAAGAATGTGCCTACATGCCATCACTTAGAGCTGGAGGGAGATAGTGATTGGAATGAGGTCAGCCAGGTGGACTTCATAGAATATGAGTTCCCTGTTTGGGGCTGTTAATCTGGTCCAATCAGGGAATCCTGGCTGACAGATGTAAACAGGAGTGGCAGGGATTCTGTTCACTCTAGGAGTCGGCACTGAGCTAGCCGGGTCAATGTCATGTAGTATGCACATTAAAATAAAGGGTGACTTGGGGATGCGATACAAGCCTTGTTCGAGTTATTTCAGAAAGCCTCTAAACCAGTGCTGTCATGACATCACTCAATCGTATTGGCTAACCTGACACTTCATTTGCAAACTTGGACAACACAAATCCATTAAAGTTATTCATATGTCACTCACCAAAGACCACATAGTAGGGCTGAGCCCTTCTTGAACCTATTATTTAACGGGCCAGAACACTACTTGCAGGTGAGATGCTTTTGAATTCCTTCTGCTTCAGCTGAGTTGTGGAAGTACTGTGCTCGGTTTTAGAGAACTGCAATTTAAAATTGTAATACAAGGGTTTAAGTCTACCTGCGGGACACAATAATAACATATCGCAGTACATGACGTAACGGCACATGATCCTGCTCTCTCTTGTAGCCTCTTAAGATTAAGCTACAATAAAGTTTTTTAAATAAAGTTAATCCTTTCCTTGCATTAGACTCTATGAACACTCTTTAGCTACACAACTAGACTAAGTATATTATACAAGTCAGAGAGGACACAAGAATTGCTGCCTGAAGTATGGAATCTGTGGTTGCAGTGCAAAGGTAAAATTTGTTAATAAGTTGGTGGGGCAAGGCTCTCCACAGATGACCATGCTCCCTAAGGGGTAACAGAGATTATCTACTCCAGAAACAACTATATTTCAACAGAAAAGTAAAATACTCAGATCAGTCAATATCTGTTGAAAGAGAAATATTTCAGAATGAAGGGCTTTCATTAGAATTTTGAAAAGTTATGACTAGGTTTTATGTAGGTCAAATGGGGAGGATGAAAAAAGAACAAAAGAAAAAGTCTGTGTTCAGTTTGGAGGAAGCATTAAATAATAAAAAGTTGGTATAACAGAGCCAAGTGGAGTAGTAATGGGACTGGCAACAAAACCAAATATGAACAAACAAAATCAAGAGAATAACAAGGTTAAAACTGAAACATGCAAAGGAAACAAAATAGGGACAGAGATGGTGTGAAATTGTTAACCTAATCTTGAGTCCAGAAAACTAGAAAGTATCAATCCTACACCTTAAGCATCCATTCTCACCAGCACTATTGCAGAATAACAGCACTGAGTACCATTTGAAAGCTGCACTGGAGCTGCTTCCAAGTCAGTTTCAAGCACTACTTAGACAGAGGCAACAGGTGTATCGGAACATCACAATCTGTAAGTTCCATTTCAGGTCTTAAATCATCCCTGACTTGGAAATATGATGCCATTTCTCCATAAATGCTGGATCTAAATCCTAGAACTCCAAACCTAATGCTAGTTGTACCTCTTACCACGTTGGTTTAAGAAGACAGCTCACTTTCTCAAGGATGACATGCAAATTTTGGCCTCACCAGTGATGAACAATCCCATTAATTAATGAATAAAAAACTCTAAAGTTGATGCAATGGAGACAGCAACATAGTGTTACCATTTGAGGTCAACGGTGATATTTTGATAAAAGCTTCATCTTCCATTCTGCATTTGGTCATGACACATATAACAAGGGACTTGGCACTAGAAAATTATGTGAAAATGCATATCACTGGATCAGTATTTGTTTGATGCATCACACTATTTCCAAGCTCTGCCAATGTGCAAAATGCTTATGCCAATATTTGACTGGGAGATAATCCACATAAATTATCCATTTGGTAGCAATGTGTACAATGCTTACTCATAGACAAATATAATTCATTGTTGTGAAGCTGTTATATGGCTGTGGCTTTTTCATTTATAATGTTTGCTTTATGTAATATAAGACACTGCATTTTTTGTGTTTTATTTTTGAGATAACATTAAGGACATTTCATTTTGTTGAAAAAAATGTTGTGAGCTAACAAAATGTTTGGAAGGTGAACTACAATTGAAGAATTGATGAGACAAAGACAATAAGAACTTGAATTTTTGTCTTTACTTCTTTAATGGCATGTAACATCCAAAATCCTTTTGCAGGAGTTCTAGCAACAATACCAACTTTCACTTTACAGCACCTTTAACATAGTTTAATGTTCCAATGTGTGGAAGTTTTATGATCCAAATTTAGATATGAAGCTATGATTTCAGGCAGATGGTCATAAGCTGGTGAAAAAGATAAGTTTAAGGAGTGTTTCAAAGGAGGAAAGTGAGGTAGAGAGGTCAAGGTGTTTAGGCAGGGAGCTTCCAGAGTTTTAGAAAACAAAAACAGAAATGACTGGAGAAACTGAGCAGGTCTGGTACCATCTGTGGTTCTGATGAAGAGTCATCAGACTTGAAATATTAACTCTGCTTTCTTCCACAGATGATGCCAGACCTGCTCAGTTTCTCTAGCAATTTCTGCTTTTCTTAAGAAATCTCTAACATCCATAGTTCTTTGTTTTATTCGAAAGTTTTAGGCCTAGGCAGCCGAAGGCACAGTGACATAGAGTGAAAATACTAATATTGGGAATGCCAAATTAGATCATTTTTGTCCTAAAATTAGACAAGCACAAGTATTCTAAGGGTTGGAAGACTGCAGAATATTGCAGAGATATGGAGGGGTTTGAGAACAATATGAAAGTTCTAAAACCAATGTGCTGCTTGATTGGAAGTCAATGTAGTTCAGGTGTGTTAGGTGAATGTGACTTGGTACGATTAAGGACATGCTAAGCAAAATTTGGATGACCTTAAGTTTTTAGTGAGAGGATGGCCAAGAGAATAATAGAATAATCAAGTCTAGAAGTAACAAAGGCTCGGTTGTGAACTTTTGTTAGTACTTAATGTGAGGCAGGGACAGAGTTAGGTGATGTAATGAAGGTGGAAATCTTAATGTGAAAATGTCAGTATCTCATCTCAGTCAAATATGGCAGTAGGATTGTGAACAGTATAGTTTGGCCTCATTGCTTCCAAGGACTAAAAAGAGTCACTCAGTAGGGAGCAGCAATTGTCACAGCAACTGAAGGCAATGACTTCATTCTTCTGAAAATTTATTTGTAGTAAATTCCTGTTCCTGTACTACAAGCAGCAGAAACAGTCTGATAGTTTTGTTAGATTTTGCTGTTTGGGCCCATGGTTACCTTTATAAAGATGGTCAGCCATTTGTACAGAATTTTCAGATAGTTTATTATGTTTGTTAAAAAGTAGTAGTTTGGATATGATGCATGGATTAATTAGACATAATCTTGGCACTTCTCAGGAGGCAATAGTGAGCAATTAGAACTTTCTCTGAGGAAACATTGTCAGTAATGAAAATGAGGCCATATAAAAGAAAGAGAATGGGTGTGTCATTTTTCAATGGAGAATGGAGAAACAACCCAGTCTTCTGAAGTACCCAGTGATCCTGGTCTCGGGATCTGCTTAACAAGCTCTGATTAGTGTGCATCAGTCTTGTGGAGAAAGTATTGTGATGCATAGAATTGAGTTGGATAGACAAGTTCACATTTGAAAGGTGACAGCTCTGAGGTTACACTTTCAAGTGCAGTGTCCATGAAAGATATCATGCAACAGATCCAATGCTTTTTACTGTTCAAGCTGATCTCCAGTGTTGTTAATCACAGTAATATTAATTATAAAGTTGAGGAAAAAGTGAGTTTGAACCTTTTGTTTTTCACCATAGCCACACAAAAGTTACCTTCCTTCCACTTAGGTATGTGTTAGCCATTACCACCATTATTCTACTTTGGTTGCCCCTATAATGTTATTTATTTTATCCAAATAACTTAGCCTATTGCTTCTAGGTCTGAATCTGATCACCAGAAACACCTGTTACATGTCATTTCCATTCACTGCTGTTTTAAAAGATCTCTAGCTCATCCATGAATTAACATTTCAAACAATGTGGCAGGAAACTTTGTAGCACATGTGTAGTGTCTGCCTCCGAGACGGAAGCTCTAGGTCCATGATCCAATCCTGGATTTGATGGCTGAGGAGCATGTATTCAAAACATGGCTAAACAGCTTGACTATCAACATGTAATTATTTCCAACGTGTGCAAATACCAGGCAGTAAGACAGGAAGATATTTCAGGTCATCCATATACGAACAAGGAACAAGAGTGAGCCACTTGGCCCTTTGAGTCTGCTCTGCAATTCAATACGAACGTGGTTGATCTGATTTTATCCTAAATTCTACATTGCTGTATACCCCCGATAATCTTTAATTCCCTTGGTAATCAAGAAACTTACCTATGCCTAGAAAAAAAGTTTAAAGATTCTGCATCCACTGCCTTTTGAGGAAGAGAGTTCTGAAGGTTCTCAACCCCTGTCTTATATGGGTGCCCCCTTATATTTAAGTTACGACTCCTGATGACATGAGGAAAAGAAATTGGGTTTTCTATCATCACTAGCTATAGCTCTAGGATAGTGACATAAATATACAACTGTCCAATTGTGGGCTGTTGGCTCAGTTGGCTGGATGGGAGGTATGGATCACATTGGTGCCAACATCCTGGTATATTATCCCTGTTCTGACTCAGAATGATCTCAGACCTTTTTCTAAACTCCATCTGTAGTGGAGGTCATGGTGTGTGAATCAGACATGCTTTTGTTTGGGAAACTCAAGAAGAATAAGGAACATTTCGGCAATTCAGCAACTGGCATGGTAACACATGGTAGAATAATGGCATTGAATTGTAATGCTATGTACACTGAAACCAATCCTACATCTCTGCATCATGTCACATACTGTAGATAACGAAAAGAAGGGGACTATTTAACAGGAGGCAACTGCATATGAACATAAAAGTTGTAAATATTCTAAAAATACATTGTAGCCTTTTCAACTACCGTACTAGGGCAAAAAAGGGATTGATATAATCGATTTGCAAGTGGGAAATGTAACATGTAAAGAAATGATTCAAATGCTCAAGTCTAAAGATGTCAGCCAAATTAAAGGTACTACTGAAATAGGGAAGCACCGTAAGTAAGTTTGAAGAGCAAAGTAAACTCCAAAGAGTTTGATAAGGTGTCACAATGACTGAAAAGTTGCATATGGAGTAAATGTACTCTGGTATAATTTGATAACAAAAATATAATCCATAAATACATTTAGAATGCAGGTCTTGAAAGACCAGAATGATTTGTAGGGTCAAGATCCCAAGACATTAACAGCAGTGGATAAATGGGTGAGGCACTGGTGGTAATGTCATCGTATTAACTCAGAGGCTAAAACTCTTAAAATGGTACAAATCCCATAATGACAGTTGTTGGAATTTGATATTTTTTATTCATTCACAGGATGAGAATGCCACTGGCTAGCCAGCATTTATTACCCATCCCTAGTTGCCATAGTTACCCATCCCTAGTTGCCGTAGGTCTGGAGTCACATGTAGGATAAGGTAACGATGGCAATTTCCTTCCCTAAAGGACATTAGTGAACCAGATGGGTTTTCCTGACTATCAGCAATGGTTTCGTGGTCATTATTAGATTCTTAATTCCAGATTTTTATTGAGTTTAAATTCTACCAACTGCCATGGCAAGATTTGATCCCAGGTCCCCAGAACATTACCTGGGTTTCTGGACTAACAGTCCCGTTACAATACCACTAGGCCACTGCCTCCACCTAATTCAACAAATAGATCAGGAATTGAAACCTAGTATAATGAAGTCAATGTCAATTGGCTTAAAAACCAGTCCCTTTTAGGGAAGGAAATCTGCCGCCCTTACCTACTATGGCCTACATGTGATGCCTAGCCAAGACTCACGGTAATGTGGTTGATTCTTGAATGCCCTCTGAAGTGATCTAGCAAGCCACACAGTTCCATCAAACTGTTATATAGAATGAAGTCAGCCAGATGAACTGGCTTTGACTTAGACACTGGAAACAGCAATGGCAAACCCAGCCTTGTCGATCCTGAAAAGTTTTCTTACTAATATTATTTAGCTTGTGCCAAAACTGAGAGAACTGCCCCACAGACTAGTCAAGCAACAACGTAACATAGTTCTACTCAAGGAATTATATCTTATAATGCTCGAGACAACATTGTCAACATCCTTAGGTATGTCCTGCAGATAGACCACTGGAGGTGGTGGCATGGTAGCTCAGTGGTTAGCACTGCTGCCTCACAGCACCAGGCACCCGGGTTCAATTCCAGCCTCAAGCAACTGTCTGTGTGGAGTTTGCACGTTCTCCTGTGTTTGCATGGGTTTGCTCCTGTTTCCTCCCACAGTCCACAGATTAGGTATATTGGCCATGCTAAATTGCCCATAGTGTCCAAGGATGTGTAGGTTAGGTGGATTAGCCATGGGGAATGCAGGATTACAGAGATAGGATAGGGGGTGAGTCTGAATAGGATGACCTTCAGTGAGTTGGTATGGACTTGTTGGGCTGAATGTCCTGTTTCCACACTGTAGGGATTCTATCAGGTGTTGACACAGTGTTTATACAGTCAGAGGGAGTTGTTGTGGGAGCCCTCAGCAATGATTCTGGACTCCAAGAAGTCTCATTCAGTCAAACCAGGAAACCTGCTGCTGATTATTGACAACTGCCCCACCATTGCTCCCCCACATCTCAATGTCCATTGCCAAGAGGAGATAGTAGAACCATGGCTGACTGAATTGGCCTTGTCCTACTAGACTGGGTCTGCAGCAGATCTTGAGGGAACCAACAAGACAGAAATATTTATGTGACCCTGTCCTTACTAACCTACATGTTTCCATTACTGTTTCATTAGAGCAAAGTACTGCAGAATCCTTGAGGAAACAAGTTCTGAGAAAGGGTCACCGGACCTGAAACGTTAACTCTGTTTTTTCCTTCACAGATGCTGCCAGACCTGCTGAGCTTTTCCAGCAACTTTGTTTTTGTTCCTGATTTACAGTATCCGCAGTTCTTTCAGTTTTTACTTGAGGAAACAACGTTCCATATTCACATTTAGGATACCTCCATTGTTTTATTAGAGACCTACAACAGAAAAAAGGCTCTTCAGCCCATAGAGTTTGCACAGTCAGAAGCAACCACCAAACAATCACTGTTCTAAGATAGATTTCAAACTGATCTAGCAATTCAAGACAAGCATCCAAGAGGCATTATGGACCACAATAAGCATTAGAATTATATTTAACCACAATCTGTAATCTCATGGCCTAGTATATTCACCACTCTACCATTACATTTTGAAACCTAAGAGGATGCTGGTACCTTGGAGGAGTGCAGTCAGAGTCAAACTTCTGGCACCACAAGCTGTTTGACTGTGCAGGAGGGAGGAAGAAGAAAGGAAAAGCTATTGTGTTAGGGGATTCTTTGGTCAGGGGAGTAGATCAGCATTTCTGTGGCTGAAGAACGTGACTTCAGTATCGTGTGCTGCTTCACTGGTGCCACAGTCAGGGCACCCTGAAAGGGGAGGGTGATAAGTTAGAGATTGTGGTACATGTTAGTACAAACGATATAGGCAAAGTAAGGAATGAGGTCTTGGATCAAGAATTCAGGGAGCTAGGCAGTAGTTTAAAAAGCTGGAACTCAATGGATTACTCCCAGTGCCATGTGCTAGCGAGTATAGAATTAAGAAAATAGGACAGATGAATGCATGGCTCAAAAGCTGGTGCAAGAGGGAGGCTTTCAGGTTCTTAGATCATTGGCATCATTTTATCGAACAGAATACATGTACCAACGAGACGGTCTGAACCTGAAACACACGGGGGCCAACATCCTTGAGAGACCAAACATAGACTAGATGACTGTTTCACCGAACATCTTTGCCTGGCCTGTAACAGCCAGCTTAACCTCCCGGTCACCGCTCATTTCATAGCCCACATCCCCCCTCCCCCCTCCAACATCTACGTCCTTGGCCTCCTCCAGCATTGCAGTGATTCAGAACGCAAATTTGAGGAACAATACCTTATTTTCCGCCTGGGCACCTTACAGCCTGGAGGACTCAACATTGAGTTCTCTAATTTCAAGTAACCTTCCCACCCAGCCACGGCTCTCTTTCCAGCCCCACTCTCTCCCTTCCAAACCACCTATTGACCTCCCTTCGAGCTACCAACCGGATTCATCCCTTCCATCGACCAATCAGGTTGTGCCTACTAGCAGTGTCCACGTATCACCACCATTTCACAACCCCACCTCCGGAACCCCACCCCCCTTTATTTGCAGCTCCCCCTGCCCCCACATTCAGTCCTAAAGATGGGTAATACCCAAAACATTGGCTTCTCCTTTCATCCAGATGCTGCCTGGCTTGCTGTATTCTTCCAGCCTCCTGTTTGTCATCCTTGCAAGTAGGTTTGCTAATGGTGTTGAGAGGATTTTAAATTAGACTGGCAGGGGGAGAATATTGTTGAAATTAAGATACATCATGCTGCAGCAAAGGACGCAAGCCAAAGTGAGTTCACCTATGTTGAGTGTCAGGGGAGTAAGGCAAGGCTGGATGGTATTTACTTTAACACTACAGTGTAACAGGTAAGACTGATGAGTTAAAGGTGTGGATTGCCACATGAAATGTGATTTTGTTGGTATCACAGAAACATGGTTGAGGGAAGGGCCGGACTGGCAACTCAACATTCTGAGGTACAGGATCTTTAGGCAAGACACAGGAAGGTGTAAAATGGGTGGAGGAGTAGCACTATGAATTAAGGAGTGAATTACTGCAATAAGGAGAGATGATATCTTGGAAGGGTCTTCAAAAGAGATTTTGTGGGTAGAACATAGGAATGTTAAGGGGAGTGTATTACAGGGCCCCAAAGAGTCAGCAGGAAATAGAGGAGTGAATATGTAGACAATTTGCAGAGGTGTGTAAGTATAATAATTGGATGTGATACTGGGGAATTTCAACCTTCCCAACATAAATTGAGATAGTAATAGTGTTAAGGGTTTAGAAGGGGTGGATTTCTTGAAATGTGTTCAAAGAGTTTTTTTGGTATCAATACGCAGAATGCCCAACAAGGGATGGCGCAGTGCTGGATCGGGTTCTGTTGGTCATAGTGCATGACCCTAAGGGACTCCTGCAGTGATATATTGGAACTGAGCTTATTGATTTCCCATGGTTGGCATCCAACAATTACAATCATCAACCTTTGTACCAGTTATGACTCCAACCAGTGGAAAATTTTCACCCTGATTCCCATTGACTCCAGTTCCGCTAGGGCTCCTTCATGCTATACTTGGCTGAAAACTGCCTTGATGTCAAGGGCATTCACTGTCACATTATCTCTTGAATTCAGCTCTTTTGTCCACATTGGGACAAGGGATGTAATGAGGTCAAAAGCCAAGTGGCTGTCATGGAGCAAAATTGAACACTAATGAGCGGGTTATTGCTAAGCAAACGCCACTTAGTAGCACTGTCAACAACTTTCTCCATCACTTTGATGATCGAGAATAGACTGATGAGGCAGTAATTAGCTGGGCTGGATTTTTCACACCTTCTGTGGAGTGTAGGGCACATTAGGGACCAAGGGGGCAACCTGAATGAAGCCATTGGATATCAGAAGGTTGATAAACGATTGCTACTCTTTGGTCTTCATTCTGGAAAAGGAGAACATATGTGTGGAATTCAGGAAAGGGACTGTGAGGAACTTGCACAGATTGTCATAGGAAATGGGGATGTATTGGAAGCTCTGCTGGGCTTAAAAATGGACAAATCCCCTGGCCTTGGATGAATTGCATCCAAGGCTGCTGTGGGAGGTGAGGCAGGAAATTGCGGGGGCTCTGACACAATATCTTTAATTTCTCTCTGGCCTTGGGGGAAGTGCCAGAGGACTGGAAGACAGCTAATGTCATTCCACTTGTCAAGAAGGGTCGTAGAGATGAACAGGAAATTACAGATCAGTGAGTCTCATGTCAACAGTCAGAAAACTATTGGAGAAAATTCTTAGCAATGAATTAATACCCACTTGGAAAGGTATGGGTTAATTCGGGATAGTCAACATAACTTTGTCAGAGGGAGGTCATGTCTAACAATTTGTTAGAATTTTTTGAAAATGTGATCAAAAGCGTGGACAATGGAAGGTCGATTGATGTAGTTTATATGGATTTTAGCAAAGCTTTTGATGAGATCCTACGTGGGAGACTGATTGAGAAGGTTAAAGCACATGGACTTGAGGGAAACTTGGTGAGATTGATCAGAAGCTGTCTTAGTAATATGACACAAAGGGTAGAGGTAGTGATACCTAGAATACTCCTCCTCCCACCCACCTTCCTGCAAAAATGCTATCCCCTATTCCCAATTCCTTCGCCTCCGCCGCATCTGCTCCCAGGATGAGGCATTCCACTCCCGTACATCTCAGTTGTCCTCGTTTTTCAAGGACCGTAACTTCCCCTCCTCGGTGGTCGAGAACGCCCTCAACCGTGTCTCCCACATCTCCCGCACCTCATCCCTCACACCCCGTCCACGCAATAAAAACCAAAAAAGAATCCCCCTCGTCCTCACGTACCACCCCACCAACCTCCGGATCCAACGCATCATCCTCCGACACTTCCGCCATCTGCAATCCGACCCCACCACCAAAGACATCTTTCCCTCCCCACCTTTATCTGCTTTCCGGAGGGACAACTCTCTCCGTGACTCCCTTGTCCGCTCCACACTCCCCTCCAGCTCCACCACACCCGGCACTTTTCCCTGCAACCGCAGGAAGTGCTACACCTGCCCCCATACCTCCTCCCTCACCCCCATCCCAGGCCCCAAGAAGACTTTCCACATCAGGCAGATGTTCACCTGCACATCTGCCAATGTGGTATACTGCATCCGCTGTACCCGGTGTGGCTTCCTCTACATCGGGGAAACCAAGCGGAGACTCGGGGACCGCTTTGCAGAACACCTACGCTCGGTTCGCAACAAACAACTGCACCTCCCAGTCGCGAACCATTTCAACTCCCCCTCCCATTCCTCAGATGACATGTCCATCCTGGGCCTCCTGCAGTGCCACAACGATGCCACCCGAAGGTTGCAGGAACAGCAACTCATATTCCGCTTGGGAACCCTGCAGCCCAATGGTATCAATGTGGATTTCACAAGTTTCAAAATCTCCCCTCCCCCCACCGCATCCCAAAACCAGTCCAGCTCGTCCCTGCCTCCCTAACCTGTTCTTCCTCCCACCTATCCCCTCCTCCCACCTCAAGCCGCACCTCCATCTCCTACCGACCAACCTCATCCCGCCCCCTTGACCTGTCCGTCCTCCCTGGACTGACCTATCCCCTTCCTAACTCCCTACCTACACTCACCTTTCCTGGCTCCATCCCCGCCTCTTCGACCTGTTTGTTTCCTCTCCACCTATCCTCTCCTCTATCCCTCTTCTATCCGCCTCCCACTCTCTCCCTATTTATTTCAAAACCCCCTTCCCCTCCCCCTTTTCTGATGAAGGGTCTAGGCCCGAAACGTCAGCCTCTCTGCTCCTATGATGCTGCTTGGCCTGCTGTGTTCATCCAGCCCTGCACCTTGTTGTCTCAGGTAGAGGTAGTGGGCTGTTTGAGTGACTGGAGGCCGGTGTCCAGCGATGTACCACAAGGATCAGTACTGGGACCCTTACTGTTTGTCATATACTAGATGAAAATATGGGGGAGAGTTTTAAGCAAATTTGCAGGTGACACCAAGGTTGGAAGAGTGGTTAGTAGGGAAGAAAATGGCTGTAGGTTACAGGAAGATATAGATGGGTTGGTCAGATGGCCAAATGGTATTTAACCTTGATAAGTGTGAAGTGATGCACTTTTGAAGAAGAAACAAGATGAGAGAGTATTTAATCAAAGAATCCTTACAATGTGGAAGCAGGCCATTCAGACCCTCCAGTCCACACCAACCCTCTGAACAGCACTGAATCCAGACCCCCCCTGCACTTCTCATGGCTAATCCACCTGACCTGCACATCTTTTGATTGTGGGAGGAAACCCACGCAGAAGCAAAGAGAACGTACAAACTCCACACAGCCACCCAAGACAAGAATTGAATCCAGGTCCCTGATGCTGAGAGGCCACAGTGCTAACCACTGAGCCGCTAACCACTGAGCCACCATGCCGAACACTAGGTAGCTTAGAGAAACAGAGAGATCTTGGGGTATTTATTCATGGATGCCTGAAGTCAGCAGAGCAGACTTTAAACTAGTGAGTTCGGGGGAAGGGAAAGGGAAAACGACAGGGAGTATGATGGTAAATAAAAAGGTAAGCAGCAGGTTAGCATGTGTGCAGGAGGGTTTAAGTTCAAGGCAGACTATGAAAGAAGCAAAAAGGAAGGATGACTCAGGAGATATTAATAGAGATGTTGGAAATCATGAGGGTAAGAAAGCTAGCATAAAGGCACTTTACCTAAATGCTCGTAGCATTCGTAACAAGGTTGATGAGTTAACGGCACAAATCATCGTGAATGAATATGATTTGGTAGCCATTACAGAGACATGGTTATGGGATGGTCACGACTGGGAGTTAAATATCCAAGGGTACCAGACTATTCGGAAGGACAGACAGGAAGGTAAGGGAGGTGGTATAGCTCTGATATTCAAGGACGCCATCAGGACGGTGCTGAGAGATGATATAGGTTCTATGGAGAATGAGGTTGAATCCATTTGGGTGGAAATTAGAAATTCTAAGAGGAAAAAGTCACTGATAAGTGTAGTCTATGGGCCACCAAATAATAACATCAAATTGGGGCGGGCAATAAACAAAGAAATAACTAATGCCTGTAAAAATGGTACGGCAATTATCATGGGGGATTTTAACCTACATGTAGATTGGTCGAACCAGCTCAGTCAGGGTAGCCTTGAGGAGGAGTTTGTTGAGTGTATCCGTGATAGTTTTCTTGAACAGTATGTAATGGAACCAACGAGGGAGCAAGCTATCCTAGATCTGGTCCTGTGTAATGAGACAGGAATAATTTATGACCTCATAGTTAGGGATCCTCTTGGAAGGAGTGATCACAGTATGGTTGAATTTAGAATACAGATGGAGAGTGTGAAGATAAAATCCAATACCAGGGTCCTGTGCTTGAACAAGGGGAACTACAATTGAATGAGGGAGGACTTGGCTAAAGTAGACTGGAAACAAAGATTTTATGGTGGATCAGTTGACGAGCAGTGGAGGATTTTCAAAGCAATTTTTCAAAGTGCTCAGCAAAAGTATTTTCCAATGAAAAGGAAGGACTGTAAGAAAAGGGGTAATCTGCCATGGGTGTCTAAAGAAATAAAGGAGGCTATCAAATTGAAAGAGAAGGCATACAAAGTGGCCAAAAACAGCATGAAACTAGAAGATTGGGAAAACTTTAAAGGTCAACAGAAAGCCACAAAAAGAGCTATAAAGAAAGGTAAGATAGAACATGAGAAAAAACTAGCACAGAATATAAAGACAGATAGCAAAAGTTTCTATAAATATATAAAACGAAAAAGAGTGGCTAAAGTAAACATTGGCCCTTTAGAGCATGAGAAGGGGAATTTAGTTATGGGATATGATGAAATGGCCGAGGCATTGAACAGGTATTTTGTATTGGTCTTCACAGTGGAGGACACTAATAACATGCCAGTAATTGACAAAGAGACGAAGGTAGGTGAGGACCTGGAAACAATCATTATTACGGAAGAGGTAGTGTTGGGCAAGCTAATGGAGCTAAGGATTGATAAGTCTCCTGGCCCTGATGGAATGCATCCCAGGGTACTAAAAGAGATGGCGGGAGAAATAGTAGGTGCACTGGCGGTAATTTTCCAAAATTCGCTGGACTCTGGGGCAGTCCCAGCAGATTGGAAAACAGCAAATGTGACGCCACTGTTTAAAAGGGGAAGTAGACAAAAGATGGGGAATTATAGACCGGTTAGCTAAACCTCTGTAGTGGGGAAGATGCTTGAGTCTATTATCAAGGAAGAAATAGCAACGCATCTTGACAGAAATTGTCCCGTTGGGCAGACGCAGCATGGGTTCATGAAGGGCAGGTCATGCTTGACGAATCTTTTGGAATTCTATGAAGACATTACTAGCAAGGTGGACAATGGGGACCCAGTGGATGTGGTGTACCTAGATTTCCAAAAGGCCTTCGACAAGGTGCCGCACAAGAGGCTACTGCATAAGATAAGGATGCATGGTATTAAGGGTAAAGTATTAGCATGGATAGAGGATTGGTTGACTGACAGGAAGCAAAGAGTGGGGATAAATGAGTGCTATTCTAGCTGGCAG